>NW_027526361.1:110464054-111190221 GCF_048455015.1 Haemaphysalis longicornis
AGAGAATAATCAGCAAAATTCGCAGTCACTGTCAACCCCCTCATTACACGGCGTCATAAACGGGCAGCGGCGCAACGTTTGGAAGGCAGGTGGGAGTCATTCAAAAGCGGATTGCTCCTTTAGCCATCAGATGGCAAGCTTTTCGACAATGCGAGGCGAAAAAAGTCGTCGCAGGCGTTTAGCTGGCATTATGATTTCAGACTTACAACCCATAGACGTAGTTAAGTGTACACGAATTTTGTATTTTTACTGGAGCGGAAAATTTCTCCGCCACAGCTGCACGGCGGTTGTACACGTTTACTTGGAAACGGCACTGCACGAGAACATAGTCCGTGTGCATCTGACACAGCTGTTTCAAAACGTTAGCCTCAAAAAACCAGATGGGCGGATGTATAGTCAAGGAGAAATGAAATGCTAACTTTAAAATATGTACGAGGACACGCAAAATTGAAAAAAGAAATACTGTTAATCGAGGTCATAAAAAGGCCCGCTATTCGTATGTTTTGAAAACCAGATTTCGCAACTCGGATACTGTAACAAAAGCATGCTTAAATTTTATCTTCATGGAAAGAAATCGTGCTATTTGTGTGTTCCGGTTCATATTTTTGTCTGTAAATCAGCAAAACTGTCCCTTGTCGTTCGCTGCTCATGCCCATATTAGGCTGTAAAGAACTCACACTACACAAGGGACATAAGAACGTTACGCATTAGCCCAGAATTCTGGGACTATCTGCAGATTGTTTGCTGTCATTAATCATTATAAGCATTCAATCAGTTGGTGTTCAGCACAAAGCATTTGCTTTTATTCATGTTCATGCGTTCCTACAAAAGAAAAATAAACAAGGGGTACACCAGGATTCGAACCTAGAGACGAGTGGCAGGCGGTGACTGTAACCGCTACACTATGTCCCCTCTTGTTTTCTACTGCAGTGCCCCGTGCGGTTTTGCGGATTTTGTCTTCAGTGCCTCCAATTTAAAATGCCCTTGCTATTGGCACTACTACAATATTCTAGTTCACTGTAATTCAGGCGTAGAAGGCGAGGAATGACGTCAGTTTACGCTGCTGGTATGCATCGCGGAAACTAGAAATCGCACTGACGGTCGGTCGCATGCAAAGGTAAGGGTATCGTAAGAGGGTCCTGTCAAGCTGACAGCTGCAGTTTTTATCGCAATACAGAGGCGGCCATGCTTCCGTCTTGCCTGGAATACGGTATTCCAACAGGCACAAGCAGATTGTGCGCCTATTTTGCTGCTGCGTCACAGACGACGTTTCGCTAGATGCCGGAATGATTTTTTTTGTTGCCTAAGGCAGAACACTTACAAAGAAAGGGGGGAGAGGTCAGCCAGGGTGGTTGATTGTCTGAAACATCACTGCCATACAGGCGGTGATGTTTATGATGCCATGCTGGCATCATTACTGCCATACTGGCAGTGATGATGAGCTGGCAGTTATTCGTGCACTTTCATCACAGTAAGTTTGTGCATTACTGACAGCAAGTCATCATTACAACCTTGCTTAATTAACATTTCCCGTAATTTACAAACATTCTCCACGAAATAAGAGCATACTGAACACGCATCCACATTCGCATTCCTAACAGCCATAATATACGCCGTAAAGAATTGGCAGCCACTGAACCGAGATTCGGTGTCCGAATAGCAGTCCAAGTGTGCTCATGGCGTCTACCTCACGCACAAGTTGGCTGTACCGGTGGGATGGCTTCATCAGTGCTTGTAAGGCAGACCGTGAATCGACAAAGGTCACCCATTGGCCCGGGGGACTATTGCTGACGTAAAAGGGTGCCGCCCTTACAGCAGTTAACTCGGTTAAGGTTGACTACGTCTGGTGGCAGAGTTTCTCTTTTACAGTTAGTACCATCGACCGAATTTGCACTCCAATAGTTGACAAGTCAGACGTCATGGACCCGTCGGCATATACCTGAACATGGCCAAGAAAACGTGAGCTGATGCGCTCCAGCGTAAAGTACCGCAAGGCTGGCTGAGGCAGTGATGATTTTTTGCATATACCTGGTAGGCTGACGCACATATCCCACGTTGCAAACTTCCATGGAGGAAAGGCTTGGGCGTTGAAAGCTTCCGCACATGAGAGGACGACACCTGTGCTAGGGGATGGTCATCCCACCGGGTTAGGTGGCGGAGGCTGTTGCGAAGGAACTCTTGAGATTGAAGTGTCCGGGCTGACAAGCGCTTTGCTTTTCAGAGAGTTCCATTCGTAGATGTGCACCTTGGAAGTGCCTTATAGGTGCGTACACCTTGAGCCTGCGCACTCTCTAGCGCTCTGAAGTTCTAAAACTGAGCACAAGCTAAAATTTACACTAAGTGGAAGCAGCTGTTACTGTATGTAACATTTCAATCTCGTGCTAACCAATTCAATTGCTGAAAATCGCCGTTGTGCGCAATCGGTGAGGCCGAAACGCAGATGCATCCGACGCTAATGCGAGAGGTCAACGCGGGAATCGTACAATGATCCTGAAGTGGGCCGGGGTGTTTAATGTCGGGTGGTTGCAGCACGGCCTTGAAAAAAGCGAGTAAGGTTAGGGAGAAATTATCATCATCATCATCGTCATAATCAACCGCCTATTGAGGTCCACTGCAAGACCAAGGCCTCACCCAATTACCTCCACCCGCTCCTATCCAGCGCGGCCCGAGTCCGGTCTTCGCCCCCACATTTTCTGATTTCGTCTCTCCATCGAGTTAATGATCTTCCTCGTCTTCTAGTTCCGTTTCGTGGTATTCATACTGTTCCCTTTGTGGTCCGCCTGTTGTCGGGTCGTCTCACTACATGGCCAACTCATGCCCATTTCTTTTTCTTACTTTGCAGTATCTTATGTTTCACTCGAGTTTTCCCCGTGATTCACGATGGTCGTTTGCTGTCCAAAAGTGTTTCTCCTATCATTATTCGCTCCATGGTCTGCTGGGTGGACCTCAGTTGTCTTTATGGTTGTTTTGTAGGGCCCCGGGCTTCCGCTCCAGACGTAATCACCGGCATCACGCATTGGTTGTGTACGCTTCTCTTCAGGGATAGGAGTTCACACAATAATTTGTGAGCGCTTGCTGAATGCGCACAAACATTCATATATTCCGCTCCGCATTTCTTTCTCGTGGTTGGGATCAGCACTGACCATCAGGCCAAGACAGTTATATTATTATACTAGTTCCAGCGCTTCGTTACCTACACTAAAGAAGGCGCATTTAGCATGTTTAGGTATCATTAGTGTAGATTTACTGATATTTATTGCTATCTCCACGGCGAAGCGTTGTGATTGTAGTTCTTCAATCAATTTTGGAGTTTTGCAGATGCACTCAGCAAGACTATCTGTTGTTCAAACCTGAAATGGTTTAAGCATTCAACATTTATCCACAACACCACGTTTTCCCAGTCAAGCTTCCTGAATATCACTTCGAGACATGCTGTAAACAATTTTGGTGAGAATGTATCTCCCTGTCGCACTCCCATTCGGATCGGGAAGCTTTCTCTTTGTTCGTGAAGGATTATCCTGCCCGTAAATCCCTCATGCGTCTCCTAGTTGTCTTATGTAAATGACATCGATTCTTTAATCTCTTAACGCTTTCAACATTGCTGCGGTGTCACTGAACCAGGAGCTTTTTCAATGTCTGTAAATGCCATGTGGACGATCTTAGTGTACTTTGCGGATTTTTCCATTGTATGATTGACCACAAGAATGCGATAATTTGTTGCGTGCAATTAACACCTGTAATTACTTTGAGTTGTTCGTCAGTTCATTCTCACGCTACAAATGACTAGCCTCCTGGTTAGCTCTGTTGGTAGGGCTACTGCTCGGGTTAAGCGGGGGTCCCGCGGGTTCGAATCCTGGACCAGGACAAATTTTTCTTCAACTGCAAAGTTTGTAAGGAAGCTGTATAGCTTTCCTTTGTAGCCGTACGGCTACATTCAGGTGGATCTCAAACTTTCCTCCACAGAAACACACTCCAGCTTGGAAGTTTCCCCTAAATCTGGTCGATTAGTGTAAAGGGCATATAAAGCGACACGCCCAAATCCTACTCGGTATGACCATCCGTACACTTGAGAGTGGAAGCGCCCCGTCGCTGCACCTGCACCAGGTCAGAGCAGGAAGACTGTTGTTGTTTCTCCCCTTAAGTTAGGCAATTTAAGTTTGGCATTTGTCTCTTCGTCGCCCGATCGGAGGAACATTCTGCTGCAAGCCGCTCACCAGTCACGCTACCCCGACTACGCGGTTTGTAATCGTACGCTTCGGTCATAACAATGTATTTTTTACAGCGTTCCTCTGTTCTCCACGCTGCCATAATGCCACGTGTCGCTGGAAAATTATTTCACTGAGATTATAGCAGATGCTGCTCTCCGGTTTGGCATATCGGAAACCTGAGATGAATGATCGCTATTGTTTTATTCTCCTGTGACGCAGAAGTTTCGCAAAGAGCAAACAGTAAAACATGGCAAAGTTTGTTTCAATTTACTCTCAGCATGGTGGACAGCTCAGACAGCAGCCTACATAAATGTATAACGCAAGAAAACTTACAACGGGGCGGCGGCCACTTCTATAGAAAAAGCATCATGGCGTTAATAAACAAAGGCAGCAATTTTTTTAAATACAAATGGATACATGTCATCAATCTTATTGTATCAGATAATAAGTAGAAGCACCAACATCATTTACTCCAAACAATTTGTTCAAAAACAAGTTTATTTGCGTCAAGATTACGCGGCATAATGGTGGCGCTGACAGCGCTTTAAAGTACAGATAGCCAAGTAGCCTGCGAATATTCTGCGTTGCAGTTCCACGAAGAAGGCTTTGTTGTTTGCTTCGTTAAGATTGAAATGAATAATTTTTGTCGCACGATGCGAAATATCTGTTACCAGGCCAGGAAACATGTTCAATCGAAAAAGCATTTATTTGGGTTTACTGTCTTTTATGCAGAAGTGCTCCGCACTCCAAAGTCGCCAGCTAAGAGCTGAACAGTCCACTGAAATCCACTGAACAGCTGCGGTGTCACAGAAATGGACAGACCGACCTTGCGGCCTGCTTTATCATGCGGGAAAAACATTCCTGTGCTCGGAACGGTAACCCTGGTTTGATGAACGAGGTCATCCACGAAGATTCACTATACGGAGCACGTGCCTACATGCCGATCTACAAGTAGTGCTTTTCTGCCAGTGAGCTCAGTGTTTTATTAAACAGAGGAAGTTTAGTAACCCTACCGCCGTGTTTTGAGTCCCTATTTTCGGTTGGGCAAGCCACATTATTTTTAATGATCCCTTATAATCGTACATAGGTTACTGCACGGTTACTTAGAGTTGTTTCATCCACCATTTGGGGCACAATGAACTGTTGCAGAATTGGTGCCAAACATACTCTTGCCCAGGTGACACTAAAATAACCACAAATTTTTCATGAACGGCACCGATTTTTCCTGCAGTACTCCAACAAAATATGGAGGTTCCTCAAACGTGGCTTTGTGGATGCCAAAGAAAAGTTTCTTGCATAGCGTAAAGGGGCCCGCCACTAGAGGTCCTTAGTCTTATTGGGCAGAGCGCGTCTCGCGATATGAGTAGAAAGCGTTCATTTTTATTCTTTTTGACTTGGGCGTGGAGACATCCTTGTGCCCAGATAACCTGTGTGCCAGTATAGAAATATTTATCCCGCCTGGAAAAGCGTATGCGCGGGATAAGCCGGTGTTGCGTGGTCATTGGAGGCAGAGCCATGGGCGATGGAACAAGGTCCAGAGCGGAATGGATCATACGGGCGGTTGACGATAGTTCCTGGTTCTCCCTCCATTTTGCATTTAAATGGGGAGAAACTTTACAGAATTTCGACACCAAGAGCCCCCACAACTTAACTTTAGGCTCTGTCTGTGCGCCCAGCGTGCGACAAGCTCAGATTTTTTAATTGGAAAGCTTTCTTGGTGATACAAATGGCATCCTGTCCAGGACCTAATACATTTCCCCATAAGCCGGTTGGTCGATCGAAAAGCTCTGATAAGGTCTCTGGACGCACGGCGCGTGCGTGAAACCGGGAGAACATTGTGTCAAAATGGTAACTTTAAATTTGCCAAACAGGAACGTTCTTGATAACATCATATGCGCATAGATCATGAAGAATGGGAGCAACAGTATGCTTTTATCTCATCAACCACGTGTTGCTATACATTTAGATCATTCGTAGATGCTCTTACTTATTGCACGAAAAATCGTCTCATGGGCTCGTTCTTCGTTTGCGATTTGGGACTTCGAAGGTTGGACAATCGATTGGGCGCACTTTAAGCGAAGGTTGAACGCAGAGTTAGCTTTCGCGCTTCCGTCAACTATCCTTAGGAACGGATGGTAATTTCTTTTCTTTTGCGGCCCTCTAGCTTCTTTGTTTAAGAAATGTGTGATGGGTATGCATAGACTGTTTGAATAAATTTTTGGCGCATGCATTTTTGAGAACACATAAGTGCCACAAGCCCTGCACAGCCTTTTGCGTAGTAATGGGAAATCGTACATTACTACAATACATCATCCCAACCACAGCTTTAGACGGTCTGCATCCGGCAGCCGTGCGCGCCCTGAGCTTATTTCACCGACATTATCTGTTGAATCCCCAGTTGTGCCGACACTGTGCATTTCCCTACTTTGAGACTTTGAGCTTTAGACAGTCTACATCCGGCAGCCGTGGGGCGCCGGGCTTATTTCACCGACATCATTTGTTGAATCCGCAGTTGTGCCGACGCTGTGCATTGCAGCAGCAAGGGTGACACGCCTCCGTTGAGCTGCTGAACACGAGGACACGCGGGTTTGATTCCCGGCCGCGGCAGCTGCTTTTCTGATGGAGGTGAAAAGCAAGAACGCCCGTGTGCACGGGATTTGGCCGCACGTTGAAGATCCCCAGGTGGTCAAAATTAATCCTGAGCCCTCCACTACGGCGCGCCTCATAGCCTGCGTTGCGTCGGTGCGTTAAACCCTAAATCAATCAATCAATCAATCAATCAATCAATCAATCAATCAATAAATAAATAAATAAATAAATAAATAAATAAATAAATAAATAAATAAATAAATAAATAAATAAATAGATAAATCTATCTATCTATCTATCTATCTATCATATATCTATCTATCAACTAATCTACCGATGAATCAATCAATCAAGTGACACGCCGTTTTTTCGGAATATTGTCGTTCTTAGCCAGAAAAACAAGAAAGTAACATTATTTCCATACGGAACCCCTTGTCAGGAGGTGCCGGAATAGTCAACAGTGCCATCTCTGCTTGTGCAATGAGTGCCCTTTGCGCTTCGGCAATAGAGGGATCAGCCTGCTTTACCGCGAAGGGGGGGGGGGGGGTAGAATCGACAGGAAGGAGGAAGCAGAATCGACAGCTGGGCTAGTTGGTATCCGTCCATCCTAAACAGCGCTTAAACAAAACAACGACGAGGAAGAAGGGACACAAGACGGCGCTGACTCTTAACTATACCTTTAATCGGAAGAAAATCACACACACATATATACGATCATACACCACACGTATCTGTAAACGTCATCACTATACAGCAGTGCGTCAAACAACCTTATCGTAGTATACTTCCCCCAAACAAAAGACAACCTAAGGCATCGTCTTCGACAGGAAGGCAAATTCCTTATCATACAATGTCACTGAAGCATGATACACTGCCCTTCACTTTTTCTTATATGGAACACCTCTACCCACTCTCTTGCAAGTCGTCATTGTGGTGCCAAAGAATACTCGTGTCCTTAAACAATGGGTTGCATTTTTCTTGACTGCTTTCCTCGTGGGCCTTGCAGGGACGAGTGACATGTGCAAAAGCATTATACCTGAGCCAAGCACGGTGCCCCATGAGCCGTACATTAACGCACCTGCCTGATTGGCCGATGTACACATCACCACATGAAAACGGCACAGAATACACGGTGCCCGTCGAGCAGGGAACAAAAGGTGACACATGTCTCACACTGCACCCGGTGCCAGCTTTCTGTCTTGACAGCTTGTTTTTCACCATTTTACATTTTCGCCCAAGTTTATTCGGGGCGAAAAGACAACCCGAACCGCGTAAAGACCGGCTACATTTTTCAGGCCATGTGAGATACGATTCATGTAGGGAAAAACAGCGATGCGGTTTCTTTCAACCGGACGGCCAGCTTCACACCCCGCAGATGAATTCACAGCTTTAAGTACCTTCTGTGCGCTCCTGCCTATTATTTACTGAGGAAAACCAGCCGACTTAAGCCTGGTCATTTGGGCCCCGAAACTGATTGATTCTGATTGTGGGGTTTAACGCGCCGACGCAACGCAGGCGATGAGGCGAGCCGTAGTGGAGGGCTCCGGATTAGTTTTGACCACCTGGGGATCTTTATCGTGCGCCGAAATCTCGTACACACGGGCGTTCTTGCTTTTCGCCTCCATCAGAAAAGCGGCCGCCGCGGCCGGGAATCGAACCCGTGACCTCGTGCTCAGCAGCGCAACGCCTTAGCCACTGAGCCACCGCGGCGGGTGGGCCCCGAAACTACTCCCAATGTTACACATACAAGACTTAAAAACGGCCGACCTTAGCACAGAAAAGGCAATCCTACATTTAACCAGCTCGGAGTGCCCAGAGCTGTAATTCAAAAGCAATGTGGCAGGCCTAGGGCAGTATGCCCAGCATACATGCCCTGGATCCAAAGACAAACGCAAATCCAGGAACTGTAGCTGACCGCCTCTCGGAAGGTGACATGTAAACAGAAGCCCAAAGGTGCATTCTTTAAAAAACTTTAAGACATCAACCACTCGGCGTGACACATCGCAAATATCAACAAAGACCAGGAAATCGTCAACATATCTGACTACCTTCATAGCCAACTTTGCCGTTTTCATGTGGTGATGAGTACATCGGCCAATCAGGGAGGTGCGTCAATGTACGGCTGATGGAGCACCGTACTTGGCTTAGGAATAATCCTTTTGCACATGTCACTCGTCACTGCAAGGCCCGCACGGGGAAAGCAGTCAAGATAAATGCAACCCATTGTATAAGGACACGAGTATTCTTTGGCGCCACAATTACGACTTGACAAGAGAGTTGGTAGAGGTGTTCTATATAAGAAAAAGTGAAGGGCAGTGCATTAGTCATGCTTCTGTGACACTGTATGATAAGGAATTTGCCTTCCTGTCGAAGACGATGCCTTAGGTTGTCTTTTGTTTAGGGGAAGTAGGCTACAATAAGGTTGTTTGACGCACTGCTGTGTAGTGATGACGTTTCCAGACACGTGTGGTGTATGATAGTATATATGTATGTGTTTTTCTTGCGATTAAAGCTTTAGTTGACAGTCAGCGCCATCTTGTGTCCCTTCTTCCTTGTCGTAATTTTGTTAAGCGCTGTTTAGGATGGACGGATACCAACTAGCCGTGCTGTCGATTCTGTTGAACGATATTTCTATTACATCGGGCCCTTTTCTTTGTTCTAACACTCGTATCCTACGTAACCCAACACGCTAGCCTCATGGATGGCAATATGGAAGTGTAGACCGAGGATAGTGTCGTGGCACTTGAGGTACGGCTTGTGACCCCGGGAAGTTCAAGCTTTATGCGGTTTCATGGAGCCTTCAAGGGGACACAGCAGACGTTTAAGCCTCATTTTGAGAGCAAAGTGGTGGAGACAGGCTAGGCATTTCAAGGACGGCTTTTCAGAGAAGACGGCGGACTGGCTGTGGAATACCTTCTTACCCCACCTACCCCGGCCGAACAAGTCTAAGGCTGCTCAAGGCAGGGTCATCGTTGTGGGGGACCAGAATCTTCCTGACCGCCACAAGAAGGTTTTGGGACTGGATCCCAGTTTCAGCGTTGAACCCGCGTAGGAACCGCCTGAGAAGATAGCCCTCACCAGAATTATTGCACGCGGGGTTCCAGAGGAAGACCGTCCAAGGTTCGCCACAGAGTGCGTTGATGTTCTCTCCAGGACTGAAGGCACGTGGCGCAAGCCCCATCCCGTACGAGAATGTGCCGAGTTTGCTGTAAGTAACCGCCTGCACGTCATGACCTCAAATGAGGAAGGTTGCTTTGTCATTGTACCAGATGACGTGTTCTCTGTAAGGGCCATGGAAGCTGTTCGCAAGAGTTTTCAACCAATTGATGTAAAAGCCTCGAAAGTGAAGGAACGGGCTGTTTCCCTGCTAAATAGCCACAATCTTGCGCGCGTTGCAGGCGCTCTAATGCACGAGAAGGGCCAAACTCTGGAACGGTTCTTCTCGGCAAAAACACATAAGCCCGAAGTAGCTTTTCCCGCAATTGTTTCGGAGCAGAACCCATGGCAGAGGGCGGTGTCGGGATATCTGCAGAGACACCTGGACTCCCTACACCTTCACGATTCGTTTTTGATCGGTAACTCAGAGTACCTTGTAGATTTTTTGACAACGGACAATCCAGGCACCTGCCAAATTTTTAGTATCGATGTCGAAGATTTATACTATTCCATTTCTCATGGTGAATTATTCAACAGTGTTAAGCGGTGCATTACAGAGGAAAATGAAGTGAAGTTTATTAACAATTGTAGGTTACCGGTGAGCGGTTTTCTGGAAATTCTGTCTTTCTACTTGAGGTCAACCTTTGTGGACTGAGAGGGGGGCTTACATGTGCAAAAAAACGGGATATGTATTGGCTCTAGGGTAGCCCCTGTTCTTATAGAAACATTTTCCTCAGTGAGATTGACACACGTATTGAGCAGAACCTGTGTGGGTTGGCTATGATGGTAGTCAGATATGTTAACGATTTCCTGGTCTTGGCTGATATTTGCGATGTGTCACAGCCGAGTGGTTGTCTTAAAGTTGTTTAAAGAATGCGCCCTGAGGCTTCGGTTTACATGTGAGCTTCCGAGAGGCGGTCAGGTACAGTTCATGGATTTGCGTTTGTCTTTGGAACCAGGGCATGTATGCTGGACGTACTGCCCTAGGTCTGCCAAACCACTTTTGAATAACAGCTCTGGGGGACTCCAAACTGGTAAAATGTGGGATTGCCTCTTCTGTGCTAAGGTCGGATGTTTTGAAGCCTTGTATGCATAACATGGGGAATAGTTTTGAGGCCCAAATCACCAGGCTTAACTTGGCTGGTTTTCCTCAGTAAATAATGCGCAGGAGCGCACAGAACGTACTTAAAGCTGTGAATTCATCCGCGGGATGTGAAGCTGGCCGTCCGGTTGAAAGAAACTGGGTCGCAGGTATTCCCTACATGCATCGTATTTCACATGACCTGAAAAATGTAGTCGGTCGTTACGGGGTTCGGGTTGTCTTTTCGGCCCCGAATAACCTTAGCCGAATATGTAAAATGGTGGAAAACAAGCTGTCAAGAGAGAAACTGGCACCGGATGCGGTGTGAAACATGTGTCACCTTTTATTCCCTGCTCGGCGGGCATCGTGTACTCTTTGCCGTTTTCGTGTGGTGATGTGTACATCGGCCAATCAGGCAGGTGCGTCAATGTACGGCTGATGGAGCACCGTGCTTGGCTCAGGAATAATACTTTTGCACATGTCAATCGTCCCTGCAAGGCCCACGAGGAAAGCAGTAAAAAAATGCAACGCATTGTATAAGCAGACGAGTATTCTTTGGCGCCACAATGACGGCTTGACACGAGAGTTGGTAGAGGGGTTCCATATGAGAAAAAGTGAAGGGACGTGCATTAGTCGCGCTTCTGTGACACTGCATGATAAGGCATTCGCCTTCCTTTCGAAGACGATGCCTTAGGTTGTCATTTGTTTGGGGGAAGTAGGATAGGATAAGATTGACGCACTGCTGTATAGTGATGACGTTTACAGACACGTGTGGTGTATGATCGTATATATGTGTGTATTTTTCTTCCGATTAAAGCTTTAGTTGAGAGTCACCGCCGTCTTGTGTCCCTTTTTCCTCGTCGTTGTTTTGTTACGCGCTGTTAAAGGGGAAGCAGGGGGTCTGCGCGTACGGCCACAGAGTAGGAATAAATGGTGGGGTAGTCTCCGCAGTTCGCACACTTGGGGGCCCCCGGTAATCGCTTGTATAGGTGTGTCAGGTGTGCAGTCTGTATTATGTTCGCCTGAATCTGCCTTAGTACAGCAGAGTCCCTGCGCGTAAGTGTTTTGTGTGGATTTGGGCTTTTCTGTCTGTTTCCCCGGGCTGTACGTAGCAGATCTCTCGTGTCAACAGGTTCGGGTTTACTATTGTATTGGCGAAGAAGCGTAGAGAATACAAAGCCAAGATTTATCTGAAGATGTGGTGGCTGCTATGTTCAAAAAAAAAAAGAACACGTGAAAGTCTTACGTCGTATATACACGCCTGGTGGCTGCTGCCCGTTAGGTTTTGAGAACAAAACTTAATTTTGACAAAAGCAGGCCTATATAGCTAATCAAGTTATCATGCTCTCAGATTAGTCAAATGTTTCTGCAAAATCTGTTGCATTCTGACAGGTTTTTCCTTTCTGTTAACTTATTCTGTGAGTACAAGATTACCCATGGCCCTTCCTGTCAGTGCCTCTACCTATCAACGCGCAGGAAACCACATTCAGCCGACGTGCATAGCGCTCTGTCGATACACCGTGTTGCAGCAGCTGATCTGTATTGAGTTCGATCACAATAATTCAATCTCGGTAGAAAGTGATGGTGGGAGCACTTGTGAAACATTTCACAACTTTCAGTGTCCTGTTCTGCCATGGAAGTACAAAAACGCTCCCCGTGACATTTAGTGACACATCCTCGATATCAACATGTAACACTTGTTTTCTACCAATGTTCAATCACTGTAATTGTGTGCACGAAAACAAATTTCCCAACTGTGACAGCCGGATGCGTGAGTTCGAACCCATTAACTCTATTCAAGGCAAAGCTTTTGATTCAAAACATGCGTGCGTCAACCGAGGTAATGAGGCTGCTGTTAATACTAAACATTGGCGTGGCTTTGGCAAAGATGCAGTCATTCCACCAAATATAACCTAAATATTTGCCGAAAACAGGCCGTACCATCCCAATTACATGCCTGGCAGACGATGGCCGGCGCCGTTGTGATAATGCCGGTAAAGAGAGTTTAAAGTATCTGAATTCTCACGCCAATTTCTGGCGCTCACAAACGGATTGCCACTTATCAACCACCGCCAGCACATTTTATAGCTATGGAATTACAGCTAGGAAGAGAATTTGCAACGCAAACGTGGCAGAACAATTCTTTTTATACAGGAGTAGTTTTGAAGAAAGGGAGGAGAAGAATGGAGTGTAGTTAGTCCTACTGTGAGCGCATTGCTGTTGGGAGCGTGCTATTGACGAGTATTCTGAGGAGTTTGGAAATTTGGGAATTCCGAATAGGTCTTGCAGGCTGAGCAGCATGACGGGTATCATTACAGAATTTCTTTGGAATGCAGGGAATTGACTCCTACGTGTTGACAGAAGGCAGCTGCAGGACTTGAAAAGGTGGCGCCCTTCATGCGAAACTCGTTGAGCAGGAATGTACTTTCCTTGTGCGAAACGTTTTTATGTTCGCTTGGATTACAATTTGACTACAAAGAACACAGTGGGCCCGGGATTCATGTGTGCGGGTGAGTTCAGGACCCCTAAGTTCTTTCTTACGTAGTAAAAGCTTGATGTGGGCAAGTTTGTTTGAAGACAGGTACTATACAGGAAGGTAATGGAAGTTAACCAGGGTTTGGCTGACTGCCCAACAAGTTGATTTGACATTAAAAAAATAGCGTGAAAACACAAGAACGAACGAAGGAACGGGTGCGCCAGACAGGGCATCTTCCTTATGGCCTATATCTGGAGATTCACTGCTTGCTACCATGGGGGAAGGACCAGTGTCAAAGGGGCTTCAGAGTTGTAATAAAATGCACTACCAGCCTGTTTATTCCAAGCTAGTGGCATATATTTTGGCTGCCTGTTGTGATGAGGATATGGAGGCTTTCGCATAAAATACAAACAGCAGATTTGAACAGTGCTATGGTCCACGCGCGGAAGAGGGGGAACGGTAGTATGTGTTGCTACGGTGTAACAACTAGTATTCCGCTGAAATGCGAAATGCCAATGTCATGGGGAACTTTCCAAGATTCATATCTTCCAGAAAAGGGCTAACCCCAAATAGGTATTCGCCAAACGGAGAACGAACCGGTATGGAAGACGGTGAAAGGGGGGAATGGGAACGGGTATCCTTCCAGTCTGTTCACTCGATTCTGCATGGACCTACGCTAAAAACTATTTCCCAAGTTTTATTACATGGTGTGGTGCTGCATTGGAGGGACATTGATCCTATCGACACAGTAGAATGACTTCGTACCCGCTGCGGTGGTTCAGTGGCTAAGGCGTTGCGCTGCTGAGCACAAGGTCGCGGGTTCGATTCCCGGCCGCGGCGGCCGCTTTTCTGATGGAGGCGAAAAGCAAAAACGCCCGTGTGTACGAGATTTCGGCGCACGTTAAAGATCCCCAGGTGGTCAAAATTAATCCGGAGCCCTCCACTACGGTGCTCCTCATCGCCTGCGTTACGTCGGCGCGTTAAACCCCACAATCAATCATAATGACTTCGTCTTCGTTGAACTAGGCCATGGCCGCACTGTTTTAATGCCACTAATATGGCATTCAGAACGGACCCTTCTCATCACAGAGAAAACGGGCATTTGCTGTAGGAGCTGACGAAGACGTCAAATAATGCCTGCAAGACTATGAAAACAAAAAGACTGTTCGGGCAGCCCGCGACAAAGCTAGTATTCAGTTTAGTGTTTTTCTCGCTAGAATAGCCTTGCTACGTTTCGAGAACCATACAGGAGCTATTACGACCTGGGAGAGATTTATGGAAGAGGTGAAAAAATGTTTAGGGTGTTTGTAGGAAGGGGAATCCGAAGATAAGCTCGCGGAGCGTGGACAGGTGCGGGGCGATACTTGAGCCACATACACAAAAAGCCTCAAAAGTACGAATTTTTATGAACCCGACTGCGCGTAATGGGGATACAGTGGACAGTTGTCCCAAAAGTCCCAAAAGCATAGAAAAAGACATGCACAAAATCTCTATAAAGACGGAAAAAATGGATTCTCAAGCTTCCGCAAATGCGCCTTAAATTTATTTGCCTCCGGACAGAGCCCACTGTTACCTGCATGGACGCTCGTCACTACGACTACGTCTGTTGATTGATCGGACCATACGCTCTGTAGTTCATGCAGAGTACAGCCGGCGGGATCCCATGTTTACCGTGAATAAATTCTTCGTAACGTAATGCCGTGTTGGGATAGAAATCACTTAAAATTTAATGAGGCAAAAGGGGTGTGTTGAAAGTTACATGTTCATCTGGTGCATATGCGAATGGATGGGCTTGACTATGACAAAGAGTAAGAAGTTCAAAGGAGGATTGAAATGTTATGTGGTAGGATGGTTGTGGCGCACGGTTATAAAGAAGTATTCAATGTGCAAGCCTTGTGGATCTTCAAAAAGGTGTGTAAATGTTTGAGAGATAACAGCTAATTAGAGTTGAGGGCAGTAATTGAAGTTGCCGTGATATTCTACTACATTTGTAGAAGCTTGCTGCTGATCATAGTGTGAATATATCCTTACCACTTTGTGATTGTCGCGCCCTGTTGAAGGCCTTATGAATGTCAACTCCTGCGTTTGTTACTGTCTTTACGAAAATTTACATACACATCTCCCTACCCCCAACCAGAACGTTTGTTATTTAACTGCGTAAAGAAAGTTAACTGCATAAAGAAAGTGCCTTGACACTAAGTTGTGATTACTTTCCTTTAAGGCGCAAGCGTGGAGATACTTATCAAGGAGAGAAAGAAAACGTTTATTGGCAGAGCATTTACTGTAGTCAGGTAGAATCTCTCTTATGATGCATTGTATTTGCGCCTATTTCTTCACCATCGTTTCTTCGTACTTCGGCGCGGATTACTGCGGCAGGCTTCTAACTGCTAGGCGGGATTTGCTTAATTTCATCGCTGTCAACTTTTTCGTATTTTGCCCCGAAATACTTAAAGGGGTGCAGTGGTTCTGCGTTCCCCAAAATGGAGTGCTCCAACGCTGGTGTGCCTGTTCTAATCACATGCCGCTACGCGCACTTATCAAGCGACATGCACTAGTACAATTTTAGTAGCATAGTTGGCAATGCGCTGAGATCCCGCACTGGTAAATGCACCGTGATCGTACTGTCAGAACTCAGGTTTAATTTATTCCGCACGAGCAGGGCGAAGGGGGCAAGCTATAATTGCATTAAAGTAGCCCTCATTGATTTTTTCATGACAGGAGTAAGTTGGTGTGGGGAAAAAGACTAGCCGTTCACCGATATTTCTAGCGAATCACGCAGAAGCGCGGTAAGTTTTTTAAATTGATAGTCTTCCTTGAGCTACTTAAACACGAAAATTTAGGTCTGTCTGTCTGTCTGTCTGTCTGTCTGTCTGTCTGTCTGTCTGTCTGTCTGTCTGTCTGTCTGTCTGTCTGTCTGTCTGTCTGTCTGTCTGTCTGCCTGTCTGTCTGTCGCATAACTGAACGCCTGGTTAATCCTGGCTCCGTCGTTAAGTCCTTTGCCAAGGTACAAGGGCCAGTGGCATAACCTCCGGCAGCGAAAGCACCGGGTCAGTGCAAGCGACGGACCAAGGTTAAGGGCAGCTTGAGGTCGCAGAAATGATACGTCTTCAGACGGGAGACGTGCACAAGTTGCGGCTTTAAATGAGAGGATTACGGCGAGGGTGTGGGTGGTCCAATTTCGTAAATCACAGGAGTTACCTTGCATATGATGCGGCAAGGGCCCGTGAAACTGCAGAGCAGTTGTTCAGACAGACCGACGTGGCGCGATGGGGTCCACAGGAATAAAAGTGCCAGGTGAGAATGCCACATCGCGATGGTGCTGGAAATTGCGCCCCTTCAGCGTTGCTTGTGCTGTCGATGTCCTGGCAAGCGCAAACTGGCTGGACAAATCAGCGTGCTCTGCGGCGTCTGGTGCATATTCGGTTGTTAACGTCACCGAGTTAGGCAACACAGAGTCCAATGGCAAGGTAGGTTCGCGGCCAAAAAGGAGAAAGAATGGATAGTAGCCTGTAGTGTCGAGGCGAAAATAATTATAAGCGAAAGTAACGTAGGGTAGTGGTACGTCGCAGTCACCGTGGTCGGCAATAACATACATGGCGAGCATATCTGTGAGCGTGTTGTTTAAAGCGCTCAGTAAGTCCGTTTGCCTGTGGGTGATAGGCGGTTGCAAGGGTGTGCTTGGTACGGCAGGAACGAAGGAAGTAATTGATCACTTGAGACAAGAAGTACCTCCCACAGTCCTTAAGAAGCTGAAGAGGAGCCCCGTGGTGCAAAATTGCAGCATATAGGAGGAATTCGGCTGCTTCTGTGGCACAGCTGTTGGGGAGGGCACGTGTGATAACGTGACGCGTCGCATAATCGGCTAGGACAGCAATCCACTTGTTCCCCCACCGGGATAAGGGCAATGGGCTGAAAAGGTCAAATCCTACGCGGAAGAATGGTTCTTGGGGGACACCAATTGGCTGAAGGGTGCCGGCTGGAATCAAACGAGCTGTATTTCGGTGTTGGCCAAGGTCAGAAGCCGTGATGTATCGCCGCACGGACCGGTAGAGTCCCGGCCAGCAAAACGGCCGACGCACGCGGTCGTACGTCCGAGGCATGACAAGGTGACCAGCTGTAGCCGCGTAGTGAAGCTCGCGACGGACGTCAGAACGGAGATGCTGAGGCACAGCAAGAAGCTCGTCAGGCCCGTCCTCGCGAAAGTTCCGGCGGAACAAGACGCCATCACGGAGCATAAATGCGCGCATAGAAGGGTCGTCCGACTCGGAGATAATGCGTTGGATGATCTTCCAAAGCGAGGGATCACGGCGCTGATGGTCAGCAATGTTGAGAAAGTCCGACAGACCGAATACGTAGGGGTCGTCGTAAGTGCCTGTAGGATCAGGTGGGTCAACAGGATGACGAGACAGGCAGTCCGCGTCCTCGTGCCTTCGACCAGACTTCTAGACGACCGAATAGTAACACTGTAGTCATAAGACCCAACGGCGGAGTCGTCCGGTGGGGTCCTTTAGAGAGGAAAGCCAGTATAAGGCATGATGATCCCTAACTACAGCGAATGATTTGCCGAACAAGTATGGACGCAACTTGCTGACAGTCCACACAAGTGCGACGCATTCACGCTCACTGCTAGAATAGTTGCGTTCGGCAGGGCTCAAAAGGCGACTGGCATACGCTATCACTCTGGTTCGACCGGCCTGTTGCTGGACTAATACAACTTCCCATGCCCACTTGCACCAGTAGGAACTTCGGTCGGAGCCGAATCATGGAAATGGGCCAAAATAGGACAACTGGTCTGGCGGTCACTCAGAGCGGCAAAAGCGCTGACTTGCGCGGAGCCCCACGAAAACAAAGTATCGGTCTTCAGAAGGTGCGTGAGAGGGCGGGCTCATCATCATCATCATCATCATCATCATCACAACCTATCTACGCCCACTGCAGGGCAAAGGTTTCTCCCATTATTCTCCAATTATCTCGGTCCTGTGCCAACTGGGCGGGCTATGTCAGCGAAATTCTCGATGAAACGCCGGAAGTAAGAACATACGGCGATAAAGCTGTGAACTGTCTCTGTGTGTGTGGGCACCTGTCTTTTTCTCCCTGGGTTCATCCGCTCGGGGAAAGTTAATGTAGATGTCAAACGACATGTTTATGTAGCCACAACCATTTTTAAACGCTATATATGGTGCAATGTTAATGGTTGTCGACATTGTTGAGAAAAACAAAACATTGCGCATATTTGAGGCAAAAGATCAATACAGAAGGGATATTTGCACTGTTTCTTTTACTTTGAGAATCTGCACAAATTCAGAGAACTGTCTACTAATGCGAATATTCTCACGCCGCTTGTCCAGAGTGTGAATTTGTTACCGCAAAATTTTTTTTTCTTAATTTCTGTTTCACCAATTATTTCCTTTGCGCTATTATACCGTTTATAGTTGTCACTTCCACGAAATCTGCATTTTCGCAGAAATTCCGGGTGTTTCACGGTTCAACATTATCGCCATTTTTTTTTCTATTTCACTTATTTTTTGGTTTCTGAAATTACGCTTTTATAACGATAAAAAATTTTACTAACGACAAATCCGCATTTTTTGTAAAAATGCAGGACGTTTCACTGCTCGCCATTTTCACTATCTTTTTCTATTTTTCTAATTTTTTGCTTTTAAATATCTCTCTTTCGAATTATCCGCAATTACCCTTTTCTAACGATTAAAGGTGTTAGTTCCGCCAAATCTGCATATTTGTGGAAATGCAGTGCGTTACACGATCATGGCTGTGGGGCACTCGGAAAGAATGTCTCGCCTAAATGCATAAATGCTTCATTAAATACAAAGTACGCCCAGAAAAATACACGAGCGCTTGCCCGCGACACTAGCCCTTCTGGCGGCATACCAAGAAGTTAACTGGCAAAGGTAACGAAAGATAGCACGCGGGACGCGCGTGGTGTATGTTGCCTCAATTCACGCGTGTCTCCACCCAATGGCGGCGCTGGCAACGAGGCACCCAGCGTGGAGAAGTGGAATTCAGTAAATTTAAATTGTGTTGAAGAAACCTCTAGCCGCTTTATCGTGAGAGGAGCTAGACAGGAGAGTAGCGGCATGAGGAGTGAGCGGTAAAGAGAAAGGAGGCCTTTCTTTGGCGGGTGCGGCAGGCTCCTGTCGTCTTTTGACGGCATTTGCGGCGAAAGGAGCAGATACGCGCCCACTTTGTTTCTTTTGTAGCTAAGGACAATCATTATTACTCCCATCAGAGTTTACAAAAGCACAATGAAATATTCCCATGTGTAAAGTCCCCAGCAAGAATGGGCGTCCGATTATCTATATCCGATTTTGGATCGTCGGCCGTCTGCTGTGGCAGATTACTCAGCTTTCAGAAATCGAGCCTACGATACCGTCTTCATAAGTTTGGTGTGTTATCGTTTTCTTTATCGAGGGCGTGCGTGTTCATTCTTGAGGCGTGCCATTATGAGATGTATAAATGAGGAGTTTCAATCGAGACACAATCATTTTATTTGAAACGTCTAACACAACCAGTGGCATGGCGCCACAAGTTATTTTGGCGAGAAATATGTTTTGCTTGAAAGTTACCCTCACTTACAAACCATTGAGCGTTTCCATTTCTGGCTTTTTTCTGTAGTTTACCTTGCGTGTCGTATTATTTTATTCGTGCCTGCCTGCAGCGGTACCAATCGTATGCTTGCTCGGCAACCGCAAAATGTTTGTCTGATATATAAGTTTTCCTGTCACGCAGAAAACCAACTCCTCATGATGGACAACAGTGGCCGGCATTTTCTGCAAGCCAACCCAACACCATGTGGCTGCAGCCTAGCAATTATACTTTGGTGAAAGACTTTATGGGCGGACAAACTTGTGAGCTCTGGAGAAAATTTCTTTGATGCAGTCACTTCATTTTGTCCTTCAGCGGCGTTCACGAGCCTGTTTTGTTGCTGGCTAAAAATAAATAATTTTGGTAATCATGAAAGTCAGTATAAACAGCAAGTGCAGTCCTTCCGGTTTTAATGAATATTCCACATGCTAAATTTAAGTTATTGTTCGAAATAAAGGCGTTTTGTGCAATATGTTCGGTGTATGAAGTGCGTTTTAATAATATACAACACTATTCTCCGAGTGATTACAAATTAGTTGCACCAAGAGCTGAAAAACTTCAAATCACTCATTTGCTGTCCATGCCCCAGTCATTTATATTGTAGGCTTTACTAAACTATACATGTTACCTAAAGCGTGTTCAATTTGACCCCTTATTTTTGACGCATAGAGTATATGAAGCTGTTTGTGCATAATACGCTTCAAATATGAAATCTTGCGCAACGAAGAACGAATAACTTATGAAGGATAAAATCTATTAATGTTAGCTTAATACCATTAACATCAGGGTGAAAGTTTTACACTCAGCTCTTAAAGCATCTAATATTTTGTCTAAAGCGCCCATTTATTTTTGAGCTTCGCACCGATTATAAATTTCTCCCTTTCAATCGCGAGCCATACATACGCCCTTTGACGAACCCGTTTCACTCTATGCCCATGGGGGTAAGTATTAGTGCCGCTGTATCGAACAACGACGCCATTTTTCCTTCCACCCTCGATACTGACTACTTTTCTCCGATAGAATCCTTTTTATTCTGCTTGTGTAACGCGAGCGGCGTTTGAAAATATAGACATGTGGCCTACTGAACAACAAATATTTTAGCAAATCTTCCGGCCTATGGGGAAATACATTAGTTATTGACAGAACGCCATTGATCCCATTAAGAAAGCCTTCGCTTTAAAAGAGAGAATTGCGGATGCCATGCACAAATACGCGCTACGCAAAGAAGCTAGTGTGTCGACTGTAGTATTAACCAGGATTATGATTGTGCCTACTTTCACTATTCCTGTTGTCCAAATCTGCGCAAGCTTCCGTTTTGTCGTTCATTTTCTCTTTTCGATCCCGTACTTGCTTCAGCAAAAAATTGGTCAAGGGCTTGAAACCCACTTCTATAGAATTTATAGAAATAACAGAGATGGACGAGTTGAAAGACGTTTTTTGCGAAATCGGAGTCATGGCACGAACGTCACTTCATCATGGATATCACACGTGGACACAGGTTGATATGCACCTCTGAAGGAGGTTTTGTGGTCTATCTTTTCACGAATTCTCTTCGCCCATCGCCATATTTTATATAGCTCTTTCTTTGCAGTATTTTTCCCACAGCTAGTAACCTACCATAATCCGTAAAGATGGTTGATCCATGCATCTGCTTCACTGCGTGTTCATAAGAAAGCAAAACTTACGATGAATTATGTCGACGACCACTTGTTCCTCAAAGCACGCTGATGAACCATTATTTGCGATGGTAATCATACCCATCCTGTCATCTCTGACACGAATGTTATATGACTACACACTAGTCAAACAATTAACAAAACATTCATATATTGTTTCTGCATCAATTTACTAAAAAAAGGGTGAGAGGTTGGTTAGCCCAACGTACGAACCTGTATATGTAACACTGGATTTACACTTGGGATGTAAGCATTTATTTCGGAGATATTTTATCTTTCTACTTGTGGTAGAAATGGATACCATGTTTAGCAACCTTAACAGCAGATTTTGCACTGTTTCACATAAGAAGACATATTTCCATGATAAAAGTAGGCATGACGTCTTAATATTTAAAAGAAATTTGTAACAGCAGCCATTCACTTCTTGCGTAAGCAATACACGCTTCTTTTGGCACCAATTGCTGTGGTCGATAGGTTGACATAGAGCGACAGAAGATCAGAAAGCCTAAAGCCATAAGACAGAGAAAAGGAGAACAACGAAGACCCGCAGACAAAGGGAGTCCCTTATTTCAACCGAAGAGGTATTTTGCGAGCAATAAAGATTTATATAATCACGTGTGCTGCGCACAAAAAAGGCATCGAAAGAAGACACTCCGGGCAACACCGATTATCTATTTTACAGCGTGTGCTTGCAGATACAAGGCTGCGCGTTCCTGTCCGTGAGATGAAGACGGGCAGCCATAAACAGTTTTCTGAGACGTCCATTGAAAAATTTTAATCAGCGCAAAGTTTTCACGAACTGTACCGAAGCTCTCCGTGCTCTTATTCCACTTCTCAGTAAGCACTCCACGGCCAACCAAGGCAAACGCTTGTGTAGTTCATACACCAAACATTCAGCAGTCCAGTCGCAGTACAAACGCATACTGGTCACGTAGGGCATCCTGGTAACGAGTGTGCCCCCTTGCTGGCGGGTAAGCAAAGCTGCGTGACCCGCCACCGGGGTCACACCGTTAGCATGGGAAGAAGACTTTGACGAGCAGCGCCGGCATCACCGATTGTCTCGCAGTATCGATCTTTATTGCACGGTACCCAAAAATTAAGTCCTTCTTTCTAGCCGGAACGTTGCGCCTTTGCTGTAGCGCCCGGCATGTTGGCGACGTGGCAAGGAGACCACTCCCAACAAGGCAATGACCTTTCGCGGTCGGTTCACGTGGTTTTTGAAGCAAGTTTGCTGCGGGGAGCTCTCTTGATTGAGCAAATATTTAACAACCTGGCCCCTCTGCCCAGTGTCTTCCAACTATGGCAACGCAGCCTCCTGTGCAGTGTTGCCATTGCAATTAGATTACCACACCAGATAGTTCGCAACTTGAACGCTATTGCCCAGGCCTTGCCCTGATGGGAGCCCTACAGTGCGGGCATGCGTTCAGTTTTACGAGTGAATTCAGTCGCCTTTCCCCGTGAAAAGAACTGCAAGCACGCTTAGACTTTGCTCTGTGTGGCCACTATGGCGGGTCATTAGAAAAACATCGCTTCCAGTCTTACCTCTTGCGGCTTAGGGCCATGCCGTTTTATTGAAAAATTCTCTGCTCCTTTCCGCGACCTTGTACCGGAGGGTTCCATGTATGGTGTTTGAAAAAAAAAGATCACAGAAAACACACTGAAGAATTATCTCCGACTGAATCCTTATGATGTACGGTTTCTGGCAAATGAGAACGATTAGGGAGGGCCTACAGGCATATTGATGTTGTACGTCTTTCATGAAACATGGAAGTCTAGAATGAAGGTCTGTTACTGAGAGGTTGATCAAAGCCTGCGAAGCAGTGCTTTTGTGAGACAGCCGACCGCGTTGTAGAGATGTGGAAGTGTCGGCCGTGTGCATCCAAACGGCAGCATCAAGTCGAAAAGGCCCGTCTAAGTCCCGTTTTTAGGCGTGCTATTCTGCCAAAAACAACCCTGCCTAAAACACGTGGCACACTTTCTCATGATGTCCAAAATGGGCAATAAATAACTGATGACCCATCACTGTGGTAACACTCTCGACTCCTACTCTGGGGGCTCGGTAGCAATTCCTACCCCAAAACTGATGTGCTCAATGTTGTCTTGAATCCAATTGATTGAATAATTTCAAATTAGTCGAAATACGCAACACTGCACAAATTTCAACCTTTTTGTGCTTTTTGCTATTTATAGTGGTATCCACTGTCTGTGCCTGACAAAGTCGAATTTCGGACAATGGCCTCCTATGCTTACTCCTTATGTATGTTGCGGTTCCGTCTTACATAAATAATAGTACTTCAAAGAATCGCTAGATTCATACAAACCTGTAAAAACGAGACTTTGGAGCGGTTAAATCATTTATTTTTAAAATTGTAGCCATTCCTTGATCAAGGAATATGCTGATGCCACCGGCTCTGCGAAGGAGGTATATACTCCTACGCCATTTCGACCCAAAATAAGTGTTTAATTTGGCGTGTCTGAAGCTTCTTATGCCTGCTTTTCGATGTCTAGAGTAACCTTATGGTGTTTTTGCACCATGCACCGCGAACTCAATCACCATCCATTGGTGTAAAATAAACATCCCATCGGTAATTACAACGTTCTATACAAATCGGTCTCGATACAATACACGGGGTTCTGTTTTCTTCAGGTTATTGAAGGATAGGGTAATGCTTCCTGAAACAGATGTAGAGATCCAAAAATATGAATATGCCCTATGCCGGTGCTTTTTGCAAGGGCTCATAATACGACCAAATAAACAGAAGATTGACCTTTCGCAAAACATTCCATATATAATTAGCACAACAAAATTCTTCATGTTTCCTACGGGCTGGAATTCATGTTCGCATTTTCTCCGCGGCAAGTAAGCGTAACAATTCAGGACGGGTGGAGAGCTCCGTCAGAAAATCCAGGGGCCCCAAAGTCCATTGTTGTTCTCAGGAAAACCCCTGCTGTCCATAGTAGGGTCGATTGTTGGCACAACGGTTTTGTTGTAGGCAGCCAGCTTGCTCAGTAGAAAGGAAACAATCTGAAAACAAAGAAAGCCAGGAGGGCATGAAGATAACACCATGAGGTCAGGAAAATGGAACAGAAAAGTTTCCTCCAAAAATGAACGGTGTCGAAAACAGATACGCTGTGGGTTTCCATCATTCGAAAAACATGCTGCGTAGCGAGATTACTTCGTTTTTATACCATTGTGCCACAGTGTGCTGGTCCAGGCTTCTAGGCAGGCAGTAGGGAATATTTTAAATGCTCTGTACTTTTCTCTTTGCATGTTCGAGATTTTTGTTTACATGCGAATATAGAGAAGGCTTTCTTTCGTAAAGCTCTTAGGATACTAGTTATGGTACTTTTAATGGTATTGAGCTCTAACGAGGTATCGGTTGGATCAACAAGTCCTTTTAATTGGCTCAGTGATATCCAGAATTCCTGTTCTACGGAAATAGAAATGATGTATTAGGCGGCACTTGATGTTAGTTTGGTTGGAGTAATTCCCTCGGAGGAGTTTGCATAATTAACTGATTCGGTTACTAAGAGGAGTGCGCTGTTTTTATCAAATTTGCCACCTGTGTCAGTGCAACTAGAATAGTACAGTGGGGAGTTGCGAAGAAGTGTAGCGATAGCAATCATGAAGCTAGTCAGTTAGTACAAGTTTTACGCGGCTTGGAGAGGCGCCAGACAATATTAGAGGGGATAAGTTAGAGGCTAGGTTCTGAACAAAACAGCGTGCGCCGACATCAGTCGTGCCGACAAGTTTGAAGGCTAAGACAAGTTTGAAGTGAATGACACGTAGCTTTTAATCGTATGCCGAAACGTACGTGTGCCGACAATAAATCATTCTGACATTCGACGACAGGATGCCTCCATCACAAGGCTGCGTTTCATTTACGTGGTCCAGGTAGTTAACAACGAAGTTGTAAATATTACTGAATTACATCCCCTTGTACCCACCAAAATACAGACTGAAATGATTGAAAGAATACTGGATTTGCCCTCGGTGATTTCGAGAAAGATCTAGAATGGCCATTTCAAAACACGGACATGTCGATTTAGCTTGAAATGACCCCGTTTTCATTGGTTTTCAAACGAGGACCGAAATTCACCAAGGGGTTCGTACGTACGGTGCCGTAAATATAGTTATTGATTGAGCAGCGCCCTTGCTGGGTACGTTTTACGTGCAATAAAATGGTAAAACCGGTGCACGCCAATCACATCATATCTGAAGTGTGATGTGTTTGGCGAATTTCGGCTAAGCCCTTTTTCTGGCTAGTCATTGCACTTTTGCTACGCACCAGTGTTGCAGAATGGGCGTCCTCATCTAATTCCAATTCTATTCCAAGGAATCAGAGCTTGCCGCAATTCTATTCCCTTTAATTCAACGGAATGACATAACGTAGCCCATTCGCACTCCTGGAATGGACAAGAAGTTCAATTCTATTCCTTTAAAGGGACCCTGCAACACTCTTTGAGCAGTGCAAATAAACCTGCGCGACGTTTAGATTACACTGCCAGGAATACCTGAGCCAAATATTACACGTGCACGTGAAGCGGTGAGCGCGCAAATCGATGTGAAAGACGCGGAAACACCAACCGCTCTCTCTTCAGTTGTCTCAATATGCAACCCCTGGCATGGCTTAAGGGACGTCACATAGGCCATGGCTGCCCGATCGGCTGGCACTGGTCAACTTCGCGGCTAGATTGCCCCATTTCCGTCGTCGTCATCGCTGTGTACGAACTTGTTCTATGCCTGAACCTGTAGGCACAGTTTTGCCGTTTCTTTTGTGTTTTGAGTGCGCGCGGAGTTTGAGTGATGAGATCAATACTTCCATTTCAACGGGACCACTCGACTACAAACGTTTATTGCTTCAAAAAGGCCCTACCAGCCCGAGCGCGCAGTTGTGACCACGCGCCCATGCCTGCTTTTTTGTGGCACCAGACCGGAAATAGACCCCTCCGCGTTGCGGAGAAAAGGAGAAAACCACCCGGCATGTGATATATCGAAGGCCGCCGAAGAGAACGCCGCGAGCCGCCCCCCTCTCCGGGAGCGAGCGCGCAGCTTTCGTCGCGTTGTCCGCGGTCGAGTTGAGAGGGAACGATTATGCGCGATTTCTCATCGCGCGTAGTTTCGTTAATGGTGAACGGATTTTCATAATTCTTGCGGGAGGAGATTTCTGGAACAATAGACTTTATCCCAAAATACATTACTAGTAGTCGATGGCAAGTGTTGCAGGGTCCCTTTAATTCTTCAACGTGGAATATGCCTCGTGGTGTGTATCGGGTTACCGAACAACGTAACATGAAGCTGGCATTATCATACGCGTTGATAACTCCAAAACTACGCAAAAAGTGTCACTAATCCGCATAATTGGTGGGTGGTAGCAACTTGGTGGCGTATCTCGTGCAGAACAATCGCGCTTATAATGCAAAAAGCATTCAGTGTTCCAGCAACTTGTTGCAGTATTTGATGTTCAGCCTCTTTTAATCGTTTCTTCTTTAGCGGTGCGAAAGGAAGCAGCTACAACATTGATGGCTGCTTTTACCGTTTCGTTGCACAGCCTGTTGGGTGTTATATTACTATGTGATTCGCGTGCATGTTGCCAGACCAGCGCCATTTGTATGTTGTATTTAACTTACAAGTATGTCGCGCTTACCTTCGTTACATCTATATGAGCTTGAAATGCTTAGTTGAATGATATCAATTTAATTTAGAGCACTGTGGCATGCGATTGTACCAATGCCACAGACGGTAGGGCAGCTTGGCGGAACAGGGTTAACAGTTTTGCATTTGTTGTACAAAAGTCCCCACCGCTTCGACGTTGACATTCATTTCGCTTGTTTATTTCCGTGGCATTACTGCAGTGCGATCCGTTGAAAACAGACATAAATAATGACCGCTCTAATTTTGCCCTGAAACTTTATTGCACATTTTTATACCCGAATAAAGCGCTCGGCTTTCTACCAAGAGATTTGAAAAATTGAACATATTAGTACTCGTATTTGCTGATACACTTAAAGGGGCACTGACATAAAAATTTAGCATCTTGTTTTTTTCGTTGCGATAAGTAGCTAGTGACCTACTTATAACCTGTAGAAACCTCATATTCTTCAGCGTGCGACGGTTGTTTAATTAGAGGGATTTTAAATGCGGCCAGTCGCAGTTTCGGTTTCAGCGAGTGCCGCGAAACGATGGATTTTGTGGATTTTGTGTGAACAAAGCTGACCACGTGACCGCCGGAGGGATATCACAGAGCAGAGTCGCCGTAGTACTGTCGAATCCGCATCGACGGCAGTTTCTGCGAATGCTCCCATGTACTGATCTCGTGAGGCGCTTAATTAAAAAGCGACCGTGGATGTGACGCAGGCGCTGCGAGTACAAATGCTACCGCGGCTAAAGAACGACGCGCGACGCTCGAGGCGGTGGGTGGCAAGACGCGCGCTGTGAGCAGCCGGCCGGTCTGCCTACAGGTCCGCCTACAGATGTGTTCGGCTCAGCACTGCGGCGGATATTCGAGTGCCGCTCTCGTAAGCGGTGCAGATGACAATTTCTAATGCAACCCGCCATCGCATCATTAACTCCTTTCTCATTTAAGCCACTATGGTCGGGACTTGGGGACAATTTCGTGCAGCGGTAACAAGCTATCACTCGAGCTACCTGCGCCGGCCTGGGCCACTTCGCGGCCGTGGCCGCCGCCTGCACAGCGACCGTGCGGCTAGCTCAGTGGGCTTTTCGTGCCTCCGGCGCGTTTTCGCATCCAATGGTAATAAACAGTAATAGAAACAGAGTGCCTGGAATCGCTGTAGAACTTTGGTCGCGGCCAGCTGCCCGATTAGCTGACGAAATCACGGCGCCTCCGCCGCCAACGATCGGGTCGTTCGTTCTCGAGAGCAGAAGCTCCGCCCTCCGGCCGTCCGATTGGAGCGGCGAGCCGGGCGAGCCCGCGTAAAACGCCGGTAGTGCGGAAGCGGCAAACACAAACTCGTGACGTGTTTGGATGTTGTTTATTTACAATTGCGCGTGGTCCTTTGCTGGCTGCTCGGTTGCGTTTCGCACACTTCAAAATTGATTTTAAATATGTTCTAGGCTGTATTCACCGCTGATATTTTGCAGATGAAGTATATGTGTTCCCACCAATCTATCTCCGACGTTATCTCGCCTTCAAAATTTTGTGTCAGTGCCCCTTTAAATCTTGTTACAACGCGACGGGATATAACAAAGTAATGAATATACCGAAGTAAATAAAATTCTCCTGGAAATCTCCATAGAAAACCATGCATTTGAAGCATCTTTGTAAAAAAGTAAATTCATCCGTCAATGAATATAACGAAGTGTTTGTTCGCCCCCCCCCCTCCCCGCCTTAAAAAAAACATCCCCCTCGCGAGGGGCACGATCAAATGCAGAGCATTTCTGCGGGGGGGGGGGGGGGCGCCTGCAAGTCGTATGGATTACGTATTGGTTGTTGTTGTTGCAATTGTTGTCTTCCAGCGTAGACATTGTCGATGAAGTCGATGGTGAAACGTGCCGTGAACCCTCTGCCGCGGCTATGACGCAACGTGGCGCGGATATGACGCAGCACAATCCAACACAATCCACTTTAATCTAATCCAATCCAAATCCAAGCCAATCCAAGCCAATCCAAGCCAATCCAATCGAATCCAATCCAATGCCCCTCGCGAGAGAGTGTTATAGCGCCGAAATCGCCACCACGCGAACGCGTGATGCTGACGTCACGATCACGCCACAGATGTTAGCGACCGCAGCGCGCGCGAACGACATATGTGGTTTAAGCGCGAACCGACCGCGGCGAGAGAGCGCGATGCGAGCGCCCCACCTGTTCTTGCGCGCGAACCTAACGCGGCGAGAGAGGGTGTTGCGCACGTCCCCACCTGTTGTGCGCCCGAACCGAACGCGGCGAAAGAGGGTGTTGCGAGCGGAGAGAAGGCGAGGAGGACGCGGGGGAGAGGGCGCACCTCTGGCCGACGGTTGAATGAGTCAAGGATATAAGGCAAGTTCGTAACCTTCCGTTCTGTGTCGGCTTTGTGGCTCAGTTGGTAGAGTACCGTGCACCTTGCGTTCCGCCCGCAGAGTCGTAGGATCGAAACCTGGCGCCGCAAGTATTATTTTTTTATATAGTGTAGGGGGAGCGATGCGGTCGCGGACTACGGACGCCAACGCGGGTGACATCGTGAGTTACTCAAATGCTCTGAATTAAAAAAAAAAAACCCGGCCATGGTGCGTGAGTATTCCCCGGAATTCGACGCTTGTTCGAAGCGGATATTTGAAAATTCGCCGCGTCCTCACGACCATGCCCAGCCACGCCACGCGCGGCTGAGCAAGCCATCCTCCTCGCTCGGCCAGCGGGAGGACACGGGGGTGGACGCGTCACCTGACGGCAGTGAGAAGCGTCGCAAGGTGGTTTCCCTCTATTTCATTACGCGATCACTACGCTATCACTACGGAAGATGTCAACAGAAAACCGGCGCTAGCGATGCCGAAGACGCCGCAGTCTCCCATGCACATACGTTCGGCGTGGCAAGGTAGCCGCAGGCACTCGGTGCGGGTGACCTGCGTCATTTCTTCGCCGTCCATGGCGACGGCGAAAACGGCATCAACGCGGTGGCCACTACTGAAAAGAAGTCTTTCGCTTGCGATGTCTTTAACAAAGAAGCATCACGGACTCTTTTCCAGCGATGTCTAGCGAACAATAAAATAGGCAGTGGCGCATTGCGGAGGAAAAATGTTTGTCTTCTATTAAATTTCCGTTATATGCGACGTCGAAATGCTGTGCAGTGGGCCGCGAGGTGGTGTCCTTCTTTGTATCATTATAGTTGTGCACCGAACTGAGCCTACATTCCGTAAACTGTCATAATTGATATAACAAAATAGTTACGGATGCCCTTCAAGTACGTTAAAACGAGGTTTCAGTGTATTATGCCCGGTTCTGATATTTTGTTAGGCCTACAGTACTCGGGTCACCTGTTTTAAACATCACTTGCGCGCCATAATGTTAAAGACAACCATTTCATGACGGAAACCCTGGAAAATAAAGCGTTATGGTCAGGAAGTTTGTTTCCACAAACGAACAGCCCATGTATCAGGACCTGATCAAAATATTGAAATGAGGCCTGATAGGCGTCTTCGGGTGGTGGTAAGTTGGGTTGCTGTCGCACGAATAGTGCCTGTAACCCGACTTTCAAGCTGACGACGAAGGCTTCAGTAATCAGATACGTTTTTAATCAGGCCCAGAGGCCACGTGCCCATAAACAGAGCAACCAAACCACGAACAAGTTTGGAACAACTGGAGGAGATGACCCGCCGCAGTGGCTTAGTGGCTATGGCGTTGTGTTGCTGAGCAAGAGGATTGGGGTTCGATTACCAGCCACGGCGGCCGCTTTTCTGATGGAGGCGAAAAGAAAAATTACCCGTGTGTACGAGATTTCGGCGCACGTCAAAGATCCGCAGGAGGTCAAAATTAATCCGGAGCCCTTCAGTACAGCGCGCTTCATCGTCTGCGTTGCGTCGGCTGGTTTAAACCCTACAATCAATCAATAAATCAACTGGAGGAGATGGCCGCAAACTCTGATCGAAGCCCAGGACGGCGTTGCACTTCTGAAAGCTGTCAAACACTCGCAACCAGGGGAGCTGCTGGAGCCGGAACTGCTAAAAATAAACGCCCTTTGGCAGCTGTCTCTTTGGCATTTCGAACACAATAGCTTGTGCAATCATATATATCAGCTGCCAACTACCGTACAAGAGCTGGATGTTGGAAGCTCAGTGCTTGCTCTTGCACTTATGGTGGGGGCTGGGCACACATGGACCTCACCCACATTGTTTTTCTTTGCTGCCTTGGTTTCAGTTTAACTCTATCTCATAGTATCTGCAGGTGTAGGGGGAAGGCAAGCGGAGAGGATGGGCGTTGTTAATATTTGAACATTATACGCCGTTGCTGGAGCCCCGTGGCCCCACCGCAACAGACGGAAAGATGGATGACAAGTCGCTGGCGTATTCCGAAAGATGACTAGCAGGTCAGCCTGAAGTTACAAGGCTGCTGATTTTGCGTCGGGTATGGAGAGTGTGAGGAGAAGGCCATCGACACTCGTCATTTTATGTACGGACACTTTATATTTTTAGCTGGAAGCTTTCGCAGTGTCAGCTTGCGGCGAGAAACACTGCGTCTTTGGCTGCGGACCCTTCGCCTACCCACCCTTAACCCTGCCCTACCTCATACCCAATCTTTTCTCATTTCGTTCCCCCGCTTGGTGGGCCAGACGCATGGCGCCTGCCCCCGAGACGCCCGTCTATCGTCGGCGCCACTTGTACAGAGAAAGCTATACCACAAAAGCCCTAACAATGCAGGAAGACCGGACCTAACGGCGCCACCGGCAAGACGCGATGATTCACGCCGAAGGAAGCAAAATCCGTATTTATTTGCTCGGGACATTTCGCCGTGTGACGCCAGCAGTCGGTGGCGCTTCTCGGACTTCACTTTATCGACTAAGAGCTCCCTGTTTCCTCATCAATCTCTACCGAAACCTGCAGAGCTATATATAGTGAATCGCTTCGAAACCATACGTGGAGCTAAATTTGCTCACAAGGTATCAAAATGTTTTGCCACAGACTAATTAGTTCAAGAACAGGGACTTTACGCTTTGTTTAGTTACTGAAGCACAATAATGAAAAATTTGCTTTTGCACACTGTGGGTAAGCAGAAAATCGGTAGTAAAGGTATTTTAGTGAATCTGATGCAACGAATCAGTTGCATGTAGTATGTACATACTTCAGATGAAATATCTAGGCTCTGACAGCGTTGTACTAAACCGCCGATGGCAGCCACAAGAACAAAGCAACAATATCAAAGAACAGTGCTGCAAAAACCCCAAACTTTGAACGTTTTTTTTCTGCTGCTACATTTTGAACATTTTTTTCTGCTGCAAAAGGTAACCAAAACGGGTTACTTTTTGCGTCCACCAAACTGCATAGTTGGGAGCCGATGTGAGCTATACAAATACCTTTTTCTGCAGTGAAAAGTGCCAACAAAGGCTGAAAAACGGGTGCAGTGGGCGCCGAGCAAAGCCCTTAAAACACTGCTTACAACTCAGTGTATGAACAAGCTTCGAAAATGCAATCGCAGGCTATTTACCAGCCGAAAGGCACCAGGGATGGTTAGGGTGTCGTCTAAACATCACGACCATTCCACTCCCATTCCATTTGTGGTCTAAATGCGCTTAATTCTATTCTCATTCCAATCCTCTAAGCATTGTACTTATTCTATTCCCATTCCGTTCGGGCATCTCGAAAAGGTAGAGTGAATCCGGAGTCATTCCAATTCTGGAGTCGTAACTCCGCGACAATGCTGCTGACTAAGGAGTTCCCGGAGGGCGTCCTCACCAATTAGTGGCCTAGTGTGTGGATTCGGAGAATTCGGATCCGGAGAACGAGGCAAGGCGTGTGCTCAGGGACAACATGTAAGACATGCAAAGTGTTTTGCATTGCGAAATGTCCCAGTGCAGATGCCCTTTTCCCTCAAATTTAATACTCCTCCCCGTCATTCGCCGAATTTCCAAAATAGGCCACTTTATTTGGTTGTTCTGGAGCATCGTGGAGAAAGTGCCCACGAGGACTTCTCAGAGTTTGGCATCTTACCTGGGGGTTTGTAGAAGCCAGGTTGTGCAATTCGCATGGATCACAAGACAGATCAAACAGGTAGTACCGTTGACCTTGCACAAAGTTCTGATTGGGGTTGCCTTGTCCGCACGACACGTTCCCTCCCGCGCTCCAGTCGTTGATATTGGGCTGCAGCAACGGGTTCTGTGTTCCGTAGAAACGCTTCAGCACCGCTGCGGCCTTGGAGTTTTGCCGCAACGCTTTCAAGTCTCCGTGGGGCCTTGTTCCACCCACAATCTGCATGTGAGCGTTAAGCAATAAAAAAGCTGCAAGTGGCAAATCTTCAAAATCGGTCAACCGGAAGCAAAATATCTGAAGCCAAAAATAAAAGTTAGCACTCGTTTCTCCGGGTAATTTAACCATTTACTATTCTCAGGGCTTCTCAACTTAAATTTGTTGAATATTTTTTTCGTTTAAAGCCAGGATGAGGCATGGCAAAAAGCGGTTAGCAGCAGCGGGGAACAATACCATGTGCAACCAATTAAAAAAAAAACGCTTGCCATGGTCTGACGCGAACCGTTGTCCCTCGTGTGATGAAATCTTCGTCTATCCAATTGCGCTACTATCCCTTTTTTTCCTAATTAATTGCGCTACCATCGCTTACGGGGTGCACAGTTTACTTTATTTTAGTAGCGCGGGCTTTGCCTTCATATTTTGGCTGACTTGCAGTAGACTCTTGCTTCAGCCTTCGGCAGTTTGGATTTCCGACTTAAATTCGGTCCTTGCGGTGCTAATTGACGCAACAACATAAAAGTTCCTATAAGGCATAAAGAACGAAACCAAACGGCTAGTTATCTGGGAAATTCCTCTTGCGATAGACATCACCGTTGTTGCGTTCTAGCGCGTAATGGACGCTACAAAGAAAAAGAAACTCCATTGAAGACAAAATTGCCACATTCAGGCTCTAAAAACTCTTATTCCGGAGCTCGTAAATCCCTAAATACTTGCACAGTCAAACTAATTTTTTTTTTCACGAGCTCACGTTTTCATAAAATAAGTTATTATCCCAGGAGTCCGGAGTCACGCCCGTGACTACATAACATCGAATGTCAGTCCGTGGCGCCAGGGGTGCTTGCACTTTAACACTCGTGCCGGCAGAGAGAGCTATGTACTGCAGACACCACAACTTAGACACTGCGTTAAGAGACGTCACCCACGAAGACACAGTGTATGTAGGTCACTGATAAGCCGATCAAGTAAATCCGGTCGTTCCGATGCAGCCATCTAGCGATTTCTGCAAAATCTTTGAGGGCGGGTTCATGATGTTGAAGTTCTGCCATGGCGTAATGTTAAGTTCGTATCTGGATTGTGTTAAAGACCTCCGCAGGGTAGGGGACGTGGCAGGACCTTTCATCGGAGCTAGAGTGGAAGCAGATTGCTAGGAGGCGCCGCAACACAAGAAGGGTGTCATATCAGTATGTGGCTCGTCTGCAGGTCACTTTGTTGTCGGCTCGGCGGTTACCTCCATCAGCGGCGAAAAATAATCACTAGCAGTGGCAGCACCTTCAGACGCTGTACACACTCCTTGCAGCTGCATTGTTTCGGTCTCTGGTAGCAACTACAGCCCATCCGAAATGGCAGCCGATCAGAATTGGTCGTCACAGCTCAGATGCTGCTGAACTGAACCTTACGGTGGAGCCAGACATTCCAGCTTGATCTTTCCGCTGATCTTGATCTTGCCGCTAAGTCGTGTGGGTTCCAGGAGAATTTTAGCGTCATCAGGACCATGCAGGAGTGATGTTACAAGGAAATGACCTCGTTTGAACGAAAACAACCAGTAGCCTGAGAATGCCAACAAACCGTTCTTTCGTCGTCGCCCTTAGTTGAACTCGTGATGTTTAAATGACCCATTAATGTCTACGTAGGAATATCGCCTCTGGTTCTATGAATAAAACGTCGGCGCCAAAGAGCTATTAACGTAGACCCAGACCATATAACGTAGGGCCCAAACCATATTTTGTTTCCGCTACATTTTAGCAGTGAAGTACAGGTACTTTGCCGCGTCCTCCTGAAAACTCAGAGTGTGTAAAAACAACGCATGCAACAACAATAGGTATTAGAACAAACACTAAACACCCAACGTGACCGATAGACCGGCTGAAGCGCCATTACAGCTGCTACGGCCCTTTCGGCCTTACCCAGGACAGGTACGTGACGGGTACTAAAATGGTACTTAACGAAGGGGAAGGCTTCAATGCTACGAACCTCGAAGCGTGTGTCGAATTTGTTGCCATAGTTTCCCACCACAAGCTTATAGTTCTGAAAGCGAATGGCTGAGGCTCCGCTCCAGTCATCGATTTCGTGGAGTAGTTCGGTTCGAGGAGACGGAGTACCCTGCGACAGTGCTTGCCACATGTTCACACCATCCAAGGTCCCGAGATCCCCTACACGGCCGCCTGCAAACACAAAACCGCAAGAAAATTAACTGCTGCGAGTTAACTATATCTGGAGTATATTATGCACGAAACAGAGGCTTTGTATTGCTATAATAATTCTCCTGTGCCCCTTTCAAGCACCAGATTTCTATGGACTTTGCCCATACCTGCCGCAGCATACAGCGTAGGCAACCAGTCTGTTGCGTGCATCAGCTGCGTAGAGACTCTGGAACTTCTCGTGAGTCGTGGGCTCCAGACGAGGGCCGTTGAACGCACTCCGCCTTCCCAGAGCGTGGCTTTGGTTCCTCGCAGAGGCCAGTTATAGCCCTGGTTCGCGGTGGCAGTGTAGGGGTCTCCTCCATTGTCCGATGCGAATACCAGTATGGTGTCCTTGAGCATACCAGCTTTTTCCAGGGCTTCCAGCAGTTCACCTACTGTCTGGTCCAGAGAATCAACCATTCCTGTTCAAGCAAAGTATGGAACGGTTATTTTAATGTTAATCTGCTGAGAATACAGTTAAACCTGGATGTAACGATGTTGACAAAAAATCGCAGTTTTTCGTTACATCCGGGTATTCGTTACATGCAGGTTTCGAGTAAAGGGTCGCGTGAGGGGAGCAGAAATCAATCCAAAATTCTAGACATCAGTGATGGTAAACTATTTCCTAAGGATTTATTTCCCTGTAAGAAACTGCGTGATTTGCGCCTGCTGCTTTCCCACAAACTTAGTCGCAGCACAGCACTGCAGAGAAGCAAGGACACTTACACAAGTATTGCCAAACGCAACTAAAATATCACTTACAGCTTTTGACAATTTTGGTTGTGCCTTTAACTATTTCAGGGAAGAAACGTACGCAAAAAGGCGCCTTTTCGGCAACTTGATGCTCTTTGCCGCACTCATAACTGTTCAGAGGGCGCTAGCTGGAATACGGTACCGGGCGGCGACGTTCCTCTTTCTCGCCGTGCTTCTCTCGTCTTCTCTTTCTGGCGAGCTTCTCTTGGAAATGCAAACCATTTCGTTCTGTGGCAGCAGAAGCCATCACCCACGAATGGACGCCACAGAAAGCAGTGAAGACTCGCGACAACACGTCGACAGGCAGGTCTAGCACCCAACCGACCCCGCACTGACACTGGATACGCCCCGTACCTTACGGTGCCGGCGAAGTACTACTAAATTATTGCATTAATTCAGCCAATTTTTCAGAAAAAGTGAAAAAACAATGGCTCGTCAGCGGAGCGAATTCGTTACATCATGGTTAACCGCCTCAACGCCTGCGTTACATAGAGGTCGCTAACACATGGGTTTGAATGGGGCTATAATGGGAAATTGAAAAACTTCGTTAAATCCAGGAATTCGTTACATAAACGTTTGCTACATCCAGGTTCAACTGTAACGCTTATTGGTCCAGGAAACACAATACTACACACAATCTTTTCATAATATATTTTTGGAACAATGGATGCATAGGTAATTTATACATTTATATAATAACTGGTTTATTAGGTCCGCCGCGAAAGTTTTTGTTAGCGGATGCCTTGGTGGTGAGTCAGAACGCCAGTGTGTTAACTGCAGAACTGCTGATACTTGCTGAAGGTCTTCTATATGCGTGGTTCATTGCATCCCCGCAATGATTTTGAGCACAAAATAGCGACCAACGCATAACTTCGCATAGCAGTATAGCTTGGTAACAGACACAGTTTTGCTCGGAGGAAAAAAAAACAGACCTAAACAGGGAGAGTACCCCTCCTGATGGTGGCACAAAAGAAACAATACTCTGAACGTCCTAACACGTTCAACATTCCTAGCCGTTTTATGCCAAATTCTATACATTTTTGTGTTTTGCCTCTCTTCGCCTTAGCGGCTGTATTGTTGCTTAATTTCTACTGATAGCTTCTCATACCGGCGCGCCATCACGTCGTGACTACTGGAGGGTACCTCTCGCGATTTCATGGTTACAAGCGCACCCTTATTAACGACTTCAGACTCCCTGTGTGGTCAGTGAGATGAAGCCAGCCACCTCTTGCACCGGAACATTGCATGGGGACCCACTTCCGCCTCCACGGAGACCCAGTTACAGGGCAAATGGGTGAGGTGTCTGCTGGGTGCAGAAGGAAATTTGGTCGAGTGCTGTACCTTTGTTTACGCTTCGATATGAGCTATTTGGCACGCATCAAGGAAACTTGGAGGCTGCGGCTCACACGTGTCGCGAAATAAGAAACTGAAGTCGGTGTGTGCTTGTACTTGTGAAGCTAGGATATATTTGTTTCCGACTCATGCCATTTTCCCTGAATGACGTCACCATACCTGCCACTACAGTTCCATAAGTAGCAGCCACTAGCCTTTCCCAAATCATCCGTGTGCCAGGTTTAGAGTTGGATGCTGAAAAAACGGGTCTTTAGTCGTTGATGATGTGCATAACCCGACATCTCGCTTGCATCCTGATTTGCGCTGCCATAACCCCGATCTGATCGAAGTGCGAGAAAGCTATACAACTGGGAGCTCCAGGGGGAAGCCAAAACAGCGCAAGACAGTAGATAAATAAAAAAACGCAACTGAAACTCAATGCTCGATCGTTTCTCTAGAAAACGGAGTAAGTATGCTGTTGATAGCTGGGCTGCTTGCCGTTCTCTGATACGGGCAGTCGCCCTTGGTAAATTTATCTGTGTTGCCCGTCCATAAGAAAAAATGCGCGGGCACCACAGAAACATCTACCAAGGCCGGTTTCTTTTAGGAATAGCAGTTTCTCACATGAAGCAACCGCAAGTCCTACAATGTTCGTCTCTCTTTACAATCACGGGACTCCAACGAATTTTCGCTTCAGAGCAATATCCGCCCCTCAGTTCGGTTTCAGGCTTTCTTGAGACCCAGGAACAACATCAACTCTGGCTCACACTGCCTATGTAGAGAGCTGGAGCTACTCACTGTACTGTACTCCCAAAAACTATTACTACTCTTTTGTGCTCGATGGAGTAAAGCTTCTACACAATGATTTGCTATACTTCGAGATAGCGTCGTACCCGTTATGCATGCTCTCCTTTGATGCATGGCATGGAGACAACCAAACGAGCTTTACAAATTCACGGGCACCAGCCTTCAAGACGATACATGTGGCTTTGAGTGGCTTGGGAACAGCGTCCTGAGCTTAGCCGAACCAGTACAGTGGCCAACCTCACCCTGGCACCTCCTAGAGCTAAGCTCCTCCGACTCTGAGGAGACGTGAAACCACGAACTTTCGCTTCCCCCGATTCCACCCCCCCCCCCACCCATTCCCAATCCACCTCCTTAATGACTACCATCCCACCCCTGAAAAATCAGAAGGGCGTACTCTGATCGCCTTGACGTTCATCACACTCGGGCCATGGTATAACTAGGGGGGCGAAACATAACGATGGGGTGCATAGCTTTGGTTACAGTGCACACGAACTAGGGGGTGGGAAGGCAAGCTGCTCATAATTCTGTGCTAGAGAGCCCCCAGACTAGTCCTCCCTAGAATATTCCCAACTTTGCACCGCTGTTGGCATTTCTTTCTGCCTTAAACTATTCATGCTAGGCGTTCTTGCCGAAAATACTCCATTTGAACTGTAAAGCGTTCCCGCCCAATGCCGCTCCTCAGAAGTAGTTGTTACAAGACCATCGCTGATGCCGCTTTTACTTCCAGCTTACTGTGGAAATAGTTTTTCTCGAACTCTGTAGCCCCAACGTACTTTGGACATTGTCGCCAGAATTTTGTCTCAGAACTTAAACACCTGAATTGGAACTGTGCAGCTTTAGCAGGGTCGCGTAATATTTTGCTCTGAGCTTTTCTCCCTAATCCTGTCCTTAGGCCACCGCTCTCGTGTTCCTAGCTTTGTCTTCGTTTTATTCGTGCTGGTTCCAACCAAGAAATGTCGCACCAACTATTCTGTCCCTTAAAAAGAGTAATTTATTGCGTGCTCTATTGTGTTTTCACAGTCAAGAGTGGCCTGGCCTAATACTGTGAGTTGGGGCGTACACTCGCCTTCGATAGATAGTAGGCACCATCCCCTGCTGTCACCATATGAATGAACCCGCCTAAAAATTACTGATTTCCAACACTTCTTTCCTCTTTCCCGTCTCCAGAGTGGCCAACTCACCTCTCTTATCTCAATAGCAGTGTTGTACGGAACGGCGTTACAAGGAACGACGTTCCTGGAACTAGTTCGTTTTTGGAGGAACGGAGGAACTCCGCCGTTCCATTACGGGTCGGTGGAACTGTAACGGTAACTCGTTAGGTTTTTGGTGGAACGGCAGGAACGGCGTTCCTGCCGTTACATCGCTAGGATTTGGCTGTTTTTGATGCCAAGGCTCGAGTACAAAAATCCTCAAGTCGCTACTGCGTTTCTGTTCCTATAAGCTGGTCAATTAGCCCACCCTTCAACCATAGGTGCTTTCTCGAAGGTCAAAGGCAGACGAATAACCACGCAGTAGGCCGCAGCTTCTGCTTGCTTTCATGCTGGTTGAACTTTCGTGGCGTTCGACGGGTGAATAGCGTAGCCGTGAGAATTCTTTTCACTTTTCATCGTTTGCCTGGGGAGGCCAGGACGCGCGTCTGTCCGATAGAACTGGTCCCTGGCGGGAAAATGTCTAATACGGCATCCGGAGATTTCGGTGTGGGACATTTAGGTGCAGTGCGTTTCGGTGCGAACATTTCTGTGCACGGACATTTTGGTGCATGACGTCCTGGCCCAGACTTTTTCAATCACGGGATGTCCCAGGCACTCTTTGAACATTTTAGCTTTAATACCTTAATTTCGTGACTGGATTGATTTTACGTTCGAAACTTGTGCTTTCGCCGCCGTGTGTGGAAACGAACGCTAAAACCTGGCGGAGCATTGCCACGTAAAACCCAATTTCTGTGGTAGATGGTAAAAATTAACTTTGTTAATTTGCATCCGTTCAACCTTTTTTTTTATTTTAACATTCACGTGAACAACCCTACTACTTTAGGTGTTACCAAAGCGCTTTGCTTTCACTTCAACCAACGGTTCTAGATGCTGCTGCTTTTATCCCCCCGACCCACGGCAAAACATACGCGATAAATCAACAACAGAAAAAGGAGGTAGATTAAGCGCGTGTGAATTCCGTTTTCATTATTTTCTGAATCAATCTCGTATTCGTTGCATTCGGTGTCGGTTCTACTTAAAACTAACCAACCTACGATCGCACTTACGGTGGCGTTACTTAGGGGAGCTCAGGAAGGCTGAGCCCTACCGGCTACCAGCGCCCTTGGTAGAGAGAGAGGGGTGTCACTTGTGCTTCACCATTGCGTCAACAGGACTTGGAAAACTTGAAGACGACTGTTGGCGCTCTCGTCACACTAGCAAATTCAATTTTTTTGCTCCTTATAATGGGAGAAAGCAATGTGTGCCTGGGGTGTCCATGATATGCACGACTTGAAGAGTTATTCCCAATAGGGAGACTGAAGGCAAAGAAAGAGCGATTACTGTAGTGGGGGTGCCATCGGTATGACGGCAACACGCGGAAGGGCGTAGCCAGCAAACGATACTGGCCATTGTGTTCTCAGCCGCTTTTTGGGTGGCTTTTTGTTGCACATTATGGAGGTTTCGTGAGCTCCTGGGGAATGTGAAGCTTTTTCCTGTATCACTGCGGTGAGGCTTCGGAGACCGTGAACTCCCCTACGCCTGTAGGAATTTCTGGGGAAACCGAAAATAATATGACTGAAAAAGAAATCTCGTCGAGATTTGAGCGTGCCGGCGGGGAGGGGGGGGGGTTCCTAAACAAAGAATTAAAATGTGGTGAATGTAGGCATGTAAACATAAAACGAAGGGAGGTTTTCCCGAACAGGATGGGTGCAATTTGTATGCCCAACCCGTACGCGCTCAATCAGCATTTAGGACATTAGAAGCAGCGGCTGTTTTCAAAAAGGCCCGTTGTTCCTCCACGACAATATTCTAGACCAGTGTTCGCAAATTCATTTTGGCAAGGCAGCCCAGCCTACGTAATACCCTTCTCAATGTTTTCGTCATTTTGCGCGGCTAGCTAATGTTCGTTACGTTTGGTGATGATGATGATGGTTGGATGTTTATGGCGCAAGGCCAACTGGGGCAAAGAGCTCCAAAACAATAGTCATATATGAGGGGTGAAACCTTAAACACTAAGAAAAGTCAGCAAAAACAAAAGTAAAGTCACAAAAAATGGCTGGTGTATAGCGCCAGGGAGTGATCATGCGTGGAATGAAATGAGGTCTAAAAATTGACCTTCCTCTAAATATTTAAAAACGCACTTGATAGAAAACATGGGATCGTCAGACAAGAAAAACGCTGGGTGTAGTGGGACGTCTAGTCTGTATAGCTGTGGGAAGTGTTTGCGTCGTGTTTTGTGAAGTGCTTTGCATTGGATGAGTATGTGAACTACGGATAGGGCCCCTCCACACCTGCCACACTGGGGTCTTGAAGACCCCGTGAGGAGATACGAGTGTGTGGCATGTGTGTGCCCTATCCGTAACCTAGCAAGGGCAACTTCTGTGTATCGGCTGCGTGTGTCAGTGGTGTATGGTCCCATGCGTGGTTTTATAACGTGTAGCTTGTTATCTGTTTGTTTACTCCAGTGTGTTTTCCATCTGTTGCGAAGTTGGTGTTTGATGTGTGGCTTCGTGTCTGTGTATGGCACTGTTGCTATGTCCATTGTATTCAAGAGTGTAGCTGCAGTGGCCATTCGATCAGCGGTTTCGTTACCGGCAATTCCAGAGTGCCCTGGAACTCAACAGAAAGTTATTTGAAGGTTTGATGCATATGCAGACATGATAGCCTTAAAAACATGATTGATCACAAAGTTTTTAGAATGCTTTCCTGATGCAAGTGCTTGGACAACGCTAAGAGAGTCCATGCACACGATAGATTTTAGGATTTGATGTCGGACTATGTGATTTATTACGATTAAAATACCGTATGCTTCCGCTGTGAATATACTGCTACAAATGTTCATCGTTTTACTGACGTGAAAGTTTGGCCCATGCGCATCACAAGCCACAGCAGTTGCAGTCTTGGACGCATCACTGTAAAACTCTTCACAGCGGTACCTATGCTGCACAAACAAGAAATGCTGCAGTATAGCAGTCCTTGGTGACCTGTTCTTGTTAAATTGCATAAAAGACAGGTCACATGACACAGGGCGGAGATGCCATGGTGGAAGTGAATCAATGATGGGCGTCTTGTGAATGCCTTATAGGAAACGGCATGGAGATTGATGGATGATTTAAAAAGAGTTGCTGTGGGGATGCATTATTAATGGTCGGAGTAAAAGGATGATTTGTCATAGACATGATTTTTGAGGCATATTAAACGTCCATGTACACCCTCTGGTGATCTAGGCACCATTTATTGCATTCTACGTAACAGACTTTGGACAGGGCCAGTGCGAAAAGCACCACATGCGAGGTGTAGCCCTAAATGCAGCACCTGGTCCAGCATTTTTAGTGCCGTTTTTGTTGCGCACCCATATACAACACTGACGTAGTCCGAGCGGGATCCCACTAGGGCGCTATAAACCCGCAGAATGAGTTGCCTGTCTGCACCATAAGACTGGTGGGAGAGAAATTTGAGCATATTCATAATTTTTAGGCATTTTTGCTTAAGATGTTGCAAGTGTGGAACAAATGTTAGCTTGTTATTGAATATTATGCCTAATCCGGATCCCGCGCTTTCTGGAGAACACAACACAACAACTTTTTTCTGGATTCAGTTTAAAACCATTCTTGTCTGCCCAGCGGGAACGTTTTTTAACTCAAGCTGGACCTGACGTTCACAGATTGACATATTACAAGATTTAAAAGATATCTGTACGTCGTCTACATACATACAGTAAGAAATGGTAGATGGCAATGCCTTACCAAGACAGTTCATTTTAATTATAAATATAGTACAGCTTAGAACTCCACCTTGCGGCACGCCGTTTTCTTGCACATGAATCCTTGACAGTGCGTTACCTACTCTCACGCGAAACGTTCTTTCGGACAAATAACTAGCAAGAGTGTTGAGCATATGGCCGGAAACACCGAAAGACTTCAGGTAGCTGAGGATCCCGTAGCGCCAGGCGGTGTCATAGGCTTTCTGAAGGTAAAAAAACACCGTTGTGCAAAACTGTTTGTGAATGAAAGCGTCCTTTATGTATGATTCAAGGTTGACAAGTTGATCATTTGTAGATCGCCCCATCCTGAAGCCTGCCTGGCAGCCCTCGAGAAGACCGTTGTACTCAAGAAAGTACACAAGTCTCCTGTTTATCATCTTCTCGATAAGCTTGCACAGGCAGCTTGTAAGGGCGATGGGCCAATAGCTAGCGAGAGAGGAAGGGTCCTTCCCTTCCTTCAGGAAAGCCACTACTATGGCCTACCTCCAAGAGCGAGGAATGTGCCCTTAAAGCCATATGTTATTGTATAGATGTAGAAGTGTTTCAAGGGTGTCTGAGTGTAGGTGTTGTATTATGGTGTATGTGATTTTGTCTGCATCTGGAGCTGAAGGCTTACATGTTGTCAGGGCTGCCTTCAGCTCATGAATTGAAAAAGGAGAATTGTAAGAAGTGTGCGACTTGTTGCTATCACGCAGTGTCTTCTTTTCCGCAGATGTTTTGTGTATCATGAAAGTGTGTAGTGTGCTGAACTGGACACGTGTTCGAAGTGTTGTGCAAGTGTGTTAGCCTGGTCTTCCAGTGTGTCCCCTGTTGTACTAACCAGGGGCAGGCTGTGTGTCTGTTGTCTTTTGAGCTTACGTATTTGTGTCCAGACTTTGTGTGTGTCTGTGTACGAGTTTATGGATGTCAAGAAGGAGTGCCAACTCTCTCGTTTTGCCCCACGGCGCACACGTTTTCCAAACGCCTTGGTCCGTTTGAACAAGAGGAGGTTGCTCGACGTGGGATACCGAGGAAGGATACGTCACGCCTTGTTCTGGGCCACTCGCGCCCGCCTACAGTCCTCATTCCACCACGGCCTCCTCTGGTGGCGCGGGGCACCAGAGTCGTGGGGAATGAACTTTACGGCGGCGTCGAGGATGTGTGCCGTGAGGAGTTGGGTAGCTTCTAAAACGTGTAGGTGTCCTATGGATGTGTGGTGTAGTTTGGATGTCTCTGTAAATGTATTCCTGTTAGCTCGTGCTTAATTGAACCTGTTATGGGAAGATGGACTGTATGGGCCTTTACCTAAGTATGTTAGTGAGGTGGGGAAGTGGTCACTGCCATATGGATCAGTGCCCACACCCCACTCAAGAAGAGGAAAGAGAACTGCAGCGCCCTTAGCCAAGTCAAGATATGAGTATGTGTTGTGTCCTATGCTATGGTATGTAGGCTCTTTATTGTTAAAAAGGCATGCTCCAGAGGATGTAAGAAACCTCTCTATCAGGCGACCCCGGGCATTCGTACGAGAAGAGCCCCATAGAGAATTGTGAGCATTAAGGTCGCCTGTTAAGATGTATGGTTCGGGCAGCTGGTCAACCAACGCCTCAAAGTCAGAGCTCGAAAGTGCAAGATCAGAAGGAATATATATGGAGCATACCGTTATCAACCTATTAAATAATATTGTTCGAATTGCTACAGCCTCAAGTACAGTGTTCAGAGTGACAGGAAGGCAGGCTAAGGATTTCCGGGCAATTATGGCCACATCGCCAGAAGAGTGTGCAGCCATCCCTGTCCTTTCTGAAGACCCTGTAACTATTCAAAAAATTTGTGTGCTTGGAATTCAAATGTGTTTCCTGAACACACATTACACTTGTCTGATTAGCATGCAGTATTTCGTATACATCGTCAAGATTTTTAAGAAGGCCTCTACAGTTCCATTGAATTATGTTTTCTCTTCCCATTATTTAGTGTGAGAGCTACTGGAGTGTGTATGTTTGTTTATGAGTCGTCTTTCGGGGCTGTGACTCTCGCCTTTTTCGGCTTGTCGGGAGGCTTTTCGTCGGTTCGCGTTCCTTGCGGTGCACCGCAGAGAAGAATGGTTCGACGTCCATTTCATCCTCGGTTGTCCTCGGAGCACCTGAGGGATCAGGCTTCTTGAACCGCGGACCCTTTGTGCACGCTTTTCTTTGCCCGCAGCCGACGAGAGTTTCAAAAACGCCTCTGATGGCGCACGCGGTGCGGTGGGGGTTGGAGCTGCCGCTGGCTCCCCATTTTTCATCTCCGTGCCCTCGCATGTGGTTTGGGACGGTGGAGCGGAAGTGGAGGATGTAGCATCACTCCCACCGGACGTGCATGCCACCACAGCCGCTGCTGGCCCAGCGAGCGGTGTGGAGGCGGGTGGGCTGCAAGAGGCAACCAGGGGGGTGGGGGGGGGGCGGGGGGGGGGGCCGGAGGCGGGACCAAGTCCCACTCTCTGTACTGGGTCCCCGCCGAAGCAAGACGCCGCTCCGCCCCCGCCGAGCTGCGTCGACGTACCTCCCCAGGGGGAAAGAGGCGAACCTCTTTCGCGCCTCTGAGAAGGTGATGTTTCCGTTGAATTTGAAAGAAATGATCCGTTTTTCTTGTTTGAACTTTTCACAGCTCCTAGAATAGAAAGCGTGTGGTCCCTGGCAGTTCGCACAGGTGAAGTTCTCGGATTTACAATTTTCAGTTAGATGATCATGTGCTGCAAATTTCGCGCACGTCAATTTACCACGACAAGAGGTTGCGCCGTGCCCAAGCCGCTGACACTTGAAACAGCGGTGTGGGTTCGGCACGTAGGGTCGGATTGGACATCTCAAGAAACCTACGTTGACCGACTCAGGAAGGTTTGAGCGGTCAAGTGTCAAGATTATGTGCTTGGTAGGAATTATTTCATCATTTCTGCGTATGGTGATTCGCCTCACTGCAGTCACGCCCTGATCTCGGAGGCCCTCGAGCAGATCTGCTTCAGTCTCATTCACTAGATCCCGATCAGAGATCACGCCCTGGCAACTACTGAGGCTGCAATGGGGCGTGATCTTGATGTCAACATCTACCATGTGCGTTTGCTTGAGGAGGTTAGAGGATTGTTGTTTGTTTTCTACTTCTATCAAAACTTCTCCCGTTGTGAGTTTCTTAGCATTGTACGACTTTCCGATAAGGCTTTGAAGAAACTTGGAGATTACAAACACAGACTGGGAAGTGATGGGCTTTGTCTTGTCAAGAGATTCCATGATCAAAAACCGTGAGAAATTATCAGGCTTTAGGAGAGAGATTGATTGCAACGGAGGAAAAGAAACTTCGGTGCGTCCCCTTTTCGGGGGCCGATCACGTTGGGGGGGGGGGGGAGGGGGGGAGGGGGGGGTTAGAAAATGCCATATATTATAGTATAGAAGCCGGGGACGGGGGTACTTTCTTCTTTGACTTTACCCTGATGGTCAAAGAGGTCCCGGAGCTCCCTGCCTGGTGAACAGACAGGGAGCCCATCCGCCGGAGCTTGACCTGGGCTCCGACGGCCACCGTTTGAGGTTTGTACCCTTCACCTTAAAACCCATTACCACGGTCGGTTACAGCGTGAGTGTGGGGGCTCGGGGTCCGCGGTGTCGCCAACACCGTCGCCAAGATTACTCAAGGTGCGCCGTGCGGGGGCGTTACGTTTGGGATATTGGGAGTTTGCCGTTAATTTATGTAATTTTAGGTTGTGTAATTAAAAGAATACAAAAAAGGCGTCGGACAATTGTAAACACCGGGTAGTTCTCCTAGCTAAAAAGAGCGAATATAAATTAACGACCTGTCGTAAATGAAAAAACAAAAACCTGCGCTAAAGAATTCAATCGGCTGCATAACAGGTGTACCCAGAAATAGGTATTAAACAAAAATATATAAATGTAAAACTTATAAAAAAAATAAAAAAATAAATCAACTGCTCCAGATTGTTGTTCATAACCCACGGTAAGCGGAAATAAAAACATAACGGCTGTCGCAAACAGGCAAACACCGGATAATTTGGTCGCCAAAAAGTTTGCGCTCCGAAATGTCCGTACACCGAAATGTCCATGCACCGAAACGCCCGTACACCGATATGTCCGTACACCAAAATGTCCACGCCGAAACCACCTGCACCGAAACGTCCTAGAGCCGCTGGAGTTAGTCCAGTGCTGCCTTAAGAAATTCGCCGGGGAGATTTTCTTTTGATTATTTTTATCTCCAGATAATCTCCTGCCGTCAGTGTTATTATTCGTATAATATATTTATTTCGGTGTGTGTTTTAAATTTCTCACTTGATTTCGCCCCAGGATTATCCGACACTATATTTTAATTTAAAACCTAATTGTAACGTTAATGCAACGGCACGTTCCAATTTTCGAAGTGGAACTGGAACGCGTTCCTTTCGCAGTAAAGGAACTTGTAACGCGAACTTGTTTCAAAATTGGGAAGGAACGAGGAACGAGCTATCGTTTCTATTTTTGAGGAACGTGTACAACACTGCTCAATAGTAATTATTAAATCCCCATCAGCTACCACAGAAAGGCACCACCAAGAAGTATTTCGGAATTCACAAAAATACACGCATACATGAGTGCAAGGACATTCAATAATTGGTGTACCCACCAGCGTAGGTAGTCCTTGATTGAACTCCGATGTAGGGGAACTTCGCTGTATTTTCCTGGGGTGCTTGGAGAAGCTCGAAACCCCCGGCACTGTGAGTTGCTTGGTGCGGCATGTAGAGGAATAGTGGCTGCAACAGCAGACATATTGAGCGAAATTCGGGATTGTGCAGGCCACTGTTGTTGCTTCTAGGATAGTTCTTTTGCAACTGCCTCAAAATGGGAAGATGTGTTTATACAACTATCACTAGCGTTACTAGCTTTGAACCCGAATAATTGAGACAATTGTAATTTGGCGACCATTTTGTTCTACAAAGTATCGCAATCTGCTTGGTGTACCATTCGTCGTAGGTTACATGGTACCTTATAACAATAAGCGAAATATGTTTAAGCTATGCTTTCATGGATATCAACCTTCTACGTTTAAAGGATTTCTTGCCGCTGGCAACCTTCTCATCAAGATGGAGGGAATGCAGCTAAGGGAATGCAGTTAAGTTACGCCAAATAAATGAACTCTACAACATACGACACAGGTTTGAGATTTCAGAGCACACATTTGAAACTCTCATTTCACTGAGGTCTTATTTAACCCGTTTTTCCTGTACTTACGGTGCTTAAAAGCTATTATCTCCTCGCCCTGTATTTTAGGGACTTCGTTCTACGGCAGAGACGTTTATTTTTAATTATTTAGAGTTTTAGGTTTTCGTAGACGAATGTCGATGACATGGAGACAGCCAGCGGCTTTTGGGTGGTAAATCAACCGACACGAGCCCAAAGCACCAGCAGTTTTGTGATTTCGAACATTTTAAGAAATATTTAAGAACACGCCCAATATTCAGGAATTAACAGGGAGAATCCACAAGGATTAGACATAAGATGCCACGTTATGCTCTCAATCAGGCTTGGTACTCCTGAGATGGCTGAAATTTATTATTATGACACAAACGACACCGAAACCGAAGCCACAACACATTGTTTAAAGGGCTCGTCACAATAGGTCACAATTTGCCACATTTAAACCCCACAGCCTATAAATGAACACTTGTTCAGTACACATTGCAGGTGTCACTCCCATTTAAAAAAAACGAGGCTATTGCGCTGGACAAAGTACTGTGCCGCAATATTGATACATGTCGGCCTAAGTGAGATGGGCAACATTATAAGGGACAAGAATCATAAAAACTCGCCCTCCAGTCTTTGCAGGTAATCTCGGTGTTTTAGGGCTTCCTAATGAAGTTTTACGGCATTGTAGAGTCCATGGGGCGGAAGTATAATTTATCATGTTTCGTCTCTTCCACCGCAAATATAACAAGAGGAGGCGAAAGGTGGCTGCTATAAGAACCTTGAGTTTCATCTAGCGGGAAACGGCTCCACGCGCATGTGATGCACGGAGTCATGGCGAAGAGAAACCAAGATATTTCGGAAGGTCAATTGGTTTCTAGGTAGATTCGAAAAGTCATTCGGAGACAGTGCGCGCCTGCTACCGGTTTTCAATACTGTATCAAGAGAGCCGGTCCACACCAGCTCGTATGAGACGTGCCGGCATGCAGAAATTAATAATAATCAATAATCAATAAAGGCTCCACGCGCAATCCTATGAATATCGGCTTACTTTTTCACTTCCATCTTACTGTATTATTTCATTGCTTTGTTAGTAAATGGTTTTCTTTTCTTGCACTTTATGCGGCTGCATATTCCTGCGTTAAGGTAAACTATATTATTTTGCTCCTTTCTTCATACCTCACCAAAATGGACCTACAGTGAGCCTATGACCCACCGTTATTGGCAACACGCACACAATTAGCAAGATAAAATAATATCACAAATCGTGTGGCCCGTTAAGACTCAAGCATTTCACGCCTGCGACTAAACGAATTCGACGAAGCTGCATTGGCGAAATGTTCTCGGATTCCGTGAGTTCGTGAGGATGGGAACAGTTCAATACGCGTTGACTACGCCTTCCTTAATTTCAAAAGTGCGGCTCTGTAACTAAAAGGTGGCCTGTAACTAAAACGGGTACAATAGGAAAATCGAAAAGCTTTCCTGTGTGGTACAAAACAATAGACACAAAGAGGGAGACACAAAGGTAGTGAACTGGCCCATAGCTTCATCTGTATGTAGAACTGTAGAAGAATAAATCACATTGTCCTTACAAAGGGCAGGTGCTCGCTTACCGCCTATGCCATGTTTAGGTTCTTCACATTTACCTCTAGTTTCAAATTATTACAATAGTTTGTACCCATGGTGTGAGGAACGCATTACACCGCATCACTGCGAAATTTCGCCTGGTTTATGCTGCCCAAGTACCCCTCACTGAACCAGAAAACCTCCGCATAAGGAAGACTGATATATCTATCCGAAGGCCTTTACTTACCTTTGCTTTATTTCTGTTGGAAATAACATCCTTTGCCCGTTCGAGTAGAACGTTTGTGACATATTTCTCATGTAGTGTCGTCACGGGTTCTTTGTTGTTCCAGAAATCAATTCCTCTGTGAGCGCCCTTAGAATAAAAAACACCATAAGAATAAATTATGCGTGTCTGAATCAAACCGATCGTGCAAAACGAAGGCCGTAATGCTTCTTGCTACTTTTCTTCGATTGCCATACACTGATAAGAACTTCTGCGCTCTTAAACGTTCGGAGTTGGGCATTCTGAAGGTTGACATAGTAAATACTATGAGTTAATCCATCAACCGCAACTAAGTAAGGCAAAATATAGGCGCACAAATCATTGATACTGTGAATTCCATCCCGTGCTTTTATCTAAATATGCTACTTCTTGCAGCGATGGTGTTAGGGACGGCTGGCTAACGCCGTTGTCTTCTCGTTTTTTGATTACGTAGGCTTCGAGTGTCACCCTCGTTATTTGACTAGTGTGTTTGTACGACCACGTGGCAGCGCCAAACTTTGCCGTGCATCCACACTCATCACAATTGTTCACCAACTGTGAGAGTACGACTTTGTTATTGATGGCCTGTTCATGTTTCTTAAGTCTTACATTGACCGCCTTCCCCTTTGTCCGACATAGCTCGCTCGGCAGGATAATCCAATATCATAAACCACCCCTGTGGCACATCTTACATGCTGGGAGCGATGTTTTGTGCGGCATCCATCGCTTGGCTTTGCGTCCTTTACTTCCACTTTCTTTTTGATGACTGCGCATATACCTCCCAACTTTCTTGGTGCCTTAAATACCACCCTTACACCATACTTAGCAGCCACATATTTCAGCCCGTGTGAAAGGTTGTACGCACACGCAATCGACACGTGCGCCCGTTTCTTTTATTTTTCCCGACTTAAGGAACATGAACGGGACATCAATAGCAAAGACAAACTCTCATTGTTGAAAAACCATTGTGATGAGGGTGGATGCATGGCAAAGTTCGGCGCTGTCACCTACTCTCGCAAACATACTAGTCAAACAACCAGGAAGGTACTCGAAACCTACGTAAAAGTTATTTCTTTTGCAATGCGCAGCCAGAAGTGGCGAAGACAGGAGATGCCGAGCGGAACGCGTTCCGCTCCCCGCTAGCAGACGACGCGCGCTTTCCTAGCGCAACTCGCAACCGCAGCGCCGCGGTGGTGAGAGTCGCGGCCGGCCGCCTTCTCTCCACGGCCGCGGCGGGGAGATACGGAACTGAAACTAAAGCGTGGCAAACTGTTCGCATGGCGACGCAGAGAAACATCCCCCTCGCGAGGGGCACAATCAAATGCAGAGCATTTCTGGTGACGCACGACGTTAAGTAGTTTGCGTTACGTTAATGTTGTTGCACGTGTGGCAACTGCTGACGAGAGAGCGCGTCAGCAGTAAAAATGGCAGCCTCGGCGAACGTTGAGTCCGAGAGACGGGAGAGAGTGTCCTTGAAACATGCCTGGGCGCGCTATCGAATGTTGATCGCGCCGATAGCGAAACGTCTGAGCCGGGCATGTCGAGGCGAGCGATGCGGACAACTACGGACGCCAAGAACGGGTGAAATCGTGAGTTAAAGAAATGCTCTGCATTTAATAAAAAAACGTGGCGACAAAGGCGTCAGCCAGCCGCCCCTAGCACTATAGCAGCGAGAAGTAGCATATTTAGATAACATGTGATGCAATTCCTTGTATCAGTGTGTCACATGCGCTGAGAGTGTGTATATATGCCTCTTCTTTTCAAAAATAAATTTCAGTTGCGAGTGGCGGTCTGTGCTTACCCCAGTCTTTCGTCCGTGTCTTTTTCCGCCTAGCGAAGATGAATCTAAACGCACTTGCACAGTTATCTGTTTATATGAGGGAGGTATATCAGTTATGTTGAGCTATAAACTCCACATGTTAGGGGTGCTAAGTGGCCTAAAATTCAATTCAGGCTACTTGGAGGCGGTCTAGTGAATATTTCCTGTACTGTGCGGCTTGACTGGAGTTAAGTTGTTCCCTCCTCAAATCCCCGAAACTGTGGTAACCTGCATTTAAAGGAACGTAATGATCACATCGTATTTAGCTGCAGGCACAACAGTGCCATTGCGTCATGAGAAAGCCTAAATTTATTAATATCTAATTTACATAAATATACGCCTATGTTCCCACGCAGCACCACCAAAACAAGTAAAACACGGCCATTAGGCGAAATACCCGGAATGGACGTCAATACTTATGTTGGGTAGTTATGGAACCTCCTTTTATATCTCTCTCTATTTACTCCGCAACGCGCGTCATTTTTAGAACATTCCACCACATGTTGTCGCCCTTATTCAGCTTTGACGATTGATAACTCCCTGCAAAACCATGTTAAAGTTTTTTTGCTCTCTAAAAAATAAGCACGTGCCGCATGACCACTGAAATACTCCGAGATTCTGCGTTACCCACGCCAAGCCTATTTTGTGTTCCTGCTGTCCAGTGCGGGTTGACGTAAAATGAGTTCAATGTTTATTTTTGGATTGTATGCCAAGTCTTCCTCTACCTTTTTTTACGTGTCTCAGTGGAGAAAGTAAGCGAGGAATCTCAAAACGAGCCTTACAAATGCGAATAATGCCTATTTAAACCGGCTTATGTCGCCTAAGAAATGAGGTATAATGGTTTTGAACTTGAAAACTCCTGTTGAGAATTTGTAACAGGTCGTAATGAAGTATAAATTTTTACGTTTTTACCATTCGCCGGCCTCTCTACACGGCATATATAATTTACTTTCTAACAGTCTGCTCCACCTATACTTGGCGGCAATGACAAAGATCTGTTATGCTTGGTATAACGGACATAAAAATGCCGCAAACATAAGTTTAATATCTTTTCTAGCACCTCCTTAACCAAGGTTTGAAACTCCAGTCTGCCATGAACCGTGACCGTCTCCTAATGGTGTAAAATTTCAAAATCTACGTAGCAGTTATTCACGTGTGAACACAGGAAGACATGCCTATAGCTCTCTTGCACACTCGCAACAATTTCTTTCTCCTCCAGCTGTTTCAAATTTGCACGTGGATAACTCATAACCTGTCCCCTACCGCGTGCAAATTTACACTCTCTACCTCATGTATTTTTCTGACGCCACCGCGGTGGCTCGGTGACTAAGGAGTTGTGCTGCTGAGCACGAGGACGCGGGCTCGATTCCCGGTCGCGACGGCCACTTTTCTGATGGAGGCGAAAAGCAAAAACGCCCGTGTGTAGGAGACTTCGGCGCACAGTAAAGATCCCCATGTGGTCAAAATTAATCAGGGGCCCTCCTCTAAGGCGCGCCTTATTGCCTGCGCTGCGTCAGCGCGTTAAACCCTAAAATAAATCAATATCCTCCAACGGTTCCCCTATCCATAGCTTCTAATGAACAAGCCCATCCAACAATTTTTTGCTTTGACGTGACGTCTTCGAACATCTCCGGCAACTAGCAACACATATCGCAAATTGACGTTCTTCATACCTAAAGCTTTCTGCAGTTCACCGCAATAATACTGCAGGCAAGACATCTCCCTCTATTTAAACCCTGTTTGGTATATCACAAATGAAAACCACGAGGCGGCCCACAGGACCGAAGCCTCCGCAATGAGCGTACCAAAGAGGTCACGACGTGCCGGTGGGAGCACTCAAGGATTCTATTTAAGAGAAACGTGGGACATTGACAAGCTTACTAGCGGATCTTACTTTTATAGGCAATACATGGGCCGTGCTTTTGTGCTAGCGTCCGTACGTGGGATGCCTTTTCAACGAAGTACAAACACCCACTACAACGAAGCTATCACAAAAGCACACATGCACCCGAACTATTCCTCTTGAAAGGGGATGGCTGTACTTTAAGATTCTTGTTGATGTATTTACGGCTGATGAATACGGTACGATGAATACCGTTACGGGTCTGAATAAGATCCAACCCATCAAGGTCCTTGTACAACTTTCCTAGAGCATACACGCTCACAATGGATTGGCCCGCGAGGTGACTTATATTTCTACATAGCTCGCATTCCGATAGTTCCCAGCCCGTGCTGTCTTTACGCGCTTATTTAACAATTTCAGCGTCAGCAAAAACGAGAAGTTTCTATGCGGCACTTTGATTTCCCTTCGGTTGCGACCGACCTCGGGGTGACGGGGAACAACCGTGTGCATTTTCAAGAAAAGGTCTGTAATGGCTTGCTTAGGAGGCTGATGGTCATAGGTCGCCGCTTAGTCATTCCGAGATACTAACTTACATAATTTCCTGGCTTGCGGAACCTACTTCTGCAAGGGGCCCTAAACTTCTTTTAACACTGTGGATAAACTAGCGGTGCAATGAAGTTGCGACCTTCGGGACATCTGAGACAAGTATAACCTTCTTGCGAACACTAGAAAGCTTGCAAAAATCTTGTGAAGCTGCGGACAACATTCCCCTGCTTATTTATAACCCCCCGCATCGTGAGGCTTGGACCTATCATTGCCGCATTGCGTTCAGTAAGCTTTGGCGGTCACCATGAACTTTGCAAATGCACATTGTCTTTTTTATTTTCCTTCGCACCACGCTGGACCAATCCTATGTGCACGTTTAACAACTATCATGTTCACCGAAGTTTTTATAAGAGAAACACTTTGCCATACAACCTGTCACAACACGGTGAGCACCCCCTCTGAAGAAAAATTGTTCAGGTTGGTCCAATTTGCAGCTTCTTTGTCGGCATGTTTCGTACGAGTCACAACATTAATTCGAGCAATAGATGTACCGGAGTGAAGTATCAACTTTGCAAAGGTTCGTTCTTGTGCGCCACATGACTTCCAAGAGACTGAATGCGCGAACACGGCTAGAAAAATGTAAACTACTAATAACGCCGATTTCCGTTCTTACACCGCGTGTCTTGTACATTTTTTGCAAGGCCGGAGCCTTCTCTCTGATGAGGACGGTAGCAGTGCCATGACCACGTGAGACCGTATCAAAGCATATCACCCTTCAAATTTAACCTAAAGGTTTACGATAGGACACACAGGTCTTTGGTCACATTACATAGTTGGGTAAAAACGTTGTGCCATGAGGCTTGTATTTCGGCGCTCAACAACCGCAACATGCAATCATCACCCCGGAAAAAGTAAAACTTTCGGGCCACGCACAAAGAACTAAAGCGAACGGTCAGGAACTTTGGCGAAGGGTTGTTGTAGCGCATGCACGAAGCGAAGAAGCGATGGTTGCATGACGACGTGCGAAATAACGCGAGTCACCCTCCCCAGCCACCTAGAATGAGGTAACGGGCTTATTTGCCAGCCGTGCCTGTGCTTCTTTATGGGTGGCATTACGAAAAATTCTCGGGGCACTTAAAGGGGGCCTGCAACTCTTTTCCAACTTACCTTGAAATTCTTAAACATTTGATGACATAGCGTAGACAACCAAAACATCCAGTACTTTTATTGGGGGTCGCAAAGTATCTCAGCCAAAAATTACGACTCTATGCCCTTCAGATAACTTCGAAACTTGCTCAAAAACTTTTTCTGTCTTTCCTGGTCTTGGGGTTCTTCGATCACTGGAATTACGTCAGTACAGAGGTGTCGGGTCTACTGGTCGCCTTTCATGCAGCTTCAGGAATCAACGCATTTCATAGCCACTTTGAGAGGAAGCCAAAAACCAAAGCAGAAATGGAAGGCGTATCTGCTGAGAAGAGCTAATAATGCAGCGCCGTTCCGTGGTGGAAATAACTATAGATTTCACAGTGCTTCCAGACGCGAAGAAAGGATTGAAAGCGTTTTTGGAACTGTTGCAGAGTACCCTTAAGTCTCAAACCTGCTTGCATGGATTTAGAGGGATGGCCAGCCGCAAATCATCAACAGCCGCTTTGCTGCTATTCGCCGCGAGCTCGACATGTAGGTGGCGACAGCTTCGCGCTGCTAGTGTGGATGCTCCGATGAGCGGCCCGTAAGAATGCACACTGTGAGTGCGCTTCGTGCCTTTTTCCCGCCGTGTGTGCGCACGAAAGGTGCAAAGAAGAGTGGTATGCTGTAGTTCGGTTCCTCAACGTTCAAAGTATAGCATGAAAGCGGCAGTCAGTTTTCATTACTACGCCAAAAAAGCGACGACTCATCGGGAATCTCAGAATGGCCGTAATTTTGACAATGAACTTGTACGCTGTGGCTCGTAGCAAGCTCGATCTGTCCAGACTATGGCTTTGAGCCTTCAATAAAAGCATAAATAGAAACAAATCATAAAGCCTCGATCTCTGAAATTCAGTTTACAACGGCAATCTCAATCGCTTTCACTGGTAGCCTGACGCATTGTTGCATTTGTGGGATGCCCTGAAATGGTAACACTACTCAACTGCCCCGAAATTCTTTCTAAGAGTTTGCGATATTTTTTGTGTGTTCAAAATGCAACATAAAATTACTGAATTTTGATCAGCGCAGAAATATATATGTAACCGCTCTAACGGGTCTTTTAAATGAAATTTTAACGACTCTGAAGGAAGGTTTGATGAATAACGGTTTCGGATCAATTATTTGCGGCTTTCGTCGCAAGTGAACTTGCGAATGAATTGTCAACGCACGCAGTACAATCAACATCTCATGTTTAGCTAGGTTTTCGCAAAGTGACAAGCAGGTTTACATTCCTGCGTATAAGGTCGCTTACGAACCCTACAGATGGCAATAAATGAAGTTGTGCTGTTGCAGATGTAGTAAAACATTTCCTTTTTATTTCTCGTTGCGAATCAGCGCAACGGGTTCCCGGTAACTACTTTGTTTTGTAAACTGAATATCGCCTTTGTCTTGGCATTATACTTCTTGAGGATTGGTTAAAAAATGAAATTCTGTGCATTTAGTTTTTCTTCGGGAAGAGGGGGGGGGGGTCCTGCCAACATTGCAAGAGCAGCGAGAAGAGAACGCATGCAACGCGAAAAGCCAAACTATGGTTATCAGTATTACTTACAATCAAAACTACCCTAGGCGTCGTGTTCTGTAGCGGTGAAAAAGCAGTACGTATTTTTAAAACTGATTAACCCCCCTTTGGTCCGGGATTGTCCTGGAATTGTGGCTCGCCTTTTTCAAAATTGTATTGAAAGTAAGCATTGTGGGAAAAATAAAAAAAAAACATCGAGTCATGGCACACACCCCTCCCACATGTGCGCAACAACGTGCAATATATTACGCGTTTTCTCCTCTTTCTTTAAACTTAGGTCCACCTTAATGACCATATTAGGCATTTGGTTATGCTGAGTGAGACACGTGTTTGGAAAAGGTGATTCATGTCGGATTTGAAAATGATATCTATGAACATGACACACGAAATGCCACATGACAGACGCAAACTCAGAACTGCTTAATTTTACCGAAGAATCCCCCTAAATACCCTTGCGCATCCATAGAAACGTATCTTAAATAATAAGTAAAATTAACAACTCGATGCAGTTGAATAAATGTTTGTTCCTTCTCCTCAATATAAACAACGACTTTCCAAAAATAGTATTTATTTTAGAAAAGGTATGGGAAGGACACGATCACACAGGCGCTTGCGGGTGTAAAATACGTGTCCGGTAATGTATGGGCGATAGCGCACGAGTCGTGTGCAATGTTTTTGTTTGTTTCTTATTTCTGTAAGGACACAGCACAATTTTACAAGGGTCTGGAATTTGCTCGCGTATGCACAGGTCTTGTCGCTTCTTACACGTTTCGCGTACTAAACTTTTATCCTTTAAATAATCTTCACGCCACCTTCAAAAAGCACCCTTCGACGTTCACGAAATAGCAGACGACTGCACTCAACAATAAGAAAAGTGCAATGTGTGGAAGCAATGTTTATAACACGTTTCACACTCAAGCGGTGACCAGGGCGAAGATGTTTCGTGTAATTAAACCAGCGCATTAGCCCGCAACGGCCGGTGATTATTGCGTTTCTAGAGGACATGCGCAAGCAGAGGTAACTATGTCATTGCTTAGTGCCAAACGAGCACACATATTGGTTGTTTTGTCGGGTGCAGCGCGCGTCTTGCGCCACACGCAACGTAAAAAAGCAGACGACGCGAGAGCGCCATCCACACAAGGAGCGGTTCGTCCCGCCGCCGCCAGGGGCCGACTGTGTTCGCGCTCGGGGCGAATAGCGCATTTGCGTCTCTTTCTTAGTACACTTTTAATTTTGGCAGGCTACAAGAAAAGATTTTCTTCCTGTTTGTCACCCTCCTTCTCGTCGATATGGTTTCGTCGTCTTTTGGCGCCAGTTACATTGACAGACGTATTTACAGCTACGTGGGTTTTGCGTCTCATTCTTCGGTTTTATTTCATAGTCTATTGCGCAAAATGTTTCTTGCGCTGACGAGCACCTGTTCAACGGCGGTGTCATACGTATAACGACGGTGGTGTCATACGTAGACTTGTCACGCAACAAGCCTTAATTTTTGTCCGGCTCTTTGGAAGGCGCATATATAGCGCAGTGGTAAGAGACTTGGTTCCAACTCTGGAGACACGAGTTCAAATGACGTATTAACTAAAACGTGTTTTGTATCTCCTCTTTCCAGCGGCGGCCATTTTCCGTACCGGGCAGTAACAAATACCACAACGACGACGGTTTTTTGGGCAGTGCGCTAATTAAGGCTTTCTATCTTATGCGGAAATGTATGTAGATTTTGTCTCAGAATGAAGAGTGTCGTATATAATAAATTTTAGTGCATTTCATCACTGCGAAGGGCGTCACAGCGCAAATGTAACATTGCTGCGTAAAGCCTCAGTTTGATTCCTTTTCCCTAAACACTATACCATAACCTTTGTAACGATACGCACAAGACGACACGAGGAAACCAAAATACGGCAACTACGTTGACACTCTTTGCATCAACAAAATTTTAGCTCCCTTGGAATTAGTCCCAGATGGAGTACTCGAAACTAAACTGCAGAGAAAGGAAAACAACCTTAAAAAAACTACAACATAGGAAGTTACTTTTCACGTGGTAAGAAGGTGTGGGGTTAGAAAAGGACGACGAGCCCATACTTAAGGGTGATTGCCCCGAGAATAAGATGATTGAAGAAAAGACGACGAGAAAGAAGGTTCAGCTTACGGGATGGTTAGAAGGATTCGGAAGGGACCAATGAAGAAGATACACAGGGCAATCGAAGAGATGGAGGAAGTTAGGTGGACCAACAAATGGGAGCCTCACACGGTACAATGCGAGCTGAAGAGGTTGACGACCAGGTTGGAGTAGGGAGGGTGGAACGAGGTCTTGGGAGGAATGGTCGCAAGTTCGGGTCGAGCATCGGGGCTACCAGGTGGTAGTGCCAACAGCGGGATGAGCTTGCGGACCGGTATTGAGCCCCCTGAGCACTGAAAGTGGCCTCTCTTGAGAGCGCACCGGCGGCATCGCAAAGACGGCGACATGTCGGGCTGTGCCCTACAACGTACCAGCGGCATCGCACCGTTGGCAGCGGGCAGCTCGGAACCACCTATTACCAGCGGCTTGGCACTGCTGGCCTCCTGCTGAGCCGTGCTCCTCAAGGAACCTGTGGCATCGCACCCCGGTCACCCAGACCACTAGCGGCCAGCACGAGCCATCGCGACGTGCTGCTACGTGCGTCTACGCGTAAGGCAGCCAACTCACCGGGTTACGTCATCGGCATAGCAGCGGGTTCGTCGTGCTACAGGCGGTAGGACTTGTTCCACTTTGGCATAGACAGTTAATGCTTTATAGTGACTTTCTGACTAGATTTTTGATAGTGTGGGGTTGAGCTTGTCTTTTTGCGTCGTGTGATATGCTGGTTCATTTGCTATGATCCCGTATGTTTAAGGTTTGGTTTTGGAAAAATATTGTGCAGGCATCGAATGCCTCAACCCGAGCCTCATTTTTTTGCTGCGTGGGACGCGTGGCATTACTAGATGCTCAATAGTACATCAGCAGCATTGCATGGTAATAAGAAGCCCAATTTAGTTTGAGTGTTTGCTCATGGTAGGCCTATTTCCTAGGAAAATGTTCGGTTTTACGATAAACCTTCAAATTTTATCACAAATAGGGTCATAGACATTCTATAAACAACGTGTTTTATATACAAATTGCGGTGCATCATAAACGTTATTGAAAATAAACTTATTTATGAATAAGTCTGCTTGAAAAAGCGATGCAAACCTCAGGTACATCCTAAAAACCCGGTGCACAAGCGCCAGATTTAGCCTATACACCAAATTAAGCGTTAGGTGTGTTCTATAGGCCGGACCATGGATACTTAGCAGTTGATATGCCCTAAAATGCGTGATGTGCTTCGAGTATGGAGTTCTGAAATTTCAAAATAGAGGCTCATGATTCTATGTACCAACCCATGTCATGGTGGGATTGTAGTAATCCGTGGGACCAGTGTACATGCCGTAGAAGCTTTCGAAACCCCGGTAAGTGGGCGTGTAGTTTAGGCTGCTGTAGCCCAGATGCCACTGCAGGGAAAGGCAAATGCACAAGAAAAGATATGAACGTGTTACAATTTAGCGATTGTACTACAACGTAAGGACAACTTAAAAATAGCGCAATATTGAATGCTTCCGCGTTTAATTAAGTCAAACATGAGCACAAGAAAAGTAATTTTAACTAGCCCTTCAGTACCACAACGGTTGAATATAAAAAAAGATTCGGTTATCCGCACAATCCATGGATGGCTAAAGGGCTATTAGTAAGCATACAAAAAACAGATAATCTGTACGAGTAAACGGAGAGACAGCCCTTTGATTCCAATCCAGCTAAGCGGTTCTAGATTTCAAAGCACTAGCTAAGCGGTTCATATCTAGCTAAGCGGTTCTAGCGGATCTAGCTAGCGGTTCTTTTTTTCTAGACACAAAAAGGACCACAGAAAACAATGAAATCTCTTGAATACCTTCCTTAAAACGGCTACAGTTAATTTCTTAATACCAAACATTACCCCCAATGAAGTAACCTTGGAGGAACCCACTCACATTGCCAATGCCTGTTGCGATTTTTTTCGTCCGTTTATAACAGTACCCTCCAGTCTTTGAATGCACAACGTTGTTTGCGCCGTGCTAGCCAATCGTTCTTTTTATTTCCACTTACAGCAGAAGTGCTGAAAAACACTAGCCCAGGTCTAGATAATATTTCTATTGGTCCTTTGGAGTTAGTTTCCGATTTAGTCGTAAATACACTCAGTCATAAAATAAATCTTGTCTATAAGTGTTGCCCTTTTCAATCCTTCCCGAAGAAAACAAAACTTATACCTGTTTTCAAAAAAAGTGATCGGTTTTCAATGTGCAATTACCGCCGAATTTCCATTCTTTCATCTCTGAGCAAACTAATCAAACAGATATTTGCAAGCGTCTGAATAGCTATTTTAATAAATTTGATCTATTGATTCCATGTCAATTCTGTTTCCGGTCTGGACGTTCTACAAACCACGCATTTCTTTCCCTAAAGCATTTCATCAAAAATCCATTTACACTGGACATTTTGTGGGTTCGCTTTTTTGTACTTTACAAAGGCGTTTGACACGATTAAGCATAATATCTTGTTTGAAAAATTGGAAGGTTACGCCATAGCACGACCACCACTAATGTATCTGGAAAACTATTTACTTAACAGACAATACTCTGTATATGTGGATAACGCTTTTTCTGGAACTAGAACATTTAACGAAGGTGTGCCCCATAGGTCATTTTTAGGTCCTTTACTGTTGATTTTGTATATTAATGACCTTCCGGAATGCGTTAATTCTTCTCATTGCGTCTTGTATACGGATGATACCACCATTCCTTCCTCTGATAAATTATTAAATTGCTTCATGTCATACTTGAATGCAGTACTAATTAACATTGTAAAGTGGTGCCGCGACAACTTTTTAGTGAGTAACCCTGAAAAAAAAAAACTAAATTCAGAGTCTTATCAGAAACCCATCACGTTTTTTTCCTCACCCTCACCTTAACTTTTGTTCTCATTTTTCTATTCTCAAGCGGGAAACAGTTTTCGGCATACGAGGTTTAATTAAGGCTCGCCGCTTCTTTCTTCATACAACTTTATTTTCTTTGCATTTTGCTTTCGTTAACAGCCATTTTCATTACGGCATTGTCTCTTTGGGCGACACGTACTCTTCTCACGCTACATTTGTGCAACATGTTCAACACCAATTTATTCGCATTATAGCATTCAGTTCATCTCGCTCCTCTGTCTCAGGGCTACTGCGTGAGAATAACATACTATCAATCAAAGCGCTATTTCACTATAGCTTCGGAATGTTTTTTTGGTTATAAAATGCTGCACTGCAACTTTTCATATAACTTTATCGATGTTACTGTTTTGCCCAGCAAAAGCGGCACTGAGTTTTCAAGCAATAACAATTTCTTGCTACCGACGGTTCACACTAATTACGGGAAGAAAGCCTCTGGTTTTGCAGCTGTCACATTTTGGAATAATTTACCAATAGCTGTTAGATCATCCCCGCCCTTACTTGTTTTAAAAAAATCTCAGAGAATTTCTTTTGCTTTAATAAATACCTTGTTTTTTGTTTTTATCTATTGCGTAATATCCTGGTGTTCTCATATGCCTTTATTTCCTATTTTTGTTCACGAAATGATTTAACTACTTGTATGAGGTCGCGCTACCTTTTTGAGGGTATGTAGGTATGTACACAACTGGATTATTTTCCATTTCAGTTTACACTGCGTACTGATCCGATGGGCTCTTGTGCCCAATCGCTGCTTCAGTGCAATTATTGTATGTATTCAAAATCGAGGGTCCCCTTTCAGATTGATTGATTGATTGATTGATTGATTGATTGATTGATTGATTGATTGATTGATTGATTGATTGATTGATTGATTGATTGATTGATTGATTGATTGATTGATTGATTGATTGTAGGGTGTTTACGCGCCGACGCAACGCTGGTGATGAGGCGCGCCGTAGTGGATGGCTCCGAATTGATTTTGACCACTTACGGATCTTTTACGTGATCCGAAATCTCGTACACACGGGCGTTTTTGCTTTTCGCCTCCATCAGAAAAGCGGCCGCCGCGGCCGAGAATCGAACCCGCGACCTCGTGCTGAGCAGCGCAACGCCTTAGCCACTGAGCCACCGCAGCGGGTGGTCCCATTTCAGTCTCTTGAATCTGGGACCCTTGTCAGTATACGGATATCTTTGTATTGCGTTTATGAAATAAACCTTCTTTTTAAAAAATTGCTGCTGCTGGCAGAGAGTTGCAGTATGTCGTTTTTCCTGGACTCTATGCATGAATGCAACCTGTTTAGCATTGTGTGCATTAGTCATGCCATAGTGTGTGGGCACTGAATACAGATGATAGATAGCAAACACTGCCCCGCTGCCTTCTCTGTTGAGCATGGCAACCTGTCGGACGCTCTACTGACTAGTCACTTCACTAAACTACTTCTGCCCCATGCAAGCTCGATTGCTCGATGTTTGTTCGATTGCTTTTGTAGAATTGCTCGTAGAATAAAATGTAACGTTGGCAACATCCCCTGATTGGTTTTCCATATCTAGTTGTGTAAAAGCTGTGCTGCTGTGTATGATCATTGCTCCCTTGCGTCGCTTTTTTTTTTTTGCTGCCTCGTTTCCTACCTCCGTATGAGCAATATATCTGAAATATGGACTGATACGCCCGTTCTTGTTCTCTTGTGTTTTCTTCAATTGTTAATTGCATAATTCTTTATGCTTACAATTTAATTTATTTTTTTCTTCCTCTTCTTTCTTTTTCTTGTTTACAACTGGTTTACCTCATTGATGTATAAACAAACCACTTCTGCTTGGGCCGCCCAAGGCCTGCAGTATTGTATAGATAAATAAATAAATAAATAAATAAATAAATAAATAAATAAATAAATAAATAAATAAATAAATAAATAAATACCTTAATGCGTATCATATGTGGCTTACAATGAGCATTACTTTTATTGTACAGCAAAAAAGTCTGGACAACCTGGTTTGTTGAAATGATATATCAGAGTACCGCTGGTGGCCAAAGTAATTCTGTTTCCACGCGACAAGAAACTCGAAACCACTAGAAATGGTTAACTATAAATTGCCTTTTGAGAACGGCGTTTCTGACAAGTAAGACTATAGCAAAAATTATCCATGAGGCGAAATGACTGCCACCCCACCGCTCATAGTTGCGCGGACGCCATAATATCGCCTCTGCAAATAAAGGTTTCCATTTCGGTCTTCGCTTTTGACTGCACACTTTTATAAATGTTACATTTCTGTACCTTTCCGACCAAGTGCCTTTCGTATCCAAGGTTCTTGAGATATTCCGGTAAAAGCTTGAACTTGAACGGCAAACCTGCCGTCTGCGCAGGCGCTAAGGGAAGGGAATGCAAACCTGTAATAATAACGTTTCGCAACATTAAGATTACGCACCGTAAAGGAAGCTTCTTCGCCGAATTTGAGCATTCAGTAAGCCTACAGGTATGACTTTCCTAATCGGTACAAACCTGCAGTTGCCATATTTTTCCTATTCACACAATTCAGAGCAAACATGTTGAATTTATGACTTGCTTCAATACAGTCCTCAGCAATATGTGCAAAACTACATCCAACCTCGACTGTATGTCTTGTATACAAACTTATCAATCGTAAATGGTTAGATATTGTGGTTAATGGGGAACTACGAGCCACAGGAAAACATTTAGCGACGTTTTTCTTACCTCTAAAAGCTCTTAAAAATACCATTTTAATACACCTCTCTCGCTCTTGTAAAACTACTTTAGTTGGCCGGGTCAATAGAGACAGGGTACATTCAGTGATTGGTGTTGAGAAGGAATAATTATTTATTTCACGAGCGCTGGTGCTGCTACTAGGGCACCCGCCTGGTGGGGATGTTCCTAGTCCGGGATGCCCTAGCCTTGGCTAGCCGTCCAGTCCCTCTACCCCAGTATGCACTGGGTCCCAGGGTCCGGACTTTTCAGGCAGGCTGCCCACTGTTCGTAAGAGGGGGAAAGTTTGGGGTGTAGGTCTGTGGTTTTTCCGCACTCCCATACTTGGTGGTATAGGGTGCCGGGCAAGGGACAGAAATTACAGGTGGCCGGGTATATGGTGGGGTAGATGGCGTGAAGAAGGGTGCAATGAGTATAAGGGTTTGTTTGTATTTTTCTCAGGCTGGTGTCTTCTTGTCTCGATAACTGAATATGTAAAGACGGGGATATTCTTCTGCTTTGACGGTAGTGGGCGAGAATATGTCCATATATTACGAGAGGTTCTGCTTTGGGAACAGCAGGCGATGTTTGTCTCTCGTAGATAATGGCCCGGTGTACGTGCGCGCGGCTAGCGGCATTGGCCGCCTCATTACCGGCGAGTGATGTGTGTCCTGGACCCCAGACGATTTCTATTCCCAGGTATTGTGCAATCCAAACTGAAGTAATTTCTTTGTCGACGTCGTGGAGGGCAATCCTAAGGCAGCCTTATAGGCTTGTCGGATAAAGATATTCGAATCGTGCCTTCTCATTCTTTTTGAGAGCCAAGTATGGTGCAGCGTAGGCGATTCGGCTGAGTAGCATGGCGTGCACCGTGCGCAAGGTGTCCGACTCTTGCAATCCGAAGCGTCGATTTGATACGCGGTGTATTAAGTAAACCATTGACTGAGCGTACTTTGTAGGGGGGCTGTGGTGTGGAGGCCTGATCTATTTTGGGGGATTGTAAGTCCCAAAATGCGCGTATGGGATACCTTTGTAACTGGTTGGCCTGTTCCGGATCTAGGATGCACCGCCTTCTTCGTTGAGCCGTCCCACTACTGAGAGCAAGGAGTGCTGACCTCTCTGTTGATGATCTGAATATCCTTCGCTGGTATGAAAAAAATGACTGATCCTCTCGAAACAGAAGACCCGAATTTTGTATACTCAACAAGTAGCGTTTTGGTGGAAGGAAAAATATGTCAGGCACCAAGACCTCCCTCTCTGCACCCCTATCTTTTGTTTCCTTTGCTATATGTTTCTGCCTCACTTGTGCCACTTTGTCCGTTTAACTCGAAATGTATCGTTCGAGATGTATCTTCTAGATCTCGCACTTGGAATAGATTGCTGTTAGGATTTGAACCCTAGCCTGAAAATGAATGTTTGTTGTCCGAGTTCTGAAAGCATGCCCGTGCGCACTGACGCACGAAGCATTCAACATTTATTGAATGCTTCGGAACAAATTTCACGCCCAATACAGACGCCAACGGCTAAGTAAAACGGTTTCCGAGAATTGTCGGTTTCAATGGCCACACAGGTTGAGAACAAGCAGTCTGAAACAAAGCAAACGTGTCTCCCGACGTAACAGTCGTATTGCCGGGTAAGCACTGAAGGCGGAGTATTGGCCACCCACCATTGTGGACACTATAGAGTCCGGTCATTATCGATGCCCTGGACGGCGAGCACAGGGGTTGCGTGTAGTAGTTGTTCAATAAGATGCCCGCACTGGCAAGAGTATCCAAATTGGGCGTTGGTATCTGCGACAACCCATGCAGGCTTGTGTCTGCCCAGCCCTGCGCAATGGGTCAGAATACGGGCGTGTCTGAACAATTCTTTGCTTTAAATTTGCGAGCTTTAAATACACACAGTTCTATTTAGGCAGATGCAGGTCGGGGCAGAAATAAAGCGGTTATTTAGCACACCTATGGGTAGGACTGCCAGCCGCTGGTTCTGTTATTGATAAACAAGATTCTTCCAGAAACGTCCCGGCAAGAAAAAATGCACAACGGCTTATCTTACTTGCATTACGGTTTGTGTTGCGCTTAAAAACGGTCAATTTCGAATGCACGTCGAAAGCATCACACCTATTAAAGGCCTATAAGTCTGTCAACAGTCTACGATATCGATTATTTTGTTCGTCTTAACAACACTTGTTGATGCGACAGGTGTAATAGTATGCGCGAGGCGAGAGCAACGGCTGTGTTCCGCGAACTCACAATTCTCTTAAAAAATTGCATTGCGAATCGTAAATGTGACTGCAAATGGCGGTAACCAGTATCATAATAAAAATAATGAAGTTATTGGTATCCTATCCAGCGTATTTAAAGTTTACGTGAGAATTTTTACCACGCAGCTTGATATATTGCTTTAAAAGTTCCTGTGCTTGAACAAGAGTTAAGGCCGTTTGTTCTTAAACACGAAGTATTTACCATAGACGGATTAACATTTTGTTTTACCTCATATATCGTATATTTTTTATCTTTTCCGGCTTCTGTAGGAGGACGAACCACGCATTGTTTGCCAAAAAACAAGAAATTAAAGCTTTCATTTCTCTGTGCTGGGTGCCTTCTATTTTTTAACATTGAAAAGCCTGTCATTAAGCATCCAGAGCCAACCTTGGCTGTATTCTCAAGTTTACTCAATCGTAGCCAGCTGTGCCAGTACGTGCTTTTATTGGCTGTCACTTTCGTCGCAAACATTGGAAGCCATTCAGAAAGGGGTCTTTTTTTGACGTCAAAAAGCACGGGGCCTAGACTGTGCCGCATAGGGCAGAGTCCAGGCCAAGGTCATTACAGGCCCCACTCTGTATAGGCTGGGCTGGGTATAGGGCAACCCCTGCGAAGCCTGCAGTTGCGCAATAATGGAATGTTCATTGTATTTATTTTCTGTTCTCGATCAAATTTTCGGTGCAAAAAATGAGCACCACATTTCTATTTGTCTGTAGGCTATAATATAAGTATGATTCAGAAATGTGCAACTAAAGGCCACAAGAGAGAATATAAAAGTACCTGATGCAAATTATATACTTTCAGATTTGTATACTCTTAGTCCACTATTTGAGACTTGTTGGGGAGGAGCATCTTACGCCTATCATTTTCCGATAAAATGGCACCATTCAGATAAACTGAGTTCTCTGTCACTGGTAACAGAAACAAGGCACTCTCCGAAGGAGAGAAAACGTTATGCGATATATTTTCTACATAGGTGATATTTCCCAGTGGCTTGAAACTTTTTATCCACTAGTGAAGCTTGCAATAAGTGGCTCTGAAGCCTGTCGGGAAAAAAACAAGTGCACTATGGTGAGCCTGATTTTCCCAGAAACATTTTCTGACAAGGCAACATCCCGTATTCGTATCACACTGTTTCGAAAGAAGTCCAGCAAACAAACCTAAGACTGAACATTCTAGATGACAAAAATCCGCATGCTGACCACCTCCCATTTTCGTAAATTGCTTACCAGGTCATCAGCCAGGATGAACACAATGTGGGGCGGAACGTTGTAGTTTCCAAAATTTTGAGCCAAGGTGACGCTCAGGAATGACATCCACACAAAAATCATTCTGGAACGACAGAATAAAACTGCTCGTAATGATGCCTTAACCCACATACAAAGATTGTAACGTTGTGGGCCCAACACACAGCCGGAATGAAAGTTTTATCCAGGTGTTCACTCTGGCTTTACAAAGACACTGAAGCGACATTGTCAAACTTCTGCTTCGGTCTGCATTGCGTAGACCGGCTCAAGTAAGCAAAGTTTCACCGTTTATCCGGTCGATAAAGCAGTATTTAATTTATAAAGCCTAAAAGAAGAAAAAAACCATGCGAAATTTGCGGGGGTGGCAACAGCAGTGACGTGCATGCGATGTGCGATGTGATAGGGGATGCCCTAGATCGCAAGTTAAACCAGTTTCGGTTTCGGTTCTCTGAAAAAAAAAACATGCTTGGCATCCGACGTAATCTTTGTTAGGAAATTCCCCATAGCTCAATAATCGGGGTATACCGTGCATCTGTCATGTTGTCGGCTGTAGAATGCGTGAGAGAAGCCTGATAGCACGGCTTTGAATCAAAACGGTCACAGGCCGTTCGCTCAACGCCCTAAGCCTCAACAGAGATGCTCTAATTCGAGGTGCTTTGCCCCACCTTTTCAGCGTGCCTAGCTCGTGCCTGTCTCAGAAAAGAAATGTTCGCACCATGCCGAGATTCAACTTATTCGGCAATGTGCCCGGAAGCAGTCGGTGCTTACGTAAACAGCGCGCCAATTAGATCTCGCCAGGGCGTCAGTGTCAGTATGCACGCATTCTGCAAATTCGCTCGTGGATTATGAAGGTTGCACAGAAAAATTGTGAATCAGTATAGAAAACATTACCGAAAAACAAAAAAAATAACTTCAAACAAGCAAAACATGCGGTATCGGGAGTTGAAACCCGGGAATTGCAGAAGAACGCACCCAGTGTTCCAGACCATTCGGCCATAGCGACCTATTTTTCTTATTTTCTTAGGATGTTCATTTCAAATGTAGGGAAACATGTTTACAAGAACTGTTTTACAACTGTTGGCGCTTACTATAAAGGCTAAAACGGGTAATCCTGAATTCGGCGAGACACATTCACAACTGTTCCCGCTAGTGAGGGGCCAGTGATACAGAGAAAGGCAAAACCGGGCACCAGTCAGGTGTCCAATAATTTTGGTCATAGTAGCCTTTTACCTTGACTATTATTTCAATAAGGTGCAGCTTAGGCGTTACTATCGGCTCTGCGTTTCTGTCTAATATTCGCGTTTTCCATAAAATGTGCAGAACCATAGGAAAAAACAGGTCATAAGGCACATCACCACCGGGAGTTACAAAGTACGGCACAGTGTGGAGTGGTAATTCAAAATAATGTCAGAGTGTCCGTTGAAGCGCATACCAGAACAAATGAGTGTCTTGGCAGTCAATAAACAATGTTCAGTTCTTTCGGAAACTTCCGAAAGTCTACAGTTAACAAGGGCAAAAAAATGTTCCCACTGCGCAGTTATGTTTTAACGGGCAAGGTTTCCGTATGTAGCTTGAAAAAGAAAGATTTTGTACATGGTGAAAGAGGCATTTTACAAGCTTGCTTTAGGACATCATGACCGGCTAAACCATACCAAAGAGATTTGTAGAGGGGTTCAGGATACAACACTGATATTACATCTGGTTAGTGTTTTGCGCGACACCGCAAACAGTCAGTGGAAGAAGAACACACCTCATGCATGAAACCCCACAAGGATGGTCGTGAGGAAAATTTAGACGAAACAATATTACTAGGAAGAAAATCGACAAGATTCACTAGACAAAAGGCTCTTATAAAGGGATGACATTAGGCACGAAGAAACCAAAAACGCGCGATAGTTGCCTCAACTATAGATATCTCAACCAGAGCCACCTCGCACAGATGTTCCTAAACCTATTATACCGTATCGTAGGCTCCATGGAAGACTGCCCTACAAATGTCGCGAAGGTCCTGTAGAAACTCTGCTCCCTGGCAACGCCGACAACCAGTCATGCAGAGGTGTTTTTTTTTTTTCAGGTAACCTCTCAAGATTGTAGACGTGCGAGAAGAGAGATGGAAGGCCCGGGAAGATAAGTCTGTAATTGCTATCGTGTTTAAAATATGCGTGAAATAGCAGAAAATATACTAGATACTCGCGCGGAGGTAATGTGCGATCTTGTAAAGCAGCCAGGCTATTTTAACAAGTCTCCGCAGCAAACATGAGGGCTCTCATTTCAATCAGAGCACGCATAAGCTACCTTACTCAGGAGTCCGGAATAGTATGTTGGATTAGCAAACTACGCGTTTTAAAAGAACACGTTTAAAACGTATCTGAGCGTAATTGTTTAAATATAGCCTCTCTTCTGCGCAGATTGAAACTATTGAATGACATGCAACACATACCTGGTGATCATTACACGTTAAATGGAGGTGTACATCCGTGCTGTCTCTCGGCTTCACGTTGGTTGAGGTTTGAAAATTTCCCTCTGCCGCAGCTTGATTCAAGTAACGAGAACTATGCGCTGAGAGAACGTTCGCAAACGGGGTTTTTGATTTAGGCTGGACGGATGTGCTGGAAAAATATTTTAACCGGATGCTCCATAAGTTTGATTACCGGAAGTCCTTCTTGCGTATATGGCAGCCATTAACAAATGGAAAAATCAAAAACGAACCCTTATTTAAAGAGGTCGATAACGGATCCTTAATGTCGTACTCATAGCATTTCGGAATACCCTGCCACAGAGGAAATACAAGTCTACGAACTGTGTCATGTCCGCACGTGTGGAAAGGTCGACAGTCGATGCTTCAAGATAAGGGCTCCCGCACATGTGGTGCTTACATGCTATGACAGCGAGTACTTTTGTGATATATCAGAAACTTTGCATTTTTGCCGGCGCTACGCTTTATTTTGTGTGGATTGTTTGAGAGCAGCCTTTTAAATGTACGAAGTTCCCAATTTGTCTATAAAGAAACCCGCAAGTCAAAATGCAAGGTCCTCTAGATCGATAGATTGGCTCACTGAGAACACAAACGGAGTGCTCTTACGCGTGGTTTTTGTAAAATAGGGTAGAAAATATCGAAAACATAAAAACAGGTGTCGGCGCCACTGGCTGTTCCGCGCAATTTACAGTGTAAGTGATTTAAATTTCGGGGCAAAAATTTTAGCAAGAGGCCTGCCAACGTGTATAATAACCTAACTGAAAAAATTTGTAGTGTCATGTTTGAACGCCAAAGAACATAATTAAGCCTGCACGTTTCACTGCACTGCACGTGTAAGCTTTCACTGCACGTTCACTGCACGTGTGAGCTTTCAATTGCGTCGCAGTGATTTGCTAGAAGGGCTGTTCGTCCTCTCTTGAATAGTTTCAGTACCAGCCTGGCGTTGATACCGCAAGTAGTCACGAGAAGCGCCGTTGCACCTGAAAACGCACATAAATAAATACTGGATTGAGTTTTCATTACTTGAGTTATTTAACGGGTCAATTCATGATATATTTCCTTCATTTTATATTACTGTGTACTTATTTGCGGTTTAGCAACTGCAGCCTCCCTAGAATCGGCGCCGTGCAAAGACCAGCCAAAACACATTTGCACACAGCGAACCCGGTCCTGTGGGGCCCATTGTGTTTCACATCGTTTTCGTAACGCGAGTGCACCAGGTGCGACTCAGACCGGGAGCGGCGGTGATCTTTTCGAAGCACCTGTTTGGGTGCGTCACCCGTGACGTAACGTATTACGCGTTACTAGAGACGGGCTACGACGACAAGCCGGCGACTAGACCACTCCGTACTTAAAAAAGAATGCTACCCGGCGACCCCAAATGTATAGTTCGCTTCGGTTTCGGTGGTTGAATACCTGGCGCAGTACTCAGCGATATATTTGTGTGAGCCTTGTACAGTACTATGTGCATAGCCCCTCTTATTATGACCCTGTACCTGCTTTTTAGTACGCTGAAAAAACACGGAAGCGTTTATTTTGGCTAACGTCAGCGTTTTAAAATTTCGCAACGTCAGGCGTACGCAACGTCGATGGTGGCTGACGCTGGACGGCCGTACTCGCACGTGTTTGTGGAGATACGGCTATGCGACGCGACTTGCTGCGCATGAGGGGTTGGTTCGCCCATCCTTCACATGGCCTTACACATAAAAAAGACGACACGCCTTTCTTCAAAAAAGCGTCAATGACGATCACGGGTGCCACTAATAAACATTTTGCTTATTTATGGGTAGCGCAACGATTGCGGTAGTCTCAGGTAGTCTCAGTCTCTACCCTGTACGGCGTACGCGTGAATCAAGGTACTCTAGGCTGCAGAGCGGTCGCTTCCTGTGATGTCACTGCAGACCCAGAAAACAAACGATTTAGCAGGAAAATCAAAATGTTAACCTAAATTGAATAATTTCTCAGTGAATAGAGCATCGTTTCTATGCGGACAGGCGCGGGTGGCAGTATAAAATACGAAATCTTTCGAATAAAACAAACTTGCATTTTCTCTTCATGGCTCCTTTAACGAGGAATCGAAGTCACACGTTCTTTTAAAGCAGCCGGCGATGGTCTTTCACTGTACAATGCGGAAATCGATACTTCAAAAGACCTTGAAACGGCAGAGTATTCCTAGAGACTATGAAGCTGCAACACCCACAAGATTTCTTGATATGAAAACTATTTTTACTACGCTGACGTCAAGTAAATAAACCGACCCTTCGTGAAATTAGCTCCAGCTGTGCGCCTACTCTTGATTATCATGAGGCTAAGTAAAAACCACCTAGAAAAGTTCTATATGGACCAGGTTAAGGTGGAAATACAACCGCTGTCACCCAGGAGGTATATTTCACCAAATCCTCGAATTTGTGAAAGGCCGTTAGCAAGTGTACTTGTAGGAGGGTGTTGGTATCCGTCAACCCGAGCAGTGTTGCAGAAGACCGATGAACCAAAAGTATTATCACAATTCATTTGCCTATATAACGCGACAAAATATTGTCTCGCCGACGTTTTTTTATCTGCCATGTTGCCCTTTAAGCGGAAAGGTAAAAATGGCTCGTCGAGAGAATAGGCGGCATCCGTAACACTAACGGCTCTTCGGAAGCAGTCTATACGACGAGGTGTTCCATAGCACGAAGCGTTGCAAAGTAAAAGCTTAAACTGCGCTGTAGGTGGAGCTGGACCGTTTGGAAGCGCTCCACAGGATGACGAGTTCAACACTGCGAGCTCTAACTCGGCATAAGCGAGGTGCGGTCATCCGAGCAAAGACAACACAGAGATAGAGCGAAGAACGCCACCAAACGGGCGAACAAACAAAAGACTACATTTAGCGTCGCCGCTAGCTCAACATTAGACGCCGAACGAAACGAGCAGCCGCGCAACGCGCAAGAAACAGATAAAGGTCGTTCGAAAGCTTTCAGACTGATCGCGATGCAAGAAACCTCTGGCGGAGATATTAATAACCCCTTCGAAAACGCCGTTAAGGCAAAGTAAGCGCGTCCGGCGATCTCAAATATACAATCATGCTTTTCCGCTTTAGCACAAAACGTCAAGGATACGGGGCGTAGGTTTATGCCAGAACTACAAATCTACTCGACGGCTCAAACCACTTCCCAGATTCTATCCCTGCGTTCTGCTGTTACTTATCAACATAAGATATATTTTGAAACTGTTAGAGAGCCAGCTGTCTACCAGCTGACCAATACACACCCCAGTGGCATTCTCTCCCTGGATGTAACGGGAGCATTCGACCGAGTAACACAAGCAGCCACTCTTCAATGACTGCTAACTACCAAATGATTCCAAGCAACCTGAAATATTTGAGCTTTCCTCACAAACCGCAAATCTGCAACCAATCCAAAACCCATTCATACTGCAATGGACGGAGCGGGTGATCAGCAAGTACCGAATGTTCTAGCTTAGCCTCTTAAGAGAGCCTGCGCAGCCAGGTGATCCCGGTCCGGGTATCCCGATCCGGGTATCCGGGGTGCCCAAAAACAGCACATGTTGTTTTAATTAGAGCTTTATTTGATTGATTGATTGATTGATTGATTGATTGATTGATTGATTGATTGATTGATTGATTGATTGATTGATTGATTGATTGATTGATCGATTGATGCATGCATTCATACACGATCCACAGCCCTAGCACACGGTTCGGATTCTTGGCCAATACAAATTTTTCATACTACCCCGCGGAACCCCGAAAGATCGGCCATATTATCTCTCCTTATCAACCCGGCATCTTCCGAGCCCTCACGTCAAATCGCCACCATACCGAGCTTAAATCCTGCGCTATGATGTACTATGCAAGTTAGCTATGGTGGCAAGTGGTATGGTGGTGTGTTCTGAATGGTGGCAACCCTGGATTTTTGGCTGCCACCGTCTCCCCAGAAAACCAAGACCCACTTGACGAACCCATCTCCGCCACCATAACGTATCTACACTGGCGGGTCCCCAATATGCACTACAGAAATCAGCCTTATTCATTCTCCCAACAAGAACTATATCCGATGTCGCCCCCAGAAGCCAGACACTGCCCTAACAATCTATCGCATCCCTTTACTCAAGGTAATCGCTCTACGTGTCCTCAGCCTTAGACTGCAACCGGACGGGGGCGGGCTCATACCATATATAAACTGAAACATATATGGTATCCCAAACGACTCCCATCATTTGCGACATCATGAGTCAATGCCAATGTTTCGAAGAAAAGACACCGTACAAATGGTGCAAGCACATATGGCTCCCCCTGCCTCTCAGTTTGACCGTATGAACGTACATAAGCCGACATTAAGTTTTAAAAAGTCACCAGGTTAGTCCCTAGAAATTCCAACTACCACCGCGAAATAACCACTCCTCCAACTACGGGTCTAGAATACTAAGAAATAACTCGTTGAGGCCAATGGAGCAAGCCGAGTAGGACATCTAAAGCTCACATACCCGGCCGGCACGTTCTACAAACATTCGGCTACGATATCCCTCCATCGACTCAAACCATACAATCTCACAAAAATAGAACTGAACATCTATCCGATATTTCAAGAGATGCTTACAAGCAACATGCAGGCCGAGGCTAAGCATGGGAAAATTCCCTCTCCACCGAATACCAAAAAGGCCCTATACATGCTTCACCAACACCACCGTCCACCTCTACAAAAAAAGCTGCGACCTCGCGTTTGTAAACTTAAGGAGTTACACGCTCAGCTTCCTCTGCTACTTCGTACATCCAAACAGAGTCCTACAGCCAGCCAAAGTAGCAGATACCGGCACAGAATTTATCAGAGCGATCCCCTACTTTCAAATTAGCTGCTGTGAGATTATTGAAGGCTGCATATCCAAATAGCACTACGCACTTACAATGTACTCAACGCACTCCCGGAAGTTCACAGCTCCAGGACCCCTCGACACAAGTCCTTGTAGGCGAGTGGGGCGGCTCACACTGGTGCCCGTGCGCCAACACCCGGGCCCAGAGAAAGATATCTAACCGTACAATGCGCTAGAACCTGCACCCCCCACGCTTCGGTGACATCCTTCGCCATTGCCCACTCTGACGCTATATACTCTCCTCGCAAAAGTTTCACCAATGTAGATGAGGCCACTTTATGCCGCATAAAACACACTTTATCGTACAGAGCATCCCTGCACCTCATGGTCCCAACTGAATTTACTCAACGTGACCAACCACACCAACCAATTTTCCTCACATGACATCGGGATGCAGAACACCCCATAGCTCCCCTCCAACCCTTCCCACAATTAGTTAGCCGTGCGAGGCTGCACTGACCACATCCCGACTCGACGAGTGGAAGACTCTGGCCTCTCGTGCCCGGAAGGCAGCCACGTTCAAGAGATAGATAAAATTAAGTATTCCACCCGCCGGAGAAACAGCTCCAACCCCCGCACCGTTTGTTAAAAAAAGTTTGTTCCACCTTCGCAATTTACAATGCATAACAAGGGCTGTCAAATATGTTAAATTTATAAGTTCATATAATGTCTCCTTTTAAACCCTCGCCTTCTGCAAGTTCAAGTATTTTACTTCGGTTGTGATAGTATACACACCATATTTTTTATTGGTTTCTCTGTCACCATTCAACTCCCTGTGGTGTTTCTGAGGGGCGGTCTATTGAAATGTCTTCGTTGTTACACCATTCAGTAAAGCATTTTTCTGGTTAGCTTTTCGTCATGTGTTTACTGAAAAGGCATGATTGGTGAGCGATCAGAGGGTAGTTTCGCATGTCATGCGTTCTCTTTTGCCCCCCGAAGTGATGGTGATACAGCAATGCGGTTTCACGGGAGATGGTGCGCATTGAAGCTATGCACAATAATGAGGCTATCGTTATAAGAAACAGCGTTGCTGCTTCCAGGATTGTTCCACTTCGTTTTTACCTTGCACGACTTTGCTCTGCTAGTAGGGCGTTGCGTGCTGTATTTCAAAACTTTGTGCACGCAAACGTCCAATTGATTGGCTCCCGGTAGGAGAGGATACGTGAGCACACGCTCACTGTTAAGCGCGAAATTACACGCGTTAAACTGTCACAAGCATTGGCTTTTACTTGCACCGGGCAGTGCCGTATCCTGTTCAGGGGGCGATATAGAGGTGGGACCAGGAACACCCGAGGAGACCTGGCCAAAGGCATGCGGAACAATGGATGCTCACAGTTAGAGCAACTGATTGGTGGGTGAGTTCCTGTGAGTCAGTGGCCTCTCCATCGTGTTTTGTATGAACATGGTGACGACACACTCGCTCGCCATTGGTGGGTCTGGTGTCCCCCACCAGCTCTTACAAATCCTCACCCGCTGTTAGCATGTGTAGAGCTGTGACCAGATGTGATAGAAGGTTGTCCACGGGTGACCCATGGGTGGGGGGTTACAAAAGGTCAATAACCAATGACCCACACATGTGTATATACTGAAAGACCTGTGCCCCGTGTTCTTCCGGAACGCGTTGGAGAGGATGTTGCCACTTTCACTAAGGCAACGCCATTGAGCGGTAATTTATAATAAATTTTTGGTAGTCAATCGGCGCATCTGAAACCCACTCCACTGCGGCAGAGCAACGGCTGAACACCTTTTTACCTCCGTCTACGTTCCGCTGAACTGCATTCCCCTTGACGAGAGTGGTTGCACTCTTGGCAACATTAATAAATTAACCACAGTAGAACGAGCACTTAACGACATTTTTTGCCGCAATTTGCTACGCGCAGGCGCCACATAACCTACCGTGCGAGGGTGTCGTCGGTACTCGTGCTGCTTCATTAAGTGGTAGATCAAACTAAAGTGACACAGGGGATGACCTATAATGACTTCTTCACTTTTGCGGAAAGCTTTCACTATAACACGTGCACACGGGCCTCGTAAAAAGAGCACCGGGAAAGGAATACCTAAGACACACGCGATGCTGAAAATCGGATGCGCCGTATTTAGCACTCCATTGGTTTAATCGGCGTCTGCGCCTCCGGCAACCAGAGGTGAATCTCCCTACTTCCCGTTATATTATTGCCACAGTATTTTATTCTGGGATATCCGCAATGCTCGGCTGTTAGCAAAAACCTGAATGCGGTCGTTTTTACGTACGTGCGTCACTCCACAACCCGCATCAGCACTTCGTCAGTACCCTTCTCGCTGTGACGTCATGAGAAAACGTCATGATGGTACGCGCCGAAGTACACTTGCTCAAGCAATTCTAGATTCGAGCTGCATTTAGACACAGCAGAAGATGCCTAAAATCTGCCGTACCGCAACCACTCGGAGTGAGAATATATATCGGTGGTTGAACGACTCATTGCGGAGGGTGCGGACTAGTGACCAGATAATGCCACAATATAAACGACGCGGTCTATAATGCTTCCTAGCTCCGTAGGTGAAGCGGACGTTAGCGGCAGCTGATGGACAAAATCATAGCGGCCACTATGGCTTCGAAGTAAAATCCCCATAGCGGCTGTGGTGCCGTTTCCTCGCCCCCACCCGGTGTCGCAAATTAGCCTTGGCCAAGAACTTGGGACGTTATCAGCCCGCGCTAAGAAATGCCGTTGCCCCTCCTATGTTGTTCTCACTCCGTGCGCAGAGATAAAAATTTTAACCCCACATTAAAAATTTTGTAGTGCGCCAAACACTAAGCCGCTGTTATTACGGAGTGGGGATTTTTGCGTGCTTCAAGAACGACCTTACAAGAAATAATCAAAAAGACTCCGCGAGGAGTCTATCCCGGGACACAAAAACGGCTGATGAAAGTTTCGCAGTTCACGCAGTAGGCTTCAAAGTACACCAACTACATCTATGAGCTAAATTGTTTTCCATTTATGCAAGTCATGCCAGGCGTGCCTTATACAAAAACATTTAGTGCCCTTCCACTCTGTAAAGAAGGATGACCTGCAAAGCAGCGTGACTTTTACGGATTGCACGAAACAAAACATGTTTGTTTGCAATTTAAGACTGAGCTTGCTTCCTAGCCAATTACATGAATGAAATTTGGAAAAGACCCGAGCTTTATCCTAGCGGACAAACGTAGAGCTATCTCCTTCCCTCCCGCATCGTAGGCATCTTACTGTTTGTGTAACAAGCCAATCCAATCCAGTCTACCACGTATGACACCGGACCGTTCGCATTTGGCTGTTTGACGGCCACGTTGAACATCACGCCAACACAATGAACATGTCATCAGTAAGGGTATGAAACCTATATCTGCGCGTGCCCACACACACCCCACCACCCTTCTTTCCCAACCTATGCACGCATACACCGGCAACCGGTCATGCACAGTTGCTTAGAAGTTAAAGATACTGTCGAACGTGTCGCTCTTCAAGTCCTTTAAGCTCGACGAGTGGTATTGGCCCATGTTGGTGGTTCAAGCGGGCCAGTTCATCCAGGAGGGATTCGCAACTACATGTCCAGCTTGAACTTGAGGCGGTAACGGCGGCGGCAGCCGCTCACCATGGCTTTCGTTCGCATTCACCCTTGGGTTCGGACTGATGTTTCTTACGTTTCCGCTCTTCCAAGCGAGCGACATGCGTCCGTCCCATAGCGAGTGAACACCTCGAGGGCTTCGACCTCTATAGTATTGGAACCACACGTGGTTTTCCCTTTCGCTGCCAGTCGTAGGCATCTCTTTCTGTGCAACACACCAACCCAGACCCAAACCGCTCATTTTTTGAGAACAGCTGAGTGGGCGCATTCAGCCATGGGTCTGCCACGTTTAAATCTTCCACCACCACGACGGGGTGGATTGGAAACACGTTTATTCCATTTTGTTGCGCTTGGGCGCTACTGCCGATAGTCCCACCACAACGGTTATGTGATCAGTAGCTGCATTAAGCCCTGCTGGGCGTGCATGCCCCACCCCCTTCTCCCCCATTCCGTGCACGCGTATACCTGCAACCGGCAACGGGGGATAGACGCCCAATTAGGCGTGAAATATACTGGCGGATGGAGGTGAGGTGAGGTGACATTGAGAGGGAAAGAGGTTCCCAGCCTGCATCACTTATGTATCGCAGGGAGTGAAAGGGAAGGGCAGGGGGTAGAAATATGTGTTGAGGTAGTGGTACAGAGGTGGTTGGGGCAGGAAAAGGAAGGGGTAATGGGGAAGAGAAGATAGATCAGCGACCACCGCCCGAGAACGGGAAAACTATCAGCGGGCTTTTTTTTTGAACATGAAAAGAAAATTTCTTGGTTTGAAACGAAAAATCAGAAAACTCTACAAGTATTAAAAGAAAAATAACAAACACTAAACCTTAAGAACACTTCGTTCTAAAAATTTATCTTCACTGTCGACTTGTATCCTTGGTAGACGTCTTGTCTTGTCTTGTTTGTTCTTGTTCTTGAACTTTACTTGATTCTTGATTCTTTGATCTTGGTTTGTTGGTCTTGTTCTTCATGATTTGTTCATGACCTGACTTGACCGGGTTTATAAGTCTGTTACGCCTGATGGTTTGTGATTATGTGTTGTTGGTGTTCTGATTGGTTTCCTTGTGTTTTTATGGTGTAAGAAGGGAATGACTGGAGATGTGGGCGGAGGAAGCCTCACCAAATGGTGTTTCTGCTCCATCCCCGTATCATATCCCATCTTTTATATTGTCGTGATTGATCGTGTTCGTGTTCTGTTATGTTTGGTGCATTCTTATGCTTGTAGAATGAATTCGTTAATTTTTAAAACCATCTCTTCTAAAATTAATCTTGTCTCCTCTTTCTTAATTATTACCGGTTTCCCGTTCTCTAAGTGCTCTGCTAGTTTTTTAACGAGTCTTTTCCTTTCATTTTTTTAAGAGTGGGCATTCTGTTATATAATGATCAAAGTCCTCTATATCCTTGCTACACTTGCATGTAGATGCCTGTGTTATTCTGAATCTTAAAAAATAAAACGGGAATCTACCATGCCCTTTCAGGGCTTGGGAAGAGTAGAAGTTTGTAGGAAAGTGGTCGGGAATAAGATTTACGTTCTTAATCCACCTATGAGTATAACTTGTTTTGCCATCTTTATTCCACACCTTATTCCACTCCTGGTTTAACTTTGTATATAAATGTTTCGAAATGAAGGATTTTGTTATTGGAACAAAAGTTGGTTCTCCGTTTCTTGCGGCTTCTTTCACCAGTTCATCCGCAAAGTTATTGCCTATTGAGGAGCTGTGTCCTTTTACATAACTGAGTTTTATACTTACTCCTGCATTCTCTCTAAAGACTAGTTTTAATTCGTTCATTATTCGATTTGTGTTAAGTGGGTTTTTTAGTGTTTGGAGTACCGACCAACTATCGGTAAATAGTTGATGGCTCTTGTTTGCTTTGTTTGTTATTATAAATTATATTGCCTTTTTAATGGCTATTTGATCAGCTTCGTAGTTGGAACTGTATTCTGGAAGCTCAAAGTTTTCCTTTCTTACTATATGGTTGTTATTTTTCAATATTACAAACGCTTTCCTACTTCTTTTTCCGTCTTTGAACCATTTGAGAGAGAAAGAGGGCACCGACCAAGTAACGAAAAAGAAAAAGAAAAACTGAAAAGACGCCTAACACCCTCAATCGCAACATCGGAACCTTGCACCCAATGTATGCACGCTGCCTACGTCATGTTTTAAAGCCTACTTAAGGCCGTTTTTCTCTGCAATAAATTTCATTGTGAACAAGGCTCCCGTGCGGGAGCCGAAACGTCTTTTAAGTTTTTCTTTTTCTTTTTCGTTACTTGGTCGGTGCCTTCTTTCTCTCTCAAATGTACCCTCCCGACCAGACGGTTGTCCGTCAAACCCTTGACTTCGTCTTTGAACCATCCGTATATATACGGTAGTCTACTATTTCTTCTGTGGGAGTGATTATAATACCGCTTTTATTTGCTGGGTGATCTGTCCAGAAATCGTATTTTTCCTGATTTGATTACTTCTGTATAGCTTGTCGTCACGTGAAAATGTTTTGCCCCTTTAGTGGTCCATATTGTGAAATTTCTTTTTCAATTGTTAGATACACTGGCGGGATTTTTGCCATAATGCTTGAGGAAAGGTTTGATGTTGTTTTAAAAGCTTTCGTTATCATTAGTAACGGTAACCTTTGGATCGTCTGTAGTTTCCTTAAAATAGCTACCTTCTGACTGTACCACACCGGTGCTGCGTAGGTAAGAATTATTTCAATGCCTCTCTTATACATAACTCGCTCTAATTCTCTTTTTGAACTCTTGTCGTAGTTTAGCGTCCTATTCAGGTGGTATGTTATCTTAGCTATTTTTTCTTTTAGATATTTTAGATGAGGTAAAAATGTTAACTTATTATCTATTTTTACACCGAGTAACTTCATTTCGTTGACTGTTCTTATTCTGCTTAAACCTATTTGGAGTATAGGTGGATGGGTTCCATACTGTTTTCCTATTATCATTGCTTGTGATTTGTCATAATTCATTGTTGTTCCTTTGCTTACAGCCCAGTCATTAGTTATTTTTAATACTCTGTTTGTTTTTTCTTCTGCATCTTTTCTTGATTTAAACTGAACGATGATTACTATATCATCTGCAAAAGCTTGGATGTAGGTTTCGTATGGGAGTTCTTTGCCTAGTTAATCAGCTATGGTGATATTCCAGTAAAGTGGGCTAAGTGATGAGCCTTGTGGCGAGCCCACGTCTAATGCCTTTTAACCTTAATATTGTCAGATTCGTAGACAATCTTCCTCCTTGTAAGTAGACTATGTGTTAGTTTAATTAAATCACTGTAACACTTGTATTCTTCTAGTTTTTTTTGTTACTATAACTGGGTTAATAGAGTTGAATGCGTTCTTAATGTCCAAAGACACGATTAAGGTGTTGGTTTTGTCTAGTTTCGCTCTTGTAGCCCTCTTTTTTATTTCTTGTAAACCCTCTATTGTTGATGTATTATGAGTAAAGCGATACTGATATTTACTAAAAAGGTTATTTTTATAGAGGTGGGGATATAGTCGGTCCTTAACTAACTTCTCCAGAACTTTACCTAGGATGGAATTAATAGCTATTGGGCGAAATTTACTTTCCTCGCATGTCTCGTCTGGTCTTGTTTTGGGGATAAGTATTACCTTTGATTCCGTCCATCTTTCTGGAAAATAACCGTTCATAAAGCAGGCGTTAAATAAATCCAAAAAGAACTGTTTGTGTTTCCTGAAGACTGCTTAGATAACAGTGGTTTTAAGCTTGTCCGGTCCTGGCGTTATATCTTTCCTAAGGTTACCCACAGCTAATGTTACTTCTAATTCGGTAAATGGGGTGTCGCTACTTCCAGGATGTTATCCGTCCCCTGGACATGCCGTTTGACTACTACTAGTATTCTTATCCCCTGTTCGTTGTTCGTCTCACCGTCTGGTGCTCCTGGACTTCAGGTAGTAGAGAGAAAGACTTTATATGCGACCAAACTAAGATGTATTATTTTTCTTCGCCAGAAGAAGTATGACCAGCTTGTCAACGATAGCCGCCGACGCGACAATGGTTTAATTTGGCTTTCAAGCTAAAGAAGAATAATGTGCTTACGCCGGCGTTCCGACGGGGTAAGTTGCTTTCAACCGACAGTGGCGCGCGGATAGTGGGCGAGGTTCAATCTGAAGCGGCAACGGCCGGGACTTCAACATCGGTGGCGGTGGTGAAGACGGCTTATGGGCGTCGTTACACCCATTCGAGCTGGTGTTGGTTCTCCTCAATCGTCTGATAACAGCTGCTGTCAGCCGCCTGCGCAACTTGTGAAAGAGGCCTCAGTGGTGGCGAGGGAAAGCGTGGTTGTGATAACCGTTGTAAAAGAGGGGTTGGGGGTGGCGAGGAGGAGCCCCGGAGCGGCGCCGAGTAAATCTGCTTCACCTGAATGAAAAATTTGGGGGGGGGGGGGAGGTAGGGGGGGAGTGAAGACATATACTCCTTTGCATTAGAAACGATGCGATTGTGTTAGCGATGTGTCAGAATCTCGTATGCCTGCGAAATGAGTTGGTTTGACACAGCCCTCCCGTGGCCGCCCCAAGTGGTTTGTGAAGTTGTGCGCACAGCTCATCTCTGCATGTTTATTCTGTCTTGTGCTACATATATTGTTGCTCGTCATTAGCAATAAAACCAGTGCTACTTAGCGCCTGTCTTGTACTCTTGTGTTCGTCCATTTTTACCGCTAAAACCAAGTCTCAACGTTCCGTTGCGATCGTTTTCTGTTGTGTTTCGATACCGTGGCCTTCATAAAAACGTATGCGCGCGTTTCATGTGTCGGACGCTGGATCTGTCCAGTGAGGTCCTTCGGTGACTGCTGCCTGGTAACACGAACACTGAGAATGGATGCTGTGACGTAAAAATGGCTTCCTGTGGGAAGGAACCATACGGCGGGGATCTTCCGAGAGCTAAACGGGATCTATTTCGTAAGGTCTGCGAGAGTGGGTAGCGTTCATGTCTCCTAGTCAGTAATCCTAATTGATAACATCCCGTAGGAACCAATTGTAGCGGGCGACGTAGGGATGTGGCCGAGCTTACATTTATTTCGGGAGCCCCGGCTGTGAAATGGTTATTACGCGCAGGAAAGAACAAGTTCTTTAGCAATAACATAAATTAAACTCATGAAGACAACAATGATGGCATTGCGACAGCATGTGTCTTTTTCCTTCCATTAGTCCTCTAGTTGGTCGAGGTGTTTATCTACCAACAAATCATCGTGAAACTACGGGCGAAATGAAAATTGCATACTGTCACTCTCAATTTAAGGGGCAACACACGAGGGGCGGGCGGAACTGCTCCTTTCGCGACGTGGGCACCGCTCAGCGAGGCACTATGGAACTAACCAGAGAGGGGGTTCAACTCTTTTGATGATAATCAGCGCCCCAAGCGACTAGGTTCTGCGTATGACCGAACGATAGCTCAACCATTTCGGCCGCCGCAGTGCAGTTAGGCCAAGCTTTGAGCAGCGGCTCAGGAAGTGTGACGCTTAGCGCGTGACTCGTTATCACAAAAGAACTGCAGAACATGCTTTTTTTCTTTGAAGCTACTTTCTCTACGTGCTTGCATTTTTAAAGCAAAGCTTTCTAGCTCTACCAGCCAACCGTTCTTTCGTGGCAAGCGGGACAACAAACTCCCAACGGGTTGGAGGAGGTGGCGGGGGGAGGGAGTGGGACCGGAGGGATTCACTCACGGAGAACACTAGAGATGGCGCAGCGAATTTACCCAGCGTTCTCCGCTCATAAGTTCCTGCTCGCCGGCAGGGGCGTTTCGGCGGTACGGCTTTGTCGCCTGCTTTAGGGACCGTTGTTTTGGGCCTGTTTTGATGCAGCTTCGCGTCCATTACGCGGTGCCTTCGCACGGCTTGATTAACTTGTTCGACAGTACCTCACCTCCAGGGTAACCCGCACCCGAAAGAATTAAGTACTGGTACGGCAAACATACGTTAAGGATTGCTTTGCAGGGCGGAAAAAAAATGTACAAACCACGTACAGACATCTGGCCGCTAGAGAAACGCTACCTTTTACGCACTGCTTGGCAAGAATGGGACTCCGTTTTCGAAATTAGTGATTGCCAATTCGGTTGTGGTTTAAGAATAATTAAAAAACACGAAAGTAGCAATCCGTTCTGATAAATAGCGATTATAAAAGTTTTCTCAGCTTTCTCCCAATTGTCAAACTTACTAAACTAACTTGTTTAAATCGGTATAAAAGGGGATGACTAAGCTGACATGCCAAATTGTTTCGGTGTCTGCGCTTCTTTCGCGCGGTGGTGTAGGCCCGAGCTAGCACATCAGGATGGCTAGGTTCCGCTGTCTAGCCCTTCGACAGACGCCCCTCTCTGTTTTCTTTCTCCCGACTCATGGCCGGGCATAGCAGCGGCGTGCACCGCTCTAGCCCGGCCGTGGCCGACGCTGCTTGTGCGTTCGGGACGCCGCCACATGTGAATTCCAGGTAACGGCTGGCAGAATCTCCGGTTTCGCTTTTTGTAGAGCCACGAGTGTGAATTGAAATGACGTCGCATTTGCAATTGTTGTGGGTGTCGTTTAATGCTTTGTTTTCCAACCACATTAACAGCGTAGATTGCAGCCAATTTCTTTTAGACGCTTTGATCAGTGAAAGCGGTCTTTTATCGCTCTATTGCGGCACTGATGGCCCCCTGCTCTGTTTAGGTTGTTTGTTTAAGTTCACTTTAAGTAATGGAAACGTGTGATAGCAGAGCGACCTCTATTTATGTGATTATACCACTGAAAATCCCGGCGTCATACTTTTTGAGCCGGTGCACAAATCCGCGGTAAACTACATCGGCCGCATTCAAGCGTTGCATATTCTCCAGGTCTAAGCAGATGTTACACGCGTGGCCCCACTACTGATGATTACCAGAAGAGCTGATAATGGTCAACAGTTAGTTCTCTGTTGTTAGTTCTCGAGTACCTGAAGCACCTTGTTCTTCAAGGACGCTTGTTTTTTGTCCTTAGACGTTGCAATTCGATTGTTAAGCTTGTAATTAAATGAGTGCAGCCACCTTGCTATACAGCTGTCTCATTAGACTTTCATGGAGGCTAAGGATGTACAAAATTCTGGTGCGTACGTGACCGCTAATGTATATTAGCAGCACGTGCTCACGTGTTCTTAGAATTTCGAAAAGTCACCACCAATTCTTCCAGATGCATCTTTTGTAGAAATACTGTAGCACAATGGGTGCCCTTATTCTGCCTGAAGGCAGGGGACTGTGTCATATTTATGATATGACGCTCTGGCAGAGACGAAATTGTCGGTAGAGTTTTCAGGTTTCATTAGGTGTGGAAGCCACACACCAACCTTTGTGTGCACGTACGGCCGAGTTTTTTTTCCGCGAAATGGAGACGGTGGCAGTATTATAATAAATCTAGCACCAAAAAAATGACACTTTGATTTAGAGTTTAGCAAAATAAAAAAATGTACCGACTGTCGCACAAGGGTGCACCGTTCTCTACACGTGTACGGGGTCAACAAGCTCCCCACTTGTGCTTAGTGGGTACATAAATAACGAACTGTGGCAATGAAAAAGAGCGCAGGGAACAGGACTTGATTTTACGGCGATGTGCCAGGTGCTAAGCTATAAGGCTGGCAGTTTTATGACGACCTAATGATGGCGGCGGAAATAGTCTTTCCGGTTAACCACACTGTGTTTATGCTGCCCTGGTAGGTGGTCCTTTATTGGTTAACAGATCAGCGAAAAGATTTGGGTGTGAGATAATTCTCCGTTTTGTTTTCGAGCGTGGCGTGACCTACCCGTAGTGCCCGTGTCGTAATTTTGCGTTAATCCCGGCGAGTGGCGTCGGGTCATGGCCTGGACCGGCAGCGAACTTGGCGCAATAAAATGACAACGCGTTAAAGCTTGCCACTTCGACTTATTTTACTGTTTCCGTGTGGTACGTGAAAACATTAGCATAGTGATAAAACATATTCGTTAAAAGGCTTACTATCCCTCCTGAAGAGAGTAGAGATAAGCGCGAACGCTTTATAACATCGAAACTCCGTCAAAATGCGTCACATTTTCAATGACCCAAACCGCAAACGAAGAAGGAAAGCCGCCAGTAAGAAAATTTGAGTGCAATTTCAACTAAGGTTGGGCGCACGTTGACGCCGTTTTGATGGGAGAAAGCTTGTGCGGTTCGCTAAATTTCCCCAGGAAGGAATTTTAAAGTTTGGGATTCACGTTCGCGTACGGAGACGATACATCAGAGGAATAGCGCACACCGTGTATGTTACATTGATTGAACTGGGATTGGAGTCGAACTTCGCACTTGCACATGACTTCCTTGTGGTCGCTGGGGTGCACGGTCAGTTGTTAGGCAATGGGGAAGATTACGGATGTTGTAAATGTCGCGCCCATGAAGGAACGATGTGGAGTCGTGAACTTGTAACCTCGCGTTTTGAGATGCAAGCCGTGTGTTCCCATCCTGTAGTCCTTCATCCACTTGCCCGAGACCCCGGAGATGTCTACGTTAAAGGGACACTGAAGTGAATTTGTCGAGGTACCATTTTAGCTTGCGCTGCATAGACTGGCTCAAATTAACACAATTTTCATCGTTTATCTCGCTGATAAGCCTGTAATTATTTTATAAAACCCGAAAGAAGAAAGTCTACCATGCGCGTTCTGCGTCGGACGCAGCAACTAAAGGCTGTTACGACGGGAGGAGGTGCACCCTGATTGGACAATATGCAGGATTAGCATTCAAACAACTTTCGGTTTCGGTTCTGTAAAACAACATGCTTGACATCCGAGGCTATCGTTGAACGGGCATTCTCGATATCTCGATAATCGTCATACCGCGCTTCTCACATGTTGTCGGCTGTAAAATTCTTAAGATAAGCCTCCCAGGAAAGCTTGGAATTTTAGCAATCACTAGCTGAGACCTACGGAGTGGATGAACGCCCTCCGCGTCACAGCAGACGCTCAAATGCCATGCGCTTTCCCCCCATATTTGGAGCTTGCCTCACTCATGACTGTATCATAAGAAGCGTGTTCGCACAAGGACAAGGGTCTGCTGATTCCGGCCTGTGTCCACTTCCCGCAAGCAGTCGATGCTTACGTCAACAGCACGTCAACGAGAGCTCGCTAGCACGTCAGTGTTAAACTGCACGCGCTCTGCGAACTCGCTCGTGGAGCAGTGAGCGTTATGGCCCAAAAATGGTGACCTCAGTATAGAAAACATCGGCCGAAAACGAAAAAATCTACTTACAAAAAAAAATATACCCGCGGAGATTCGAAATTGTGACGTTCAAAATAAATAACCTAGCGCCCCAGACCATAGAATTCAATACTAATATACACTACAGGGGACACTGGTGCTAGTGTCTATGCGAGCCGCCGATCGTCTGCTTCAGCCCCCATGAGTGTTGAATCACCCGTGCCTGATGGACGTGCGATTTTCGAACTTGGCTTTGATCCAGCCGTCATCTTGACTTGGCCCAAAATATTTTTTTAAATAGAAAAGCTATAACTAATGTTTATTGGCGTATACATTATTAGTCGTGTAAACAACTTGTACACTATGTTAATTTTGAGTCGACGTTTGGAAGTATTCTTTTGTAAGACGGGACGAGATTTGTAAACTGTGTACTCCGCTGAGTTTTGCGGAGCCGGCAATGCGGTGGCAAAGCCCTTTTTCTTTCTTTTTTTTTTCTTTTCTTTTTTGCGTGCAAGTCGGCGATGGCGTGCAGCTTTACAAAGGCCGATGTATTGTTTTTAATTTAGTTCTGGAAGACTACTAGTAGGGGAGCGACGCGTCATATGCCCCAAGTAAGTACACACGTTGTTCATTTCTACTGATAAGTGTAACTGTTGTCGCCTTACCGGGCGTGCGGTCGGCGTGCTGGCAAAATTGTGAGACGACGCTGTAACAGCTGAACGTTTACTTTGGTGCCTAAAACCATCCCCTCCTCTAAAAAAATGCCTGTCACAACGGCGTCTGCCGTCCTGCGGAACCCTCTCCTGTTTCTCTCTCGTTTTTGGCGGAAACTGCCGCCAGAGGCGCTGGCATCTGACACTATCCAGCCCACGACCGGTCATAGCTGGAGACAGCAGTGTCGCCGGTCTTTTAAAGTGTTCCTTTCGCCTTGCTTTAGTTCATCTTACATAACGTTGTGTTCAGTTTGTGGCCGTAGTGACTGCTACGACCGTGAGAGAGGGAGCAGCCGGACCTTAGCACTACCAGAGGCATTAAACGACTCTGGCACTACAAAGCAGTTCTAGACGGCATGCCGGGCAGTCGCCGTGAGGCACGCGCTCACGTGAGGTCAGGGTTTTCTGTCTCCGGCGGACGGATTTGTGGCGGCCTAAACCGCTCTGTTGTTACAAGGAGCCAGGTGTCTTCTTTCACGAGATTGCGGCTGACACTGACACCCGCGAAAGATGATACAGAAGTGGTTTGCAGTCATAGATGTAAGCTGTGACCATAAGCACATCCACCTGAACGATGCTCCTGTTCGCCAGCTCACAACAGTAGATGATGAGAGACTGGAAGGACTTGAACTAGTGTTCCTTATAGAGGACCTCAAAGGTGACAGTTGGACAAATAATTTCCTGAGAAAGGAAACTTATCACCCCCTTGCATTCATCATGAAATGTTGCGCGCATCCATTTTAGATGCAACTGCATCTCATTCACTCGCCTTGTCCCTCCATACGGCGTTGTTGTTGTCCGTCCACACCCCTGCCCCATTCTCCTCGCCGCGCTAGCTGCGCTCTCCGCCGCTCACCCCCTCTTCTCTCCGATAGCGAACACTCTCTCGCGAGGGGCATTGGATTGAATTGGCTTGGCTTGGATTGGATTGGATTAAAGTGGATTGTGTTGGATTGTGTTGGGTCATAGCCGCGCCACGTTGCGTCATAGCCGCGGCAGGGGGTTCACGGCACGTTTCACACAATGGGAGAAACAACCTAACGGAAACAACAACGGAACCGCCTATGCGTCGCATCTACACAGGGGTTCCCGCGAGGGGAGGTGGGAGGGAGAGAGAGAAAACGTTTATTGACAAAACAGGGACGGGGTAGGGGAGAAAAAGAGTTAGGAGCTGTGGGCGGCCATCCTATTCCGGTAGGCCGCGCGCCGCGGCTGCCCTCCTCGCCCGAGAGATCAGGGCCTCCTGGTCTTCGAGCTGGCAGCACTGCAACGCGCACTCCCACTGCTCAAGGGTACGGGATCTGGGTGGTGGAGGGTTGGTGGGGCACGTCCAGACGAGATGAGCTGTGGTGTTGGGCTCGTCGCATTGGGGGCAGTTAATTGGGTAGTTAGTAAGGGATATGTAGTGGAGATGGAGGTGATTGTAAGAAGTGTTGGTTTGAAGTCGGTGCCAAATGCGGGCGTCAGCGGTAGAAAGGGAAGGGTGAGGAGGGGGAAAGGTGCGTCGGGTTGCTCTGTAGTGGTAGAGGATGTCAGTGTAGGTTTGGGAGAGGGGCGTAAGGGAGTTTGTAATACTGGCTGCATTGTTGGCCTCTTCTGGGAATGCCCGGTGAAGGAGAGCTCGGGCGGTGGCGTGGGCCACCTCGTTCCCAGGGAGGGAAGTGTGGCTGGGTGTCCACACTATGCGGGCATGAGGGAGGGTGGGGCATTGAGAAAGAATGGCCAGGGTAAGAGCCAAGACTCGCCCGAGTGCAAAACGACGGCCGGCAGCTTGTGAGTAAGACAGTATTGTTATGCTCGGACTCATGGCTTGGGTCTTTGCGAGGGCAGTGACTGCTTCTTCGGCCGTGGTAGTTGACGCTGTGCAGACAGTTGCCGAGGTGAGTAAGGCATTGTCGAAGCGGGCAACAGTAGCGAGTAATTTTTATTTTGCTCGCGGAGAAAATGCATTCATCCTCCTCAGCTCCACTCTTTCCCGCCGGGGCTGTTAGACTTACAGGCTCGGATTCACCACGGACACCCCGTGCAAGTAATCCGGTATTCGTTTTTCACACATATTCTTATGCCGTGGGCTATCTTCGGACTATCCGTGTTGAGCACTAGACAAAAATTGAGGAGCTGCTCGCCTTGCGCCCCTTCCCTAAATTCCTCTTTCACTGCCCGTCACTCTGTATATTTTCACGTTATCCTACGTCGCGCTAGGAAGGTGCCTTCAATTTTTCAATTTATTTTCCGGTTTGGCTGCTGTACATGAGCGATAGACTGCAGTTCGTTTTTCCGCGTAGCAACACGTCTCTTAATTTCGTGAGGGATGCCAGATACCGTTGATTTTCTCGGGGTTGGCCACTCTGCACCAAGTGAGCTGCGAAAACCTCCAGATATTTGTTTGCCTGGGCACGGCCACTCGATAGCGGGAGATCGAGTGGCGGTGGCCTGGCAGCCAGCGAGCTCGAGATTTCCAAACGCCGTAAATGGGATCTCGGTGTGGTGCGCACTAACCTGCAGACGCAGCATTAACGTTACTGGCTGTTGGAGTGGTTGATGGACAGATCAAAATTCTCGTGTTCACTAGCCCACAAAAAACTATTGAAAATGCGCACCTGGGCCAGCTGTACAGCACCGATTCATGCTACCTACGCGCATGGCAGCGCAGCCGAAGGTTATGATGATGATGATGATGATGATTAGAGGTCCTCCCTTTGTATCGGGACGTCGGTTGTCCCCAACCGCCTTGCCTGTGTTATTCTACTTGTTTGCCCGAACCTTCACTAACTTCATGGGTTATCCCCCCTCCGCCCGCCCCCCCCCGGTTATAAGGTCACATAGCTTTCCCCCCTTCCTGCCCTTGCACTCCTGTTTACCTCCCCCCCCCCCCTTATGATTCTATTTCCGTATATTACTCAGATGTCAGTCTCGGTGTCAGACGCCAGCGCTGCCGCGTGGCAAAAGAGCGCATCATGACGGCCGTTCTTCTCCAATGGGCGACCGGGCGAGCTGCCCGGCATCTTTTTAGACGAGGCGATGCTTAAACAAGCCATCACGGCTAACTCGAACATAAGCTCCACCGCTGTTTGTCCCTAACATTTTTACGAGATTTTATTGACCGAATGGTTAATCGGCTTCTTAATTTTTTTGTTGCACTAGTCGTGTTTTCTTGTATGTATGTCTTGACGAACTGCAGAGCTGTTTCTGTGAGCAAATGTTAATTTTATATATTGAGAGCGACAAGCGTACGAAGCAGGGTATCTTATCCAACCACACAGCAAAAAAAAATATTCGTACTTCATTCATGGTAACGTTCAAGAAGACGGCCCCTTTTTGCTAAGAGAGGTGGGCAGCCAGGTCGCTAAAACTGGAGCAGTGGGCTGCGTTTTACGGGAATTATTAATTTTGTGAAAATTTCCGTGTAGAATGTTGTCATTGGATGACCAATCACGCGCACTGATATACCTAAGCACCATGGGTGTACGTTGCACGCCTACAAGACTGCTCTTCCGCGATAACTGTCATCACCTGCTTAAAGACAGTGCCAACAAGGTCTCATGCCCAGATGTAGCCAAGTACGCGTGTGAAATTGAAGGCTCACTATTATTTTAGTGCCACCCATACAAGCGTGCCGAAGCGAAGAAAAAGTTTTAAATTACGTGCGAAGTTGTCAATCGGCGTAAATGTTGCTGATCAGGCGGTGCGTGCCTAAATAGCAACTAAGCAGTGTTTCTGTGGCACCGTTTTCATAATAAACAAGCTGTCTTCATGCATTCGTTGTTCTGAAGCCGTTCCGCAATAAGTTCAAAAAATGTAACCTTTTTGTGTGGTGCTTGTTTTGTATTGAATAATCCAACTGCTAAAGTCATGTCTTGTTAAAGCACGACCTTTGAAAACATGGTTGGGTTCCTGTGAGTTCAGTGTATGTGTCTTCTCTTTGGTTTATTCAACATCAACACGGCAGCAAGCAGCTGATCGTAACTGTGTGTTGTTACGAAAAAGCCAGCGCCATTTAATATCTTATGTTGCTTGAGCGTTTTGTGTAGGTAAGCATGTTAGTGTGCTGGATTTTAAGACTGCATTATTGTGCTCTAAAAATCTGTACAAAAGCCTTGCAAAGCCTCAAGCAGTGCAATCCTTTTCGCTACAGGTACCAGCTGTGTCAACAGTGTAAGGAGCAGACCAGCAGGCAACCCAAGAAGCTGCGCAAGGCATGCAACCAGTTTCCAAGTCATTGGATGGATGATCAGCAGCGCAAGACGGGGAAATCTTGCTGCTATCCTGTGAAAAATACCGCAATTCTAGCAAGTACCACCCGCAAAAAAGCAAAAGCGTTTTGGAAGGGCAAAAGCGTTAAAACAGCGCGGTTCAAGAAGTTGTCATCTGTCGTCGATTGTGTTTTTGCTGTGTATGAATACGGCTGCCGTGCGAAAATCTTGTCGTCTTGCCGCACCTATCGTCCGGACTAGAGCGAACCCTTCGTTCGGACCAAATCCCCCGCACCCCTCCCCCAACCCTGTGCCTTTGGCAGCATTTGACTGACGGTGGCCTGGGGACGTCATTTGTTCATTGTTTTCTGCTAAGCTTTGCTACCGGAGCATCTAATGCAAGTGACTTCGTGGCTGCGGCGCTACCCCATCGGCGATGTGGACGCCATGGAATCCATAGTTGAGTGGGGCTTCGGTTGCTACGCCACGCCCACGAATAGGCTGGGTGCGTGTGATTGACTTGAGAACTCAGAAGAAACTCGGGAGAGATATTGCGCGGCCTTGTTGAACTCGTGACGCTCGATTTGGCGGCTGCTGCGGCGTGGATCATGGTTTATGGTCGCCGTAGCAGGCATATATCTATGCCTACAGAGTTTTTCCTTTAGTGGAAGAAGAATTTCAAGCCCTTTTCGTCTCTCGCAAGTACTGTGTATTGGCTGTGCAGCCATCTGACACCCGACCCCTTTGCGACGACTTTCAGGCGGCTTTCGCTTCGTAACTGCCGAGGAGCAAGTGGATCGTGCGCTGCGGTTTTAGGCGACGGACACCATCCATGGAAGCGTTGGTAGCGAATGCACCAGCGACCGGCCTCAGTCGACAGTCAGCCGGTTTGTGCGCTATAGAATTACTGGAGACAAGTTTCTCGCCTGTTTTTAGGTGGTTAACCGGAGATGGGTTCCGCAGGTTCTACCATGCGTTTATCCGTCTGCAGCCAGAGCGTACGCTTGAGTCGCGACCGCTCGATGGAAAGAAGGTGTCTATTGAGTGGCTCAACTTCAGTTATCGTCTGCTAGCAAAACTTCGATGTCGCTTTGCATGACAGTGCGCTTCATTTTTCGTCAGCGCGGCAGACGGTTTGCTTGAGGAGTTTAGTGTCACATCATTCTTGCGAAAACTTAAACCGCAGGATAGTGTATAATCAAAGGCGTGTGTTTATTATCGGAGGCGATCTTTACGCATTTCTACGGGTTTTGTCCAGCATCTTTGTCGTCTGGCTGGAAGCAAATCATGAAAACCTTGTGAAGGGAACAATGAGACCGGAAGAAACAGCGTGACGCCAGAAGAAAAGTGAAGGTATAGAGTCCATAAAAATACCGCTGACTGTGGAGAGCTTCGTCGAACAAGAGCTGTGAAGAGCAAAGGGAAATAAAAGCAATAAATTTGAAATGCTGTGGTTGTTGCTATTCGTTTCTTCGTAGGCCATGGCCAATTGGGTGACGTACCCGCAATTGAGAGCTCTGAGGGCGTTTGTGTGGAGTGACCTGGACTTGTAGCTAGATACACTGTACAAACTAATAAAGTAAAACAAGGCAAATTCTTCCATTCACAAACGTGTCGTGCCTTCGTTCCAACTGAGCGAACGAATTGCGATGACCCGTCGGCAGCCGGCGGACTAAACGCTGGGTCGACTGACTCTGCCGGAAGGTCGGCGAGCCGTGCAGTAGCGCAGTCAAGCCAAGTCTTCTCTTCTTCTGACGTCACACAAAAACGCCACAGAAAATGGGCGAGGATGCAGAGAGGAGCACAGCATTTTCGAATTGATTTTTCTACTAAATAAATTCGCGCAAACGCGCTCAGAATGGTCGAAACATGGTGTATGGACCCCGGACTACAATTCCCGCTAGTAATCCCGTAATGTTTACAAATCACTTCAGTGTACCCTTAAAGTCTCCAGACATAAGTTGCGGCTAACCTCCTTGGTAGCGGCATATTTTTTGTGAGCTCGCCATTCGCGTAGGGTTTCGGCCACGAACTTACGCACGTCGTTGTTGGACGCGTTTTGTCTGATTTACACACACACTGTTACCAGACCAGACAAAGTGCCGCCGCACGCACCTCTGACACCGCAGATGTTTTCGGGAACGTGCACCAGGGCGCAAAAGGTTGGTCACATGACTTTCCAAGTAAGCGCCCATGCCCCCGGTTAAAGTAACGTTCGGGTGCCGTTGTAAAGTTGCGAGGCGGTATCTCTTTAGTTCCACAGATCTTTCTCGAAGCCAGGTATCCGAGATGCGCAGGACATCCGCACTACATACGACCAGATCATGAACGACTTCTTCGAATATTTCAAGAAAGACGTTACGTTCAACATTTCCACAATGGCTTCGTCGATAGTAGTCGGTTGTAAAATTTCCACTAGGAACTTGGTCACCGTGTCCAACCGGTGTTTCTCCAGACGATGGAACTGGTTCTGGAGGTTGCGATCTGCAATGCTATGCCGATCTAGAATTTGCGGTCACCCGCAGCGTCGGGGCAGTGCAGTTTGTTCACGTCCGTGCATCCGCTTAGAGCCACGTAGACCAACCTTTGCGGATACTTTCGATCCAGTTAGTTTCGATTCGTATGCCTCTGTCGTGCGCTTCCCTTCTCAACGGTGTGGTTTTCAGTCTGCGCATCCCCCCGTGTATATTTTACCTCTAACAGTAGCCATATGCGGATGGTGTCATCGCAATCGCTCGGCTTTTTATCCAATGAGTTTGAGAATTCCGACTGCGCTGTTGACCAACCCGTCCTTGACGTCGATGTTACAATTCATGACGTAGGGTTATGACACAGCAAACACGATCTCTCGCGGTAGGTTCGATGTTTCCATTTGGTATAGCCTTTCGAACGCTTACTACAGGCATTCGCGAGCCTCTTCAATTAATTTGTTTTACCCTTGAGGCCAGAGGCGTTACAGAGGGGAGTGCGTTGCAACACACAAAAAGAACCGATCATACAATGCAGCAAAAAGGTAGTGTATAACAGATCTATGTGGTTCCTAAAGTTACAATGTTAGCTAACGTTATGCAAAACTGATGATGGTTTTCGATGGCGGCGATTGGTCCGGGAAGGTGGTTCCACTCATGCGCTGTAGGAGGAATAAAAGACTGAGAAGAAGAATTTGTGCGACAGAACATGATTGCAACTTTATGACGGCGATCAATGCGGGCAGAACCATATGATGCATGAACCGAGATGGAAAGCGAATAGGGATTGTGATAGTATATGCTATGAAATAAACAAAGACGAAAACACTGATGACGATGGCTGAGCTGAGGCAAATGCAGAGTATGTTTCATAGATGTTACACTGGGTTGTCTACTGTAATTGCCTGTAAGAAATCGGGCAGCGTTATTTTGAACGAGTTCGATATTTGTCATTAAAATTTCAGTGTGAGGATCTCATATTGGTGCAGTGCATTTAATTTAGGTCTTACCAAGTGTAAAGGTTCCAGGCACCAGCCACGCAGGATGTGTCGAACGCGGAGGGAGCGGCGGTTCCGAGAAGTGGGAATTAATGACTTTATGGCAGCCAACTCGTTAAGAGGAAGCGGTCTCTGGGTCACGCCACTTGCGGGAGGACACATTGTATGGGGCTGCAGCTGCGTTGTCGTGTTGTTTTGGCCGGAGTGCGTGGTGTAGCCGTGGGAAAACATTGGTAGCCTGGCGACTCAAATGGCATTCCGGGGCATGGCGGCAGCTGGCTCGGGGCCCACCGCGTTTTCGTTTAGCAGGTTGTAAAACTATTTGGTCCGTCGAGCGGCTGGAGACGGGGGAGCGTGTTGCGGTCAACTGACAGTGGCCGATTTATGGCGATGGCTTTCCTTTTGTTGGCCCGTCCACCCGCGGAGTGAATGCGTGCGAGGGTGTGCGGGTAGCGGCCCGGGATGGGCGCGGCAGAGGCGACGCCTGAGCCGACCGCCGTGTCCTTTTGTCCCTAGGCGCGGTTTCTGGCCCACGGTCCAATTAACGGGGCATCGCCTGTCAACTGCGGAAAATCTTGGGGACGCGGCGGGTCGTTAAGACGGATGGTTATGGGTTTCAGCTGACGTGGAGTGGCTGTCAGGCCTTGGACGAGAATCGTGGGAACGGGCGGCGCAGGCCGCGGTCGTAATAGCTTGTTCCCGGCCGCTTGCACGTGTCCCCGCGGGTTTTTGAGTGTTTGTTGTTTGTTTGGTTTGCTTTTGATATTTTCCTTTTTCTTGTTGTGAGAGAGGGTGAGCGATGTCTCAGGGTTACGGGAGGCGTTGCGCACCGCGGTTTAAACCCGGATGTGGTAACCCGCCCAATGAGATCGCCAAGGGATGCTAATTGGCCTGTGTATCGGGGGTGGAGACTAGGTGACCCATTAAAACCACGAGACACGAGGTCTCGGTATCGAATCCTCAGGGTTTTAACGTGCTATGCACGGCCGGCATATTGCCGGGCTAGCCAGGTCAGGCTAGGGAGGATCTCACCACTTGGGTAGTCTTAGGTCAGGGTCCGTCGCTGACGGGGGTGCCTTGGGCACAAAGTCTTAGCTGACCTAGAAACCCACTTTATTCCTTACTCTGTCTACTTCAGTCTGTAAATATCCTGTGTATGTCTCTCGCTTAAATATAGTTTTAGAAACCCTCAACAACTCTCATCGTCGTGTCATCAGTGCCGCAACCATCAGGCACCAACGCAGACCATCAGAAGGCTTCTACAGGCCACAACATCGGCGCATCGAAGCAAGAAACAACGAGCCAAACCTTTACTTCAAGGATCTGTACAAAATAGCCTTAAAGGGACCCGGAAAAGCCTTCTGTAAAAGTTACAAAAGGCCTGTATTGTCACGTAGCACCAATATAGCGATGCAATGCCGTTGGAATTATTGATCTAAATTCAGTATTAGCTGCGCCAGAAGCAATTAAATGCACCTCTCCCCACTTGCCGATCGACTCCTCCTCCCTCTCTGCCTCCTTCAAAGCAGCTAGCTACATTCCTGCGCCTAGGCTCGCGTCAATCACTGCGGACCCGCCTTTGCCTCGGGATCGCGCAGGAAGGAGGAAGAGCAGCCGGAAGCCAATGGCAGTGACGCCGCCGGCGGCCGACCTTGCCGGCGATTGGGCGAATCAGGGGGCGCCTTCGCCGTTGCGTCAGCAGCGATCGCCGTTGCGTCACCCGCGGTCGCCGTTGCGTCAGCCGCGGTCGGCTCGCTGCGGCGTCGCGCTCATCGGCTGAGAAAGGCGATCTTCAAAAATTGTTTACAAATTATCTGTACAACGTATGGGGCTCACACTTAGCTCAAAAATCCCCCGTTATGTGTTCTACTACCTGAATGCATTTGATTGCCACCTTCACAAAGCTTTTCGGGGTCCCTTTAAGGGAATTAGGAGCAGATGAAAAGTTAAGGCCAAGATATCCAAGCATGCGGTTGGCGTTGTTAATTATTTTGTTCAATATGCAATGACCATGAAAGCGACAAAGTTATGTGAACCCATAAGTAGCTATATGAAGTTACGGCTTAAGTATTCGGATCAGTATCCGAAGTACGTGGCGGTGGCTTTGCACCAGCCGATCTCCGTCACAGGCTCGAGAGCGACTTTGCTGTTGTACATTACACATCCTTGTTGGAGTAGAAGAGGCGTATCGCTTCGGGAGCTCGCGCACGCTCCGACCGCGCTAACGAAGTGACCTTCGAGCAATGCGATTTCGTCATCGTCCTGCGAGCGTCTGTCTTCGATCTTAGTCAAAAGCGTAGAGTACCGCTAATCCTTCTGCTTGACGACTGTCGTATTGGGAAGTAGGAGAAATGATACCATTGCAGTTCCATCGTTATGGACTTGATTTGGGCGGCGTTGCTCATGTACACCTCGCTGGCTTTGACCCCACTGTAGTTGGGGCGGGTCGCCTCCCATGATAACGGCCAGTACCCGAAAGGGTTCGTTGAGCCTGTACGTGGTTTCGCTCAAACGAATGTTACTTCCGCCGTGAGTTCCAAGGACACCATGTCTGATTTAATCGGTGATCACTGCCTGCGTGTTTCAGACGACGGTGAATAGCGCGTTCCCCTCTGAGTCCGTAATATTTACGATGACATTCCGTGTCAGCGTGAAGGCGGAGTACGCGGTAGAGCCACCGATTACCACGGCCACATTTCCCGCGCTCGGGAAGACGACGAACGCATTGTACTGGTAGGGTTTTCTGTATAGGGTTTTCTGTGTAGGTTGTAGACGTCCCTGCAGCAGGGAGATTTTGCCGTGGTCGTCGGGTCCGGCGAAGAAGACTGTCTCTGATGTATTACTTCTCGCACAAACTCGTGTTGTTCCGTGTTGGTGCAGCGCATCTTTGTGTAGCACAAGCCCAGCTCCCTGACATCTTCGCGCTTGCGCACCGCGGCACAGAAACTGTGGCTGGCCAAGGCACGCACGTACTCGGGATCAGAAAGGATGTCCACGTCTGGATCGGGGTGGATCACGGCCATGCCCCTGCAATCGTCTGCGGTCGCCCACGTCAGCGCGTCCTCGATGCAGCGACGAGTTGTCCCGACCCCTCGTCGAAATCACACCCGTGGTGGTACATTCGCTTGCGTTTCAGAGTCATGTCTAAGTTAAGTTCATAGAGGCGGTCGTACGCGCAGCCATCCAGCAAGACGACTTCCGTGTCGAACTGCACGTGAAAAAATACACACTCCCTTCTATAGACCAATGGCACTCGTGTCGCGGAGTAGTTACTACGGCAAATCACGATCTGGTGCGTGCGCTTGAAGTGCCGTTTTACACGAATCATATCGACAGAAGGACACGAATTCGGCGAGACAGCGATAGCGTCGCTTCTTGGGACGATCTTCGTTCAGTTTCCACACGTCTGTGGACGCCGCTTAAATGTTTTCAGCCGCCATCTGTTCATGCATTTTGCGCACGCGAGTCCTCCCTTTGGGAAAGCAGGTTGTATTGCTTTGGGAACGTTGTATTGCTGATTCTCGTAGCTGCTTCCACCAACTGATTGTGTGTTACCTGGCCAATGACACAGAATGGTCCTCTCGACGTATTTGCAATGGTCTGTCAACTAAGTGGACTGGCGACAGATTCGGCAAGAATTTCACCAGGCTTTTATGAATTCCTACGAAATTGAATTCCCGTCGCTGCTAAGGCACTGCAAAATCGTAGGCAATATTTCAGCTGATGAAGCTGCATGGATAGGAAATGACAGTTAACGCTGTTAACCAGCTAGACAGTTATCCTACCCTTGCTCCTGTTCCTCGAGGCTGTAAATAATGATTTTTCCTGCGACCGACCATCTAATGTGCTATTCGATAATTAGTGGGGTGATAGGCACCCGTAACAGCGGCAAAAGCGTACCACTAAAATATTGTGTCAGTAAGTTAAATGTGCAAGTTAGGTTTGTTTGTTTGCACGCAGGCGTACATCACATTCTCCGATGAAATTGCAAGCTGAGGCTGCTACGGAGACTGATAATGAATACACCACTGATTCACCACAATGGCGAATAAAAACCATTTATTGTTCTAAAACAGCAAATGTAATACATTGAATTCTTCTTAGTTCGAAATTGGTTAATTTGAAATTAGAGGTAATCTATTTAGATGTCCAGGTCCTGGCGGGGGAAAACTCCCGCTAATTCGAGCGGGACGGTATTCACAACAGTCAGTTCGAACTAGCAGCCCCTGGATTTCACCGCTGCTTGGATATATAAACATTGGCCTATAGTGAATACAGTGCGCTGCAAAAACAAAGCACACTTACTAGGCACCCAATAGTATGAGTGAAAAGCACAAGCATGTGTGCACGTAGTGCAAAGTTCACTTGACTGGCTCGCCAGCGCTCTGGAGCATGCCGCAGCATGTTTTGACTTCCACAGTGGGCGCTGCCATTTTTCGGCTCAAGCTGTTGCAGGTTTTTGTAGTGCCTGATCGTTGGGCCTGCGATCAGCTATAGTTTAGAATAGGCCGGAAAAAGCTAAACTCTCATTTGTAGCGCCCTCTTCCTGATTCGAACTACACTTGTACTAGTTTTTAATTATTTATTTATGATACCTTGCAAGCTCAATGAGAGCATTGAGTATGGGCGGTACAAACTTCAAAGAGTAATAGGGCCGTCATCAACAGCAAGGAATACATAGAAAGTAACAAAATATTGTGACAAAACATGAGTAGTAACTGACACTCAAACAAAGGTAATAACGCAAAGGATTACCGATATGCAGAAAGCTTGGATAACAAGAAATGCAGGGTACATGAAAGAAACACAGTAAAAACATTCGAAAGGCCAAGGTATAGAATTCAAGAAGAGCAGCAACGGCAGTGCGACTGAACGGCAAAAACTTTGAGAACAATTACTTAGGTACATCAGAGGTAAAGCACAGTAAAACAAATCGGAAAGCCCAGGTGTACAACATACACACGCATTATACAAAAACGCATTCTGCCAGTCGTACGAAGGAACGTACCAACATAAATGACAAGACCACGGGAGTACAACAAAAACCTAAAGAGAACCAAAGAGCAGCGTGAAACTAGAGAGGTTTACAGAGCTGCAGCTACAAACATCAGTGAAGCTAAAGCGACATTAGTGCGATGCAAAATGGTTACACAGATGTTCGCGAAATGAAACTGGATGGGTGATAGAGGCGATGCAGTCGGGAAGATCGTTCCACAATGATATGACCATGGAAAGCGCTGATAATTTGGATGAATTTGTTTGGCCGTAGATGCGAGTGAAGCTAAGGTGATTGTGCAGGCGTCTGGACATGCCCAATGGTGCTGTTAGGGGTAGCGTAGACAGTCTTGTGCTGTGAATATATATATGTAGCAAACATAACAGTGCAACTGAGCGGCGAACGTGCAATGGCGAAATTGAATGTTCTTGTTTTAATGCTTTTACGCTGTATTGAGTGTTATAATTGCGAGATATAACCTAACCCCCCCCCCCCCCCCCACCCACCTTCAGGTTCAAATAACAAGCTTCTCCTGTATTTTATCATCTTCAGCCTGGTTTTATCCACTGCAGGATAAACGCCTTTCCCTAATACCTCCAGCCCCATATTTACACTAACTTTAATGCAGCACTGTCGCATTCTTGATTCAGCTTAAACTCTATAGGAAACTTGGTCTATAATCTGGTTACTAGACCAAATTGTTGCAGTTATTCTAGATTGCTTTAACCACGGTGTCTGCCTTGTGTTTCATTTGGTTGCGCCTTAAAATTTTGAGCAGATCTTTACGTAAACTGTTTTTGGGTCTGACTGATTTTTTTGTTTTTGTTGCTTTTTCAGAAACAAAGTTCCCCTTGCACCCTGCCTGATGCTGTTGGCATGGGCGCATATGGCCAGCTTTGTTTCCTTGCACCCTTACTGTTTACAGGGCTGTAGTGCTTTTTTGCACATTGTTTGGATGTATAATGTGAAATACCCCCATACTACTCGCAGTTTTCATATTTTTTAGCATGCTTTAGGACTTGCATGTACCGATCCATGTGGGAAGACCGTAGACCTAATTAGTTTTTGTCACACCAGTCGGGCAGTGGATTTTTATGGCTCTAAAATGACTGTATAAATATTTAAAGAAATCTCAATAATATTGGTTACGCTTTGTTTTAATTTATTGCGTTATATGCTTTTCTGTGAAACCACAATTTCTTCGAGTTTGTATTTGGTTAATACCGAAAAATAAATCGTTGTTAAGAATGTCACAGCCATTTGTCATTCTGGCATGATAATTTCGACCTTTCATAAGGTATGAAATAACAAGGGTAGCAATAGAGCATGTATTTATTTTTTAAGCGCATATATGCTGTAGGCCAATTAAAAAAAACAGAAGCCAAGTACTCCATTCCAAGCTTTGAGAAAGCGACCATTGTACTTCGCAATACCACGCCAGATGTCAACCTTTCATTGAAGCTTATTAATGGTGATTAATATACTGCTCTTTTCTTTCAGTAAAGGCTTCAAAACATTTTGTGAGTGCAAAAAAAAATTCTTTGCACGACTCAATACTGCCTTGGGGGACAAAAGCTCCCTTTTGGGTTTGTAAAAGCTACCTAAGAAAGCATTAAAATACTACCATAGGGTCCCAGAACTTTGGCAAAAACTCCATAAAAAAGAATAAAATGCTCCCTGAAACCTACCTGAAAACATCCCCCAAGTTGTATATATAGGGAGGGAGAATATCATTCTCGACCACCTGAAAACTCCATCAAACACTTAAAACCGCCCCTGAGCTAGTTATAAATGGTCCACTTTAACCCCCTTAAGTTCTCCCAATCATTTCCTAAAACTCCCTAAATACCAAATTTCTATCTCCTAAACATCCTGTTTTGGGGGAGTACACGAAACCTCCCAATCCTGTGTTTTAAAAGAAACTCCTAGAGGAAGGCGATTTAGAACCTCTAGGGAAGACACATTTTTTAGAGTGATGGTTGCAAACATTGTTGACAAAAAGAAAACATTACGCATATTTGATGCACAACATCACCACAGAAGGCATATTTGCAGTGTTTCTTTATTTTAGGAATCTGCACGAATTGTGAAAATTGTCTACTAATGGGTAACGTTCTGATGCCACTTGTATAGAGTGTAAGTTTTTTACAGCGAAATTTTTCGGTTTTTCTAAATTCTGTCTGACAACGTATCTCCATTTACGCTATTATAACGATTACAGGGGTTACTTTTGGCATATCTCCATTTTTGTATAACTGCAGGGCGTCACACGGTTCGCAATTCTCCAAATGTGTTTTCCAAATTTCGTATTTTTTGGTTTCTTAAATTTCTGTCCGAGCAATTATCTTAAATTACGCCATTTGAACGATTGAAGGTTATTACACCGAATGTACATTTTTGTAAAAAGGCAGGGTGTTAGATTGCTCGCCATTTTCACTATTTTTCAACTTTTCTTATTTTTTTGTTTTTTAGATTGCTGCCCGATTAATTGTCTGGAATTACGCCATTATAACGATTAAAGGTTTTACTTCCACCAAATCTGCATTTTTGTGGAAATGCAGTGCGTTACGCGATCCTGGCTGTGGGGTACTCGGGAAAGAATGCCTCGCCTAAATGCATCTTTGCTTCATTAAATAAACAAATACGCCCAGAAAAATAAAAAGCGGTTGCCCGTCACACTAGCCCTCTTGGCGGCATGCCAAGAAGTCAAACGGCAGAGGTCACGAGAGGTTCCAGTAGATGGCACTTGGAACGCGCGTGGTGTACGGCGCCTCAATTCAGGCACGTCACCGCCGAATGGCGGCGCTGGCATCCAGGCACCCAGCGTGAAGCAGTGTAATTCCGTAAATTTAAATTTACTGGAGAAAACCTCTAACGTGTTTACCCTGGGAGGAGCGAGCCGGGTCAGGAACGGATTGAGAGGTGAGCGGGAAAGAGAAAGGAGGTGGTTCTTTAGCGGGCGCAGCAGACTAATGTCGTCTGTTGATGACATTTGCATCCACGTGATCTGATACGCGGCCATTTTTTCCTGGGTAGGTAAGGACGATCATCAATAGTTCCATGAGAATTTATAGAGGCGCAATGATATATTCCCACGCCAAATTTTTCCAGTACTAACGGCCGTTGGATTAGGTATATCCGACTTTGGATCGTCTGTCGTCTGCTGTGGCAGAATGCAAAGCTTTCATAAATCAAGCCCCCGATTTTGTATTTGATACGTTATCGTGTGTTCTCGTTATACTTTATCGAGCGCGTGCGTGTTCGTCCTTGCAGCTGGCATTATGAGATGTTTGAACGAGATTTTTCAATTGAGACACAATCATTTTACTTGAAACATCTAACACAACGGGTGACATGGTGCCACATGGTATTTTGGCGCGAAATAAGTTTTTATGGACAGTTGCCCTCACGTAGAAACCATTGAGCATTTCCATTACTGTATTTTTTCGGTAGTTTACTTTGCGTAACGTATTACGTTATTCGTGCCTGCCTGCAGCGGTGCCAATCGTATGCTTTCTCGGCAACCGCAAACTGTGTGTCTGCTATATCAGTTTTCCTGTCACGCAGAAAACCAACTCCTCCTGATGGTCGACAGTGGCCGGCATTTTCTGCAAGCCAATCCAACTTCATTCTGGCCGGAGCCTAACAATTATACCTTGGTGAAAGACTTTATGGGCGGACAAACTTGTGACCTCTGGAAAAAAATTCTTTGATGCAGTCCCTTCGGTTTGTGCTTCAGCTACGTTCACGAGCCTGTTTTGTTGCTGGCTAAAATTAATATTTTTGATAATCACGAAAGGCAGTGTAAACAGCAAGTGCAGTCCTTCCGGTTTTAGTGAATATAACACATGCTAGATTTGAGTCATTCTTCGGAATAAAGGTGGTTTGTGCAATATGTTCGGTTTATGGACTGCGTTTTAATAATAGACATCAAGATTCTCAGAGTGATTACAAATCAGTGGCACCAAGAGCTTACGAACTGCCAATCACTCGTTTGCTGTCCAGTGCCCCAGTCATTATGTCGTAGGCTTCACCAAACTGTACATGTTACCTAAAGCTTGTTCAATTTGCGCCCTTATTTTTGACGCGTGGAGTATATGAATCTGTTTCTGCATATTACCCTTCAAATATGCAATCTTGCGCCACGAAGAACGAATAACTTATGAAGGCTAAAATCTATTCATGTTAGCTTAATACCCGTAAAATCAGGGTGAAAGATTTACACTGGGCTCTTAAATCAACTATTATTTTGTCTGAAGCGCCCATTTATTTTTGAGCTTCGTACCAATTACAAATTTCTCCCTTTCGATCGCGAGCCATACATACGCCCTTTGACGAACCCGTTTCACTCTATGCCCGTGGGAGTATGTATTAGTGCCACTGCATCGAACAACGACGCCATTTGTCATTCCACTCTCTATTCTGACTACTTTTCTCTGATAGAATACTTTTTATTCTGCTTGTGTAAAGTGAGGGGCGTTTCAAAATATAGACAGGTAGCCTACTGAACAACAAATATTTTAGCAAATCTTCCGGCCTATGGGGAAATACGTTAGTTATTGAAAGAACGCCATCGATCCCATTAAAAAAGCCTTCACTTTAAAAGAGAGTATTGTGGCTGCCATGCAGCATTACGCGCTACGCAACGAAGCTAATCTGTCGACTGTAGTATTAGCCAGGATTATAACGATTGTGCCTGCTTTCACTATGACGGTTGTTCAAATCTGCGCGAGTGTTCATGTTCTCGATCGTTTTCTATTTTCTATCCCTTACTTGCTTCACCAAAAAATTGGTCAGGGGCTTGAAACCCACTTCTAGATAATTTATGAAATTACCAGAGAGGGACAGGTTGAAAGACGTTTTGATGGATATCACATGTTGTCACACGTTGATATGCACCTCTGAAGGAGGCTTTGTGGACTATGTTTTCACGAATTCTCTTCGCCCGTTGGCATATTTTATATAGCTCTTTCTTCGCAGTACTTTTCACACAGCTAGTAACCTACCATAATCCGTAAACAAGGTTGATCCATGCATCTGCTTCAGTGCGTGGTCATAAGAAAGCAAAACTTACGATGAATTATGTCGACGACCACTTGTTCCTGAAGGCATACTGATGAACCATTATTTGCGATGGTGATCATACCCACCCTGTCATTTCTGACACCAAAGTTATATGACTACACAGGAGTCAAACAATTAACAAAACATTCATATATTGTCGCTGCATCAATTTACTAAAAAAAGGGTGAAATGTCGGTTAGACTAACGCACGAAGATGTATATGTAACACTGGATTTACACTTGGGATGTAAGCATTTTTTCGGAGATATTTTATCTTTCTTCTTTTGGTAGAAATGGATACGATGTTTAGGAACCTTAACAGCAGATTTTGCACTGTTTTACAGAAGAAGACATATTTCCATTATAAACCTCGGCATGACATCTTAATATTCAAGAGAAAGTTGTAACAGAAGCCATTCAACTCTTGCGTAAGCAATAGACGGTTCTTTTGGCAGAAATTGTTGTGGCCGACAGGTTGACATAGAGCGGCAGAAGAACTGAAAACCTAGTGCCTTAAGACAGAGACAAGGAGGAGAACGAAGACCAACAGACAAAGGGAGTCCCTCATTTCAACCGAAGATGTATTTTCGAGCATTAACGGTTTATATAATCACTTGTACTGCGCACGAAAAAGGCGACGAAAGAGGACACTCCGGACAGCACATATCATCTATTTTACAGCGTGTGCTTGCAGATACAAGGCCGCGCGTTCCTGTCCGTGAGATAAACACGGGAAGCAATAAACAGTTTCCTGGGACTTACAATGAAACTTTTTAATCAGCGCAACGTTTTCACGAACTGAACCGAAGCCCTCTGTGCTCTTATTGGACTTCTGTGTAAGCACTCCACGCCCAACCAAGCGAAACGCTCGTGTAGTTCATACACCAAACATTCAGCGGACCAGTCGCAGTACAAACGCATTTTGGTCATGTAGCGCATCCTGGTAACGAGTGTGCCCCCTTGCTGGCGGGTCAGCAAAGCTGCGTGACCCGCCACCGGGGTCACACCGTTAGCATAGGAAGAGTCAGAAATATTTAGCACTACGAAATTCTTCATGTTCCCTACGGGCTGGAATTCATGTTCGCATTTTGTCCGCCGCAAGTAAGCGTGACACTGCAAGACGGATGGGGAGCTCCGTCAGTAAATCCAGGGGGCCCAAAGTCCATTGTTGTTTTCAGGATAACCCCTGCTGTCCGTAGCGGGGTCGATTTTTGGCACAACCGTTTTGTTGTAGGCAGCCAGCTTGCTCAGTAGAAAGGAAACCATCTGAAAACAAAGAAAGCGGGGAGCGCATGAAGATAACACCAAGAGGTCAGGAAAATGGAACAGAAAGTTTCCCGCAAAAAAGACCGGTGTCGAAAACAGATAAGCTGTGGTGTTTCCATCATTCGAAAATAATATACATGCTTCGTAGAGAGAATAATTAGTTTTTATACCATTGTGCCACAATGTTCTGGTCCTGGCCTCTAAGCCAGCAGTAGGGAACATTTTAAATGCTGTGGACTTTTCTCTTTTTATGTTAGAGATTTTTGTTTACAGGCGAATATAGAGGAGGCTTTCTTTCCTAAAGTTGTTGAGAGTCTAGTTAAGGTACTTCTAATGGTATTGAGCTGAAAGAGTGAGTGGTTGGATCAACAAGTCCTTGTACTTGGCTCAGTCATATCCAGAATTAGGAAGGAAGGATGTATAAGGCGGCAGGTGATGCCAATTTGGCTCGAGTAATTCCCTCAGAGGAGTTCGCATAATTAACTGATTCGGGTTGCTAAGAGCAGTGCGCTGTTTTTATGAAATTTGAAACCTGTGGCAGTGCAATTAGAATAGTGCAGTGGTGATTTGCGAAGAATGGATAGATAGTAGTCATGAGTCTAGTCAGTTAGTACAAGTTTTACGCGGTTTGGTGAGGCGCCAGACAATTTTAGAGCGGATAGGTTAGAGGCTAGGTTCTGAACAAAACTGCGTGCGTCGACAAAGTCGCGTCGGCAAGTTTGACGGCTAAGACCAGTTTGAAGTGAATGACACGCAGCTTTTAATCGTATGCCGAATCGTACGTATGCCGACAAAAAATGATTCGGACATTGGACGGCAGGATGACTCCATCACAGGGCTGCGTTTTATTTACGTTTTCCAGGTAGTTCACAACGAAGTTGTAAATGTTACTGAATTACATCCCCTTGAACCCACCAACATACTGCATACTGCATACTGCACTGCATACCGCAGTGCAATCCGTTGAATACAGACATTTTAATGACCGCTCTAATTCTTCCCTGAGACTTTATTGCACATTTTCATACCCGAATAAAGCGCTCGGCTTTTTACCAAGAAATGTGAAAAATTGAACATATTGGTAATTATATTTGCTGATAGGCTTAAACCTTGTTATAACGCGACGGGATATAACGAAGTAATGAATATATCGAAGTAAATAAAATTCCCCTTGAAATCTCCATAGAAAACCACGCATTTGAAGCCTCTTTGTACGAAAGTAAATTCATCCGTCAATGGATATAACGAAGTGTTTATTCCCGCCCCCCTTCAAAAAAACCCCGGCCACGGTGCGTGAAGTATTCCCCAGAATTCGACACTTGTTCGACGCGGATGCTTGAAAATTCGCGCGTCATCACGGCCATGCGCAGCCACGCCACGCGCGGCTGAGCAAGCCATCCTCCTCGCTCAGCCAGCGGGAGAGCAAGGGGGCGGACGCGTCACGTGACTGCAGTGAGAAACGGCGCAAGGTGGTTTCCCTTATACTACGCTATTACTACAGAAGCTGTCAACGGAAAACCGGCGCTAGCGATGCGGAAGACGCCGTAGTCTCCCAATGCACAAACGTTCGGCGTGGCAAGGTAGCCGCAGGCACTCGGTGCGGGTGACCTGCGTTGTTTCTTCGTCGTCCATGGCGATGGCGAAGACGGCATCAACGCGGTGGCCACTACTGAAAAGAAGTCTTTCGCTTGCGATGTCTTTAACAAAGGAGCATCACGGACTTTTTTCCAGCGATGTCTAGCGAACAATAAAATAGGCAGTGGTGCATTGCGCAGGAAAATATTTGTCTTCATTAAATTTCCGTTATATGCGACGTCGAAAAACTGTGCAGTGGGCCGCGAGGAGGTGTCCTTCTTTTTATCGTTATAGTTGTGCACCGTACTGAGCATGCATTCCCTAAAATGTCATAATTGATATAACAAAATAGTCACGGATCCCCTTCAAGTACGTTAAAACGAGGTTTCAGTGTATTATGCCTGGGTCTGATATTTTGTTAGCCCTACAGTACTCGGGTAACCTGTTTTAAACATCCCTTGTGCGCCATAATGTTAAAGACAACCATATCATGACGGAAACCCAGGAAAATAAAGAATTATGGTCAGGCAGTTTGTTTCCACAAACGAACAGCCCATGGATCAGGACCTGATCAAAATATTGAAATAAGGCCTGATAGGCGTCTTCGGGTGGTGGTAAGTTGGGTTGCCGTCGCACAAATAGTGGCTGTACCCCACTTTCAAGCTGACGACTAAGGCTTCAGTAATCCGATGCGTTTTTAACCAGGCCCAGAGGCCACGTGCCCAGAAAAAGAGCAACCAAACTACGAACAAGTTTGGAACAACTGGAGGAGATGACCCGCCGCAGTGGCTTAGTGTCTATGGCGTTGTGCTGCTAAACAATAGGATGGGGGTTCGATTACCAGCCACGGCGGCCGCTTTTCTGGCGAAGGCGAAAAGAAAAGTTATCCGTGTGTACGAGATTTCGGCGCACGTCAAAGATCCGCAGGAGGTCAAAATTAATCCGGAGCCCTTCAGTACAGCGCGCTTCATCGTCTGCGTTGCGTCGGCAGGTTTAAACCATAGAATCAATCAATAAATCAACTGGAGGAGATGGCCGCTAACTCTGATCGAAGCCCAGGACGGCGTTGCACTGCTGAAAGCTGTCTAACACTCGCAACCAGGGGCGCTGCTGGAGCCGGAACTGTTAAAAATAAACGCCCTTTGGCAGCTGTCTCTTTGGCATTATGAACACAATAGCTAGTGCAATCATACATATCAGCTGCCAACTACCGTACAAGAGCGTGGATGTTGGAAGCTCAGTGCTTCCTTGCGCTTATGGTGGGGGCTGGGCACACATGGACCTCACCGACATTGTTTTTCTTTGCTGCCCTGGTTTCAGTTTAACTCTATCTCATAGTATCTGCAGGTGTAGGGGGAAAGAAAGCGGAGAGGATCGGCGTTGTTAATATTTGAACATTATACGCCGTTGCTGGAGACCCGTGGCCCCACCGCAACAGACGGAAAGATGGATGACAAGTCGCTGGCGTATACCGAAAGATGACTAGCAGGTCAGCTTGAAGTTATAAGGCTGCTGATTTTGTGTCGGGTATGGAGAGGTGAGGAGAAGGCCATGGATACTCGTCATTTTATGTACGGACACTTTATATTTTTAGCTGCAAGCTTTTGCAGTGCCAGCTTGCGGCGAGAAACACTTCCGCTTTGGCTGCGGGCCCTTCGCCTGCCCACCCTTAACCCTGCCCTACCTCATACCCAATTTTTTCTCGATGCGTTCCCCCGCTTGGTGGGCTGGGCGCATGGCGCCTGCCACCGAGACGCCCGTCTGTCGTCGGCGCCACGGACAGTTGTACAGAGAAAGCTATGCCACAAAAGGCCTGAAATACCCTTTCTACCTATTTTCTGCTTACCCACAGGTCCGGTCTTCCTACATAGGAAGACCGGACCTAATGGCGCCACCGGCAAGACGTGACGATTCACGCCGAATGAAGCAAAACCCGTATTTATTTGCTCGAGACATTTCGCGGTGGGCAGGAAGCAGTCGGCGGCGTGCGCGGACTTCACTTCATCGACTAAGAGCTCCCTGTTGCCTCATCAATCTCTACCGAAACCTGCAGAGCTATTGCGGATCGCTTCGAAACCATACGTGGAGCTAAATTTGCTCACAAGGTATCGAAATATTTTGTTACAGACTAATTAGTTTAAGAACAGGGACTTCACGCTTTGTTTAGTTACTGAAGAACAATAATGAAAAATTTGCTTTTGCTCACTGTGGGTAAGCAGAAAATAGGTAGAAAGGGTATTTCAGTGAATCTGATGCAACGAATCAGTTGTATGCAGTATGTACATAGTTCAGATGAAATATCAAGCTTGCTCTGACAGCGTTGTACTAAAATGCCAATGGCAACCACAAGAACAAAGCAACAATATCAAAGAACAGTGCAGCAAAAACCCCAAACTTTGAACGTTTTTTTTTCTGCTGCTACATTTTGAACATTTTTTTCTGCAGCGAAAGGTAACCAAAACGGGTTACCGCCAAATTGGATAGGTGGAGCCGATGCGAGCTATAAAAATACCTTTTTCTGCAGTGAAAATTGCCAACAAAGATTGAAAAACGGGTGCAGTTAGCGCCGAGCAAAGCCTTTAAAACACTGCTTACAACTCAGAGTATGAACAAGCTTCTAAAATGCAATCTCAGGCTAATTACGCAGCCGAAAGGCGCCAGGGATGTTTAGGGTGTCGTCTAAACATCACGACCATTCCACTCCCATTCCATTTGGGGTCTGAAGGCGCTTAATTCCATTCTCATTCCAAACCTCAAAGCATTGTGCTTATTCTATTCCCATTCCGTTCCGGCATCTCGAACAGGTAGAATGAATCCGGAGTCATTCCAATTTTGGAGTTCTAACTCCGCGACAATGCTGCAGACTAAGGTGTTGCCGTAGGGCGTCCTCACCAATTAGTGGCCTAGTGTGCGGATTCGGAGAATCCGAATCCGGAGAAAGAGGCAAGGTGTGTGCTCAGGGACAACATGTAAGACGTGCAAAGTGTTTTGCATTGTGAAATGTCCCAGTACGCATGCCCTTTTTTCTCAAATTTAATACTCCGCCTCGTCATTCGCCGAATTTCCACAATAGGCCACTTTATTTGGTCGTTCTGGAGCATCGTAGAGAAGGTGCCCTACGAGGACTTCTCAGAGTTTGGGCTCTTACCTGGGGGTTTGTAGAAGCCAGGTTGTGCAATTCGCATGGATCACAAGACAGATCAAACAGGTAGTACTGTTGACCTTGCACAAAGTTCTGATTCGCGTTGCCTTGTCCGCACGACACGTTTCCTCCCGCGCTCCAGTCGTTGATATTGGGCTGCAGCAACGGGTTCTGTGTTCCGTAGAAACGTTTCAGCACCGCTGCGGCCTTGGAGTTTTGCCGCAACGCTTTCAAGTCTCCGTGGGGCCTTGTTCCACCCACAATCTGCATGTGAGCGTTAAGCAATAAAAAAGCTGCAAGTGGCAACTCCTCAAAATCAGTCAACCGGAACCAAAATATCTGAAGCCAAAAATGAAAGTTAGCACTCGTTTCTCCGGAAACTTTAACCATTTACATTTTTCAGGGCTTCGCAACTTTGGTTTCTTTTCTTTGGTTTCAAGCTAGGCTGAGGCATTTAAAAAAATGTTAGCAGCAACGGGGAACAATAACATGTGCAAACAATTAAAAAAAAACGTTTGCCGTGGTCGGACACGAACCTTCGTCCCTCGCGAGATGAAATCTTCGTCTATCCGATTGCGCTACTAACCGTTTTTTTCCTAATTGATTGCGCTCCCATCGCTTTCGGGGAGCACAGCATTTACTTTAGGTTAGTAGCGCGGGCTTTGTCTTGGGATTTTGGCTGACTTGCAGTAGACTCTTGCTTCAGCCTTCGGCAGTTTGGATTTTCGACTTCCTTGCGGTGCTAATTGACGCCACAAGACAAAAGTTCCTATAGCGCATAAAGAACGAAACCAAACGGTTAGTTATCTGGGAAATTCCTCTTGTGATAGACATCACCGTTGTTGCGTTTCAGGGCGTAATGGACGCTACAAAGAAAAAGAAACTCCGGTGAAGACAAAATTGCCACATTCAGGCTCAAAAAACAGAGGTGTTCGTTTTATTCCGGAGCTCGTAAATCTCTAAATACTTGCACAATCAAGCTAATTTTTTGTTCACGAACGGATGTTGTCATAAAATAAGTTATTATCAAGGGAGTCTGGAGTCACGCCCGTGAATACATAACCTCGAATGTCAGTCCGTGGCGCCAGGGGTGCTTGCACTTTAAGACTCGTGCCGGCAGAAAGAGCTATGTACTGCAGACACCACCACTTAGACACTGCGTTAAGGGACGTCACCCACGTGAACACAGTGTATGTAGGTCACTGATAAGCCGATCAAGTAAATCCGGTGGTCCCGATGCAGCCATCTAGCGATTTCTGCAAAATCTTTGAGGGCAGGTTCATGATGTTGAAGTTCTGCCATGGTCTAATGTTAAGTTCCTATCTGGATTGTCTTAAAGATCTCCGCAGGGTAGGGGACGTGGCAGGACCTTTCATCGGAGCTAGAGTGGAAGCAGATTGCTAGGAGGCGCCAGCGACACAAGAAGGGTGTCATAACAGTATGTGGCTTGTCTGCAGGTCACTTCGTTGTCGGGTCGGTGGTTACCTCCATCAGCGGCGTAAAATAATCACTAGCAATGGCAGCACCCTCAGACGTGACAGGCACTCCTTGCAGCTGCATTGTTTTGGTCACTGGTAGCAACTACAGCCCATCCGACATGGCAGCCGATCAGAATTTGGCGTCACAGCTCAGATGCTGCTGAGCTGAACATTACGGTGGAGCCAGAGATTTCAGCTTGCAGACGACCCCAGGCGGCCATTATTGAGCTTGCCGCTGTGTCGTGTGGGTACCAGGAGGATTGTAGCGTCAGCAGGACCATACAGGAGTGATGTTACAAAGAAATGAGCTCGTTGAACGAAAACAACCAGTAGCCGGACAATGCAACACACCGTTCTTTTGTCGTCGTCCTTAGTTGAACTCATGATGTTTAAATGACTGATTAATGTCTACGTAGGAATATCGCCTCTGGTTCTAATTATGAATAAAACGTCGGGCGCCAATGAGCTATTAACGTAGACCCAAACCATATAACGTAGGGCCCAAACCATATTTTGTTTCCGCTACATTTTAGCACTCAAGGTACTTTGCCGCGTCCTCCTGAAACCTAAGAGTGTGTAAAAACAACGCATGCAACAACAATAGGTATTAGAATAAACACTAACCACCCAACGTGACCGATAGACCGGCTGAAGCGCTATTACAGCCGCTACGGCCCTTTCGGCCTTACCCAGAACAGGTACGTGACGGGTACTACAATGGTACTTAACGAAGGGGAAGGCTTCAATGCTACGAACCTCGAAGCGTGTGTCGAATTTGTTGCCATAGTTTCCCACCACAAGCTTATAGTTCTGAAAGCGAATGGCTGAGGCTCCGCTCCAGTCATCGATTTCGTGGAGTAGTTCGGTTCGAGGAGACGGAGTACCCTGCGACAGTGCTTGCCACATGTTCACACCATCCAAGGTCCCGAGATCCCCTACACGGCCGCCTGCAAAAACAAAAGGGCAAGAAAATTAACTGCTGCGAGTCAACTATATCTGGAGTATATTATGCACGTAACAGAGGCTTTGTATTGCTATAATGATTCTCTTGTGCCCCTTTCAAGCACCAGATTTCTATGGACTTTGCCCATACCTGCCGCAGCATACAGCGTGGGCAACCAGTCTGTTGCGTGCATCAGCTGCGTAGAGACTCTGGAACTTCTCGTGAGTCGGGGGCTCCAGATGAGGGCCGTTGAACGCACTCCGCCTTCCCAGAGCGTGGCTTTGGTCCCTCGCAGAGGCCAGTTATAGCCCTCGTTCGCGGTGGCAGTGTAGGGGTCTCCTCCATTGTCCGATGCGAATACCAGTATGGTGTCCTTGAGCATACCAGCTTTTTCCAGGGCTTCCAGCAGTTCACCTACTGTCTGGTCCAAGGCATCAACCATTCCTGTTGAAGTAAAGTACAGAACGGTTATCTTAATGTTAAACTGCTGAGAATACAGTTAAACCTGGATATAACGATGTTGGCAGAAAATCGCAATTTTTCGTTACATCCAGGTATTCGTTACATGAAGGTTTAGATTAAAGGGTCGCGTGAGGGGAGCAGAAATCAAACCAAAATTCTAGACATCAGTGATGGTGAACTATCTCCTAAGGATTTATTTCACTGTGAGAAACTGCGTGATTTGAGCCTGCTGCTTTCCCACAAACTTAAGGCCATTGGCTGTTTGTTGGTGGGCACGTAAAAATAAAGATGATGATGATGATTATGATGATGATGATAACTTAGTCACAGCACAGCACTGCAAAGAAGCAAGGTCACTTACACCCGTATTGCCAAACGCAACTTTAGTATCACTTATGGCTTTTGACAATTTTGGTTGCCTTTAACTATTTCAAGGAAGAAAGGTACGCAAAAACACGCCTTTTCGGGAACTTGATGCTCTTTGCCGCACTCATAACTGTTCAGAGGGCGCTAGCTGTAATACGGTACCGGGCGGCGACGTTCCTCTTTCTCGCCGAGCTTCTCTCCTCTTCTCTTTCTAGCGAGCTTCTCTTGAAAATACAAACCTTTTAGTTTTGTGGCAGCAGAAGCTATCACCCACGAATCGACCCCACAGAAAGCAGTAAAGACTCGCGACTACACGTCGACAGGCAGGCCTAGAACCTAACCGACCCCGCACTGACACTGGATACGCCCCGTACCTTGCGGCACTAAATTATTGCATTAATTCAGCCGATTTCTCCGAAAAAGTGCAAAAAACAATCGCTCGTCAGCGGAGCGAATTCGTTACATCATGGTTAACCGCCTCAACACCTTCGTTACATACAGGTCACCAACACGTGGGTTTGAATGGGGCTGCAATGGGAAATTGAAAACTTCGTTAAACACACGAATTCGTTACATAAACGTTTGCTACATCCAGGTTCAACTGTAACGCTTATTGGTCCACGGAACACAATACTACACACAATCTTTTCATAATATATTTTCGGAACAATGGATGCATAGGTAATTTATACATTTATACAATAAGTGGTTTATTAGGTCGGCCGCGAAAGTTTTTGTTATCGGATGCCTTGGTGGGGAGTCATACTGCCAGTGTGTTAACTGCAGAACTGCTGATACTTGCTGAAGGGCTTCTATATGCTTGATTCATTGCATCCCCGCAATGATTTTGAACACAAAATAGCGACCAACGCATTACTTCGCATAGCAGTATAGCTTGGTAACAGACGCGTAGTTTTGCTCGGAGGAAAAAAACAGACCTAAACAGGGAGAGTACCCCTCCTGAAGGTGCCACAAAAGAAACAATACAGTGAACGTGCTAACACGTTCAACATTCCTATCCGTTTTACACCAAATTCTATACATTTTTGTGTTTTTCTTCTCTTCCCCTTTGCAGCTGTATTGTTGCTTAATTTCTACTGATAGCTTCTCATACCGGCGCGCCATCACGTCGTGACTACTGGAGGGTAACTGTCGCGATTTCATGGTTACAAGCGCATCCTTATTAACGACTTCAGACTCCGTGTATGGTCACTGAGATGAAGCCAGCCTCCTCTTGCACCGGAACATTGCATGGGGACCCACTTCCGCCTCCACGGAGACACAGTTACAGTGCAAATGGGTGGGGTGTGTGCCGGGTGCGGAAGGAAATTTGGTCGAGTGCTGTACCTTTGTTTACGCTCTGATATGAGCTAGTTGGCACGCATCAAGGAAACGTGGAGGCTACGGCTAACACGTGCGGCGAAATAAGAAACTGACGTCGGTGTGTGCTTTTACTTGTGTAGCTAGGATATATTTGTTTCCAAGTCATGCCATTTTCCCTGAATCACGTCACCATACCTGCCACTACAGTTCCATAAGTAGCAGCCACTAGCCTTTCGCAAATCATCCGTACGCCAGGTTTAGAGTTAGACCCTGAAAAAAAACGGCTTTTTGTTCGTTGACGATGTGCATAACCCGACATCTCGCTTGCGTCTTGATTTCCGCTGCCATAACCCCGATCAGATCGAAGTGCGAGAAAGCTGTACAACTGGCAGCTCCAGTGGGAAGCCGAAACAGCGCAAAACAGTATATAAATCAAACAAAACGCAACTGAAACTCAATGCTCTATCGTTTCTCTAGAAAATGGAGTACGTATGGTGTTGCTAGCTGTACTGCTTGCCGTTCCCTGATACGGGCAGTCGCCCTTAATAAATTTATCTGGGCTGCCCATCCATAAGTAAAAATGCACGGGCACCACAGAAACGTCTACCAAGGCCGGTTTCTTTTAGGAATAGCGGTTTCTCACATGAAGCAACCGCAAGTCCTAGATTGTTCGTCTCTCCTTACAATCACAGGCCTCCAACGAAGCTCGACAATTTGCGCTCCAGAGCAACTTACGCCCCTCAGTTCTGTCTCAGGCTTTCCTGAGAGCCTGGAACAACATCAACTCTGGCTCACACTACCTATGAAGAGAGCTGGAGCTACTTACTGTACTGTACTCCCAAAAACTATTACTACTCTTTTGTGCTCGACTGACTCAAGCTTTTACGCAATGATCGGCTATACTTCGAGTTAGCGTCGTACCCGTTATGCATGCTCTCCTTTGATGGATGGCATGGATACCACCAAACGAGCTTTACAAATTCACGGGCACCAGCCTTCAAGACGATTCATGTGGCTTTGAGTGGCTTGGGAAGTGCGTCCTGAGCTTAGCCGAACCAGTACAGTGGCCAACCTCACCCTGGCACCTCCTAGAGCTAAGCTCTTCCGACTCTGAGGAGACCTGAAACCACGACCTGCGCTTCCATCCCCCTCACCCCCATTCCCAATCCACCTCCTTAATGACTCCCATTCCGCCCCCTAAAAATCAGAAGGGCGTACTCTGATCGCCTTGACGTTCATCACACTCGGGCCATGGTAAAACTACGGGTGTGGAACATAACGATGGTGTGCATCGCTCGGGTTACAGTGCACACTAACTAGAAGGTGGACAGTCAAGCTGCTCATAATTCTGTGCTAGAGAGCCCCCAGACTACTCCTCCCTAGAATATTCCCAACTTTGCACCCGCTGTTGGCATTTCTTACTGCCTTAAACTATTCATGCTAGGCGTTCTTGCCGAAAATACTCCGTTTAAACTGTAAGGCGTCCCGCCCAATGCCCGCTCCTCAGAAGTCGTTGCTACAAGACCATCGTTGATGCTGCTTTTACTTCTACCCTACTGTGGAAATAGTTTTTCTCGAACTGTGTAGCCCCTACGTACTTTGGACATTGTCGCCAGAATTTTGTCTCAGAACTTAAACACCGGAATTGGAACTGTGCAGCTCTCGCTGGGCCGCGTAGTACTTTTCTCTGAGCTTCTCCCCCTAATCGCGTCCTTAGGCCACCGCTCTTGTGTTCCCAGGTTTGTCTTCGTTTGATTCGCGCTGGTTCCAACCAAGAAATGTCCCTGCAACTATCCCAGCTAGCAAAAATTCTGTCCCTTAAAAAGAGTCTAATTTATTGCATGCTCTATTGTGTTTTCACAGTCAAGAGTGGCCATACCTAATACTGTAAGTTGGGGCGTACACTCATCTTCGAAAAATTCTACGGACCATCCCCTGCTGTCACCATATGAATGAACTAGCCCAAAGAGTGCAGATTTCCAAAATTTCTTCAATCTTTCTCTTCTCCAGAGCGGCCAACTCACCTCTCTTATCTCAATACTAGTTATTAAATTCCCCTCAGCTATCACAGAAACCACCAAGAAGTATTTAGGGATTCACAAAAATACACGCATACGTGAGTGCAATGCTATTTAAGAATTGGTCTACCCACCAGCGTAGGTAGTTCTTGATGGAACTCCGATGTAGGGGAACTTCGCTGTATTTTCCTGGGGTGCTTGGAGAAGCTCCGAACCTCCGGCACTGTGAGTAGCTTGGTGCGGCATGTACAGGAATAGTGGCTGCAGCAGCAGACATATTGATTGAAATTCGGAATGGTGCAGGCCACCGTTGTTGCTTCCTAGGATAGTTCTTTTGCAACTGCTTCAAAATGGGAAGTTGTGTTCATACAACTATTACTGGCGTTACTAGCTTTGAAGCCGAATTATTGGGACAATTGTAATTTGGCAACCAATTTGTTCTACAAAGTATCGCAATCTGCTTGGTGTACCAAGCGTCATAGGGTACATGGTACCTCATAACTATAAGGGAAATATGTTTAAGATATGCTGTCATGGATATCAACCTTCTACGTTTGAAGGATTTCTTGCCGCTGGCAACCTTCTTTTCAAGATGGAGGGAATGCAGCTAAGTTGCGCCAAATAACGGATATCTACATCATACAACACAGGTTTGAGATTCAACAGCACACATTTGAAACTCTCATTTCACTGAGGTCTTATTTTACCCCTTTTCCTGTACCTACGGTGTTAAAAAAGCTATTGTCTCGCCCAGTATTTTAGGGACTTTGTTCTGCGGCAGAGACCTTATTTATTTACAATTATTTAGAGTTTTAGGCTTTCATAGACGAATGTTGATGAAATGGAGACAGCCAGTGGCTTTTGGGTGGTAAATCAACCGACACTACCCCAAAGCCACCAGCAGTTTTGTGATTTCGCACATTTTAAGAAATATTTACGAACACGCCCAATATTCAGGAATTAACCGGGAGAATCCGCCAGGATTGGACATGAGATGCCGCGTTATGCTATCAATCAGGCTTGGTACTCTAGAGATGGCCGAAATTTATTATTATGACACAAAAGACACCGAAACCGAAGCCACAACACATTGTTTAGAGGGCTCGTCACAATCGGTCACGATTTGCCACATTTAAACACCACAGCTTATAAATGCACAATTGTTCAGTATACATCACAGGTATCACTCCCATTTAAAAAAAACGAAGACATTGCGCTGGACAAAGTACTGCGCCGCAATATTGATACATGTCGGCCTAAGTGAGATGGGCAACATTATACGGGACAAGAATCATAAAAACTCGCCCTCCACTCTTTGCAGGTAATCACGGTGTTTTAGAGCTTCCTAATGAAGTTTTACGGCATTGTTGAGTCCATGGGGCGGAAGTATAATTTATCATGTTTCGTCTCTTCCACCGCAAATATAACAAGAGGTGGCGAAAGCTGGCTGCTCTAAGAACCTTGAGTTGCATCTAGCGGGAAACGGCTCCACGCGCATGTGATGCACGGAGTCATGGCGAAGAGAAACCAAGATATTTCGGAAGGTCAATTGGTTTCTAGGTAGATTCGAAGAGTCATTCGGGGACAGTGCGAGCCTGCTACCGGTTTTCAGTACTGTATCAAGAGAGCCGGTCCACACCAGCTCGTATAACACGTGCCGGCATGCAGAAATTAATAATAATCAATAATCAATAAAGGCTCCACGCGCAATCATATGGATATCGGCTTACCTTTTCACTTCCATCTTACTGTATTATTTGATTGCTTTGTCAGTAAATGATTTTCTTTTCTTGCACTTTATGCGGCTGCGTATTCCTGCGTTAAGGTACACTATATTATTTTGCTCCTTTCTTCATACCTCACCAAAATGGACCTACAGTGAGCCTATGACCCACCGTTATTGGCAACACGCACACAAGTAGCAAGATAAAATATTATCACAAATCGTGTGGCCCGTTAAGTCTCAGGAATTTGACGCCTGTGACTAAACCAATTGGACGAAGCTGCATTGGTGAAATGTTCTCGGATTCCGTGAGTTCGTGAGGATGGGAACAGTTCAATACGCGTTGACTAGGCCTTCCTTAATTTCAAAAGTGCGGCTATGTAACTAAAAGGTGGGCTGTAACTAAAACGGCGACCGGTAGAATAGGAAAATCGAAAAGCTTTCCTGTGTGGTACAAAACAATAGACACAAAGAGGGAGACAAAGGTGGTGAACTGGCCCATAGCTTCATATGTATGTAGAACTGTAGAAAAATAAACCACATTGTCCTTAAAAAGGGGAGGTACTCGCTTACCGCCTATGCCATGTTTGGGTCTTCACATTTACCTCTAGTTTCAAATTATCAGAATAGTTTGTACTCATGGTGTGAGGAACGCATTACAGCGCATCATTGTGAAATTTCACCTGGTTTATGCTGCCCAAGTACCCCTCACTGAACCAGAAAACCTCCGCATAAGGAAGACTGATATATCTATCCGAAGGCCTTTACTTACCTTTGCTTTATTTCTGTTAGAAATAACAGCCTTTGCCCGTTCGAGTAGAACGTTCGTGACATATTTCCCATGTAGTGTCGTCACGGGTTCTGTGTTGTTCCAGAAATCAATTCCTCTGCGACCGTCCTTAGAGTAAGAAACATCAGAAGAATAAATTATGCGTGTGTGAATTAAACCGATCGTACAGAAGGAAGGCCGTAATGCTTGCTACTACTTTTCTTCGATTGCCATACACTCGTAAGAAGTTCTGCGCTATTAAACGTTCGGAGTTGGGCATTCTCAAGGTCGACATAGTAAATACTAAGAGTTAATCCATCAACCGCAACTAACTAAGGCAAAATATAGGCGCACAAATCATTGATACTGTGAATTCCACCCCGTGCGTTTATCTAATTATGCTACTTCTTGCAGCGATAGTGTTAGGGACGGCTGGCTAACAAGTGTCACCCTCGTTGTTTGACTAGTATGTTTGTACGACCACGTGGCAGCGCCAAACTTTGCCGTGCATCCACACTCATCACAACTGTTTGCCAACTGTGAGAGTACGTCGTTGTTATTGATGGCCTGTTCATGTTCTTTAAATCTTACATTGACGCGTCTTCCCCTTTGTCCGACATAGCTCGCTCGGCAGGATAATCCAATATCATAAACCACCCCTGTGGCACATCTTACATGCTGGGAGCGATGTTTTGTGCCGCATCCTTAGCTTGGCTTTGCGTCCTTTACTTCCACTTTCTTTTTGATGACTGCGTATATACCTCCCAACTTTCTTGGTGACTTAAATACCACCCTTATACCATACTTAGCAGCCACATATTTAAGCCCGTGTGAAAGTTTGTACGCATACGCAATCCACACGTGCACCCGTTTCTTTTCTTTTTCCCGACTTAAGGAACATGAACGGGCCAACAATGGCAAAGACAAACTCTCATAGTTGGCAAACCAGTGTGATGAGTGTGGATGCATGGCAAAGTTCGGCGCTGTCACGTACTCGTACAAACATACTAGTCAAACAACCAGGAAGGTACTCGAAACCTACGTAATAAAAAAAACCTGGCGCCAAATGCGTCAGCCAGCCGCCCCTACCACTATAGCAGCGAGAAGTAGCATATTTAGATAACATGTGATGCAATTCAGTGTGTCACATGCGCTGAGAGTGTGTATATATGTTTCTTCTTTTCAAAAATAAATTTCAGTTGTGAGTGGCGCTCTGTGTTTACCTCAGTCTTTCGTCCGTGTTTTTTTCCGCCGAGCAAAGATGAATCTAAACACACTCGCACAGTTATCTGTTTATATGAGGGAGGTTTATAAGGCATAATGAACAGTTGTGTTGAGCTATAAACTCCACATGTTAGGGGCACTAAGGGGCCTATTATTCAATTCACGCTATTTGGAGGTCGTCTAGACAATATTTCCTGTACTGTGCGGGTTGACTGGAGTTAAGTTGTTCCTTCCTCAAATCCCCGAAACTGTGGTAACCTGCATTTAAAAGAACGTAATGATCACATCGTACTTAGCGTCAGGCACAACAATGCCATTGCGTCATGAGAAATACATCAAGTTTAATACAAAAGCCTAAAATTGATTAAGGTATAATTTACATAAATTCCCAATGTTCCCCCGCAACACCAGCAAAACGAGTAAAACACGGGCATTAGGCGAAATACCCGGAATGGACGTCACTGCTTATGTTGGGTAGTTATCGAACCTTCTTTTATATCTCGCTCTATTTACTCCACAACGCGCGTCATTTTTACAACATTCCACCACATGTTGTCGCCCTTATTCAGCTTTGACGATTTACAACTAACTAAAAAGCCATGTTAAAGTTTTTTTGTTCTCTAAAAAATAAGCACTTGCCGCATGAACACTGAAATACGCCGAGATTTGCTGCGTTACCCACGCCAAGCCTATTTTGTGTTCCTGCTGTCCAGTGCGGGTTGACGTAAATTGAGTGCAATGTTCATTTTTGGATTATATGCCAAGTACATCCTCTACCTTTTTTTACGTGTCTCTGTGGAGAAAGTAAGCGTTGAATATCAAAACGAGCCTTACAAATGCTAATTAATGCCTATTTAAAACGGCTTATGCCGCCTAAGAAATTAGGTATAATGCTTTTGAACTTGAAAACTCCTGTAGGTAATTTGTAAAAGGTCGTAATGAAGTATAAATTTTAATTTTTACCATTCGCCGGCCTCTGTGCACGGCATATATAATTTGCGTTCTAACAGTCTGCTCCACCTATACTTGACGGCAATGACAAACATCTGCTATGCTTGGTATTACGGACATAAAAATGTCGCGAACATAAGTTTATTATTTTTTCCAACACCTTCTTAACCAAGGTTTGAAACTCCAGTGAAACATGAACCGTGACCGTGTCCTAATGGTGTAAAATTTCAAAATCTACGTAGCAGTTATTCACGTGTGAACAGAGGAAAACATGCCTGTAGCTCTCTTGCGTGCTCGCAACAATTTCTTTCTCCTCCAGCTGTTTCAAATTTGCACGTGGATAGCTCATAACCTGTCCCCTACCGCGTGCAAATTTCAACTCTCTACCTCATGTATTTTTCTGACGCCGCCGTGGTGGCTCAGTAACTAAGGGGTTGTGCTGCTGAGCACGAGGACGCGGGCTCGATTCCCGGTCGCGACGGCCACTTTTCTGATGGAGGCGAAAAGTAAAAACGCCCGTGTGTAAGAGATTTCGCCGCACAGTAAAGATCCCCATGTGGTCAAAATTAATCCGGAGCCCTCCTCTAAGGCGCGCCTTATCACCTGCGCTGCGTCGGCGCGTTAAACCCTAAAATAAATCAATATCCTCCAACGGTTCCCCTATCCATCGCTGCTAATGAACAAGCCCATCCAACAATTTCTTGCTTTGACGTAACGTCTTCGAACATCGCCGGCATCTAGCAACACATAATGCAAATTGACATTCTTCATACTTAAAGCTTCCTGCAGTTCACCGCAATACTGCAGGCAAGACATCTCTGTCTATTTAAACCCTGTTTGGTATCTCACAAATGATAACCACGGCACGGCCCACAGGACCGAAGCCTCCGCAATGAGCGTATCAAAGAGGTCACGACGTGCCGGTGGGAGCACTCAAGGATTTTATTTAAGGGAAACGTGGGACATTGACAAGCTTACTAGCGGATCGTACTTTTATAGGCAATACATGGCCCGCGCTTTTGTGCTAGCGTCCGTACGTGGGATGCCTTTTCGACGAAGTAGAAACACCCACTACAACGAAGCTATCACAAATGCACACATGCGCCCCGACAATTTCGCTTCAGAGGGGATGACTGTACTATAAGATTCTTGTTGATATATTTACGGTTGATGAATACGGTACGATGAATACGGTTACGGTTCTGAATAAGATCCAACCCATCAAAGTCCTTGTACAACTTTCAGAGAGCATACACGCTCACTATGGATTTCCCTGCGAAGTGACATATTTCTACATTGCTCGCATTCCGATAGTTCCCTGCCCGTGCTGTCTTTACGCGCTTATAATAATTCCAGTGCCAGCAAAAGGGCGAAGTTTCTTTGCGGCACTTTGAATTCCCTTCGGTTGCGACCGACCTCGGGGTGACGGGGAACGACCGTGTGCATTTTCAAGAAAAGTTCTGTAATGGCTTGCTTCGGAGGCTGATGGTCACAGGTTGCCGCTCAGTCATTCCGAGATACTAACAGTACGCTCACCTAATTTCCTGGCTTGCGAAACCTACTTCTTCAAGGGGCCCTAAACTTGTTTTAACACCGTGGATAAACTAACGGTGCAGTGAGGTTGCGACCTTCGGGACATATGAGACCGGTATAACCTCCTTGCGAACACTAGAAAGCTTGCAAAAATCTTGTGAATCTGCGGACAACATTCACCTGCTTATAACTCCCCGCATGGTGAGGCTTGGACCTACCATTGCCGCATTGCGTTCGCTAAGCTTTGGCGGTCACCATGAAGTTTGCAAATGCACATTGTCTTTTTATTTTCCTTCGCACCACGCTGGCCAAATATTATGTGCACGTTTAACAACTATCATGTTCACCGAAGTTTTTATAAGCGAAACAGTTTGCCATACAACCTGTCACAACACGGTAAGGACCCCCTCTGAAAAAAAATTGTTCAGGTTGGTCCAATTTGCAGCTTCTTTGGGGTCATGTTTTGTACGAGTATGAATATTAATTCGAGCAATACATGTACCGGAGTGAAGTGATTGCTTCAGGCAATCAACTTTGCAGAGGTTCGTTCTTGTACGCCCCACGAGACTGAATGCGCGAACACGGTTAAAAAATGTAAACTACTAATAACGCCGATTTCTGTTCTTCCACCGCGTGTCTTCTACATTTTTTGCAAGGCCGGAGCCTTGTCTCTGCTGAGGACGGCAGCAGTGCCACGACAACGTGAGACGGTATCAAAGCATATCACCCTTCAAATTTAACCCAAGGGTTTACGATAGGACACATAGGTAGGTCTTTGGTCACATTACATAGTTGAGTAAAAACGTTGTGCCATGGGGCTTGAATTTCGGCGCGCAACAACCGCAACACGCAAGCACCACCCCGAAAAAAGTAAAACTTTCGGGCCATGCACAAGGAAGTGTCAGGCACTTTGGCGAAGGGTTAGTGTAGCCCATGCAAGAAGCGAAGAAGCGATGGTTGCATGACGACGTGCGAAATAAGGCGAGTCACCCTCCCCAGCCACCTAGAATTAGGTAACGGGTTTATTTGCCAGCCGTGCCTGTGTTTTCTTATGAGTGGCATTACAAAAAATTCTCGGGGCACTTGGCCCTGCAACTCTTTTCCAACTTTCCTTCAAATTCTTAAACATTTGATGACATAGCGTAGACAACCAAAACATCCAGTACTTTTATTGGGGGTTGCAAAGTATCTAAGCCAAGAATTACGAATCTATGCCCATCAGATAACTTCGAAACTTGCTCAAAAACTTTTTCTGTCTTTCCTGGACTTGGAGTTCTTCAATCACTGGAATTACGTCAGTACAGGGGTGTCGGGTCTATTGGCCGGCTTTCATGCAGCTTAAGGAATCAACGCATTTCATAGCCACTTTAAAAGAGAGCCACAAAACCAAAGCAGAAATTGAAGACGTATGTGCTGAGAAGAGCAAATAATGCAGTGCCGTTCCGTGGTGGAAATAACTATAGCTTTCACAGTGCTTCCAGACGCGAAGAAAGGATTGAAAGCGTTTTTGTAACTGTTGCAGAGTGCCTTTAAGTCTCAAACCTGCTTGCATACTTTTCAAGGGATGGCCAGCCGCATATCATCAACAGCCGCTTTGCTGCTACAGCGCATTTGCGTCTCTTTCTTAGTACACTTTTAATTTTGGCAGGCTACAAGAAAAGATTTTCTTCCTGTTTCTCACCCTCCTTCTCGTCGATTTCGTTTCATCGTCTTTTGGCGCCAGTTACATTGACAGACGTCTTTACAGCTACGTGGGTTTTGCGTCTCATTCTTCGGTTTTATTTCATCGTCTATTGCGCAAAATACTTCTTGCGCTGCCGAGCACCTGTTCAACGGCGGTGTCATACGTCGACTTGTCACGCAACAAGCCTTAATTTTTGTCCTGCTCTTTGGAAGGCGCATATATAGCGCAGTGGTAAGAGACTTGGTTCCAACTCTGGAGACACGAGTTCAAATGACGTATTAACTGAAACGTGTTTTGTATCTCCTCTTTCCAGCGGCGGCACTTTTCCGTACCTGTTAGTAACAAATACCACAACGATGACGGTTTTTTGCGCAGTGCGCTAGTTAAGGCTTTCTACCTTATGCGGAAATGTATGTAGATTTTGTCTCAGATTGAAGAGTGCCGTATATAATAAATTTCAGTGCATTTCATCACTGCGAAGGGCGTCACAGCGCAAATGTAACATTGCGTGTAAAGCCTCAGTTTGATTCCTTTTCCCCACACACTCTACCATAACCTTTGTAACAATACGTACAAGACGATAAGTGGAAACCAAAAGACGGCAGCTGCGTTAACACTCTTTGCATCAACAAAATTTTAGCTCCCTTGGAATTAGTCCCAGATGGAGTACTCGAAACTAAACTGCAGAGAAAGGAAAACAACCTTAAAAAAACTACAACATAGGAAGCTACTTTTCATGTGGTAAGAAGAAGATGATCGAAGAAAAGACGAAGAGAAATAAGGATCAGCTTACGGGATGTTTAGAAGGATTCGGAAGGGACAATGAAGAAGATATACAGGGCAATCGAAGAGGAGGAAGAGGTTAGTGTTGTATCCGCCGCGCACCATACGTGGCAGAGAGACGCAGACGTTACCTCGTACCCACGGAAAAGAGAGCCTTTATTCTTGTTACACGATATTTGTAACCGGGCTTGCGGTTGCTGATGATGATGCTGGAAATTGGCCACCTTAGCATTGTGCGCCACCTGGTGGCATGAACAGAACTACATTACACAACACAACATCCTCTCCTCCCAAAAAGGGGCAGCACACCATCGCACAACACAACATCCCCTCCTCTCAAAAAGGGGCACGCACAGTCACTGCATTGTCTCATAAGTCATATTCAGCCAGCCACGCAAGGTTGCGTCGATCTCTGGTGGATCGTCGTGAAGCCTCACTTTCAGCACTTGTCTCAGTCCTTCCCAACACGTTCCTGTCCGTGACATCAACACTCGGCACACCAGTACTTGCAGTTCAAGTTCGAACTGCCGTTCTGTCGGTGCTGGCCGGGGTAGTAAGTGGCTGGAACATCTGGGCACTCGGGGGCTGTGCTGCGGTGGAGCCAGGAGTCCCAGGGGAAACGCAGGTTGCTTCTGCCGCAGGATTCCAGGCTGCAGTGTATGGAATCAGCTGCTCACGATTCCAAACGCGACCGTCGCTCAGCTCGTACGCGTCCTCATGTTGGCGCCGAACCACGGTGAAAGGAGGTGAATACGATGGGGAACCCTTTGGCACATGTCCCGGTAGCTTAATCCGAACTGCTTGTCCTGCACTCATTGACGAATGTTTGGCTGCACTACGTAGATCCGTATAGTGCTTGCTTGCAAGCTGTTTCCGAGTTACCCTTTGCTTGACGGCTTGAAGCTCCACGCCTTCGACCTTAGAAACACTTCCAGTCGGTCCTGCAGCGAGATCGAGTCTGGTCCTTGGGTGGCGGCCGTGTAGGAGAACAGCAGGTTTCTGTAGTTGCATGCGGAGTGCAGCGGTAGATCCCAAGGTACTCTGTGACAGCCTCCTTTAGTGGGCGGTTTTCCTCCAGACACACGTGAACGTAGTCCTTTAACACACAATTAAACCGTTCCACTTGTCCATTTGACTGTGGATGATAGACTGCCGAGAATGTGTGCTGGATACCTCTATTGCGCAAGAATTGTTCAAACTCGACGGATGTAAATTGTGGCCCATGGTCACTCACTATCTCCTTCGGATAGCCTTCACGGCTAAATATACTCCGCAAAAAGGACGTGGTCGTCGCTGAAGTGACGTTCGAGGTGAACCCTACTTCTGGCCACTTGCTGAAGTAGTCTACTATAGTAATGGCAAAACGACAGTCCTGAGAAGCCCTTGCAAAAGGACCAACGATGTCGATGCCTATCTTCTCCCACGGTGCTGAAGGAAATGGTACCGGCTGCATTAGTGGCACAACTGGCTTTGCTGATTTGTCACAAGACTGACAAACCGCACAAGACTTGATCAGCTGTTCGACGTGCTTGTTCATGCCAGGCCACCAGTATTTTTCTCGGAGTCGTTGCTTTGTACGCGTGATGCCTGGGTGTGATTCATGGGCGATATCCAGAAGTCTGCTCACCAACGAAGAAGGTACCACTTCCCCTCGGAGCAGCAGGTCATTCATCACTGACAGTTCGTCCCGAACCCTGTAGAAAGGCATTGCTTCTGGAGGCAGCGTCTTGGCTGATGGCCACCTGGACATTGTCCACTGCATCACTTGGCAAAGTACAGAATCCCGCAGTTGCAGTTACGAATTCCTCGTGAGGTAAACATGAAGAAACAAAGCAAACAGCATCTTCCGGCTCCGGACGGGCTCCATACTTCTCCTGCGGTAACCGGGAAAGGCCATCTGCGACAGTGTTTTCAGTGCCCTTCTTGTATTCTATTGTGTAGTTGTATGCCAGCAGTCTGGCATGCCATCTGGCAATCCTGAAAGGTTGACGGCCCGCTCCATTTGCACCGAGCAGCGTCACCAGTGCCTGATGGTCAGTACGTAACGTGAAGTGCCTGCCCCAATGGTACCTTTACCAGTGTTCACATGCCCACATGCCGGCTAGTGCTTCCAGTTCGCCTACAGAGTACTTGGCTTCAGCCGGTGTTAGGCGCCTTGATGCAAAAGCGATGGTATGCAAGTCATCACCCTTCTGTTGCTGGAGTACAGCTCCTATGCCAATGCCAGAAGCATCTGTTGTAACCACTATTTCCAGAGCAGGGTCAAAAAGCTGTAAGCAGTTACTTGCCAAGAGGAGCTTCAGCTGGTCAAAACAGGCTTGCCTTTCCGGCGTCCAAGTGAAACCTACTCCCTTCCGTAGGAGCTGTCGTAGAGGCTCAACGAGTTCAGCATAGTGCGTTATGAATTTTGCATAATACCCAACCATGCCAAGGAAAGAGCGCAATGTTGCTACATTTGTGGGGACTGGAACTGTCTGGATGGCCTCTGCATTGCTCACAAGTGGGCGAACCCCTTCTTCGGTCACTCTGTCACCCAAAATGTCAAACTCCTTCACTCCAAAAATGCACTTTTCATTCAGTTTTAGCCCGGCATGGGCAATGTACTTCAAAACCTGTCGAAGGCAGGCGTCGTGCTCTTCCTTTGTACACCCAAAAACAACAATGTCGTCAATGTAGCAGAGAGTATTTCTGCAGCCTTGTAAGATTGTAGTCATCATTCTCTGGAAAGCAGCTGGTGCCGAAGCGAGTCCAAAACAGACACGCTTGTACCTGTACAGCCCATGCTCTTTGATGAAAGCAGTCAGGTCCCTGCTGTCTGGGCTAAGAGTCAATTGATGATAGGCCGAGGTCAAATCCAGTGTTGAAAAGAACTTTGCACCATGCAGCTTGTGCAGCAACTCTTCAGTGTGGGGCAGGGGAAAGGAGTCCACAATCATTGCTTTGTTAGGTTCCCGCAGGTCTACACATATCCTACTTTTCCCGTTCTTTTTCTTTGTTACAACTATTGGTGAGACCCAAGGGGAACTGTCAATTTTCTCAATCACATCTGCCTGTTCTAGCCGATTCAGTTCAGCTTCCACAGATTCCTTCACCGCAAACGGTAAGCGTCGTAGTTTAGCGCTCACAGGAGCAACATCCTTGCGTATCTTGACTTTATGCACGAAGCCCTTTGCAAGACCCAAATTCCCGTCAAACAGGTCAGAGAACTGGGATAGCAGATCAGGACAGAGCCCTTCCGGTTTACAAGAAGTGTGGAAGTAGTTCAGTGACGTACAATTTATCTGTAGTTGCAGTGTGTTGATGGCGTCGATGCCCAGGAGATTTGTGCCTTGTGGTACCACGTAGAAAATGAGTTGAGCACGCCGGTTCCGATATTGGACTGGAGTGGCGAAGCATCCTTGAATGTTGACTTTTCTGCGTGAAAAATCGAGCAACGTCGCCGATGTTGGCTGGAGTGGTGGTGGAGGCCTCAGTTTGCTGTACGTGTCAGCAGCAAGAATTGAAACTGCAGAACCCGTGTCCACGAGGAAATCAACGAGAGTTTCTTGAACCTGTACTTGCATGCGCACTCCGGTGCTCTGTTCCCCTTTACGTTGCAGTACGCTGAGAGCTGTTGGATCGCGGTGCGGGACTTCTTGAACAGCAAGGGACTCGTTGCTACGCTTCTCGCTACAACAGACTCTCTCGAAATGGCCTACCTTGCCACAGTTGTTGCATGTCTTGTTCTTTTATCTTTGCAAATACTAGAATTTGCTAAGTGTTTCGCAGAGCCGCAGCGAAAACAAGTCCTACTATTTTGTCCCGGCGAGGCATGTTCGGCTGGCCCTGGCGCCGAACGCTTATTCACTTTTTGCACGTACCCTGCAGGGCTAGCTGATGACAACTCCTTGAAATATTTTGCAGATTCTTCGATACTTCGAGCAATTGTGAGGGCCCTGTCCAACGTCAATGAGGAGCCTTCCAAAAGTAGCCGCTCCCGAAGTAGTGTGTTGCTCGTCTTGGCGACGAGTTGGTCGCGTATGAACTCGTCGGCCCTGTCATTAAAGGCGCAGGAAAGTGAAAGTTCTCGCAGCGAAGAAACGAACATGTCCGCGGTCTCACCCGGCAACTGAACGCGTTGACCAAATCGCTGGCGTTCAATGACAACGTCAGTACTTGCTGCGTAGTAGGCCTCGAGCGTCTGTAGAGCAGTCTTGAATTCATCTTCGTCCTCCGTAGGTTGCTTCACTGGTAGCGTGTAGTAGATTCGTTGACCCTCGACCCCCAGGCAATGTAGAAGGAGTGCCTTGCGGCGTGCTGGCAGGTACGCGTCGCTTGCCGACGCTACGAGGTAGTTCTCCAACAGCCGACGCCATTGCGTCCACGGTATGCCGGGTTTTCCCGGTGTCGGTAGAAACGGCGGCGGCGGCGTCAGTGCCATTGAAGAAGATTGCATTGCGCTGCTGAGCACGAGGTCGCGGGTTCGATTCCCGGCCGCGGCGGCCGCTTTTCTGATGGAGGCGAAAAGCAAAAACGCCCGTGTGTGCGAGATTTCGGCGCACGTTAAAGATCCCCAGGTGGTCAAAATTAATCCGGAGCCCTCCACTACGGCGCGCCTCATCGCCTGCGTTGCGTCGGCGTGTTAAACCATACAATCATTCATTCAAGAAGATTGCAGTATGCCGTACTTGAGTAGTGACGTGGCGTTCCATAGTCACCATACGTGGCAGAGAGACGCAGACGCTACCTCGTACCCACGGAAAAAGAGAGCCTTTATTCTTGTTACACGATATTTATAACCGGGCTTGCGGTTGCTGATGATGATGCTGGAAATTGGCCACCTTAGCATTATGCGCCACCTGGTGGCATGAACACAACTACATTACACAACACAACAGTTAGCTGGACCAACGAATGGGAGCCTCACACGGCACAATTCGAGCTGAAGAGGTGGACGACGAGGTTGGAGTAGGGAGGGTGGAACGAGGTCTTGGGAGGAATGATGGCAAGTTCGGGTCCAGCATCGGGGCTTCCAGGTGGTAGTGCCAACAGCGGGACGAGAGCTGGCGGACCGGTATTGAGCCCCCTGAGCCCTGAAAGTGGCCTTTCTTGAGAGCGCACCGGCGGCATCGCACAGTCGGCGACATGTCGGGCTGTGCCCCACAACGTACCAGCGGCATTGCACCGTTGGCAGCGGGCAGCTCGGAACCACCTATTACCAGCGACTCTGCACTGCTGGCCTCCTGCTGAGCCTTGCTCCTCTAGGAACCTGTGGCATCGCGCCCCGGTCATCCAGACGACTGGCGGCCAGCACGGACCATCGCGACGTGCTGCTACGTGGGTCTACGCGCAAGCCAGCCAACTCACCGGGCCACGTCATTGGCATCGCAGCAGGTTCGTCGTGCTGCAGGCGGTAGGACTTGTTTCACTTTGGCATAGACAGTAATGTATTATAGTGACTTTGTGACTAGATTTTTGATAGTGTGGGGTTGGGATTGTTTTTTTGTGTAGTGTGATATGCTTGTTCATTTGCTATGATCCCATTTGTTTGAGTTTTGGTTTTGTAAATATATTGTGCGGGCATCGAATGCCTCAACCAGGGCCTCATTTCTTTGCTGCGTGGGACGCGCGACATTACTAGATGCTCAAGAGTACATCAGCAGCATTGCGTGGTAATAAGAAGCCCAATTTAGTTTGAGCGTTTGCTCATGGTAGGCCTATTTCCTTGGAAAATGTTCGGTTTTACGACGTACCTTCAAATTGTATCACAAATAGGACCATAGACATTTACTAAACAACGTGTTTTATATAGAAATTGCGGTGCATCATAAGAGTTATTGAAAATAAACTGATTTATAAATAAACATGCTTGAAAAAGCGATGCAAACCTCAGGTACATCGTAAAAACCCGGTGCACAAGCGCCAGATTTAGCCTGTACACCAAATTAAGCGTTATGTGTGCTCTATAGGCCGAACCATGGATACTTAGCAGTTGATATGCCCTAAAATGCGTGATGGGCTTCGAGTATGGAGTTCTGAAATTTCAAAATAGAGGCTCATGATTCTATGTACCAACCCATGTCATGGTGGGATTGTAGTAATCCGTGGCACCAGTATACATGCCGTAGAAGCTTTCGAAACCCCGGTAAGTGGGCGTGTAGTTTAGGCTGCTGTAGCCCAGATGCCACTGCAGGGAAAGGCAAATGCACAAGAAAAGATATGAACGTGTTACAATTTAGCGATTGTAGTACAAGGTAAGGACAACTTAAAAATAGCGGACTATTCAATGTTTCCGAGTTTAAGTCTAACATGAGCACATGCAAAGTAACTTTAACTAGCCCTTCAGTACCACAACGGTTCGATGTAAAAAAAATGATTCGGTTATCCACACAATCCATGGATGGCTAAAGGCCTATTAGTAAGCATACGAAAAACAGATAATCTGCACAAGCAAACGTAGAGACAGCTCTTTGATTCCAATCTAGCTAAGCGGTTCTAGATTTCAGAGCACTAGCTAAGCGGTTCACATCTAGCTAAGCGGTTCTAGCGGATCCAGCTATCGGTTCTAAGTTTCTAGACACAAAAACGACCCCAGAAAACAATGGAATCTCTTGAATACCTTCCTTAACACGGCTACAGTTCGTGCCACAATACCAAAAATTACCCACAATGAAATAACCTTCACGGAACCCACTCATATTGCCAATGCCTGTTGCGATTTTTTTCGTCCGTTTATAACAATACCCACCAGTCTTTGAATGCACAACTTGGTTTAGGCCACTGAGCAAGATATAAAGAGTAGCGCCGACTGTGGCCCAGAAAAAATATTTTGCTCGGGCCGATAAAGTCCACGCGCCGCCGGCCGCCCAGCTTTCCCTTTGCCCTCTTCCTCTTTCGTTCGCCCTCTCGTCGCTGTGCCTCTGTATATGGCTCTCCCCTTCTTCGGTTTCCCCCAGAGGCATCCTTTATTTCGCAGCGACGTCTGCCTTATGCCTGTCCTACTATGCAGGAGGCATGCGTGCACGCGCGCAATTGAAACACCCGTGCGCGGCTGCAATAGACGGCGCAGATAATCGCACGCCGCCGAATACATGGCGATCGCTTATTCCCTATCAGGGAACGTTTATTCTGACATTCATGAAGACCCACTAAACATTTTGTACTAACCCACCAGATGTAAGACGCAACTGAACGACGACGACTTCAGAAGCACCAAAGAATGAGCAAGATTAATATGGAACGCCACAATATACAGTCTAGCGTGATTCTGCTTACGACGAATCGATGCAGCGCAAAGATTACCCTCTGTTGTTAGCCCGCACTCCGGCCGCGTGCTTAATTATTTATGCTGCTTCTGCGCACGAACAACGCTTACAAAGACCGCCCGGAGTCTCCATCGCCAAACGGCAATGATGCACATTTCTGTTCCCATGACTGAATTGGACGGCTGCCCTGTTGTATCGTGTATACAAAAACACTGTCAGCTTGATAAGGAACCCAAGAATATCAAACGCAATCTTCATTGTAACTCATGCCGCAACTTACCGCCCGATGTTCACTGCCGCTCTACGGTCGTGTTATCTCGTCGATAACACCGAGGACTCCAAATAAAATGCTGCGATTTGTATGGCTGCAATTTTTTGGCCTACCAGGGTTCCCGGCGGTTTTTTTTTTTCTTTAAGCGTTTCTTTAAGCGGCTGACCAGCAAAACAACCGGCTCGTTAAACCTTTTCTTTCGGCGAGTCATCAGCACAGAGATATAGGGTCCGAACGAATTCAAATATCGCGAAATAAAGGCTTGTGAAAAGACCGCACTGTCAGGAACTTGATCTTGAGCAGATTGCTACGTCGCGGGCAGTCGCGGGTTATGTTATCGCATTTCTGTTCTTTTCTGATGAGCGTGTAAGTGCCGGCCCGTGTTCTAGGTGCGCTCTGTTTTGGACGTAAGTTGGAAAACTGCTAGAAAGCTGAGGGAACTTTTATAATCGCTAGTGATCAGAACCAGTTGCTCCTTTCGCTTTTTGTAAAACCTGTTAAAATACAGCCGCATTGGCATTCACAAATTTACAAAATGGAGCCACATGTTCGGCAAGCACTGCGCAAAAGGTAGTGTTTGTTTAGCAGCCATATGTTTGTATGTGGTCTCTACATTTTGTTTTCCCGCCATGCAAACCAATCCTTAATCTTTGCCGTACGGCCACTCAATTCCTTCGGGTCCGGGTTTCCCAGAAGGTGCTGTCGAACAAGTTAATCAACTGTGCGAAGGAGGCGCGCGATGAACGCGAAACGGCGCCAAAGCACGCCCAAAGCAGTCCGTGCCCAAAACTACCGTCGCCGAAGCAGACGACAGAGCCGACGGAATGCGTTCCGCCAACGCACCCGTCGGCGCAGGGGGAACGCCGGCCGCTTAGCCGGCCGCCCATTTGCTGCGCCATCTACATTGTGCTCCGCGAGTTATGGACATTAAGGGCCCGCCGGAGAGAGCGAAGTCGGCGCTCGTGTTTATCTTGCTCCGTGGTTTAGGCCGTGCTAGCCAATCGTTCTTTTTATTTCCAGTTACAGCAGAAGTGCTCTCTACACTTGGTACACTGAAACACACTAGCGCAGGTCTAGATAACATTTCTATTCGTCCTTTGGAGTTAGTTTCCGATTTAGACGTAAAATCACTCAGTCATAAAATAAATCTTGTCTTTAAGTATGGCCCTTTTCAATCCTTCCTGAAGAAAGCAAAAGTTGTACCTGTTTTCAAAAAAGGTGAACGGTTATCAATATGCAATTACCGCCGAATTTCCATTCTTTCTTGCCTAAGCAAACTAATCGAACAAATATTTTCCAAGCGTCTGAACAGCTATATCAATAAATTTGATCTATTGAATCCATGTCAATTCGGTTTCCGGTCTGGACGTTCTACAAACCAAGCATTTCTTTCCCTAACGGATTTCATTAAAAAATCTATTTACTCTGGACATTTTGTGGGTTGAGTTTTTTTGTACTTCACAAAGGCGTTTGACACGATTAACCATAATATCTTGTTTGAAAAATTGGAAGGTTACGCCATAGCAAGACCACCTCTAATGTTTCTGTAAAACTATTTACTTAACAGACAAAACTGTGTATATGTGGATAACGCTTTTTCTGAAACTAGAACATTTAACCAAGGTGTGCCCCATGGGTCGTTTTTAGGCCCTTCACTGTTTATTTTGTATATTAATGACCTTCCGGAATGCGTTAATTCTTCTCATTGCGTCTTGTATGCGGATGAAACCACCATTCCTTCCTCTGATAAATTATTAATTTGTTTCACGACATACTTGAATGCAGTACTAATTAACATTGTAAAGTGGTGCCGCGACAACTATTTAGTGATTAATCCTGAAAAAAACTAAATTCAGAGTCTTTAGCTCTTATCAGAAAAATACGTTTTTTTCCTCACCCTCAGCTTGTCTTTTGTTCTCATTTTTCAAACCTCAAGCGGAAAACAGCTTTCGGCATACGAGCTTTAATTAAAGGAGTACTGACACGAAATTTCTCGCTTTCAGTTTTTATGCTGTAACGAATACCTATTGGCCCAGTAATTACGAAAATCGAACCGCAAGCCGTCAGCCACCAACACAGAATTAATTCTAGCCCGTTTATCGCAACCGGTTTCAAATTTTGTCGCCGCGCGGGAAAATGGCCGTTCGAAGGCCACCCTGCAAGCGGGCCAGCCTTACGTCACGGCCTCCCCCGTGACGTCAAGGTAGTTCGCCGCATCGTCTGCTACGATTGCACATGGTCCGCACTCGCCCGCGCAGTCGACATGTCGTCTGAATCGTCAGACTCGGATGAGTCGCTGCCACCCGATAGACAGAACAACTTTATTTGGCCAGGCGATTAGGCCGGCGATGTCTTCGCCGTCGTCCGTTTTTTAATATCACTGCGGCTCGAACCGGCGCAGACCGTGATAGCAACAGCTTGTCGCCACTCTTCTAATCAATCTGATCGCGAAAAAGAAGTTCCACATGCGAGAAAGTAGATGTTAGTGTGCTGAAAAATTGTGCTAGGGGTTGTTATCAGCGCTGAATTTAAAAGTGGCGTTCAGATATTTGCTGCGATGGTAAGCCTACGATGACCGGCCGCGGAGGTTAGGCGCTCCGACCCAGCACTGCCGGCACCGCGGTGCGGCGAGCGGCCAAAAGATGGCTCCACCTGCGCGCTAGAATCAAAACAGGCCGGGGCAGATGTCTTGGTCACCGATCGCAGAAACGGAAATTATCGCCAAAATAAAGCTCCATATGCGAAAAAGGAGATGATAGTGTGGTGAAAAGTTCTGTAAGGGATGGTCATTCGCCGTTGTACAGATACCAGCGATCAAATAGTCGCCACGATATTAAGCCTAAAGTTCCCAACACCCAAGGTAACCCGAGCAACCCTTAGCCCGCTGGCTTGGGCGACTGTTCTTGCGGCCGCCGCCGCGCACAAACTCAGCCCACGTTTAGCGCTGAGAAAATATTGCCTCTTGGCGTCGTCGTCGATTTGCTCGGACCAGCTTCCACGAGCAGTACTTCGCATTCCGCGAGCTTGCCATAGCACAACTTGGGCGAGCTCGGCGCGACGCGCGCCGCCGCATCGCCGCGGTGCCCGTCGAAATCGCGCACCGCGCGGTGCCGGCACCGCGCAGTTTTCGCCACCAGTGCAAGGGAACATCATGCGCCGGCCACGAACTGAAGAGCAAAGACGTCGAACACGCAAAGTTTACAAGCATTGCTCACACAGCTACGCCCACGTCTCCTGCCCAAACGAATGCCACCGACAACAGCAGCGCAGGATATCGTATCGGGCTCCGAAAACGACTCTATGACGTCACCATGAACCGGCCGAGACACGCAGGCCGATGTTTCGTCACGCCGAAAGCGATTTCGCTAGTGCTGCCGATTTGTGGATGCTCGCGGCCGGGACAATAAAAATCGATTTTAGATGTGTATCCGGCCTCGGATCGCTGCAAAAATTTCTTAGAGGCATCTGTACAAACCACTGAAGCCAAATATATCATTTTTAGGCGTCAAAATTTGGTGTCAGTACTGCTTTAAGGCTGGCCGCTTCTTTCTTTATACAACTTTATTTTCTTTGTATTTTTCTTTCGTTCACAGCCATTTTCATTACGGCATTGTCTCATGGGGTGACACATACTCTTCTCACGTTAGATCTGTGCAACATATTCAACACCAAGGTATTCGCATTATAACATTTAGATCATCTCGCTCCTCTCTCTCAGGGCTACTGCGTGAGAATAACATACTATCAATCAAAGCGCTATTTCACTATAACTTAGGAATGCTTTTTTTTTACAAAATGCTGCAGCGCAACTTTTGATATAGCCTTATCGATGTTGCTGTTTTGCCCAGCAAAAGCGGTACTAAGTTTTCAAGCAATGACAATTTTTGCTTCCGACTGTTCACACTAATTACGGGAAGAAAACCTCTGGTTTTGCAGCTGTCACATTTTGGAATAATTTACCAATGGCTGTTAGATCATCCTCGCTCCTAACTTGTTTTAAAAAATCTCGGAGAATTTCTTTTGCTTTACTAAATACCCTGTTCGTTGTTCTTATCTACTGCGTATTTTCCTGGTGTTCTCATATGCCTTTATTTCCTATTTTTGTTCACGAATTGATTTAACTACTTGTGTTAGGTGCCGCTACCTTTTTGAGGGTATGTACACACCTGGATTATTTTCCGTGTCAGTTTACACTGCGTACTAATCCGATGGCCTCTTGTGCCCAATCGCTGCTTCAGTGCATTGTCGTATGTATTCAAAATCGAGGGTCCCCTTTCAGATTGATTGATTGATTGATTGATTGATTGATTGATTGATTGATTGATTGATTGATTGATTGATTGATTGATTGTAGGGTTTCTACGCGCCGACGCAACGCCGGTGATGAGGCACGCCGTAGTGGATGGCTCCGAATTAATTTTGACCACTTACGGACCTCTTACGCGATCCGAAATCTCGTACACACGGGCGTTTTTGCTATTCGCCTCCATCAGAAAAGCGGCCGCCGTGGCCGGGAATCGAACCCGCGACCTCGTGCTCAGTAGCGGAACGCCTTAGCCACTGAGCAGCCACGGCGGGTAGTCCCCTTTCAGTCTCTTGAATTTGGGAGCCTTGTCTGTATACGGATATCTTTGTACTGCTTTTATGAAATAAACTTTCATTTAAAAAAAATTGCTGCTGCTGAAAAAGGGTTGTAGATTGGCGTTTTTCCTGGACTCTATGCATGAATGCAACCTGTTTAGCATTATGTGCCTTATTCTTGCCATAGTGTGTGGTCACTGAATACAGATGATAGATAGCAAAAACTGCCCCACTGCCTTCTCCGTTGAGCATGGCAACCTGTCGGATGCTCTACTGACTAGTCACTTCACTAAACTACTTCTGCACCATGCAAGGTGGTGTCGTCATAAGCTGCCGAATTCGACGTTTGTTCGATTGCTTTTGTAGAATTGCTCGTAGAATAAAATGTAACGTGATTGGTTTTCCATATCTAGTTGTGTAAAATCTGTGCTCCTGTGTAGGATCATTGCTCCATTGCGTCGCTTTTTTTTGCTGCCTCGTTCCCTACCTCCGTAAGAGCAATATATCTGAAATATGGACTGATACGCCCGTTCTCGTTCTCTTGTGTTTTCTTCGATTGTTCATTGCTCAATTCTTTTTGCTTTCAATTTATTTCTTTTTTTCTTCCCCTTCTTTCTTTTTCTTGTTTACAACTGGTTTACCTCATTGATGTATGAACAAACCACTTCTGCTTGGGCCGCCCAAAGCCTGATGTATTGTATAAATAAATAAATAAATTAATAAATATATAAATAAATAAATAAATAAATAAATAAATAAATAAAATAAAAAAATGAAAAGCCCAGTGCGCATCAGATGTAGCTACAATGAGCATTGCTTTTATTGTACAGCAAAAAAGTCTGCACAACCTGGTTTGTTGAAATGATATATCAGAGTTCCTCTGGTGGCCAAAGTAATTCTGTTTCCACGCGACAAGAAACGCGAAACCACTGAAAATGGTTAACTATACATTGCCTTTTGAGAACGGCGTTTCTCACAAGTAAGACAATAGCAAAAATTATCCATGAGACGAAATGACTTCCACCACATAACTCATAGTTGCGCGGACACGATGATATTGATTCGGCGAATCAAGGTTTGCAATTCTGTCTCCGGCCTTCACTACACACTTTTATAAATGTTAATTTCGTGTACCTTTCCGACCAAGTGCCTTTCGTATCCGAGGTTCTTGAGATATTCCGGTAAAAGCTTGAACCTGAATGGCAAACCTGTTGTCTGCGCAGGCACTAAGGGAAGGGAATGCAAACCTGCAAAGAAATTTCGTGAATTACTATTACGCGCCGTAAATGAAGCTTCTTCGCCGAGTTTGAGCATTCAGTATGCCTACTTATATTAATTTCCTAATTGGTACAAACCTGCAGTTGCCATGTTTTTCCTATTCACACAAATAAGAGTAAACATGTTGAATTTATAACTTGCTTTAATCCAGTCATCAGCAATATGTGCAAAACTACATCCAACCTCCACTGTATGTCTTGTATACAAACTTATCTATCGTAAATGGTTAGATATTGTCACGAAGACAAGGACGATGCAGTGGTGTTGAATGAGAAACACGTTTATTGGAGCGAACTTGTGCTCCCCTAACAACTCAAAAGAATACAGAGGCGGCGAAGCAGCGGTCAACAAAGTGACTTGCACAGGCGAGTGTCGTCGAATCGAATGCCCCGGCGTCCGCACTGCAGGCTTTTTATCTTTTGGCGCGCGTGGTTCTCGAAACGTCGATTCGCATCGAGAACATAGTAGATCCAAGAAGATTATTCTGGGCTGTTCACGTTAGATCGGAATGCTCTCCCTATCACAACAGATAACACATGCGGCACAGAAAGAAAGAATGGAACACGCGCTTCCCTTGGCGCAGAGATAACACAGACCGGCGCAGCCGGGCGGTAAAAGCAAAACACAAATAAACAAACCCAATCTATGGTTCGCGGCATTACCCCCCCTCTAAGAGTGCATCGACCCGATGCTAGCATAAGCGACAGTCCGAACAAATGAAAATAAAAGTTCGTCATCGTCCGTAGAAAGGTTTTAGGCGAACCACGTGGACGACTTCAGGCCGCCTGCGTTGTCGTGATGTGCCGGAGTCACCATCAGGGATCACTTCGTAGGTAAGTTGGCCAACACGTCGTAGAATCTGGTAGGGTCCGAAATACCTTCGCAGGAGCTTCTCACTGAGTCCGCGTCGTCGGATGGGAGTCCAAACCCACACACGATCCCCTGGTTGGTACTCGGCGTCTCGGCGTCGGAGGTTGTAGCGGCCCGCATCCACCAGCTGCTGGTCCGTTATACGAACTCGAGCGAGCTGGCGGGCCTCCTCCGCACGTTGAAGATATCCGTGGACGTCGGCGTTGAGGTCGTCGTCTTCTACGTGCGGAAGCATGGCGTCGAGCATCGTAGTCGGCCTTCTACCGTAGACAAGCTCGAACGGCGTCAGATGTGTCGTCTCCTGGATAGCCGTGTTGTACGCAAACGTGACATACGGGAGCACTTCGTCCCAAGTCTTATGTTCAACGTCAACGTACATTGACAGCATATCTGCGATTGTCTTGTTCAGACGTTCTGTTAGTCCGTTCGTTTGGGGGTGGTACGCCGTCGTTCTTCGGTGATCCGTGTTGCTGTAGCGTAATACTCCTTGCATCAGCTCCGCAGTAAATGCCGTTCCGCGGTCTGTGATTAGGACTTCCGGGGCTCCATGTCGCAGCACAACCTGGCTTATAAAGAACTTCGCCACTTCTTGTGCAGTCCCCCTCGGAAGAGCGGCGGTCTCTGCGTAGCGCGTCATATAGTCTGTCGCTACGACAATCCACTTCTTCTGTGATCGTGACGTAGGGAACGGGCCTAAAAGGTCCATTCCAATCTGTTGAAATGGTCTCGATGGGACGGCGATCGGTTGCAGAAGTCCGGCGGGTCTTGTCGGCGGCGTTTTTCGTCGCTGGCAGTCACGGCAGCTCCGGACGTAGTGGGTGACGTCAGAGGTAAGGCCGGGCCAGTAGTACCTCGCCTTGATTTTTCCGATAGTGCGGGCTGTGCCCAGATGTCCGGAAGACGGGTCGTCGTGGCACGCTTCCAAAATTTCGTCACGAAGGTCCGCGGGGATGACGAGAAGGTAATTCGCTCTTGTTCCGGGGCTGAAATTCTTCTTCACAAGGACGGAGTTTCTCAGGCTGAATGCTGGTAAACTGCGTTTGAAGGTCCTAGGAACGGCAACGTTGCATCCCTCGAGGTACTCGATTATGACGCGTAAGTCGGGGTCGGCACGCTGCTGCGCGGCTAGGTCGCTCTCCGTCACGATCCCGAAGAACGCGCTGTCTTCATCAGAGTCTTGTGGTGGTGGGTCGACGGGGGCGCGGGACAGGCAGTCGGCGTCGGAGTGTTTCCTGCCGGATTTATAAACGACTGTAACGTCGAACTCCTGCAGGCGCAAGCTCCACCACCCAAGACGGCCAGAGGGGTCCTTCAAATTGGCGAGCCAACACAGCGCATGGTGGTCTGTTACAACCTTGAATGGCCTTCCATACACGTATGGGCGAAATTTTGAAATCGCCCATATAATAGCCAGGCACTCTTTCTCAGAGGCAGAATAGTTTTTCTCCTCCTTCGACAGACCACGGCTAGCGTAGGCGATTACCCTTTCGCAGCCGCTTTGCTTTTGGACAAGGACGGCACCCAAGCCTATATCACTGGCGTCCGTATGCATTTCCGTTTCGGCATTTCCGTCGAAATGAGCGAGCACGGGCGGGCTTTGCAGGCGTTTTTGCAGCTCGCCGAATGCTTTTTCTTGGTCGTTTTCCCAGCTGAAAGGGGTGCTATCTTTCGTCAAGCGCGTGAGTGGCTCTGCAATGCGTGCGAAGTTTGCGACGAAGCGCCGGTAGTATGCGCACAGCCCGAGAAATCTCCGCACGCCCTTCTTGTCTTTTGGCCTTGGGAAGTTCGCAATGGCTGAAGTTTTTGCCGGGTCAGGTAGGACTCCCGCGGCGTTGACGACGTGGCCCAAGAACTTGAGTTCCCCGTATGCGAAACGGCACTTTTCAGGCTTCAGCGTCAACCCCGACGTACGAATGGCCTCGAGTACAGACTCCAACCTTGCAAGGTGTTCGTCGAAAGTCCGGGCGAATACCACTACGTCGTCGAGGTATACGAGGCAGGTGTGCCACTTAAGGCCAGCTAGCACAGTGTCCATGACTCTTTGAAACGTCGCTGGTGCTGTGCACAGCCCAAACGGCATCACCTTGAACTCGTATAGGCCGTCTGGGGTTATAAATGCAGTCTTCTCTCGGTCTCTCTCGTCCACTTCAATTTGCCAGTAGCCGGTCTTCAGGTCCATCGATGAGAAGTACTTCGCGTGGCAGAGGTGGTCGAGGGCGTCGTCGATTCGGGGGAGGGGGTACACGTCCTTTTTCGTGATTTTGTTCAGTCGCCGGTAGTCAACGCAAAACCTTAATGTGCCGTCTTTTTTCTTTACGAGTACGACGGGCGCAGCCCAGGGGCTTTTCGATGGCTGTATAATGTCATCGCTCAGCATGTCGTCGACTTGAGTCCGGATGGCTTCCCGTTCGTGTGAAGAGACGCGGTACGGTGACTGTCGGGTAGGTCGGGCTCCATCTTCGGTTATTATTCGGTGCTTCGCTAGAGGGGTCTGACGTAGTTTTGCGCTCGACGAAAAACATTCGCTATAGCGACGCAGCAAAGCCAATAATTTTTTCCGTTGTTCTTGCGGTAGCGCCGGATTCACGTCGAATGGCTGCGGGAGCTTGAATGTTTCTACGGGTGTGCGTTCAAAGTCGGCGACTGCGATCACATCACTTGCTTCTTGCGTTTCTTCGAGGAACGCAATTGCAGCTCCCTTGTTTAAATGCTGGTACTCTTCGGTGAAATTAGTGACCAAAACGTGAGATTGGCGTTGCTTAAAGTGCGCAATGCCTCTTGCGACGGAGACACCGCGGTCGAGAAGCAACCTTCGATCACTCTCTACGATAGCGTCGATGTCAGAAGCAACATCCTCACAGTAGACGGCGATCATCAAGCTTGCGCGGGGTGGCAGGGTGATGTGATCGTCGGCGATCCTGACAGCAGCACGGTGATCGGGGTTCGGCTGCGGCGTCGTGGAGTGATTGGAGGAAAATGTTATCGACTTGGTCTGCAGATCAATTATTGCGCCGTTGTCCGTCAAAAAGTCCATTCCGAGAATCACGTCGCGGGAGCAGTTAGGCAGAACGACGAACGCCGCAGGGTACGTTGTGCCGTCTATGGTGACGCGCGATGTGCACGTTCCACTTGGCGTCACGAGGTGGCCTCCTGCTGTGCGTATGTGCGGACCGTCCCATCTGGTCATAACTTTCTTCAGTTTAGACGCAAATGGTCCGCTCATTACCGAATAGTCAGCTCCCGTGTCTACGAGGGCGACTACGTCAAAGCCGTCGATGGACACCTTGACGTCAGATTCAGTCGTCCTCGAGTTGCGGGTTCGTCGGGGCGTCGTATCTCTGCTTGTACGTGTTGATGGTCGGGCACTGTGCATCGTCGTTGTCGTCGTCTTCTCAACGGACGTCTTGGTCAGGTCGGGTACGCGTCGCGCCGTGTAGCTGTCGTCGTGTTCAGGAGTCTCGTTAGGGCTAGGTCGGGTCGTCGGGATGAGGGCATGTCGTGAATGATGGTCTTCAGCGAGTCGCTGCGTCATTGGAGGGTTTTCATTTTTCCGCCGTTGTGCAACTTTACCTCCCGAAGTTGCTGCTTTTAGTTTCCCCCGCGTGGGCTGGGGGACCTTCCACGTGAGAAGTCAGCAGTGCTGCGGCGGTTTGGTGACTGAGACGGGTAGGGCGACGGTGAACGGTTGAAGCGGGCTGGTCCTCGGTTGGTGTTGGAGAGGTATTCTTCGATCTCAGCAGGGCGCTGGCCGTATCGGGGGCGTGGGGCGTCGACGGAGAACCCTCGCAAACCGAGCCTCTTGTAGGGACAGCGACGGTAGATGTGGTCGGCCTCTCCGCAGTGGTAGCACAGCGGGCGATTATCGGGCGTTCGCCACACGTCGGTCTTCCTTGGCGTCTGGTATTGGTCTACAGGGCGTCGGGCGGGCGGCGTTGGACGGCGGTATGGCTCAGCCTCTTGACGACGGGTTGGAGCAGGGCGGGGTTGACGAACAGCCGAGGAGTAGGTCATGGCTTGTGGTTCGCGGGGTGCTTCCGACGGCGTAGAAGTTCCCAGTGCGTTTTGGACTTCTTCTCGGATTACGTCGGTCAGGGAAGCCACTTGAGGTTGCGGCGTCGTTGGAAAAAGCTTCCGAAGCTCCTCCCTGACCACTGCTCGGATGGTCTCTCGCAATGTATCGGAGCTTCCATTTGCAGCACCGATGGTCTCCGAGAACAGCGCGTTGACAGGGCGGTCGTACTGCCTGGTTCGAATTTCTAGCGTCTTCTCCATCGCGGCCGCCTCAGACGCGAATTCGGCCACTGTCTTCGGAGGGTTACGGACTAGACAAGCAAAAAGCTCTTGCTTCACTCCTCGCATTAGAAACCTGAGCTTCTTTTCCTCGGTCATTTCAGGGTCCGCACGACGAAAAAGTCGCTTCATCTCCTCAACGAAAATCACGACTCCTTCGTTGGGGTGCTGCGTTCGAGTTTCAAGCAAAAGCGCAGCTCGCTCTTTTCTCACCACGGTAGTGAAGGTCTTAAGGAACTCCCTCTTGAATTGAGTCCAGTCGGTCAAAGAGCTCTCATGGTTCTCGAACCAAGTTCGAGCAGCATCTTCTAAGTAAAAGAAGACATGCCGGAACGTTTCTTCATCGTCCCACCTGTTGAAGATGCGGACGCGCTCCAACTTCTCCAACCATTCTTCGGGGTCTTCAGCGGGGGCTCCCCGGAACGATGGCGGTTCTCGGGGCTGCTGCAGGATGATTGGCGACGTTGTTTCTTGCACCATGGTGTTGGTTGCAGCGTTCCTTCTCTTGGGCCCTTCTGGCAGAAGACCGAACTCGGGCGGTAAATCTTGCAGGCGGGGGCTGGCTCTTGTTGGATTGGCTTGGCGGCTTTTCGAGGTTGTAGTGGGCATGAAGGGTGCGTACCCAGCACCTCCACCAGATGTCACGAAGACAAGGACGATGCAGTGGTGTTGAATGAGAAACACGTTTATTGGAGCGAACTTGTGCTCCCCTAACAACTCAAAAGAATACAGTGGCGGCGAAGCAGCGGTCAACAAAGTGACTTGCACAGGCGAGTGTCGTCGAATCGAATGCCCCGGCGTCCGCACTGCAGGCTTTTTATCTTTTGGCGCGCGTGGTTCTCGAAACGTCGATTCGCATCGAGAACATAGTAGATCCAAGAAGATTATTCTGGGCTGTTCACGTTAGATCGGAATGCTCTCCCTATCACAACAGATAACACATGCGGCACAGAAAGAAAGAATGGAAGACGCGCTTCCCTTGGCGCAGAGATAACACAGACCGGCGCAGCCGGGCGGTAAAAGCAAAACACAAATAAACAAACCCAATCTATGGTTCGCGGCAATATTGTGGTTAACGGGGAGCTAGTGCCTCAGGAAAACATTTACCAATGTTTTTCTTACATGAAGCGCTAAAAGCCCTTAAAAATACCATTTTAATACACCTCTCTCGCTCTTTTGAAACTACTTTAGTTGGCCGGGTCAATAGAGACAGGGTACATTCAGTGATTGGTGTTGAGAAGGAATAATTGTTTATTTCCCGAGCGCTGGGGCTGCTGCTAGGGCACCCGCCTGGTGGGGACGTCCCTAGTCCGGGATGCCCTGGCCTTGGCTGGCAGTCCAGTCCCTCTACCCCAGTATGCGCTAGGTCCCAGGGTCCGGACTTTTCAGGCAGGCTGCCTACTGTTCGTAAGAGGGGGGAAGTCTGGGGTGTAGGTCTGTGGTTTTTCCGCACTCCCATACTTGGGGGTATGGGGTGCCGGGCAAGGGACAGAAATTTCAGGTGGCCGGGTATATGGTGGGGTAGATGGCGTGAAGAAGGGTGCGATGAGTATAGGGGTTTGTTTGTATTCTTCTCAGGCTAGTGGCTTCTTGTCTCGATAACTGAATGTGAAGACGGGAATATTCTTCTTCTTTGGCGGTAGTGGCCGAGAATATTTCCATATTTTACGAGAGGTTCTGTTTTGGGAGCAGTAGGCGATGTGTGGCTCTCGTAGATAATGGCCCGGTGTACGTGCGCGCGGCTAGTGGCATGGGCCGCCTCATTACCGGCGAGGGATGTGTGTCCTGGACCCCAGACGATTTCTATTTCGGGTAGTTGACCCTTGGTTAAGAAGATGCGGAGGGCTGTTTTGGAGATGCGTCCCCGTAGATAACTGCGGCACGCTGCTTGCGAATCCGTAAGCACTGTGATTTCGTCCTCACTAGTCGTTGCTGCTAGGGCAATAGCCACTTCCTCTGCGGTTTTCGTCTGTGTTGTACGGACGGTGGGGCAGGTCGTTTCTTGCCCTGTTGAATTGGTGACGCATACCACGCGGGCTGGCCGCTGAAGATGAATGAATGAATGAAACTTTATTAATTTTTTGAATGAATGAAACTTTTGAATGAATGAAGATAAGGAGACGCGTCAGTGTACCTTCTACTTGGGTTTTGGCCATGCTTTATGTGCATGACCGTGCGATTCGGCGAGCTTGATTGTAAATTGGGTGCATGTGGCGTGGTAGTGGCGTTACACTGATGTTATATCTAATTAGTAGGGGAATCCTGACCTTCTGGACTTGCATTGACGGCGTTGTATAGTTGAATCTTCTTAGGGTTGCTCGTCTTGTTAGAGTTAGCTTGAGGCGTACTATTTGAGAGGTATGATGAGCTTCCTCTATCTCTTCCCAGGTATTGGGCAATGCAAACTGAAGTAATATATTTGTCTTTGTCTTGGAGGGCAATCTTATGGCAGTCTTTTAGGCTTGGCGGATAAAGATATTCGAATCGTGCCTCCTCATTCTTTTTGAAAGCCAAGTACGGCGCACCGTAGCCGATCCGGCTTACTAGCATTGCGTGCACCATGCGCATGGGGTCCGAATCTTGCAATCCAAAGCGTAGATTTGATACGCGGTGTACTAAGTGAACCAATTGACTGAACGTCCTTTGTAGGGGGGCTGTGGTGTGGAGGCCTGATCCATTTCGGGGATTGTAAATCCAAAAATGCGCAGATGGGATACCTTTGGAACTGGTTTGCCTGCTATTTGTAGTTCCGGGTCAAGGATGCACCGCCTTCTTCGTTGAGCCATCCCACTACTGAGAGCAAGGAGTGCTGACCTTTCTGTTGATGATCCTAATATCCTTCCCTGGTATGAAACAAATGACTAATCCTCTCGAAACAGAAGACCTGAAATTTGTATACTGAACAAGTAGCGTTTTGGTGGAAGGAAAAATATGTCAAGCACCAAGACCTTACTCTCTGCACGTCTTTCTTTTGTTTCCTTTGGTATATGTTTTTGCCTCATTTGTGCCACTTTGTCCGTTTAACTGGAAATGTATCGTTCGAGATGTATCTTCTAGATCTCGCACTTGGAATATATTGCTGTTAGGACATGAACCCTAGCCTGAAAATAAATGTTTGTAGTTTGAGTTCTGAAAGCATGCCCGTGCGCACTGACCCACGAAGCATTCAACATTTATTGAACGCTTCGGAACAAATTTCACGCCCAATACAGACGCCAACGGGTAAGTAAAACGGTTTCAGTGAAATTTCGGCTTCAATGCCCACACAGGTTGGGAACACGCAGTATGAAAGCAAGTAAGCGCACCTCCCGACGCAACACTCGTAGTGCCGGGTAAGCATTGAAGGCGGAATATTTGCCACCCACCGTTGTGAACACTATAGAGTCCAGTCATGATTGATGCCCTGGACGGCGAGCACAGGGGTTGCGTGTAGTAGTTGTTCAGCAAGATTCCAGCACTGGCAAGAGTATCCAAATTGGGCGTTGGTATCTGCGATAACCCATGCAGGCTTGTGTCTGCCCAGCCCTGCGCAATGGGTCAGAATACGGGCGTGTCTGAAAAATTATTGGCTTTAAATTTGCGAGCTTTAAATACACAAAGTTCTATTTAGGCCGATGCAGCTCGGGACAGAAATCAAGCGGTTACTTAGCACACTTATGGGTGGGACTACCAGCCCCTGGTTTTGTTATTGATAAACAAGATTCTCCCAGAAACTGCCCGACAAGAAAAAAATGCACAACGGTTTGTCTTACTTGTGTTAGTGTTTGTGCTGCGCCTAAAAACGGTCAATTTCGAATGCACGTCGGAAGCATCACACCTATTAAAGGCCTATAAGTCTGTCAACAGTCAACGATATCGATTATTTTGTTCGTCTTAACAACACTAGTGGATGAGACAGGTGTAAAAGTATGCGCCAGGCGAGAGCTACGGCTGTGATCCGCGAACTCACAATTCTCCTAAAAAAAGTGCATCGCGAATCGTTAATGTGACTGCAAATGGCGGTAACCAGTATCATAATAAAAATAATGAAGTTATTGGTATCCTATTCAGCGTATTTAAAGTTTACGTGAGAATTTTTACCACGCAGCTTGGTATATTGCTTTAAAAGTACCTGTGCTTGAACAAGAGTTAAGGCCGCCGCTTGTCCGAAACATGAAGTTTTTACCATAGACGGAATACCATTTTGTTTTACCTCATATATCGTATCTTTTTAGCTTCCCGGTTTATACAGGACGACCAACCACGCCTTGTTTACTGAGACACCAGAAAATAAATCATTCATTTCTCTGTGCTGTTTGCCTTCCATTTTTTTACGTTGAAAAGGCCGTCATAAAGCGTCCACAGCCAACCTTGGCTGTTTTCTCAATTTTACTCAGTCGTCGCCGGCTGTGCCAGTGCGTGCTTCCATCGGCTATCAATTTCGTCGCAAACATTGGAAGCCATTCAGAAAGCGGTTGTTTTTTGATGTCATAGATCACGGCGCCTAGACTGTGCTGCATCGCTCAGAGTCCAGGCCAAGGTCGTGACAGGCCCCACTCTGTATAGGCTGGGCTGGGTATAGGGCAACACCTGCAAAGCCTGAAGCTGCCCAATAATGAAATACTCATTTTATTGATTTTCTATTATCGATCAAATTTTTGGTTCAAAAAATGATCACCACATTTATATTTGGCTGTAGGCTATAATACAAGTATAATTCAGGAATGTGCAACTAAAGGCCACAAGAGACGATATAAAAGCATCTGATGGAAATTATGGGCTTTCTGATTTGTATACTCTAAGTCCACTATTCCACACTTCTTGGTGGGGAGCCCCTTAGGCCTAACATTTCCCGATAAAATGGCACCGTTCAGATAAACTGAGTTTTCCTTCACTGGTAACGGAAAAAAACGTTATGCGATATATTTTCTACTTAGATGATATTTCCCAGTGGCTTGAAACTTTTTATCGACGAGTGAAGCTTGCGGTAAGTGGCTCTGAAGCCTCTCGGGAAATAACAAGTGCAATATAGCGAGCCTGGTTTTTCCAGAAGCATTTTCTGGCATGGCAACAGCCCGTAGTCGTATCCCACTGTTTCGGAAGAAGCCCAGCACAAATACCTAAGATTGAACATTCCAGATGACAAAAATTCGCATGCTAGATCGCCTCCCATTTTCGTAAATTGCTTACCAGGTCATCAGCCAGGATGAAGATAATGTGGGGCGGAACGTAGTTTTTTCCAAAATTTTGAGCCAAGGTGACACTGATGAATGACATCCAAAGAAAAATCATTCTGGAACTACAGAAAAAAACTGCTCGTAATGATGCATTAAATCACATGCAAAGATTGTGACGTTCTGGGACCAACACACAGCCGGCATGAAAGTTTTATCAATGTGTTCAGTCTGGCTTTAAAAAGACAATGAAGCGACTTTGTCAAACTTCTGCTTTGGTCTGCGTTGCTTAGACAGGCTCAAGTAAGCACATTTTAAGTGCAATGCACTTCTTAAGCGACCCTGAACCTGCGTCCACCGGCGATGTCCCCGCACGTGGAGATGGGCGCGCGCAGCCTGGCCGCTGACATGGCACATACCCACGTGGGGGATTGGCCAGGAATCTCCTCGTCTTCCTTGGCAACGGGGGGAGATGGGCGCGTGCTGCCTGGCCGCTGACATGGCACATACCCACGTGGGGGATTGGCCAAGAATCGGGCGTGAGAAGGGCTAATGCACCTGCTTAAAGGAGTACTGACACGAAATTTCAAATCTGAGATCCGCTCTAGCAGTCGAGTACAACGACAACACAAACAGGTGTCTGTGAATAAATGCATCTTTCTTTCTTTGTAGTTGTGTGTGTGTGTGTGATCTCTCTTTCGCGAACATTACCGAACCGCGCAAATTCAACTCGTGCATTCGCACTTTCCCATTCTTCCCCTCGGGGAAATGCGGGGAATTTTTTCACCGTTTATCCGGTCGATAAAGCAGTATTTAATTTATAAAGCCTGAAAGAAGAAAATCACCGTGCGAAATTTGCGGCTGTGGCAACATCAGTGGCGCGCATGCGATATGCGACGTGATTGGGGGATGTCCAAGATCGTAACTCAAAGCAGTTTCGGTTTCGGTTCTCTGAAACAAAAACATGCTTGGCATCCGACGTAAACTTTGCCATGGAATTCCCCATAGCTCTGGAATCGGGGTAAACCTCGCATCTGCCATGTTGTCGGCTGTAGAATGCGTGAGACAAGCCTGATATCACGGCTTTGAATCATAACGGTCACAGGCCGTTCGCTGAACGCCCTAAGCGTCAACGGAGATGTTCTAATGCGAGGTGCTTTGCCCCACCTTTTCAGCGTGCCTAGTTCGTGCCTGTGTCGTAAAAGAAATGTTCGCACCATGCCGAGATTCGACTTATTCGGCACTGTGCCCGCAAGCAGTCGGTGCTTATTATGTCAACAGCGCGCCCATGAGATCTCGCCAGCACGTCAGTGTCATTCTCCGCGCATTCTGCAAATTCGCTCGTGGAGAATGAAGGTTGCACCGAAAAATTGTGAGTCAGTATAAACAACATTACTCAAAAACAAAAAACGAACTTGAAAAAAGCAAAACATGCGGTACTGGGAATTGAAACCCGGGAATTGCAGAAGAACACATCCAGTGTTCCAGACCACTCGGCCATAACAACTTATTTTTCTTTTCTTCTTAGGATATTTATTTCAAATGTAGAGAAACATATTTACAAGAACTGTTTTACAACTATTGTCGCCTAATATAAAGGCTAAAACGAGTAATCCGGAATTCGGCGAAAAACATTCACAACTATTCCGGCTAGTGATTGGGCAGCGATACAGACCGAGGCAAAACAGGGTACCAGTCAGGTCTCCAATAATGTTGCTCATAGTAGCCTTTTAGCTTGAGTATTATTTCACTAAGGTGCAGCTTAGGCGTCACTATCGGCTCGGCGTTTCTGTCTAACATTCGCGTTTTCTATAAACTGTACAGAACCACCGGAAAAAAGAGGTCATAAGGCACATCCCCACCGGGAGTTACAAAGTTATACACACTGTGGAGTGTTAATTCAGACTATTGTCAGTGTGTCCGTTGAAGCGCACCCCAGAAAACATGAGCGTCTTGGCAGTCAATTAAACAATGTTCAGTTGTTTCGGAAACTTCAGAAATTCTACAGTTTACAAGGACACAAAAATGTTCCTACTGCGCAGTTAGGTTTTAACGGGCAAGGTTTCCGTATTTAGCTTGAAAGAGAAAGATTTTGTACATGGTAAAAGGGGCATTTTACAAACTCGCTTTAGGACATCATGACCGGGTAAACGATAGCAAAGAGATTTGTAGAGGGGTGCAGGATATAACACTGATATTAAATCTGGTTATTGTTTTGCGCGACACCGCAAACAGTCAGTGAAAGAAGAACAGACCTCATGCATTAAACCCCACAAGGATGGTCGTGAGGAACATTTAGACAAAACAATATTACCAGGAAGAAAATCGACAAGATTCACTAGACAAAAGGCTGTTATAAAGGGATGGCATGACCCACGAAGAAACAAAAAACGCGCGATAGTTGCCTCAACTATAGATATATTAACCAGAGCCCCCTCGCACAGATGTTCCTAAGCCTATTATACCGTCTCATAGGCTCAATGAAAGACGGCCCTACAAATGTCTCGAAGGTCCTGTTGAAACTCTGCTTCCTGGCAACACCGACAACCGGTCATGCAGAGGTGTTTAATTGCAGGTGACCTCTGAAGATTGGAGACGTGCAAGAAGAGAGAAGGCAGGACCGGGAAGATAAGACTGTAACTGCTATCGTGTTTAAAATATGCGTGAAATAGCAGAAAATACAATAGATGTTTGCGCGGAGGTAATTTGCGATCTTGTAAAGCAGCCAGGCTATTTTAACAAGTCTCCGCAGCAAACATGGGGGCTCTCATGTCGATCAAAGCACGCATAAGCTACCTTGCCCAGGAGTCCGGAATAGTATGTTGGATTAGCAGACTGCGCGTTTCAAAACAACACGCTGCTTAGAAGGGTCTTTAAAACGTCTCTGAGCGTAATTGTTTAAATATAGCCTCTCTTCGGCGCAGATTGCAACTATTGAATGACTTGCAACACATACCTGGTGATCATTAAACGTTGAAGGGAGGTGTACATCCGTGCTGTCTCTTGGCTTCACGTTGGTTGAGGTTTGAAAATTTCCCTCTGCCGCAGCTTGATTCAAGTAACGACACGTATGCGCTGAGAGAACGTTAGCGCACGGGGTTTTTGATTTAGGCTGGACAGATGTGCTTGAAAAATATTTTAACCGGATGCCCCATAAATTTGATTACCGGAAGTCCTTCTTGCGTATATGGCAGCAATTAACAAATGGTAAATAAAAAACGAACCCGTATTGAAAGAGGGCGAGAACGGAAGCTTTACGTCGTACTCATAGTAATTCAGAATACCCTGCCACAGAGGAAATACAAGTCTACGAACTGTGTCAGGTCCCCACGTGTGGAAAGGTCGACAGTCGATGCTTCAAGATAAGTGCTCCCGCACATGTGGTGCTCTACATGCTATGACATCGAGTACGTTTGTGAAATATCAGAAACTTCGCATTTTTTCCTGCGCTACGCTTTATTTTGCGTGTATTGTTCGAGAGCAGCCTTTAAATGTACGAAGCTCTCAATTTGTCTATAAAGAAACCCGCAAGTCAAAATGCAAGGTCCCCTAGATCGATAGATTGGCTCACTGAGAACACAAAGGGAGCGCTCTTACGCGTGGCTTTTGTGAAATAGGGTAGTAAATATCGAAAACGTAAAAACAGGTGTCAGGGCCACTGGCTGTTCCGCGCAACTTACAGTGTAAGTGGTTGAAATTTCGGGGCAAACATTTTAGCAAGAGGCCAGCCAACGTGTATAATAACCTAACTGAAAAAATTTGTAGTGTCATGTTTGAACGCCAAAGAACGAAATTAAGCAAGTTTCACTGCACGTGTGAGCTTTCAATTGCGTCGCAGTGATTTGCTAGAAGGGCTGTTCGTCCTCTCTTGAATAGTTTCAGTACCAGCCTGGGGTTGATACCGCAAGTAGTCACGAGAAGGCGCCTCTGCACCAAAAAACGCCCATAAATAAATACTGGATTGAGTTTTCATTATTTTAGGTACTTAACGGGTCAATTCATGATATATTTTCTTTATTTTATACTATTGTGTACCTTTTTGCGGCCTAACAACAGCAGCCTCCCTAGAAGCGGCGCCGTGGAAATACCAGCCCTAACACATTTGCACACAGCGAACCCGTTCCTGTGGGCCCCATTGTGTTTCACATCGTTTTCGTAACGCGAGTGCCCCAGGTGCGACTCAGACCGGGAGCGGCGGTGATCTTTTCGAAGCACCTGTTTGGGTGCGTCACCCGTGACGTTACGTATTACACGTTACAAGAGACGGGCTACGACGACAAGCCGGCGACTAGACCACTCCGTACTTAAAAAAGAATGCTACCCGGCGACCCCAAATGTATAGTTCGCTTCGGTTTCGGTGGTTGAATACTGGCGCAGTACTCAGCGATATATTTGTGTGAGCCTTGTACAGTACTATGTGCATAGCCCCTCTTATTATGACCCTGTACATGATTTTTAGTACGCTGAAAAAACATGGAAGCGTTTATTTTGGCTAACGTCAGTGTTTTAAAATGACGCAACGTCTGGCGTACGCAACGTCCTTGTTGGCTTACGCTGGACGGCCTTACTCGCACGTGTTTGTGGAGATACGGCTATGCGACGCGACTTGCTGCGCATGACGGGTTGGTTCGCCCATCCTTCACATGGCCTTACACATAAAAAAGACGACACGCCTTTCTTCAAAAAAGCGTCAGTGACGATCACGGGTGCCATTAATAAACATTTTGCTTATTTATCGGTAGCACCAACGGTTGCGGTAGTTCGGGAAAGCACGACTAATTTAACCGAGACTGACGAAACCGCTTATTACGTGGTAGCGTTGTATTCGATTGCTTCCATACCGCTATACATCACCGCCGCCTTGCTTGCTGTCGGTTTATCGTCACGCACACAGCGGCTGCAGCAGCAGCCGCTATTTGTTTCGTGGAATTGCTGCGAGGGAAATGAGCAAGGAAAATGCGTCCTTTGATTAGCTAATTTTCAGCAATTAAGGCATCTTTAGTAATCAAACCAAAGCTAAAATGGCTATGGGAAAGTCAGACGTTCGTTTCAAACTAAGTTACTGGTTGCCTTCAGTGTGCTGTTAATAACCTAATTCACGAAAATCGTTTCATTCCCTGAGTTGTGTGCTCCGTAATTATGGTTCGGAATGTATTGCTTTATAAACCCAATCTACAGCCACGCGTGACATTGTACTTTGCGAGGAATTGAAGTCAGAAGTCCTATTAAAGCTGCCGGTGACGGTCTTTCACTGTATAATGCGGAAATCTAGACTTCAAAGGACATCGAAACGGCAGAGTGATCCTAGACACTATGAAGCTGCAACACCCACAATATTTCTTGATGTAAAACTATTTTTACTACGCTGACGTCAAGTAAATAAACCGACCCTTCGTGAAATTACCTCCAGCTGTGCGCCTACTCTTGAGTCTCATGAGGCTAAGTAAAAAGCACCTAGAAAGGTTCCATGTGGACCAGGTTAAGGCGCAAATACAACTGCTCTCACCCAGCCGGTATATTTCACCCAATCCTCGAATTTGTGAAAGGCCGTTAGCAACTGTACTTGTAGGGGGGTGTGGCTATCCGTCAACCCGAGCAGTGTTGCAGAAGACCGATGAACCAAAAGTATTATCACAATTCATTTACTTAATAAACGCGACAAAATATTGTCTGTCTGACGTTTTTTAATCTGCCATGTTGCCCTTTTAAGTGGAAAGGTAAAAATGGCCCGTCGAGTGAATAGGCGGCGTGCGTAACACTAATGGCTCTTCGAAAGCGGTCTATACGACGAGGTGTTCCATACCACGAAGCGTTGCAAAGCAGGAGCTTAAACTGCGCGGTAGGTGGAGCTGGACCGTTTCGAAGTGTTCCATAGGATGACGAGTTGAACACTGGGAGCTCAAACTCGGCATAAGCGAGGTGTGGTCACCGGTGCTAAGTCAACACAGAGATAGAAGGAAGAACGCCACAAAACGAGTGAACAGACAATAAACTAAATTTAGCGTCGCTGTCAGCTCGACATTAGACGCCGAACGAAACGAGCAGCCGCGTAACGCGCAAGAAACAGATAAAAGTGATTCGAAAGCTTTCAGACGGATCGCGAAGCAATACATCTCTGGCGGAGATATTAATAACCCCTTCAAAAACGCCGCGAAGGCATAGTAAGCGCGTCCGGGGATCTCCAATATACAATCATGCTTTTCCGATTTCGCACTCACAAGTCGTTAAGGATACGGGGCGTAGGTTCCATACCAGGACTACAAATCACCTGGATGGCTCACACCACTTCCCAGATTCCATGCGTGCGCTCCGCTGTTACTCATCAACACGAGATATATTTTGAAACTGTTAAAGAGCCAGCTATCCACCAGCTGACCAAAACACACCCCAGTGGCATTCTCTCCCTGGATGTAACGGGAGCATTCGATCGAGTAACACAAGCAGCCACTCTTCAATGACTGCAAACTACCAATTGGTACCAAGCAGCCTGAAACTTTTGATCTTTTCTCGGAAACCGCAAATCTGCAAGCAATCCACAACCCATTCATACGGCAATGGATGGAGCGGGTAATCAGCAAGTACCTAATGTTCTAGCTTAGACTGGTAAGAGAGACTGCGCAGCCAGGTGATCGCGGTCCGGGTATCCCCTACAACGAGCTGGTACCCAAAGCAGCACACGTTGTTTAACTAGATATTTATACGATTGTTTGTTTGATTGATTGATTGATTGATTGATTGATTGATTGATTGATTGATTGATTGATTGATTGATTGATTGATTGATTGATTGATTGATTGATTGATTCATTCATTCATTCATTCATTCATTCATTCATGCATGCATGCATGCATTCATTCCCGATCCACAGCCCTTGTACACAGTTCGGGTTCTTGGCCAATACAAATTTTTCACACCACCCCGCGGAACACCCGAATGATCGGCCATTGTATCTCTCCTTATCGACCCGGCATCTTCCGACACCTCATATCAACTAGCCACCATACCGCGAATAAATCATGCGCTATTGCGTATGATGCAAGTTAGGTATTGCGGCAAGTGGTATGGTGGTGGTTTCAAAATGGTGGCAACCCTGAATTTTTGGCTCCTACCGACTACCCAGGAAATAAAGACCCACTTAACGAACCCATCTCCGCTACCATAACGTATCTACACTCGCGGGACCCCAATATGCACTCGAGAAATCAGCCTTACTCATTCTCATAGCAAGAACTGTATCCGATGTCGGCCCCAGAGGCCAGACACTGCCCTAACAATCTATCGCCTCCATGTACTCAAGGTGCCCCTCTACGTGTCCTCAGCCTTATACTGACCGGACGGGGGTGGGCTCATACCCCCATATATGGTATCCCAAATGACTCCCCTCATTTGCGACATCATGAGTCAATGCCAAGGGTTCGAAGAAAAGACACCGTACAAATGGTGCAAGCACATATGGCTCCCCCTGCCTCTCAGTTTGACCGTATGAACGTACACAAGCCGACATCAAGTTTTAAGAAGTCACCAAGCTAGTCCCTAGAAACCCTAACTCCCACCTTTAAATAACCACTCCTCCAACTATGGGTCTAGAATACTAAGAATTAACTCGTTGAGGCCAATGGAGCAAGCCGAGTAGGACATCTAAAGCTCCCATACCAGGTCGGCACGTTGTACACACACCAGGCTACGATATCCCTCCATCCACGCAAACCATACAATCTCGCAGAAATAGATCTGAACATCTATCCGTTACCTGAAGAGATGCTTACAAGCAACATAAAGGCTGATGCTACGCATGGGTAACTGTCTCTGCACCGAATACCAAAAAGGCCCTATCTATACATGCTTCACCAATACCACCGGCTACCTCTACAAAGAAAGCTACGCCCTCGCGTTTGTAAACTTAAGGAGTGAAACGCTCAGCTTCCTCTGCTACCTCGTACGTCCAAACAGTCCTACAGCCAGCCAAAGCAGCAGATACCGCCACAGAATTTATCAGAGCGATCCCCTAGCTGCTGTGAGATCTTTGAAGGCTGCATATCCAAATAGCACTACGTACTTACAATGGGCTCAACGCACTCCCGGAAGTTCACAGCTCCAGGACCCCTCGACACAAGTCCTTGGAGGCGAGTGGGGCGACTCACGCTGGTGCCCGTGCGACAACACGCGGGGCCCAGAGAAAGATATCTAACCGTACAATGCGCTAGAACCTGCGCCCCCCACGCTTCTATGACATTCTTCGCTATTGCCCACTCTGACGCTACATACTCTCCTCGCCCAAGTTTCACCAATGAAGATGAGGCCACTTTATGCCGCATAAAACACACTTTTCCTTACAGAGCATCCCTGCACCTCATGAACCCAACTCCATATAACTGAACATGACCAACCACACCAACCAATTTGCCTCACATTATATCGGAATGCAGAACACCCCATAGCTCCCCCTCCAACCCTTCCCACAATTATTGAGCCGTGCGAGGGTGCACTGACCAGCTCCCGACACGGCGAGTGGAGACTCTGGTCTCTCGTGCCCGGACGGCGGCCATGTGTAAGAGATAGATGTAATGAAGTATCCCACCCACCGGAGAAACAGCTCTAACCCCCACCGTTCGTTAAAAAAGTTTGTTCCACCTTCGCAATTTACAATACATAACAAGTGGTGTCCAATATGTTAAATTTCGAAGTTCATATAATGTATCGTTTTAAACCCTCGTCTTCTCTAAGTTCAAGTATATAGCTCGGTTGTGATAGTATACACACCATATTTATTGGTTTCTCTGTCACCACTAAAGTCACTGTGGTGGTTATAAAGGCCATTCTATTGACATTTCTTCGTTGTTACACCATTCACTAAAGCGCTTTTCTGGTTAGCTTTTTGTCACATATTTATTGAATAGAGATTATTGGTAAGCGATCAGAGCACAGTTTCACACGCCGTGCGTTTTTTAGATGCGACGCATCTCTTGCTCTGAGGCATGTCCCTCCTTCGTCGGCGTCGGCGGCGTCCGCACGCCACCTGCGCATGCGCGACTCTCCTCCGCTCTTCTCTCCGACAGCTGTGCGCAACACTCTCACTTCGTCTGATTATCATAAACAACAGCTGCGTGCGCGCGCTTCACTCGATTCGTTCCGCTCCCGTCGCGCAAGTGCGCGCATGCGCGACTCTCCTCCGCTGTCCCCTCTCCTTCAGGCGCTGTGAATATAAAGCGGGTAGCGTGCTGCGGCCTACCTGCGGCGGTTCAGTCAGCGCTCGCTCTCGTTCGACTTCGCGTCACTTTGCTTGACGACTGCGTGCTTGACTTGATTCTTCCGATGAAGACGTGATGAAAAGGACAGTCCCTTCAGCGTGTGGACTGACGCAATCCAATACCATCGTCAGTCCAAACGCTCCCCCCTGATGCGTCGCATCACATCAGGGTTACCTCGCGGGAAAATGGGCGTAATTTTTTTGCACCCCGAAATCATGGTTATATCGCAATGCGGTTTCACGTGAGATGGTGCGCATTGAAGCAATGCACAAGAATGAAGCTATCGTTATAAGAAACAGCGTTGCTGCTTCCAGGATTCTTCCACTTCATTTTTACCCTGCACGACTTTATTCTGCTAATAGGCCGTTTTGCGCTGTATTTCAAAACTGTGTACAGGCAAACGTCCAATTGATTGGCTCCCGGTAGCAGCGGATGCGTGAGCACGCGCTCACTTTTAAGCGCGAAATTGCCGCATTAGACTGTCACAAGCATTGACTCTTACTTGCACCGGGCAGTGCCCTATCTTGTTGAGGGGGCGATGTAGAGGTGGGACCGGGATCACGCGAGGAGACCTGGCCAAAGGCATGCAGAACGATGAATGTTCACAGTTAACGCAACTGATTGGTGGGTGAGTTCCTGTGAGCCAGTGGCCTCTCCATCGTGTTTTGTATGAACATGCTGACGACAGACTCACTGGTAATTGGTTGGTCTCATGTCCCCCACCAGCTCTTACAAATCCTTACCCGCTGTTACCATGTGTAGATCAGTGACCAGATGTGATAAAAAGGTCGTCCACGGGTGAGCCATGGGTAATGGGTTAGAACAAGTTAATAACCAATGACCCACACATGTGTATATACTGAGGGACATGTGCCCCGTGTTCTTCCGGAACGCGTTGGAGAGGAGGGTTTCACTTTCACCAAGGCAACGCCATTTAGCGGTAATTTATGATACATTTTTGGTAGTCAATTAGCGTATCTGAAACCCAGACCATGGCGGGAGAACAACGCCGGAACACCTTTTTACCTCCGTCTAAGTACCGCTGAACTGCATCCCCCGTAACGACAGTGGTTGCGCTCTTGGCAATATAAAAAAATAACCACGGTAGAACGAGCGCTTATACGCCATTTTTGGCCGCAATTTGCTACGCGCAGGCGCCACATAACCTACCGTGCGAGGGTGTCGTCGGTACTCGTGCTGCTTCATTAAGTGGTAGGGCAAACTAAAGTGACAAAGGGGATGACCTATCGCGACTTCTTCACTTTTGCGGAAAGCTTTCGCTATAACACGTGCAGACGGTCCTCGTAAAAAGAGAACCGGAAAACGAACACCTAAGACACACGCGATGCTGAAAATCGGATGCGCCGTATTTAGCACTCCATTGGTTTCATCTGCGTCTGCGCCTCCGGCAACCAGAGGTGAATCTCGCTACTTCCCGTTATATTATTGTCACACTATTTTATTCTGGGATATCCGCTATGCTGGGCTGTTAGCAAAAACTTGCATGCGTTCGTTTTTACGTGTGTGCGTCACTCCACAACCGGCATCAGCACTTCTTCAGCACCATTGTCGCTGTGACGTCATGAGGGAACGTAATGATGGTACACGCCGAAGTAAACTTGCTCAAGCAATTCGAAATTCGGGCTGCTTTTAGACACAGCAGAAGGTGTCTGAAATCAGCCGTACCACAACCACAGGGAGTGAGAATATATATCGGTGGTTGAACGACTCATTGCGGAGGGTGCGGGCTAGCGACCAGATAATGCCACAATAAAAACAACGCGGTCTCTAGTGCTCCCTAGCTTCGGAGGCGTAGCGGACGTTAGCGGCAGCTGATGTACAAAATCACAGCGGCCACTATTGCTTCGAAGTGAAATCCCCATTGCGGCTGTGGTGCAGTTTCTTCGCCCCCGCCCGGTTTCGCAAATTAGCCTTGGCCAAGCACCTGTGACGTTATCGGCCCTCCTATCTTGTTGCCCCTCCTATCTTGTTCTCACTCCGAGCGCAGGGATAAGAATTTTAAGCCCACATGGAAAATGTTGTAGCGCGCCAAACACTGAGCCGCTGTTATCACGGAGTGGGGATTTTTGCGTGCTTGAACAACAAACTTACAAGAGATAACCAAAAACTTCCACGAGGAGTCTAACCCGGGACACAAAAAGGGCTGATGCAAGTTTCGCAGTTCACGCGGCGGGCTTCACAGTACACCAACGTATATCTATGAGCTAAATTGTTTTCCATTTATGCAAGTCATGCCACGCGTGCCTTAGACAAAAAAATTTAGTGCCCTTCCACTCTGTAAAGAAGGATTACCTGCAAAGCAGCATTTCTTTTTACGGAGTGCACGAAACAAAACATGCTTGTTTGTAATTTAAGACTGGGCATGCTTCCTAGCTATTTACCTGAATGAAATTTGGAAAAGACACGAGCTTTATCCTAGCGGACAAACCTAGAGCTATCTCTTTCCTTCCCGAGTCGTAGGCATCTTACTGTTTGTGTAACAAGCCAACCCAATCCAGTCTACCACGTATGACACCGGACCGTTCGCAATTGGCTGTTTGACGGCCACGGTGAACCTCACGCCAACACATTGAACATGTCATCAGTAAGGGTATGAAACCTATATCTGCGCGTGCCCGCACACACCCCACCACCCTCCTGTCCCAACCTATGCACGGGTGCTTAGAAGTGGAAGATACTGTCGAACGTGTTGCTCTTCAAGCCCTTTAAACTCAGCGAGTGGTATTGGTCCACGTCGGCGTTTCAAGAAGGGCCAGTTCATCCGGGAGGGATTCGCAGCTACATGTCCAGCTGGAGCTTGAGGCTGTAACGACGGCGGCAGCGGCTTACCGTAGTTTTCGTTCGCATTCACGCTTTGGTTCGGACTGATGCTTCTTCAGTTTCCGCTCTTCCAAGCGAGCGAAATGCGTCCGTCCCACAGCGAGTTAACACCTCGAGGGCTTCGATCTCTATAGTATTGGAACCACACGTGGTTTTCCCTTTCGCTGCCAGTCGTAGGCATCTCTTTCTGTGCAACACACCAACCCAGACCCAAACCGTTCGACTGCGGAGGACAGCTGAGTGGGCGCATTGAGCCAATGGACTGCCACGTTTAAATCTCCCACCACCACGACGGGGTTTATTGGAAACACGTTTATTCCATTTTGTTGCGCTTGGGCGCTGCTATGGATAGTCCCTCCACAACGGTTATGTGATCGGTAGCGGCAATAAGTCCTGGTGTGCGTGCATGCACCCACCCCCTTCTCCCCCAACCCGTGAACGCTTAAACCGGCAACGGGGATAGGCGCCCAATTAGGCGCGAAATACACTGGCGGATGGAGAGAGAAATACTGTATATGCGACCAGACTAAGATGTATTATTTTTCTTCCGCCAGAAGAACTATGACCAGCTTGTCAACGAGGGCCACCGACGTGACACTGTTCAATTTGGCTTTCAAGCTAAAGAAGATTAATGTGCTTGCGCCGGCGTTCCAACCGGGCAAGTTGCTTTCAACCGGCAGTGGCGCGCATATAGTGGGCGGGGTTCAATTTGAAGCGGCAACGGCCGGGAGTTCAATCTCGGGGGCGGTGGTGGCGCCGGCTTTCGGGCGTCGTTAAACCCATCCAAGGTGGTGTTGGTTCTCCGCAATCATCTGATAACGGCGCTGCGGCTGCTGTCAGCCGACTGCGAAACTTGCGAAAGAGGCCTCAGTGGTGGCGAGGGGAATAATGGTTGTGATAACCGTTGTAAAAGAGGGGTTGGCGGTGGCGAGGAGGAGCCCCGGAGCGGCTCCGAGTAAATCTGCTTCACCTGAATGGAAACGAGAAGGGTGGGGAAGGTGGGGGGGTGGGGGGGGGGGGGGGGGGGGGGAGGCGGTAGTGGAGACATATACTGCTTTGCATTAAAACCGAGGCGATTGTGTTAGCGATATGTCTCTATTTCGTATGCCTACGAAATTAGTTGGTTTGACACCGCCCTCCCGTAGCCTCCCAAAGTGGTTAGTGAAGTTCGGCGCACAGCTCATCTCCGCATGTTTCTTCTGTCTCGTGCTACATATATTGTTGCTCGTCATTAGCAACACAACCACTTCTTATTTAGCGCCTATCTTGTCCTCTTGTGTTCGTCTATTTTTACCACTAAAATCAAGTCGCAACGTTCCGTTGCGATCGTTCTCTGTTGTGTTTCAATACCGTGGCCTTCAGAAAGCCGTATGCGCAGGTTTCAAGGGCCGGATGCTGGATCTCTCCAGTGAGGTGCTCAGGTGACCGCTCCCTGGTAACACGACCACTGAGTTCCTTTGAATCGATGCCTTGACGTAAAAATGGCTCTCTGGGCTAAGGAACCATACGGCAAGGCTCTTGCGAGAGATAAACGGGACCGATTTTGTAAGGTTTGCGAGAGTGGGTAGCGTTCATGTCAGCGAGTCACCAATTCTCTTTGATAACGCCTGCTAGCAACCAATTGTAGCGGGCGACGTAGGGATGTGGCCAAGTTTACTTTTATTTCGTGAGCCCCGGCTGTGCAATGTTGATTACGCACGGGAAAGAACAAGTTCCTTAACAATAACATAAATGAAACTGATGAAGACAACAATGATGGCATCGCGACAACGTGCATCTTTTTCCTTCCAGTGGTCCTGTAGTTGGTTCAGAGGTTTATATACCAACAAATCATCGTGGAACTACGGGTAAAATGGAAATTGCGTATTGTCACTCTGAATTTAACGTGCAACAGACCAGGGAGGGGGGCGGAGCTGCTCCTTTAGTGACTTTGTCACTGCTCAGCAAAGCACTCTAGAACTAACCAGAGAGAGGGTTCAACTCTTTTGTTGATAATCAGCGTCCCAAGCAACTAGGTTCTGCCTATAACCGAATGAAAGCTCCACGAATTCGGCCACCGCAGTGCAGTTACGCCTCGATTTGTGTAGCGGCTGAGGAAGTGTGGCACATAGCGTGTAACTCATTATTATCGCAAAACAACTGCAACATGTATTTTTATTCCTTGAAGCTACTTCCTTTAGGTGCTGGCATTTTTAAAGCAAAGCTTTCTAGCTCTACCAGCCAATGGTTCTTTCGTGGCGTGCGGGACAACGGAGTTTTAACGCGTCGGAGGCGGCGGCGGTGGGAGGGAGGGTGCGGCGGAGGGTTTCACTCACGGAGCACCCTAGACATGGCACCGCGATTTTACCCAGCGTTCCCCGCGCAGGAGTTCCTGCTCGCCGGCGGCTGCGGCGGCGTCGGCGGTACGATTTTGTCGTCTGCTTCAGCGGCAGTTGTTTTGGGCCTGTTTTGGTGCAGCTTCACGTCCATTGCGCGGTGCCTTCGCACGGCTTGATCAACTTGTTCAACAGCACCTACAGGGTAACCCGCACCCGACGGAATTAAGTGGTACGGCAAACATACGTTAAGAATTGGTTTGAAGGGCGGGAAAACGAAATGTACAAACTCCATACAGACATCTGACCGCCAGAGAAACGCTACCTTTTGAGCACTGCTATCCACGAATGGGACTCCATTTTCTATATTGGCGATTACCAATTCGGTTGTGTTTTAAGAGGTATTACAAAAGGCGAAAGCACCAACTGCTTCTGATAAATAGCGATTATAAAATTTCCCCCAGCTTTCTCGCAATGGTCAAACTTACTAAACTAACTAGGTTACATCGGTATAAATTGCAATCACTAAGCTCACTTGCCAAATTGTTTCGGTTTCTGCGCTTGTGTCACGCGGTGGTGTAGGCCCGAGCTAGTACATCAGGATGGCTAGGTTCCGCTGTCTCACCATTCGAAAGACTCTGCACTCCGTTTTCTTTTTCCCGACGCACGGCCGGGCATAGCAGCGGCGCTCGCCACTCTAGCCCGGCCGTGGCCGACGCTGGTGCTGCTTTCGGGACGCCGTCATATGCGAATTCCAGGTAACGGCTGGCAGAATTTCTGATTTTGCTCTTTGTAGAGCCACGTGTGTGAATTCAAGTGACGTCGCATGTGCAATTGTTGTGGGTGTGGTTTAAAGCTTTGCTTTCCAACCACATTCACCACGTAGATTGGAGGCAATTTTTTGCGACGCTTTGAACAATGACAGCGGTCATTCATCGCTCTATTGCGGCACTGGTGGCCCCCTGCTTTGTTTAGGTTGTTTGTTTAAGTTCACTTTAAGTATATGAAACCTATGATAGCAGATCGATATCTATTTATGTAATACTAGCAATGAAACCCCCTGTGTCATAATTTTTGAGCCGGTGCACAAATCCGCGGTGAACTACATCGGCCGCATTCAAGCGCTGCATAATCTCCATGCCTAAGCAAACGTTACACGTGGGCCGCACTACTGATGATTACCAGAAGAGCTGATAATGATCAACAGTTAGTTCTCTGTCGTTAGTTCTCGAGTACCTGGAGCCCCATGCGCGTCCAGGACGCCTGTTTTTTTGTCGATAAACGCTACAATTCGGTTGTTAAGCGTGTATTAAAATAAGTGCAATCACCTTGCTATACAGCAGTCATGTCAGACTTTTATAGAGGCTAAGGATGTAGAAAATTCTGGTGCGTACGTGGGATGAATATTAGCAGCACGTGCTCACGTGTTCTTAGCATTTCGTATAGTCACCATCAATTCATCCCGATGCATCTTTTGTACAAATACTGTGGCATAATGGATGCCCTTATTCCGTCTGAAGACAGGGGACTGTGTCATATTTTTGCTATGACGCTCTGGCAGAGACGAAATTGTCGGAAGAGTTTTCAGGTTTCATTAGGTGTGGAAGCCACACACCAGCCTTTGTGTGCACCTACGCGCGAGTTTGTTTTCGCGAAATGGAGATGGTGGCAGTATTATAATAAATCTAGCACCAAAAAAATGACACTTTGATTTAGAGTTTAGCAAAATAAAAAAATGTACCGACTGTCGCACAAGGGTGCACCGTTCCCTCCACGTGTTCGGGGTCAACAAGCTCCCCACTTGTGCTTAGTGGGTACATCAATAACAAACTGTGGCAATGAAAAAGAACGCAGTGAACACGGCTTGATTGTACGGCGATGTGCCAGGTGCTAAGGTATAAGGCGGGCAGTTTAATGACGACCTAATGATGGCGGCGGAAATAGTTCTTTCCGGTTAACCACACTGCGTTTATGCTGCCCTGGCAGGAGGTCCTTTATTGGTTAACAGAGCAACCAAAAGATTTCGCTGTGAGAGAATTCTCCGTTTTGTTTTCGAGCGTAGCGTGGCCTACCCGTAGTGCCCGTGTCGTAATTTTGCGTTAATCTCGGCGAGTGCCGTCGGGTCATGGCCTGGACCGGCAGCGAACTTGGCGCAATAAAAGGGCAACGCGTTAAAGCTTGCCACTTCGACTTCTTTTACTATTTCCGTGTGGTACGCAGAAAACATTAGCATAGTGATAAAACATATTCCCTAAAAAGCCTTACTATCCCCCCTGAAGAGAGTAGAGATAAGCGCGAACGCTTTTTAACACCGAAACTCCGTCAAAATGCGTCACATTTTCAATGACCCACACAGCAAACGAAGAAGGAAAGCAGCCATTAAGAAAATGTGAGCCCAATTTTAGCTCCGTATGGGTGCACGTTGACGCCGTTTTGATTTGAGAAAGCTTGTGCGCTTCCCTGAAATTTCCAAGTCTTGGGATTCACTTTCTAGTACGAAGAAAATACATCAGAGGAATAGAGCACACCATATATGTTCCATTGATTGAACTGTGATTGCAGCCGAACTTCGCACTTGCACATGAATTCCTTGTGGTCAGTGGGGTGCCCGGTCAGTAGATCGGCAATCGGGAAGATTATGGATGTTGGAAATGTCGCGCCCATGAAGGAACGATGTGGAGTCGTGAACTTGTAACCTCGCGTTTTGATATGCAAGCCGTGTGTTGACATTCTGTAGTCTTTCACCTACTTGCCCGAGGCCCCGGAGACGTCCACGTTGAAGGGACACTGAAGTGAATTTGTCGCGGCCCCGTTTTTGCAGGCACTGCGCATCCTGCCTCAAATTAACACAATTTTCATCGTTTATCTGGTTTATAAGTCGGTAATTATTTTATAAAGGCCGAAAGAAGAAAAACTACCATGCGCGGTCTGCGGCGGCCGCACCAACTGAAGGCTGTGACGATGGGGGAGGCGCACCCTGATTGGACGATGTCCAGGATTAGCATTCAAACAAGTTTCGGTTTCGGTTCTGTAAAACAACATGCTCGACATGAGACGTTATCGTTGGACGGGCATTTTCGATATCTCAATAATCGTCATACCGCTATTCTGCCATGTTGTCGGCTGTAAAATTCCTAAGCTAAGCCTCCCAGGGCGGCTTGGAATTGTAGCAATAACTAGCCGAGGACTACGCACAGGATGAACGCCCTCCGCGTCACCGCAGATGGTCAAATGCCATGCGCTTTTCCCCCATATTTTGAGCTTGCCTCACTCATTGCTGCATCGTAAAAAGCGTGTTCGCACCAGGCCAAGGGTCTGATGATTCTGGCCTGTGCCTACTTTCCGCAAGCAGTCGGTTCTTATGTCAGCCGCACGCCAACGAGAACTCACTAGCGCGTCAGTGTCAGCATGCACGCGCTCAGCGAACTCGCTCGTGGAGCAGTGAAAGTTAGGGCCCAAAAATGGTGACCTCAGTATAAAAAACAACGACCGAAAACGAAAAAAATCAACTTATAAAAAAAGAATATATCCCCGGGGGATTCAAACTTGCGACTTTCCGAATAAACAACTTAGCACCCCAGACCACTCGGCCACGGGGCAGAGCGGCTTCTGGTGGAAATACAAGGTATGTAACGTATAACCTTTTACACTTTTATTTAGTTTTATCATTTCACGTAGTTTAGGTTACTATTTGTTGTACAGCGCTCGTGCAGTAAGCGTCCCCTAAAATTCCACAATATCTCACGTCTACCAATGGTATTCCTTATACGGAAGAGCGTACGCAGATGTGTGGTCGTGCTGCTGACCTCTTTGCTTGTTCACCCAGCGCGAAAAGTGCTTCCTGCTCCTTAGTTTTACGTTTTACGGTAAAATTTCCAGTTGCTTTTATGTCCTTCGTACCTATATTGACTTCGCTTACTCTTTTCTCGCCTTCAAATGGCCTTAGATGTTCCCACTAGCGTACCAGTCAGTCAGTAGTATTAACTCTGTGCACTCAGCGAAGCGTAGCATGTGCGTTTGTGCAGCGCTTGTGTGGAGCGACCTGGATTTGGAGATAGATGCAGTGTACAAACTAACGAAGTAAAGAAAGTCACATTGTTCCATTCACAAACGTGTCGTGACTTCGTTTCAACTGAGCGAACGAATTGCGACGACCCGTTTGCCCGAGTAAACGCTGCGCCGACCGACTCTGCTGGAAGGTCGGTGAGCCGTGCAGTAGCGCTGTCAAGCCAAGTCATCTCCTCCTGACGTCACACGAAAACGCCACAGAAAATGGGCGAGGATGCAGAGAGGAGCACAGCATTTTCGAATTGATTTTTCTACTAAATGAATTCGCGCGAGCGCGCTCAGAATGGTCGAAACATGGCCTATGGACTCCTGCGCTAGTAATCTCGCAATGTTTACAAATCACTTCAGTGTCCCTTTAATGTCTCCATACATGATTAGCGGCATATTGTTGTGAGCTCGCCATTCGCGTAGGTTTTCGGCCACGAACCTAAGCACGTCGTTGTTGGACGCGTTGGGTCAGATTTACACACATACTTCTACCAGACCAGACAAAGTTCCGGCGCACGCACCTCTGACACCGCAGATGTTTTCGGGAACGTGCACCGAGGCGCAAAAGGTCGGTCACTTGACTTCCCAAGTAAACGGCCACGCCGCCGGTTAAAGTAGCGTTCGGGTGCCGTTGTAAAGTTGCGAGGCGGTATCCACTTCGTTCCACAGATCCTTCTCGAAGCCAGGTATCTGAAATGCACAGGGCGTCCGCACTACACACGACCAGATCGTGAACGACTTCTTCGCATATGTTAGGAAAGACCTTACGTTAAACGCTTCCACGATGGCTTCGTCGATAGTAGTCGGTTGTAACATTTCCACTAGGAACTTGCTCACCGTGTCCAACCGGTGTTTCTCCAGACGATAGAACTGGTTCTGGAGGTTGCGATCTGCAATGCTATGCCGATGTAGAACTTCCGGTCACCCGCAGCGTCGGGGCAGTGCAGTCTATTCACGTCCGTGCATCCGCTTAGAGCCATGTAGGCGTACCTTTGCGGATACTTACGGTTGTACTCGCGTGAACCGTCTCCGTACGCTCCTCCTTGAGACTTGTGAACCCGGCGTGCAGTGTCTTGCAGCGAAGGACACTGAGTCCGAAGACACGAAACACCAACCTCTGTGTCTCCATCACCGTCGGTGGCTCTCCTCTTCTCGATGGGGGTCCAGTTTGTTTCAACTCGTATGCCTCTGTCGTACGCTTCCCTTCTCAATGGTGTGGTTTTCAGTCTGCTCATCCCTCCGTGTATATTTCACCTCGAACAGTAACCATATGCGGATGGTGTCATCGCAGTCGGTCGGCTTTTTATCCAATGACTTTGAGAATTCCGACTGCGCTGTTGAGCAACCCGTCCTTGACGTCGATGTTACAAATCATGACGTAGGGTTATGACACAGCAAACACGATCTCTCGCGGCAGGTTCCCAGTTTTCATTTGGTATTGGCGGTGAGCGCGAACACAGGCGGCGCTGCGGAGCACGCCTCCGTGACGTCAGCTTAGGGATTCTCGCATTTGTCGTCTGCTTCACTCAGGCTCGCTCTCCCTGCTGTTTCTTTGCGCTCGGTCAACGTCCGATGCTTGACCGCACCAGAATTGGCGTGTGGGTAACATTTTATCATAATAATAGGCTTAAAGTGTGAGTTAAAGTATAGTTTTAGATACCGCTACGGAAGAAACATTGCCGGCGTCGCCCCCTTCCTTGCGAAGCCGGTCGTGTGCGTAGCGCGACGAGTCGGAGCTAGGCGTCAGCTTCTGTATTAAGCAATTTTTCGATTGATTTGATTGATTGTGAGGTTTAACGCGCCGACGCAACGCAGGTGATGAGGCGCGCCGTAGTGGAGGGCTCCGGATTAATTTTGACCACCTGGGGATAAGCAATTTTTCGAAAAGGGAACAGTCAGCTGCAATAATAACCGACAGCAGCGAAAATGAAAGACCAAAACAAATTCTGGCCTTCAGGGCTGTCGGCTCTGGCAGAAGGCATTATGATTCCCGGTAATCATATGTATGGAAAAACAGTTTTTGCGACCTTGCCGAACGCTCGAAAGTACCACGTCTTATTGTATCACATCACTTTACTTTGTCATGACATGCAAGTTTGCCGACCTGCACTATAGGCTGCAAAAACTATAGGTTGAGTTCCAAATAACCCACTGTGTGTATAGGCGCGCGCTGGTTTTGTACGAGGCTTCTAACCAGTAGGAGGTTCATTGAGCAAAACGAGTCCCGTCTATGTTAAAGATACAATAACACTCTGTTTGTTCAGACCTGGAGGGATATTTCGGTACATTTTCCACAGCCATATCCTCCCGATATTCGGATATGCGTTATAGGAAAACTGCAGTCAAGAGGGGGGGGGGGGGGAGTAAGGGGAGGAGGAGAAAACTTTATCTAACAATGAAATCGAGCTGGTTAGTGGGCCGGGTCCTCAGTCAAGGACAAGAGAGTAAAAGCAATTTTCTTTAATTCTTAGAACGCCATCCCGAGTAGAATAGGATTTGTTCTTTGCGCCTGGAATGGTTGGGAAACAATAAAGACCTGCCTAGAAATATTCATCGGTTTCGATTCTTGTGTTATTTGCAGGTATACTATTTATTGCGTTAGTTAGCGAGTATATAATGCCTTCAACGCCGTAATCATGTCATCATTGTTCGGGTTCAGAGTCAGTTCATTATGATAACGATGGTATGATAACACATTCGGGGCACAAAAGCCGCCTTCGAGTAATGTGGACAACGTTGTTTGGGGCGCGATCACGGTGGCGCAGCACAAACCTCCTCATTGTATTTCCATGTGAATAAACAAAGCACGCTGCGGATATGCACATTCTTACACGCAGCCGTAGTGAAAGCAAATTTGTGAAAAAGGGAATGTATGCCATACAACCTAAGCAAAATATCCACAGTATCTTTGTGAGACTCCCAAACACCCCCAAACCTCCCAATAACACGTTTGGGATGGTGCAGAAAAACTAATGCGTCGGGCACAAAAAAACAACAAGATACATTAATCTGATACAAGAAAACAACAACAAAAGAAATAGAAGACAGCTGTTTTATTTCCTGCTGTACGTGCGATGCGCGTGTAGGGGCCCGCGCTGCTTGGTAGGCAGCATTAGACTGTCGGGTCTTCATAAGAGCACCTCAAAAATTCTTGAGGGAAGCCTTCGCATTTTGAATACTTATCGAGGGGCTCTGAGCGTTGATCCTCGCGAATAAGCCAGAAAGGACGAGTTACGCGCGATCTTCTGACCGATGCTCTGAAGAAAGTGGTTCTCTATCTCCTCATGTGTTGCAAACTTGTGGGGGATACAGCTTCAAATTATTCAGATGCGTCAGAAGCTGGCAAAGTAACTGAAGCACTATAGAAATGCACTTTTTTAATGTACTACAGCAACAAAGCGGGAGATTTCTAACACAGACACTGCTGCCCCTCACAAGCGGAGTGTAGCAGACGACAGCGGCGCGAGTCCCTAAGCTGACGTCAGAGCCAGGGGGCGCCACTCAAACATCTCACCGCCAATAGCCTTTTGAACCCTTACTGCAGGCATTCGCGATCCTCTTCATTTATTTTTATTTTACCCTCGAGGCCAGAGGCGTTACAGAGGGAAGTGGGTTACAACCCACAAAAAGAACAGATCATACAATGCAGCAAAAAGGTAGTGTATAACAGATCTATGTGGTTTCTAAATTAACAATGTTAGCTAACGTTATGCAAAACTGGTGATGGATTTCAATGGCGGCGATTGGTCCGGGAAGGTGGTTCCAGTCATATGCTGCGCGAGGAATGAAACACTGAGAAGAAGAATTTGTGCGACAGGACATGATTGCGACTTTATGACGGCAGTCAATGCGGGCAGAAACATATGGTGGATGCAACCGAGATGGAACGCAAGTAGGGATTGTTGTAGTATATACTATAAAATAAAAAAAGACGAAAACACTGAAGACGATGGGTGAGCTGAGGCAAATGCAAAGTATTTATGGATGTTACACTGGAATCTCTATTGTAATTGCCTGTTAAAAATCGCGCAGCGTTATTTTGAACGAATTCGAGATATTTGATTCAAATTTCAGTCTGAGGATCTCATATTGGTGCAGTGTATTCTAATTTAGATCTTACCAAGGATCTGTACGAAAGCGTCTTAATGGAAATAGGAGCAGATGGAAAGTTATGGGCCAAGGTATCTAAGCATGCGGTTGGCGTTGTTAATTATTTTGTTCAATATGCAATGACCATGAAAGCGACGAAGTTATGTGAACCCCTAAGTAGCGATATGCAGTTACATTCAGTATTCGGATCAGTATCCGAGGTACGTGACGGTGGCTTTGCACCAGCTGATGTCCGTCACAGGCTCGAGGGCGACTTTGCCGTTGTACATTAGCACTTCCTTGTTGGAGTAGCAGAGGCGTATCACTTCGACCGCGCTAACGAGGCGACCTTCGAGCAATGCGATTTCGTCAACGTCCTGAGAGCATCCGTCTTCGATCTTAGTCAAACGCGTAGAGTACCGCTTATCCTTTGGCGTGACGACTGTCGTATTGGAAGGTAGGAGAACTGATACCATGGCAGCGCCATCGTTATGTACTTGAGTTGGGCGCCATTGCGCATGTACACCTGTACACCTCGCCGGCTTTGACCCCACTGTAGTTGGCACGGGTCGCCTCACATGATAACGGCCAGTACCCCGAAGGGTTCGTTCAGCTTGTACGTGGTTTCGCTCAAACGAACGTTTAGTTGCGCCGTGAGTTCCAAGGACCTAATACTGATTTAATTGGTGATCATTGCCCGCACGTTTCGGACGACGGTGAGTTGCGTGTTCCTCTCCAAGTCCGTAATATCTACGATGACATTCCGCGTCAGCGTGAAGGTGGAGTGCGCGATGGAGCCACCGATTACCACGGCCACATTTCCCGTGCTCGCGCAGACGACGAACGTATTGTACTGGTCGGGTTTTCTGTATCAGTTGTAGACGTCCCTGACGAGCTCCTGTTGTTCCGTGTTCGTAGAGCGCATCTTTGTGTAGCACTCGTCCTGCTCCCTCACGTCTTCGCGCTTGCCCACAGCGTCACCGAAACTGTGGCTGGCCAAGGCACGCACGTGCTCGGGATTGCAAAGGATGTCCACATCTTGATCGGGGTGGATCACGGCCATGCCCCCGCAATCGTCTGCGGTCGACCGCGTCAGCGCGTCCTCGGATGCAGCGACGAGTTGTCCCAATCATACCCGCGGTGGTACATTTGCTTGCGTTCCAGAGTTACGTCTACGTTAAGTGCATGGAGGCGCTCGTTCACACAGCCATCCAGCAAGACGACTTCCGTGTCGAATTGCACTAGAACAATACACACTCCTTCTTATAGACCAGTGGCATTAGTGTCGCGCAGTAGTTACTACAGCGAATCACGATCTGGTGCGTGCGCTTGAAGTTCCGTTTGACACGAATAATAGCGGTAGAGGGACACGAATTCGGTGAGACAACGATCGCGTCGCTCCTTGGACGATCTTTGTTGAGCTTTCACACGTCTGTGGAAGCCGCTGAAAGGTTTTCAGCCGCTATCTGTTCATGCGTTTTGCGCACGCGAGTCCTCCCTTTTGGAAAGCAGGTCGTAATGTACGCAACGGCGTTACTTTTCTCCGACATGGGATGTCAAACCACGACCCAAGCAGGAAACAAGAGGAACCAAGAGCCTTGCAGCGCGGGCATCTCAATCGCGCTGAGCATGTTAGCACCCATCACGCGCAGCAGCTGTTTCTATTCATCTTAAGATGTTCGTGCACAATTTTCGTGACCGCCTTGTACATGCTCGACACGTCGCGGTCCGCCTGCTACAAGTAATTCACGATGTACCGAGCAGACGCGTAGTAATTGAAGAACACTCGTATATTCATGTTCGATTTGAGGTGACGCGCTATACACGGATTAAACTATAGGCGCGAGCATGAGAGAGATAGATTAGAAACGCCGGCGCGAAGAACGTCGACGTAGTGCCTCTCGTGTCTAACTCCAAAACAGCGCCAAACTGCATGATGGACTCGAACGCTATATCCTCATGAACGGCGTGCATCTTGTGGTAGCGGTCCTTGCAGCGTTCCCCGCAGGGGTTTCCCCAGGCATCGAATGTGTCTCAATGGCTCTGGGGGGGGGGGGGGGGGGGGGTTCATAAACTAGAAAAGCTGTTTTTTTATCTCACTAGTTCAATAATAGACGTCTGTTAACCAAACGCTCATCCCCGTGACGTACGTTTTTCATTTTCTATATATATATATATATATATATATATATATATATATATATATATATATATATATGTATATATATATATATATATATATATATATATATATATATATATATATATATATATATATATATATATATATATATATATATATATATATATATATATATATATATATATATATATATATATATATATATATATAGATATATATATATACATAAATATATATATATATATATATATATATATATATATATATATACACCTGATAGGCGGTGCTTTCTATTCAATCTAAAAAAAACAAATTTAGAGAAATTAAGTTTTTACCATGAAAGGTCCGTATTCAGTATCTTTTATTTAATTTCTCGCCATTTTTCAACGTATAAGGACATTTTCGAACTTGTTACCAGGGCCAGTGACGAAATTTGAGTTCTTGAAATAATGTTTAGGTAGTACACGAATTATACAGCACTTATAAATCAGGCACCGATTGTACGCTCCCGATTTATTAAAACGCCAGGATTAGCTTCCGTAGCGCTTCGCCTCGCGAAATTGCCCATTTTAAATGTACATGCTGAAAGAGCTTCTGCAAAGATTACGGTTGTAAACAAAGAACGGCATCGAATCAATGAAGAAAGTAAATTATGTGTGTGGTTACTGCACTTAGTTCAAGTCAAAGGCGGCCTCAGTCGAAGTAATTTTGGGTGAGTGCTTGTCGATATATGCTTTGCTCGTACCCCCTCACGGGCTTGTTCTCGCTCTATACCAGTGGTAGCAATGCTGGTAGCAATGCTGGTAGCAATGCTGGTAGCAATGCTGGTAGCAATGAGCCATGGCTGACAGTGACCAGACCCAGCATTTGCCCCCGGTTACAATCGCCACATCTACCGCCACGCCCCCCGCTGCCACCATATTGGGATCGAAATCCTGCTACCTGCTTCCTGCAGGTCGAGTGCTATTTTGAGTTGTCCAAGATTACGTCACAGTCGACGAAGTACCGCCGCGTCATCGCGACTCTTCCGGCCAGTGTGGTGGATGAGGTCACGGACATTTTAGCGGCGTTCAGCGCCGCTCTACTGGCAAGGCCATACGACTAGCTTAAAGAGGCCCTGCTCGAACGCACTGCCCCGTCTGAGCGCTCGTGAATTCGGCAAGTGTTGTCCATGGAAGAGGTCGGCGACCGGCGCCCGAATCAGTTGTTACGACACATGCGGCAACTTCTTGGCCTATAGTGCACACACCATGGAGGACGCTTCGGTGAGCGAGCGGTTTCTTCAGCGCCTTCAAGCTACCGTGCAGATGGCTTTGGCCGCTTCCTCCATAATAGATTTGAATGCGCTTGCTAGCCTCGCTGACAAGGTGATGGACGTTGTAACCCCGCCCCATCCAGTTGCCTCCACCGCCGCGCTTTCATCCTCGTCCAGCCACGCTACAAACCAGCGACACGCTCCATCCGATGTGGACCGGCTTTGCGATGGCCTCGACCAGCTCGTCGTGGCCGGTACGAGCAGGGGAATCTCGACAAGGGGCCGGCACCGACATCACCATTCGCCCTCTTGCCGTCAAAAACCTTCGAGACTAATCGTTTGCAGCGTAACTCTCCAGGAACAGGCATTTGCTATTACCACCGTAACTTTGGCGACCGGGCTCGCCAATGTCGATTTCCGTGCTCCTGGTCGGGAAACGGCGTGGCCGACCACTAACGGTTACCAGAGGTCACCATTACCTCCTGCGACCAGAGGGCGACCAGAGTGTCGCCTTTTCTATGTCGTTGACTATACAACCGGACAATGGTTCCTGGTCGATACAGGAACCCAGGTAAGCATCCTGCCCGCTACATGGTCGGAGCGCTCGTCCACCTCGGCGATCATGTACCTCGAAGCAGTCAACGGTACTAGGATCCCCGTGTACAAGCAGCGCTCACTCAAGCTGAACCTGGGATTCCGCAGAGCTTTTATATGGATTTCTATGGTGCCTAACGTCGGCTGCGCGGTCATCAGAGCCGATTTGCTCACGCATCACAGCCTCCTTGTCGATGTCAAGCGGCGACGTCTCCTCGATGCCACCACATTCCTTTCCATCCAAGGCATTGCTGCTCCGGCGACTACATATGTGGCACGTTCTTTTGCCACTGTTGCCGAAGGGCCATTCGCGGCCTTGCTGCAGGAGTTTCGGGAGTTGGCATCACCGCCCGACGGGAACAAGCCTGTCAAGCATGACGTTCATCACGACATACCCACGAAGGGCCCCCTGTCTTCTTTCGGCCTCGATGACTTGCCCCCGACAAAGACAAGGTCATCCTTGGAGCGTTTGATCACATGTTGGATCTTGGTATCATACACCCATCCTCAAGCAGCTGGGCCTCACCACTCCACATGTTTCCAAGAAGTGAGGGACATTTGATCGCTCCCTGATCCAGTTTAGTTTAACTTTCCCAGTGTCACGTTTAAAAAAGCGTGTAAAGTACATCCGTTATTACGCTAAAGCGGACAACGACTCGATTAACGCGGAATTATCGTACGTTGTTGACGAACTCTTGGAACTATTCGCAAATCGCTCGGTAGAGGAAAATTGGAATTGTTTCAAAAAAAAGTACTTGAATTAAGAGATAAGCATGTTCCCGAGCGCGTGATAAAAAATAATTGAGCACCTTGGTACAATAGGACACTATATAAACTCGCCAACAAAAAAAACGAATGTTTCGCACTGCCAAGCATACACACCAGCCGGGACGATGGTGAGCTTATCGCCCCGCCAACTCCAATTACATTCGTTCTGTGCGAGAAGCTAAACATTTCTTCTTAAACGAACATTACCGTCGATGCTCCGTACTAATCCGCCCCAATTTTGGCGAGTTATGGGAGGCGGAAAGGATGACGATATCAGTGTCAGTCCTGTCGATAACGACACCTTGCCTGCTTAACAATGTTATTCTGCTTTTAATGAATTTTTTGCGAAGGTCTTCTCAGTTAGCGATTGTTCTGCTGATGCAAATATTAGTGATTCTGAGTTTTGTTCAATGCCTTCTATTGTTACTGACCCAGCTGATGTTTCTAGAGTGATTGATACCTTAAAACTCTCTTCCGCTTCTGGTGTCGACAATATAAATTCAAAGTTCCTCAAAAACACAAAAATGTGTTCATCAATTATCTTGACTAAAATGTTTCAACAATATCTCGAATGTGGCATTCTTCCAAGAGATTGGCAAATCAGAAAGGTGATTTCGGTTCATAAATCCGGTTCTAAGCAACACATCAATAACTACCGACCTATTTCTCTAACTTGCATCTCATGTAAAATCCTCGAAAACATTATATCATCTCAAATTTCGGCACAGTTGGACGGTCATTCCTTTTTTCACAGATCACAACCGGACTTCCGCAAGCATTATTCGGGCGAAACTCAGCTAGCATGCTTTACTCATTCCCTCCATGGCATTCTTGATCGTGGCGCTGCAGTAGACTGCAGATGTCTTGATTTCAGCAAAGTGTTTGACGAGGTCTCACATAACCTTTTGCTTCTGAAATTAAATGAGCTAAACCTTGATACTCGTGTACTTACCTGGTTGCGTTGTTCTCTTACTAACCGCTTTCGCTTTGTAACCATTAATCATTTCGACTCATCTTTGTCCCCAGTTCTTTTGGGAGTTCCAGAGGGGTCGGTCCTTGGTTCGCGCCTTTTCCTAATTTATATTAACGACCTCCCATCTCGCGTGTATTCTTCTATTAACCTATTCACTGAAGACTGTGTCATTTATCGTGAAATAAGAAACGCTAATGATCCTTTAGCACTTCAGTCAGACCTAAACGCTGTATCTTCATGGTGCAGCGACTGGGTGATGACGTTGAACATTAACAAATGCAAAGTAATGCATGTATCACATGCCAATGCACCTTCCTCAACCTATACCCTACAGAAACATACTCTTGATATCATAACTTCTTACAAGTATATAGGAGTCTATATTTCAAATAATCTTTCGTGGGATGGACACGTTACGTACGTATCAAAAAATGCAAACCACTTATTAGGATACTGGAAGCGCAACTTTTCATCAATCTCGTCTAGCCTAAAGCTACAACTCTATAAAATGCTCATTCGCCCAAAGCTAGAGTATGCGGCCTCAATATGGGACCCAGCCCACGAATTTCTAGTTACGGGGGTACAAGCAATCCAGAACCACTCGGCTCGTTTTATACTGTCTTAACTGTAATAGCACTGCTAGTGTGTCCTATATGAAATCAACATTGGTTCTGCTTAACCTGTCGTTGCGCCGCAAAATCCTTCGATTATCTTTGTTTCGCAAAATTTATTTCCACGCGCATCTTCACAATTTTTTTTATCGCTAGCACCCATCTTACATATCACGCCGTGTCGATCATCGCTACAAAGTTGCGCCGTTCCCCTGCAAAACAAACGCATTTTATCATTCCTTTTTAACCCGCACGGTGGGGGAATGGAATCGCCTTACCGAACCGCTAGTGTCGATACATGATAAGTTATTCAAAGCTGCCCTTTGCGCATTTTTCTCACTTTTCATAGGTCTGGTACTCATGTTTAAAACGGTGAATATTTTCTAGGTTGTGTTTGGACATCGTCGTATGTCCGCATCATATGCTGTGCTACTTGTGTGTTATGCAATTTTTTCCCACTCCCGTCTGTAATGTCCTCACTGACCTTGAGGGTATTTGAAAATGAAAGGACCGTTACGCCCAGCATTGAGCAACGGCTCAAGATGTGTTACGCGTGGCGTGTAACTTGGTATTATTGATTGCTTGAAGCTACTTTTCAGTGGTGCTTGCAATTTTTGCTATGCTTAAAACAATGAAAGCGGTCGCATATAGCTTTATTGAGTCAATGATGGCCCCCTGCTCTTTTTAGGTCCTTTAGGTTCCCTTTAAGTCATGAAAACATATGATAGCCGAGCTACAGCTATTTATGTGGTAAGAGCACTGAAACCCCACGCATCACACACAAAGCCGTTACACAAAGCAGCGTGGAGGGTATCGGACGCATTCAACCGTTGCGTATTGTCTGGGTCAAGGCAGTATATACAAGCGGTGGTTTGCAACTAATGATTCTCAGAAGAGCCCAACCTCCTCACTTGTAAGTTCTGGAGTACCTCTAGCACTTCACGTATTCAGGACGCTCGTCTTTTTTTTTTATTCTTAACCGTCAGAATTAGGCTGTTAAGCTTTAATTAAACTGAGTGCAACCTTCTCGCTACCCGTCAGTGCCGTCCATTTGAACCTTTATAGAGACTTAGGATGTAAATACGTTTGGTGCGTACATGGGCCATAATGTATATTTTCAGCACGTGCTCACGTGTTCTGAGCATTTTGTATGGTCGCGACCTATTTGTTCTGGCTCTTCTTTTGTAAAAATACTGTGGCACAACGGGCGGCCTTGGCTTTGTGAAGTCACGGGGCTGTATCACTTTTACGGTACGACGCCCTGGTGCAGGCGAACCTGGCGGTAGAGTTTTTCAGGTTTCGTTAGGTTTTGAAAGCCACATTTCATCCGTTGTGTGCACCTAGCTCCTATTTCTTTTCTTGAAAGGGAGACGGCAGTAGTAGTGCGTGAAATCTAATAACAAATAAAAATGACTCTTTCATTTATAGTTGAGAATGAAAATATAAAAATGTACCGGCTGTCGCGTAAAGGTTCGTTGCACGCAGCACATGTGCGGAGTCAACGAGCTCTCCCCACTTCCGCTTACCGGGTACATCAATAACGTACTGTGACAATGAAAAAAAGCGCGGGGGACATGACTTGATGTTACGGCTCTTTGCCAGCTGCCGAACTACAGTGAAGCAGAATATTGTAACAGCGGCAAAACCAAGGGTATTTTCACTGGGAGGCACTAAATTCAGAAAAACTCAAATCTGCGATGGGCGCTGCTGTAGAATACTAGAGGGGAAATCGTAAACTAAAAAAATGGATGCGTATCTGCTCGCTTTGCTCCAAATATCAACGAAAGATGATAGCCGTCTCGCGCCCCTCGGCAAATGTCCCCGTTCTCTTTCCCGCTCACCTCTCATGCTGTTCCCCTCCCATCTCGCTCCTCCCAAAATAAACGCGGTAGCGGTTTGTTCGAGCAAATTTAAATTTACCGCGTTTCACTGCTCCACACCGGATGCCCCGTTGCCAGCGCTGCCATACCGCGGAGACGCGCGTGAATCGAGGCACCCTACTTACTCGACGTGTGTTCAAAGCGGAACGTGAGAACCATGTAGTGCAACCTTTCGTTACTGATGCCGTTTTATTTTTTTTTTTGATACCATTCGTACCATTCATTAAATCAACCATCCGTGTATGTTTCATAAACAAAACACTGCGAATATCACTTACGTATTGCTGTCTTGCCCCAGATAAGCGCAATACTATGCTGGTTTTGGCTCTAGAGTGTTGACAAGTATGAACTACTGCCACCTAATTTAGCTGTTTAGATTTGGATGTTTGTATATAAACCGATTGTGCAGCATCTGCTTCACTTTGGCCGGGTGGCTGAATCAACGGACAGAGAAACACGGACAGACAGACCAAACTAACGTAATACAGCTCCGATATTAGAAAGTACCTACAATTCCTGACCGTAGGTGTGCTTTAAGCGAATTGGTCGTGCGCTTCATGCATAAGGAAAAAAAACAAGTTGTTTTGCACCAACATAGGAATCCATGAGTGCCGATTAGAAGGCGGACACTCATCCACAACTCTACGTCCCCTCCAGAGTTCCGCAGCAGCGCCCCTAGCGGATTTCCGGATTTTTGGCTTCATCTTGCCTGGGCCGCTTTTGCCACTATTACACAATTTTGGCATTCTACTTCATTGTAGCCGAGCTATTTGACCGACAGCCATTCTGAGACGGCCGAATGGTGACGCTGGAAATAGTTGCTTCCGGTGAACCACACTCTGTTTAGGCTGCCCCGGTTCTTATTGCTCAATAGAGCAACCAGAAGATTTCGGCATGAGGGAAGCCTCAGTTTTCGTTTTCATGCGTAACGTGGCTTATCCGCAGTGCCCTTGTCGTAATTGCGCGTATATCGCGGCGAACGCGGAGGATCGTAACTTTCACCGGCGGTCAACTTGGCGCAACAAAATTGCAACGCCTTCAAGCTTACCATTTCCATTTCTTTTTCCATTAGCGCCGGGCACGCAGAAAACATCGAATAAATATTTGAACATATTTATTAAAAATTGAGTTTGGCGTAGGTCCGTGTACTTACAGGTCTTGTCACAAGTAAATGTCGCACAGCAAAGGTAGGCGACAGGAGTCTGTGTGCTATGCCGGACAGTCTATTTGTAGTAAGCCCGCCGCCCTACTTGGTGTATTTATTCGCCGCTTATCAGCTTGCTACTAGAGGCAATAGTACCCAAATGGCAGCGCTAGGCCCTAGAGTGGCGGTGCTTATACGCGGCTCGCTACAAGCAGCGGTAACCACCTAGGGCAGGGGTTGGCAACCTGCGGCCCCCAGCACGCCGCCGGAACCTGTCACTTCATTGGTCCGACAGGCCAGTTTTGGCCTCAAATATGGTTGAGCGGGAGACAAGAACAGAGAATCAATTGCTTCTGTTGGCATTGTCCCCAATCTTCACACTTTGTCAGATTATTTTCATTGATTGTGATTGACAATACGCTCATTCCTCCGCTCCCCCCCACTCCCCCCCACCCCCCCACTTCCCCCCCGCCTTCCCCCCAATCTGCCGTCCGACCCTCCGCTGTGTCGGCTTCATGTAACTCGGTCCTCCACCTCAAAAAGTTGCCGACCCATGGCCTAGGCGATACTCCAAATGGGGAAGCTATAGGCGTCAGGACTGGGGAATTGCGGGTGTTGTGAATTACGAACGTTAAACCTGTTCCATATTACCCACCCGGCCAGTATTCCGTGGCACACACCAGCGATTGGTGTACTTCCCAAAGTAACTTAAGAAATTGAACCAAGTCCCACCGAGTGTGAAACTTGCTGATACATTGGAGCTCTGGTTTTTGTTTGTCGGCTGACACGTTACCGGTCGCTCGCCCGAGAACGGTGGCGCCGTCGCAGCGCAAATTCTACGGTTCCCGCAAAGGAATCGCCAGCAAAACGTCAGCAGCGGGACTGGATCCCGCCTATGCTAGGCCATTGCGCTCTGAATCGCTGGGTGTGGGAAACGCCGGCGAGGCTGTTTCCTGACCCACCCATCGAGGCTGCCGGGGTGTCTAGGAACCTGCTCATATTCCTTATGGGACGCACAGTCTACTACAGAAAGACGCGACCTACCACATCTCTGCTGTTAAAGGGGCCATGAATACAAAATACGTTGCTTTTGTTCGCACAATTAGGTGTTCTTTAGTGCCCCCAGAGCTGGTCCGTCAGGAAATGCCGCTTTATTCACTGAGAAACTACACAATTCAGCCTAAATTTCAGTTCTCGAGCTAAATCATCTGTTTTGTGACGTCAGCGATGACGTATCCAAAGCAGCAATGCCGCTGAGACCCGCTCGGCACTCGCTTTGGTTTCGACCGGATTTGCCCCTGGCCTATTTTTGTTATGGTTGATAGTAATCGTTTCATGATACATCAGGGTATCCTCGACAAACAGGATCACGTAAGACAATGTCGCTTATTCCAAATGGTCAGTGTCGTGTGAGACAACCCCAAAGTGCCAGAACACAGTGCAGAAAATACAAGCATAGTGCGCGCCGTACGCGATGGTGCTTCTGTGTTTACGTGTGCGTTCGTAATGATATGTTCAGACTACCGAAGCAAAAGCCATATCGCGATCAGTAGACGCAAAAAAACGGTGTGCCACGCAGTTCGGTTGGCCGAAACGGGAAATGACGTCATTCTTTAAAGATATTACGACAGCTGCAGCAAATAAAAAGAATATGCTTTACATTTAGGCGCACGCAAATAGCTCGTTCTGGAAGCTTATCAGCCCTGCCGAACTTGTGTTTGCTTTTGCCGACCTAGCCATTGTCACAGCTGCCCATAATATGTCAAAAGTTCTAGTGCGGGAAATGAGCTAGTGGGTCTCATGGCCATTCTCTTTTTTTTCTAATTACATAGCTTATGTTTGTGAATTCCTCGCTAAGAGTGGTGTTAGCGTTATTATAACGTGGCAAGCTTTCGAATGAACCAAACTTGTATTCTGTTTTAATGGCACCTTCAGAACGAGCATAGGGAGTACTGAAGCAATTTCTTCCTTCCGCTTACCTGGCACCTAGTACCAGGTACCTAGTAAGGTACCTAATACCTAAAAGTACCTAATACCTAAAGGTACCTAAAGGTACCTAGTAAGGGGTACCTTTCGCTTCTCCCGTTTGCGTGGGAGTAAAAAAAGAACGCTTCACGCAACTAATCAATGTGTGACCAATGTGGCGAACCAAATAAAGAATTACGAGATTATTTCAAACCTCCTAGGTTATTTAACGCACAATCAGGATTCTTAAAGCAGGAATTGTTCTATTGGACACCTTTTTGTTAAATTGATTGCCTCAAAAGCGGCCTTAAATGCGGGGCAGCCTCAGTGAACAGTATAAATGCGGTTACCTCAAGAAAATGAAGGAAGCTCACACAAACGCGTTGTACTTGAAGGTAGCGAAGTGGTACGCAACCTCCACGACCATCACGAAGGTTTAATAAGTCCACGATCGCAGCCGATTTGCTCCTTCTTCGCTGCGGCAACTACCTTTACTCCATCACTGTTGCGATCAGTGTGAGCTCCCTTTACTTGTTCGGAAGTGATAATCAGTGGACATCACTTTGGAAGGGCGTACGCTTTGACGTGTCTTTCTCGTTCCAATCGAGTGTTGCCCCGATTACGGCAAACGCTAGAGTTCTCTTTATTGGGGGGCCACTCTTTGCCAATCACCCGAAGTTGGTATGCCCGGCATGACAAACGTGCGCCGGGGACGCTGGGCGGTCGCCGCGAGGCACGCGCACACGACGGCTCGGCATTTCATTGGTGTTTTTTTACTGCCGGGCGGGCACGGACATCTCGGCCAATCTCCCTAAGTAGTATGCTTGCCTTCACGAACGTGTACGCAGGGGACGCTGGGTGGTTGTCGGGAGGCACGCACGCACGTGCACGCGCTCGGCAATGTCTTGGTATTTTTACTGGGGACACGGAAAATTACGATTTTCTAAGCAGCTTCGCTGTAGTAAAACGCAGTCTAACTAGTCTGATTCGTAAATAAAGGTATACTGCCCTGCGGCATTTACCACCGTTTTTATAAGTAATGCATTGCTGTTCTCATTGGTGGCATCTATAACGCGAGATGGAGGCGAAAAGCGAACACGCCTGTGTGTTCCAGATTTCGGTGCGCGTTAAGGATACCCAGGTGGTCAAAATTACTCAGGAGCCTTGCACTACGGCGCGCCTCATCGTATGTCTGGCGTCGGCGCATTAAAACCTCATAATCAATCAATCAAATCACATCAATCTGTAACGCCTAAACGTCGTAGCGGGGATAAAACACGTTTCCAGCGGCCGGAATCAAACCTAGGTCCCTGGCGTTAGGTAGCCGGCGTCTATCCGATTCCTCCAATTCCACCTGGGAGAAGCGTGTTGGAAAACTCAGACGGCAGCGAAAGAGAAAGAATCCGTCGCTACAAAGCTTTGTGTTTAACAATCGCCATCGTTTGACGGAGGGGTGCATGATTTTGAGGTATTCCGCACGGCACCTTTACTTCCAGCTCATAGTAATTTGGGCTGTCGGTATCCCGTCTTTAGTGATTGCTGTGCATATGCCTCTTGTTGTATTTAGCTGGACGACTTACCTTTATTTCATATGAGTTACTCCAATTACACCTTGTCGCTCGGGATTTGAGTTGTTTATAACGATTCTGATTTAGGTTCTGTCGTTGCTGGTCCACTCGTGTGTTCCTGGTGTTGATTTTAATGTGCGTTGAAATTATGTTACTTAGTTTTTCCTATATTGTGTGATATGCTCTGCTGATATGCACTGATTGGCTGATATGCACTCCTGCTGAGATTCGTGTAAGGTTCCGTGACCTAGAAAAGTACTGGTTCGTACCTTTTCGTCCCTTACGCCTATTTTGTGTGATTGTGATACGGAAATACAGACTAAAACACAACAAAAAGAATATCAGAACACGAAAGTGTTTCTTTCGGCTGTGTTGATACTACAGAAGGTTGTTGACCACCCGTGTTTGCCAACTTCTCGGTGTCCACACTGCAAAGACTTTCTAGCGCCGACAGTGGTTCTACTCTATTAAAAAGGCGAGTTTTCATACGTGAATCTCCAACAAGTGCCTTATGCCAGCTTGCGTACTCGAGTGAGCAGCGCGCGAGACAGCGCCAGACTCTCCGCAGTGCCATGTTTCCATACCTCAACCTAAAACTTTAGGCGCTCCTTAATAATTCCGACAAACACAATGCCGACACAAGAGCCATGCGCTCATTCTGGTTGTGTTTAGCACGCCGAAAAAAAAAACGAGCCATCTTCACTAACGTGAAAACTGGGGAGGGGCGAAGCATGCAGTGCATGTGTATTCTTCGCAACTTGGCGTTGTTTTCCCACGCAGATGAAACCGTCACGGGCTAGAGGTATTCCGCTTTGCTGTAAAATTGTGGTGTCTTTGAAGCACGAAGCGTTCAAGCGCGAGGCGTTGGAAAACAAGTGTCCCGGTGTTTTAGTACCGTGACTATATGTAATGATGCCGACAACAGGAGACGCCGACCGTCCGAGCCCCTGTGTGGATTCGCCTCTAACAAGCACATTGGGGCTTAAGGTGCCGCAGCTACACCTTTGCTAAGAGGGGGTATATTGAAAACTCCGGGTAACTTTAACCACCAGCGGACCTTTAACGTGTGCCGAAACTTCGACAGAAGGGCGGTCTTCCTTTTCGCCTGCATGTGAATAGCGGCCCCCGTTTGCCCCGATCGACCACATGCCACGCTTTTTTTTGTTTAGCTAGATGATAGAGTAGTTTCCGCCGGTTTCGATTTCCCTCAGAAATGTCACGTACTTTCTAAATAGAGATTTTCTAGGTCGACGTTCACTAGGGCGCGCTATTGCGAACTCGGCTCAGAAAAACTTCTGCTATTACCGCCCCCCTCCACCTCACCCCCCCGATTCCCTCAGTGGTTTCCCACTAACGGCTGACATCGGAGAGGTAAAAAAATATCCCGTTGAAATTCACACTAACGGGTTCTCTCGATAGTTCCTAGCGTTTTGAACTGAGTGTTACCCTAAACTTGCAATTGCTGATACCTTGTTAAATCGCTCTTGCCCTCCTGGAAAGTCAAGCTGCTACCTTTACGGGAGTCAACAAATCAAAGCATTCTTATGTGATCTTGTTTATAGTACTTTTTACTCTCAAGTAAACCACTCAACCCAAAATCAGAAAACTAGGAAGGTATATTCAGGATATGCTGTGAAGAAAACCGCCATATTACGCCTGTAACAAAGAAAAAGCTGGAACACCTACGGCATAAGTCATGGGATATACTACGCGAGAGTGTCGCTTCTGCTTCGAGGAACTCTCTTGAAAGGAGTGTCTACATTCACCACTTTTGCTTTCCAAACAATTGAAACCAGTAGACAGAGAGAGACTGGCAGCAACGGTTTGAAAACGCCGCAACACAAGAAAAACTGAGGCTTTTACCCATGTGTGGCTTGACATGTTGGCGGGGCAGTTTGTGACTTCGGGTTGCTGGTCAGTGTGAGCGAAAACGGGACAGTGTCAGTGCTTCAGAGTGTTTATTCGGTCGGGTCCTCTGCTCGCTGCGGGTTTTATTTTTCAGTAACGTTTGGCTGCTTGGAGCTGTCTGTAATATTTGGGCAGAGGTTTCGACGACGACCGAGTCTGAGGGAAGTCGTAAATTTATTAGAAAATTCATGTAATTTTAATCTATTTACTGAGTTTATTTGTTCTCCAGGGCTTACTTTAGTTATTTTTCTGTTCGTACTCTAAATCTTCCATTTATTTTTGAGAACCTTGTTTCTGATAAAAATTACACCTTGCCTTTGTTAACATGTATGCTACGATGTTTTTTCTGCTGTGGCGACCCCGCCACTGTTCCAAATATCGTTTCTTTAGACCTATAATCAGACTTCTCCCCTTCTGTGCACCATGTGGTCCGCGAATTCCAACGCACCTACAGTTCACGTCGGCATCAGTTCCGGTGAAACAGGTGCTTTGTTGCGATGGCATCTGTTGTGCGTTGCGTGCCTTTCGAGCACGCGTTGTGCCCACCAAGGGGTGAGGCACAACGTCTCTGCGCAGGTGCGGGCTCGCTGTTATCACGCATTCGATATTAAACTCCGCCGCGGTACCCTTTCCCTCCTTTCCACACCTCAGACGTCCCAGCGCTTAAACACCAGCTTCTAGCGAGCCCTCGCTTCCTTCCACGTGCCGGAGCCCTAGTTTCCCGTTGGCGGTGATGACGTCGTTCCGCGGGCACTTGCTGGGTACGGCTGATTTCACGCTGCTGGAGCCCGCGAGAAATCGCTGAATGAGCATAGCAACGCTATCGCCTTGAGGACATACAACATAGCTTCTGTGCGCGTTTTCTAACGAGTGTGTGCAACATCGGGAAAGTTTATGAAAGAGTATTTGTTAACGCAGCGTGTCCAAAGACCAAGAAACATTTCCAAGTACATGTGGCGAATGAATATTCGCATGTCTTCGAAAGGTGCCGAGTTCCGGTCTCTCCTCGTTATGAGGACTCAGGATATACATTTCTCGACGCTGTGCATGGATAGCAGCTTAGCTGAGAAAATTGCGAACGAATCCGAATACGTGCTGCTGTCAGAACCTGTAAACTATTTTCTTCCGTAAGTACCGCCGGGCGTATTCTCTGAAATGTGCGCCAATGTTTTCGTAAACATTTTATAATACAACTTTATCCGCTCGACGATATAGCGTATAAAATCAATAGTTTGAACGCATGTTCATACGTAGGGCAATACGGAATGTATAATAACGCGTGTGGTTTTCTATTTTCAAAGACTGGAACAGCTACACCATTCCTGGTTTAACATGTCAATCGTAAACTATAATGTCAATCGTAAACTATAAATGTGTTGGGTGCTATATAATATGCTTTAAAATGGAGACAAGCCAGCTAAAGGGAATGAATGGCCACCGCATTCCCTCCGTACGTTATTCACAAATTGCCTTATTCCTAGTTCCTTGGCATTTTTTTGCCCTCCCGTAATCTAAAAACAGACATTTTAATATGTAGACGGCAAATTTTGTTTACTTATTTTAGTTGAAGAGAATTTTAGTATTATAAAACGTTACTGTTTCCGAACCACCAGCTAAAAACACTTCGAACCCCCCTCTAAGGTCCACTTATGAGATCAGCGGCCAGGCGCCCGGGCTGCGCGTGAGAACCCGCCACTCTATCTGGGGGCTCAGCATTGTGGACTCTACACCGCAGCCGTCGCCAATTCGTCACGGCGCGCACGCGAGACTTTGTCTGGCCCACCGAATACCACGGGGATAATCCCCCATTGAGAACGTAGACGGCGCCACCGGGTTCCGAGAAGCACAGGGGAGATGTAATTACAGGTGTCGAAGCACGCGCCGCGCGAGACACCATTTTTAACGCGCCCCGGCCAGCACAGTGCACTGTCGCCGCCTTTCGCTCTCACCCCGCGGGGTCGCGCGCACCTGCTCGTCCGCGAGCGTGCCGTCGACCCAAAGATGGCGGCGCCTGATTGAATATTCCGTAGCGCGCTGAGTGACAGCTGTCTACGTGAATTTGGGCACTCCCTTACGCGTGTACGAACGCTACAGGGGCGTCCCCGAGAGAGGGTGATCTCGAGGTGCTATAAGGCCGAACTTGGCAGTCGGAAATCGTTCTCGTCTGAGCGCCGAGCTGGGCAGTTCCCGGCGGGACAAGGAGTCTCGATCGTTAAAGCTAGGTGTGGATTTGTGAGCCCCTTAGGTTAGAGGTTAAGATCGCGTCGGAGGTTTAGGGTACAGCGCCGTACCGGGCAACTAGACGGATCTTGCGGCGAGACAGAGTCTCGGCCGTCGTTTGTCGAGCGGTTTGTGTACGCTCCGAGGATAGGAGAGTTAGACGAAGTTGAGGAGCTCGAGTTATTTGTGCGCACTCGGAGCTTGCGTCTAACTGAAGTTTGAAGTTTTTCTTTTCATTACTCATGTACCCAGTTTTGCTACTCTAAATAGCTGTATATAAACTCGTCGTTTCACTTAATCAATCCCAACGCCTCGAGTTTGTCAATTCGACCGCCGTCTCCAAGAACTTTAACACCATCGCCCTGCCAGCCTCCTGCCAAATCAACCGGAGCGCGGGCGATTGGGTTCCTGATCGACACCGGACTTCGGGGAAACGAACCACAACCATCTTTACTCCCCCTAAATGACTGTTTTCAGCACGGTTATTCGCTGCCCTACCAAGAAAGTTTGTTGAAAAGCCAACGCCTGGTCAATGCAAGATAAAATAGAGCTCGCATTTTAGATGCGAAAGCCAGCCTTGCCACGAACGCGAGGATGGTGAGGTGGAACTTTGGCTTCCGAAGTAGTCCAAAGCAGAAGAATTTGCGTCTTTATAGACGAGGCAATGTCCCCTCGTTAGTCGGATTGACGGCCCACCGAAACGGGCCACTTGATGAGCAAGTAGATCCCTTACATTGGCTAATATACTTATCCGCATCCAAATGGTATGTCTGGCGTTAGTACGTCCTACTTTGCCGTAGCTTCGTCTGGAAAATTTAAGTTAGTTTTACCCTGCAGGCCTTCAATATTTACGCGATAACAAAATGATCAAGCCCTTCAAGGAAATATCAGAGGAGATAAAGGCACCAGGAAGATTTCAAGGGTGCCACGAACATCTGGGCATCACGGCTGACGCCCTAGCGTACTTCTTTTGCTTCAGAAAGCTCAAAAATTCGTTAGGCTTGACCAAGATGAAACTGTTCTGAACATTTCACAGCAGTTTTAATTCACCTTTAACCCTCTTTACATGCAAGAAGCAAGGAGTTGTGAGATTTCTAACGTTCTCTTCAATGTCCAGATGACATCTTATGAGAAGTGTTTCTATGCCAGTTGGAATATTGTTGGCTACAATATTAGCGCCAACCTACAAGCCACTTGAAGTCCCAATGGACTGATATCCTCTATTTCAGAATTAGCGCTAATCCTATCCGTGGGCCGTTCGCGTTGGGGTTATACGCAGGTAGCTGAGAGAAGCTGGAAGTGTTACGGTTAAAGAATATCTCGCTTCCTTAAAAGCAAACGTGAGGTACACACAAGACAAAGGAGTTCACAAGTTGCTTATCAACTGTTAAGTTCTGGCCCCTCGCTTACTAATTAAAACTGCCCGGCGATTAGATATCTTTCGCTGTGATAATATGGCTATCTGTATGGTTTTTGTTTTCCCGCCGGCCTAGCCAACACACCTGGCTTGAGCGTGAGGTGCGTGAGGAAAAACCGTGAAGCCTTCTTTGTTATTCGCCGTGCTTTTGTGTCCACCCGGCGAGCGGGCCCGGAGACGACGCATGCAAACGCGTCGGTCACTCCATAACTGCTGAAAGGGATGTAAGCTATCGAAGGGGAATTTCCTTCCGGTCGTTTGAGAAGCCGGAGGAAGGGGACCGTTGACATTTTAACGACCGCGATTTCGCCACGAGAATCCCTGAAGCGAACAGGAGCTAAAAGTCGGTCAAGGGGTCAAACCTTGACTGAAACATATATGAAGAGGTCACCAGACGTTTGGTCTGTGACACTTGCACTGATCAAAGTTACTGGGCGAAGTTGCCGTTCGTCACACGTCTGAGCCATGCGACTCGGTGGCTGGGATTCGTCAATAGTTAGGTGACCAGGCTTTGTTAGGCACTCTACGTGTCTACAAAGGAAAGCAATTCAGGCGGCGCGGATCACAAACATAGGCGTGCACGGTATGACAATACTTTAAGACGTACCGTCCGAGAGTCAATTCCCGTCACTAGGTCGGCTTTTAGTTGGTTTGTTTTCATGTCTGTTATATTTAAGTTTTCCGGAATACCTTGGGGTTTCTGTATCAGAGTGAGGTCGGTCACGTTAGTATTTCGAACGCACCCAGCTTTATTTGTCACTGTAGCCAATCAGTGGCCTAGTATGGGCTAAACAAGGAGCCATCCTCACTCTCAAATTGTGACGTACCTTTGGTGGGCGGGGTTTTGGTGGTAAAACCGGGGAGTTCGATGTTTTTGGATGGAAGAGAACAGGAACAGAGAGAGGGGGTGGAGAGCGGCGAGCCCCGCTCGATGCCTCTTGTAAATAAGTAATGTGACTAAAGTGTACATATTGTACATTTTCATTTTTCTTGGAGTAGACCGTCTTCGGCTATGTGCCGTCGGCCAACGAGCCAGCCATCGTCGTTTCATCGGATCATCTTTTCTATCATCGGCGTCGGCGATAGATCCACCTTCGTATTTGAACTTCAATATTAATGGAAATGGTTAAAAAGAGTACTACCGTAACGCAACTTCGCCTTTTCTTATGCAAATTGACGTAATGATAAACCCGCATCGCATTAAGCCTGTTTGTGTCTACTGCGGAAGGAATGTCGTTATCATGTCTGTAGCCCGGTACTGTCCTGCAATTTCGTAGTTTATTTTTATTGTACCACTCTTCTGGTTTTAACCCTTCATCCAATTATTGGTCTCCCTCTACAAGAAGTCGCGTATCTCATTAGTTACTCTGTTGACGTGATAACGCGGGGGTTGTCAGTTCTCCATTTGCCTCCACTTCTGGAAGATTCACTGACGCTGGGTTTAACGCGCCGAAGTTACATTTGGGCGTTGAGGCGCGCCGCAGTGAAGGGCCCCGGATTAGTATTGACCATTTAACTTGCGCGGGAACGTGGACACACGGGCGTTTCTGCTTTAGATCGCCTCATTCAGAAAATCACCCGCCGCGGCCGGGATCGCAGCCGTGTCCTTGGCCTTAGCAGCACAATGCCTTGGTCACTGAGCCACCTCGGGGGTTTCCCGCCCCTTCTCTTGCGATGAATAAAAAAAGCACACACGTTTACCAGAAGATAGAACTTTATTTCGTCTACACCGGTTTTTCGCACGTGGCATAGGCAATGATACGGAAACAAAAGAAAAAGCCCAGGTTGTGCTGCAATTAGAGGAAGCGGTATGAACATTTAGTAGCTGATTTTTAAAAACGGCAAGCAGCGGCGAGTGCATTCAGATATACGAGACGTATGCCGATTTTTAACGTCTCAGTCTAGAGGCGGCAGCACGGCAGCCTTCAGCCGCGCAACTTCAGGTGCAACACATTTTGAAGTAAGGGTGACGTTACCTACTTATAATAACAAAGCTTAGTAGCAAACATCTGTTCACTTTGATTATTTTAACTTCCGCTGAACGCGCGAGGCAGCTTCTCCTGGGTGACGAAGAGGAAGCAGAAGAGCGGCAGCTATGGATGCGAGCACCAGCCCGACGCCAAACATCGTATATCTCATAGCGTACTGCTTGGCGGTTATCTTCGTTGCCATCTGGGGTATAGTTAGAGTGAAAGCCCAGCCGACGCTGCAGGATACGCCCACGCCGTAAGCGCTTTCGTTTTAAGAAATGGAGCGCCCTATGTCGGGCTGGACCGTGTGCTGTGGGTGGCGCAGCCACCGAGTAAAGACCGCTTAACCTTTACCTGTAAACACGTTGAGATTTTACTGCCAATTCCCTTCGGTGCGACTCGCTTTTGTAGACAAGCATCGTTTTGCAGCAGTCGTCTGAAACAATAGACGTAGTGTTGCTAGTCTTCTTCCGTCTGTGAGGAGCCATCAGAGTGTGTTTTTTTTAGGTGCAGAGCACTTTATGCACTCGCCTTGTCGTCTTAGCTAGCTAACGGTCGATGTGACCGCCGGAATCAGGCGGCGCAGCGAGATAACGGACCCAAGTAGAGCCTACTGCACCGGGGTCAAGGAGTCACGTCGAGGCTTCGAAAACCACGCAGTTTAAATAGTCATAACCGTCCAAACCTCGTGAACAGCTGGCGCTTGTCATACATCTCCCCGTTATTTAGCGCAAAGAAAACTGAAGGTACATTTGAGGCAAAATCTGTGTATATAACCGGCAGCCCCCGCTTTCATTTAGTTCGGAACTCTGGTTGGGTTGGTTTATACGATAGTAAACGAAAAAAAGCGGCCGCGCAAGAAAGAAATGGCGCGTTCTAAATGCCGCAGAAAGGCTGCAGAAAAGACGCAGTTTGCGGTACCTTCGTGAGACGCACTTCACGCCGCCGCCGCCGCCGCAGGGGCTCACCATAGCTGCAGTCTAGAGAACACACGCGTAAGTGCTGCCTCAGCGCACTGCTGCCGCGCCCAAATATCGAATTAGGGAGTACCGTAGTCGCCAGTTCCTTTTTTTGTTTCGAAATCCAGTCATTGCAGTAATAATAACCAGTTAGTTAGGCTATGACTCTGCTTTCAGACAATGAATCCCTCATAGTTTGCCACTTTTATCACTTTGTAGCTGCTCTCGCATGTCTAAGCCAGCTGCGTCTAGCCAGTACCCCGCTCCAGACGTGTGAGCGTGGGCTAACACCATGATTCGGATTCGCTCTGCGTCTCTTCATTGACCAATTTTCACGCCTTTACTGCTGCGATCTGCCGCTTCCACAGCTTGGGGAATTCCGACCACGCATAGAAGGTGAGCCCGAAGAGCAATCAGGTAGCTTGGGGTAAAGGGTGCCCTTTTGCGTATAATTTTCGCCTACTTGCTGATTTCACATTTTCAGGTCCCTCTCTTCCTTGAGTGAGCCAAAACTAAGCTACCCTCAATTATGACACTCTGGCACATCGTTTCGTTCGTGCCCTTCACTCTAGCAGGGTGGGAGTTTGGTTTGTATAATATAACGAATGCAAGAAAGGACGAAAGTCGAACCCATGGGAGTTTCGGTTTTGACGCCAATATGGCGGCCACGCTTTTGTAAATTCCCAATGTCATGTCACTGGAACACACTTTTCAAGCGGTTAAGCAAGCTTTAGAAGTGTTCTGCCTTCCACTGTGTGACGTCTGGCAACTTCTTGGCGTTCGTTCGCAGCACCGCGAAGGGGCCCCAGCCGAGACAGTCAGAAGGCACTCAGCGCATGCTACGCCTCTTCATCGCCCACCGCTCCTTGCCTCTAACGCTGAGCTCTATTTCTGTAACGGGTAGGTGCCAGTGTTATAGAGCGAAAGCTCTGCTACGCTGTACTAGAAAGCGCTACCAGAAACCTCTACTACTTAGCTCTACTACTGACCTTGAGCAGCCGGAACGCCAGTGTGGAAGGCGTGACGTCCAGCCAACTGTTCCGCTTCACAGAGGCGTCGCAGCTCGGGGCCTCGCCACTGCGGTACCACGTGACTATGCGAGCGTTTAGCCGCTGCTTCGTCAAATCTTGTCGCTCACTGTCGCCATGAATGGCGTGCCCGGTTTGCCGTCGGTGCGTGCGTTTCAGCGAAAGCGCCAGCAGAATCAAATCACTCAGTAGCCTAACTGTGTGATGTGTGATGTTCTTGGCAAGACCAAACCATACAGAACTTTTGCTCCAGATAACTGGGTTTACAAGGGTTAAATAGGACCCATCTTTATCGGCGTAAATCTTAAATGTCTTATTGGAAGGTTAATATCGAATGACTCAGGCATATACACCCATGAAGTAGAAACAAGGCAGACCACTACGAAACCAAAGCGGGCCAGAAGTCTATAAATTAATAATGATTACCAACGTTAAGTGTAACTAAATTAATTAATAGTACTGAATTTCAGGATTGAATTAAAACGTGCTAACTTTAATTAAGGTAGATGGAGATGAAATAAGCTACATAAACGTGGGGAATATGATGAATCTATAAATCTGGTAATCTGTGAAGGTAGCAGAGTGTCAGTTACATTCAAGAACGGTAATAAAAATTACGGAAACATATACAGGCCCATATTCATACTCCCAATATTCCTTAAAGAATGAGAAAAAGTTACATTTTCTCGCACGAACAGTTTTTCCTGAATCACGATGTAATTACAAACTTTCAACAAGCTTTTCAATGAGGCAAATCAATAAAAACAGCAGTGTTGGCACAGAAATAACTTATAATTAACAATATTGAGGAAAGGAAGCTTACACTGGGTATATTTACAGATAGTAAAGCTTTAGACTACCTGTACCAGGGCATCCTGCTGACAAAGTTACAAAGCTACGGCGTCCGGAGTATTGCTCATTCTCTGCTTCAGTCATACCTTCCGAAACGGAAATACTGCGTTGAAGTTGCAGGCTTTATTTCTTCCCATAAAACTATACATCAAGGTGTACTTCAAGGCAAGGTATTTGGGCCACTGATTTTTAATCTACGTCGTTGTTATTGTTAAAACCAAAGACGACGTCACATTCGACCTCTATGCAGACGCACCGCTTTGTTTATTTCAAACCAATACACAAGGCAAATTACGGAAAAGGCTCAGGACGCCCTGTCGATCATGTATAACTGGTCATATTCCAAGAGCTAAAAATTAACGCCAGCAAAACCAAAGCCATCTTATTTGGAGCAAAAAGAAAAAAATACAACTATGCAAAAAATGGTAACATTAGGCAGCGTACCTATAGATATAGTGAACCAGCACAAAATCATGGAAGTAACGTTTGCCCCTGATTTGACATGAACGAACCACGTAGAAGCCATGACTAAATCACTGTCGTCAACGGAGGGTGCACCAGCGCCATGTGGGCATTATATTCCGGTAAAAGCTAAAATTAAGATTTACCATGCCCTGTTCGCTGCACATTTACATTCTTGTACTCTCATATGGGGCACCACTACCAGTCGAAATATTGAAAGTCAATTTACGTTACAAAAAAGGGGCTGCGCTACATCGCCAATGTACCCTACTCGCACTCTACCCAGTCTTTCTTGTCTCATTTTAAAGTCATGTCTGTCAAGAACATTTATGAATTTCGTTTATTGTATTCGATGTTATCTTCTAATTTAAGATAGAGAATTTTTTTGGAAGATATGTGCGATTTAAAAATGCAACGGAGTGATTCCCGCACTCGAGGTTGTAATGGGTGGCTAGTTCTACTTTGACTAACTGGCTATCTTATGCAGTCTGTAAGATGTTCTGTTCCTCCCCTGCTAAACTAATGCAAATTTGTAAACACAAAAATTCGTGGCTACACCAGAAAAGAAATGAGGGAATTCTTTTTAAAAAGTTTTAACACATGCCGTTGTTTTATATATATGTTGATTAAACCTCTGGTTAGTTTTTTTTTTTTTTTGCCTTTTCATGTGTATGGTGTCACTGCATTGAAGTATTTAGAGTTTTACGACTGTTGTTCTTGCTCCTGTGTTACTGCAAATACTACGCTTCGTTACTACTCTACGCATGACATTGTATAATGTTCCTCGCCTACTGCTCAAGTCAAATAACTCTGCATTATGAAAAAAAAAAGAAACAGAACACTACTACTGTCTACGCTGCGAGTGCGGGCCCTCAGGCACCTTTCAAGGGGTCTTTAAGGTCACTTTTCGCCTGGAGAACCCAAACTTTTTACTGGAAATAAATGTTGAATTGAATTGAATTGAAATTTGAATTTAAAAAGGAGAAATAAGGTCAATTCGGGTGGATTAAGGTGGATCAAGCAATGAATACTTCAGATGACGGTAAGTTAATGGGGACTAAGCTGGATTTTGATAGATTAACGTGGACTAAAATGTAGTAAGTTGGGCAAATGACGTTAAAATGGCGTACGTGCTGTTTAAAAGTGTTAACGTGTATATAAGAGAATTTGGGTACGCTATAGGAAGATTAAGGTTGGTTATGTTGGATTAAGGGGTATTACGACAACATATGCTGAATTGAGGTGGAGCAAAGCGGGTGAACACGTAGCAGGGTGCATTGACATGTGGTAGGGTCACTTTGATTTAAGAGCGTAGCTCCTATGTCGAGGATAGTACGCCATGCCTCCGCTTCAAAAGCAGGTCAGCCGGCTTGACCGCACGGACAAAAGTTTTGTTTTGCGAGTTAATTTTACAATTGTTTAGGTTACCTTTTTCGCTGGTTCTAACTCTTGTTTTAGAGCAACCATATAAGCCTGCACGCCGTTTTTATAAAGCAAGTTTAATGTTGAGTCCGTAGAGCTACTACTATTTTTAGATACACACGACAGGGGGTTTAGTGCCCCTAATAATAAAGCCAGGAGCAACACCTTGGGAGATTCAGCGAATTAGGATAAGGCTTCAACTTGTTTGTGCTCTCAGCCTTTTACGTTTTTAAATTTCACTATACTTGTCCAGCACATTCGGGCCATGTTTTGATTAATGTAGTTAACACATGGAATGAAATCGCTGGTTCAAGGGGCACAGATGTTCATAGAAGGTTCGTCTTACTTACCTGCATATCCGCGGTGCCTACCTCCATGTCTCTATAAATGTTTATCAGAGGGCTTTTACCTAATGATGCTACACAAAACACTCGGTTTTTGGGATGGGTTCACTTTCAATAGATTTGAATTACTAAGAAAATAGCCAATCTTTGACATCTCAAAACCTCTCGATAACATTTAAAGTGGCGACAGCCTTATTTAGCCGAAACAAGTGCAGCTCTAGCAACTGGGATGCTTTCAGGGAAGTTGTAGTCGGTGTACAACAAGAGCCCTTAACAAAGTGTTGGTTCACATTTTCGCGCAGCTCCCGTTACAATTGGCGACAAAAAGATTACGAGATGCACGGCCGGATGGCCACCAATCACCCGAACAAATACGCGGGCACGGCGCGGCAGGCCTTCCATCTCCGCAACGAACGCGCATATGTCCATTCGCGTTCCGGTACCCGTCGTCGCTCGTGTAGCCTACGCTAGCCGCTGTACTAAAGCTCTAACAGGTCGGCGTTAACATGGGGACGTCGCCTCCGACGCCGGAGCTTTACCTACGCACTGTGCCGCCTGCGTACCGGCAGTGCTCGTCATGCAGTCGCTTCTGAGGTAGAACCATATGAGTGTACCATTCAAAGCGCTCCTTCTGGATACACATCACTCGAGACCTTGGAACCTGGGGTGAAACAGACGTTAGGGTTTCCGTTATGTGAACCGCGTTTATGACAAAACGTTCCTTTCATTATCCACTACTGCGTGTGCAGTTCTTTGAAAGCTTGTATACTATTCCAAAGGGAACGCTTTATACCGTTCCACTTTATTTTTAGGTGTAAATCTTCTTTTTCCGTCAGGTCCATCGTGCCAGTTGTCTGCATGCTTGCCGCTGGTAATAGTGAGCAAGGAAACTGCAGCCTCTTCGCGTGAATGCACTGCGGAGAAGCTGCTGAAAAACTCCATCTACCTCGAATCTTCACGTAGCGCCACTACAACAGCCTTATTGGCATCAGGAATACAAATTCACCTAGCTTCAGAGAAGTGACCAAACATCTTCCGGCAGCTCCTTGCGCTGGCCTTAAGCTGAGGAGCACCGTTTGGTAATTTCGAACACTTCTCAAGCAAGGTAAAGCAGATTTCACAATATTGTGGTAATAACAAGTACTCTCGGGAATCATTTTTTCCGGGCAGGTGTTTATATCATTAAAACCCACGAAATAAAACATGTCAGAAAACAAGTATCAGGGCAGTTTGGAAACCAAAACAGCTTTAAAAATGTTTTGTGTTAGGCAGACGACCCAAACATGTTTCAAAGTAAACTCCCGATAAGCGACGGATTTAGGTTAAAGTTTGGACACAGCACGAACATCTCGCTGCCAGTGATAGCCCATAGAGCACGGCGTGCCTAGTTTTCTTGTTGTAAACCAGTACTCCATCTGAAAACTCGGTTTTTATTTTCATGCAATAGCACATATAATCATTGTAGGGAAGTAAAATTGTCATCCATTCCCTGTGTAGCTTCCTGGGTTGGCGCCAGCTACATCAACGTCGCAGCTCAAAGCATATTTGAGGATGGCCTCGCTTGGTGCCTCGCGCCAGTGGGTTTTGCACTAAGACTCATAATAGGTAAGTGAAAAGACCGCACCCGATGCAAGTTACATTTTTATTAAAGGGAATATACCTATTTATAGGAGCAAAGTTCGGGGGTTAGCAAACTACAACAGTAAAAATAAGGGTAGAAGCCATCCATGCACACGAAATGTACAACGCCATGGTAGAGACGGTAGTGACGAACATTTCTATGTCTCTGCATGCCTTCTATAATTTATTGCGGCAAAGATGTCACCATTATTGTGGTTGGCACAAATTTTAGGCAATTGCTGTCTATTCTATTCGTCGCGCTCCTATCACACCAGTTTGACATATTAGCATCAATTAGACGTTAAAGGAATACCGACACGAAATTTTAGAGTTTTTTCGCCGCTATAGCGGGATTCACACGATGGAGAAACCCTCTCACGGAGGCGGACGGATATGTGACGTCAACAGCACGTGACCGGATTATCCGGCCTGGCGGCGCATCCACACGTGCAGAGCTAAGCGGAGTAACTAGCAGACGACAGCGCCGAGGAACAGGTTCCATTCCCCGCCGAGGGCCACCGCCGTCGAGCGAAAACATGCGGAGGCATTTTCTTTCGCGGAGCCACCGCGGGCTATCCCCACCGAGGGGCGGAGCCTAAAACCGGTCACGTGAGCGGGTCCCGCGGGCCAAAAAGAGAGGGCTTCTCCGTCGAGTGAATCCCGCTTATGCGTGCCTACCAGCCCACTAATCATAGAATGACAGATTAGACGGTAGAGCACAGCGTAAACATTCATTTACGGCGTCGTTTATTTGTGTATGTTTCGGTTTCGACAAAACGAATGCCGAGCGACCACCATGACAGGAGGTATCACGTGACGTCACCATTTTTGCTGTATCGCTGCCGCTCTGGAAGCGCGCGAGAGCGAGCGCACGCGCGCGCCTAGACCGGCCAGGTCTTCGCCGTCCCTACAGGCCCGGGCGCGTATTCCCAAACCATATCCCGTAGAGGCCCAGGCCGACCCCCCCCCCCCATCCCTTTCCCAAGCAGCGACGCAGCACCGAGACGTCACGTCCTCTATGTGCGCGACTTCATGCGACGCGGATTATGTTCTTTTTTCCCCTCTCCGTTTCGGCTGCTTTGCGGGCGGCCGATGGTTTCGCTCCGTGCGAGGGGCTGGCCGGCGGCGCTGGGGAAGCCAACGTTAATATATAAAAAAACGGGAAGCCAACGTTACTTTCCAGGTCGTCGTCCATTGAAAAGCGGAGACGTGGAGAATTTGAGGCTGTTGCTGCCATGTTGGAAACATAAAGCCGCTTTGAGGACGCACACAGAACCAACGTTAGGGGAAGCTGACGCACATGCGGTAGAAGTTAACCTTTTGTACCTGAGCCCCTGAGCCCTCCGCGCTCTTCTTGCGAGCCTGGAAGTTGACGCTGACCTCCCATCGTGTTCGTAGATAAGCGCTCGGCTCGGTTCTCAAGGGCGCGCGCGCGGATGGACGCTTTCACGTACTATCGGCGTCGAATGAAACGGGAACACGAAAATATTAACCTGAACACACAAATAGCGCGATTTCTTTCTATACAAGCCAAAATGACGCGTGAATTAGTTACAAAAACAAAGTTGCCAAAAGTGGATTTTCAAACATACCAAGCATGCCATTATATGAACTCTACAGTATCTTTCAATTTTGCTCGTTCTGGTTCATACTTTCGTGTTTGCGTTTCATATGACGCCGATAGTACATGTGGCAGCATCGTGGCTATTATATACGTTCCGGAAAGCAAACACTCTCATTGAAAGGCCATTCTACAGCACACAGAAGGGTATACAATTGAGTTGGGTGCTGTTTCACTGCTGTATACACACGTCAAAACACGATTCGGTGCTGCAGGTAAGGATTACAAGAAAGGCAGCCAATTAACCATGACTACAGTTACAAACTGTCCTGCCCAATTGCGATATATTACAGCTGCATGAGCTGCTACATTTAGGCACTTTCATTAGCACAATTATACTGAATTTCGTTAACATTAACTTCATTGCATTAAATCTTTATCAGGAACGGTGCCATTAAGGAAAACATTGACATTTTGTTAACAGCAATGGAAGATGTGAATTGTTCTTGCAAGCGAGATACGTTGATAAGAAAGACACTATAGCTCAAACTTACACGTTTTACACTCGAATGATGCATAATTTGCACTGCTGGAATTTAGGGAAACAATATAAAAAATTTAGACAAACCTAGGGCTAAGTATTAGTTGGATTGTACAGCTTCTGAAGTACTCCAGGAATTTGATATATATCTCCTTTACACGGCTACTAACCTCAGTCTCTGCACTGAAGCCACCAGGGTGCAGTTTGATATCAGTAATCATGCGTGCTACCACTCACACTGTAGCCAATGTCAATGAGTTATTTTTAACGCTTTGTGCTTCATGCACACACAGATTTTGCTGCATAAGATACGTATATTTGTTTCGATGAGACTAAGCTGCGCGTGAGCTTGAAGTCACGGTAGTCGCAGCAGAGATAAAATAAGTAAAAAAAGTTATCTTCTGGAGCACTATTTTTGGTATAGTGACCAGGGAGTCCAAATAGCGGCAAAAAAATGTCGCTTTTCGAGATCCACTGATGGGTATAGATGAGCAGTTTGTGTCCGTTTTCTGCGACGCATTTTTTAGCTACCACCTATACATTTATGTGGTGTCTGGCCTTTTAACGTGGGCGCATTGCGTCACAGTTCGCGCCTCAACTGTAAGTGACACATACACAAAAAAGTATACAAATGTATAAACAAGAAATAGCAAGAATAAACATATAAATAGTACAACACAAGTTGCAAAACGCCGCTTCACGTTTTACAATGCTTCGTATCGAAAAACATATATATCTTTCGCCCCGTTTCTGGACCTTTTGGACAATCCAGGTAGTGTTGGTGCACCCGCTTTACGTGTCCATGAAGGCGTTGACTGCTACTTCGTCAGGCAGGTTCGTGCGGAACGCAGACTCATGATCTGTTGACGCAAGGTCCTCTCAGAGTACCTCGAGCGGCTGCTCGTGTTCATCCATGAAGCAGAAGTTAAGCTTGTGATGGACCTTGCGATGGGCAGTTCTACGCCGGTGCGAGGCACAGACGAGTATGGCGGATACCACGCTCGCCGATGTTCGCAGCAGACGAGCGGCCGAAGTACGCGTGTGCTTTCGACCGAATGAGAGCAAACGTTCTGCGTTTCGATACGGAGTCCAAAGGACCACCCAAGACAAAAAAAAAAACATTTTTGTCTTCACTTTAATGGGATTGCTTGCATTCCGGAACGCAAACAATAACTACTTACATGTACGTGCAAAAGCATCCATCCGAGCGCGCACTTTGAGCAACGCACCGAGCGCCAGCTTAATTAACTAGGAACACCATGGTAGACGAATGACTGCAAGAGCGCAACAGAGCGCGGAGAGCGAGCTTCAGCTTCCCAGCGCGTACGTACGCCAGGCTCGCGTTAACGGAGCGAAACCATCTGCCGCCGCGAAGCAGCGCGACCACAAATACCAAAACAAATTTTTGTTTGCTTTCCGGAACATATATAACAGTCACATATACGTGAAAGCGTCCATCCGCGCGTGTGCACTCAGAGCCGAGCGCTTATCTGAACACGATGGGAGGTCAGCGTCAACTTGTAGGCAGTTCAGGGGCTCAGGTACAAAAGGTTAACTTCTACCACATGTGCGTCAGCTTCCCCAGCGCCGCCGGCCAGCCCCTCGCACGGAGCGAAACCATCGGCCGCCCGCAAAGCAGCCGAAACGAGGAGGGGAAATAAGAAAAAATCCACGTCGCATGAAGTCGCGCACATAGAGGAAGTGACGTCACGGTGCTGCGTCACTGTTTGGGAGGGAAGGGTCGGCCTGGGTTCCTACGGGATATTGTTTGGTAATACGCGGCCCGGGCACCATGAAGTCCATCCCAAAACCATGACGTGTACGCACGCCCGAGCAGCGCGCGCCAACCACAGCCAGCGCGTCGGCTGCGTCACGGGAGCCCCGACGTCGGCAGTTTGGGGCAAGTAGCAGATGATGTCATGTCGGTCCGCTCTGGGCTTTCTCACGCTGGCGAAGATTAAAATAGATTTTAAATATGTTTCGCTGAACGGTTGCTGTTGAAACTTGCTGGGAGATATCTCCTGATAAAAAGGAAGTGTTCTAAATAGTTATCTCAGCTTTGAAAGTTCGTGCCAGTACTCCTTTAAGAAGGGCTTTTATTGTGTCTTTATATTGCCTATAAAAGTTTATTTTGGCGTTTGCGCCTTGATTCCTATAAATGCATTTTTAAATGCCTGCTTTTAACGTTTATGTTTAATACTTGCGCCTATATGAAGAATATTTAGCCTTAATTTTCGCTTCCGGGTGCACTCTGCGATCGTTATTGACGTGACCGGGCAGCATTATCTGGACATGGTGGTAGTTTGTTATTGTTTACGCAATTTTCAGTCGAATATTTTACTACGTTCCCCATTCTCTCTTAACAGATTTCTTCAAACGTGAGCAGTCGCATACTCGTTTGTAGTAGTACACTCAAACCCAGCTATATTTCATCGAATTGCGTAGCATCGAGCACGCCTGTGTTGGCAGATTATGTTTATGTTGCATAGCCACCGGCAAAACGTCACTAAGCACCTGCACTCCTTTACGCATTATTATTCACCCTGCCGATGTGGTCCCAAACGCGCTTTTCAATCAAACCTTTGCTCGGCTACTTAAAATGTGTTTCAAAAACGCTCTTCAAGTGTGTGGAAAAGTATTTGGCAGGGTTGGGAAGTCTTCATTGTTCAAATTGGATATCATTGTATATGAGAAAATTGCTAGAGTCGTACCTAAGACTCCTCATAGAATATAGTCTTTCTTGCGTTTATAATTGTGTCTGGTTCTGTCGCGACGTCATTAAATGCCATCAGGCAGACACTGATACTCGCGTAAAAACTAAGAACGAGAGCGCAAGTTGACACTGCGCCTCATCACCGCAGCCGGCTGCACCTCCTCACGGTGCAAAGCATGCCTTACTGCAAATATTTTGAACATGATGAGGGTCGTTTCAGTAATTGTTCAGACTTACTCTGCTTCTAAATTACTGCAGTGACGAAAAACAAACTACGTGAGGAAAAGCAGGCGATGTCACACATTAAGCACAATCTCCTTTAAAAACGCGCCCGCTCTGACATCCGCAGCTGTCGCTTCGGCGGAGTGACACCCCGCATGAGCTATTGCCGTTCCTAACTTGTACCCGAGCATAGCGCTTTTTTAAATCAGTATTCCCAGCTCACAAGTTTCTTGTTCATGCTTGTTTCACTATAACCGAAGCTAGAGCAAGCGGCAGTGGCCAATAAATGCGAATCTCAGCAGTGCACTTGTTGAAATAAACAACGGATCGCCATTATTTTTAGTAGCGATATGGCACCATTGCACGACTATTGTTCAAGTGTTGGCGCCTTTGTACCGTCATAAACACTAATAATTTCGTTTTCCTGTCATAGACGCAGTTCGAGCACGTCTTCGTTTGAAATTATTTGCATTTACAAAAATATTTATGGTGCATATATACTTTCGACGTTGGAAGCTTAAAACGTTGCTCTGAAATTGTTTTGGCGCCTAAAACGCGGCTTTGAGTGCCGAAAAATCGGGCCTCTACTTATACTATCTTGCAATGTAGAAAAAGTTCAAGTGTACGCATAGCTGTTTCTGGATATTTGCTTTTAATAAAATCTTTTTGCAAGAAAGATTGATCATATATAAGGGTTCCAATAATCTTGTTTACTAAACTTCTTATATCAAAGCAAATTATACACAGCAACGACAGTGTGATAGCGAAAGAAAAGTTAAAGTGCGCTCACATTGTGCAAACCTCGTCACAAAAACGGTTTTTCTGGTGCAATGAGAGATTATAAACTCTTCTGTACAAGGAATAAACTGATTGTTCCCACACCAATAAAGGCATGCGGCATATATAGATTTTGCAAGTAATGCTCAGTTCGAGGGATAACGTTATATTGACTGGCTTTTCTATGACGTTATATTGACGTTATATTAACGCTATATTGACTGAATGTCGCGTCCATTTGGAAAGCAGCTTTTGTTATTGCAGCATGTTTATTACGTGTCGAAAAATCGTCCGTGACAGATGTGCCACCTCGCATTCTATTTTGTTCCTTTAGGCACTGGCGGTTGTAAGTTTCTACTTTTGCGGAGTATATAAAACAGACCCTTTAAGAGGGAGAAAAAAGTTGGGAGTAACTTGGTTACCTTCCTTATACTTCCTATTTACCGACCAATCTCGTGGATGCCTCCCTGTTGAAACCTTTTTGTACTTCTGCCATTTAGTTAATGTTCTTTTTGCATAGACTTGTTTCAGGAGATTGGGATGAACTGAGTAAAAATGTTGACGCAGTCTCTTAATCTACTGTAACCAAAACGTATTCTTACAATGACACCGTTTTTATCAAGACATTGAGAAGTAATTTTGTGAGGGCAGTTTAGAAGTCACGGGAACAGAGGCGAAATAGTTTTCGCGGTAGCTGTAGAAATTATGCAGCTCACGTGCAGTTGTCTATTTTATGAAGAGCACAAACAAAACGAGGTATACATTAATGGAAAAATGAGGATTTCACATTGAACAATGGAGCGCCTTCTAAGACGCGCTATATCGTGGTTACAACTTACTCGTCAGCACGTCCGCTGGCCCTCGTGGGTTGTCGCCGGTTTGAAAAATAGCCTCAATTCAAGCGTAGTAACTGTGAACCAAAGTTAAAGGGAAAACACCTGAACAGTATTGAGTTGTACGAAATACAAAAAAAATGAATTCAGAAAGCCAGCACTGATGTAAGACCCTACGATGCAATCATGATTATTAGGCTCACAGAAGGCTTAAAACAGAAATAACACGGCGCATACGAAAATTCTGAAAGCCAGAAAACGCAATTGAAAATGTGTTTAGGCCTTTAAGGAACTGTCGATATTTTGAATGAACTTTTACCGATACTGTTTCACAATATAACGCATCTTTGCAAGACAAGCGAATTGATGAACCCCCGGGGGTTCTATATTTCCTAGAAGGTGACTACTACAGCATAATGCACCGTACAGGAGAATTTCGGGTGCTTGCAACATAGTTATCATATTCATCGAGTGCTTTTTCATTACATTTCATAGCTATTCGTTCATAGTTACAATATTCATCAGCTAGAAAGTTTCTGTGCTGCACATTTTACGTCCGTTCGGTGCCAAAATACAAATGACAATAAAATAGAAATATCTATAAAGTGCACATGGCTGCTTATTTTCACGAAAAACATTTTTCGGTATGCATGCTCCTATGAAAGGCCAAAGGCACGGAAACGTATTTACTCACTACCAGGTATGCGGAAAACGAATGTCGATTCTTTTCTGCAAGGAATACCTCGCAATCACAGCTTAATTGTGTTGTAGGAACACTCTATTGAAAAGGCGTAAAAAAATTGCCGCAGGTTTCACTAGTTGTGCAAGGCTGGCAAAAAAAAAGCAGCTCTGGCCGCCCCTGTCCCTTCGCCAGAGACCGGGCTCTTGACCCTCAAATTTATTCCCGAACTTTCCGCTGAACGTTCTCCATGAGTGGCAGTCCCGGAGCATTGCGGGCGAAGGTTTTGACATTCTTCCCAAAGTGGATCGCGCTAGTACGCGCTAGAACCCGCGTCCAGGTCCAAAGCCACTGCCTGCGCTACCAACCCAAAGTAAACACTTTGCGCCCGTAATGCTATGATAGCTCGATGTGGTAGACGCCGGCTTCATAACGCCAGGGACCCAGTTTCGATTGGCCACCAGCGCAAATGTTCGCTTTTGATTGCGACTGGCGGACTGGGTCGACTAGGAGCATAGAACACGGAATTGAGGTGAGTGTAGAATTGAGGGGTGGGAAAAACAGACACAGGGACTTGAGGGCAGGTCGACAAGGAAGCGAGGAATTAGGTGAGGGGATAGGAACTACAGCAGAGTGGGAAGGGGAAGGACAGAGCGAAGGAGAAAGACAAGGTGAGGAGAGGAGAAAGAGATACAGCATCAAACTGTTGCGGAGTAGAGTGCAGGACCAGTTGAGGTGAGTGATGGTTGGTAAACAGAAGGGGCCAGAGAAGCTTCTATGTCAGAGCCAGAGATCAAGCGAATGCCGAGCGAGGCGTATTATGAAGTCTGGAAGATGAGGGAAGTTCTCTAAAACGAAAGGGGGGAACAGTAAAGGGCCGGGATCGCTGCATTGAGGCAGGGGTACTAAGTGCAGAGAGAGAAGCGGGAAGGCCACGAGGTGCCGAAAAGGAAGTATAGTCACGTGGCAATGTTGACCAAAGCGCTCTCATCTTGCGACGTCATTTGGAGAAAAAAACAACTAGGCAGCCCAATATATTTTTCTCTTCGTGTCTTTTTTGGACAAGTGTCCATTGGCAAGCCTAAATAGAAACAACGCCTAATGATGTGCCGAAAACGTTCAGGGATAAGGGACTATGCAATATTACGAAACACCGTCTCGCAGGTGGATGGTTATTTGCTGAAAAGGTGCGGGAGACCAGAGCCCTGACTATATTGGACCCGTTCCAGCAGCACTACGGTCCACGGATAGCTGCTTTGCTCGGCGTAGCAGCCGTATGCGCTGAAGTTTTCTGGGTAGCCGCCAACGTCTCTGCACTACGTAAGGAGAAGTCTTGCGTATAACAAGGCAAAGAAATGCAACATAGGTTTATGGGTATTCTCCACAGATTACTAACTAAGCAAGTAAAATGTCATATGCACACACAAGTAGGCACGCTTGCTTCTTTATCCAATCCATGTGGCTGTGTTAAGTATTATGTAACAACGGCAGATATTAGCTGAACAACTCAATTTGGAGTTTAACAACTGAAAGAAATAACTTTTTACAAGAGATGTGGCAGAGGTTATCAATTAGGACTTGGCGCCTGGAGGTGTGGAAAAAATGTGAATATCTGCCGAAATGTACTTTTGTTTCTTGCACCGTCAAAAGCTTTATAACGAATATGCTTAGGAGACTTTATTTATAGTGGGAAGAGAGTTCCAGACGGTCTGCAAAATATGATCCCTGTCATGAACTCAGGATCATGCTTTCTTTCGCATAAGTTCTCTGGAAGAAGCACTGAATCGCAATCATATTCTACAGACGCAGTTAGGCGATTTTGTTTCGGTATTTTCTGTTTTCTGTGCCCATAATCCTACCGTAAATGCCCGTGCATTGACGGCAGACAAATTTTATAATGTTTACGACATCGCTGTGGACTAATTACGACAAGTATATGACACTCGCTGTAATGATGTAATCGTCTTGGCAGCATTTTGTCATTTAATGGTACTGGTAAAACACGTGCTGCAGCTGTTTTCCGTTGACAAATTGCAGTAAATTGCGGTAAATTGCGGTAAATTGGGATTTGCCGTTAAACGTTCTTCTTCTGTCACAACACAAATACACGGAACTATAACTGTAAAATGCCTTGATTTAAAACGTAATTAAAGAAAGCAGCAGGCGTGGCTGTTCATCTTTGTATAAAATCTTGCAAAGGAACCTAAAGTTGCTAATGCTCCTTCATTAAATTTGAAAGTGAAGAGCCCGAACAAGGTTTGTATCATCTTCATGCTTACAGGCGACGCATTGCAAATCTTGGGAATCCTTAGCACGCATTTCAGCGTCTTTATACCAACCTGGGTGGCGCTCTGCTACACGTCACTGGGAGGACTCGTGTCTGTGGTGTACGCCGATGTCATTAAATTATTCACTACCTTTGTAGGCTTGGTAAGTTGAAGAATGCGCCCTGGAAATTTAAAATGCTTCCTAAACCACCTTCCCGCGTCGTGTCCTAAGCACTTACAAAACGGCCAATAGGCCTCCTGCGCTGCCCAGAGGGCGCTGCGCCAGCGGCTTCCGGGTAGTACAAAGCTGCGCGGGTCCCATAGCATCCCGTGTTGACAGAAGCAAAATGAGCTCAATGCTCCCGATTGTTTTGCGACATGGTCACCAGCCCATCCCTGGCGAGTCCGATCCCTTCTGGCGATCAACGTGGTATTAGGGGAAAAAGCTTTGCAGCTCTTAATACGTTTACAGCGCCGACGAAAGTGCCGGGACGGTGACGGCGTTGCCACTCGCTGGTTCACCGATAGATGGTCGTATTAAGTGCAATTTGAGGTGAAACTTCTAGTTTAAACTACTTACTACTCAGAAGAGTGACGCAATCGGCGATGATGGCGCTTTAAAAGCGAGCGAGTCCGGCGGACCGCTGGCTCGCCTGCTGCGGTGCGCCGCTCTTTTTGCGTACCTGCGCACTATGCGTGCGCTTTCATTACATAGTGTTCTTGTGCGTCGCCGTTACGAATACATGGTGCAGCGTTAGCTTGCCGTTTTGTTGCGTGTCTCAGTGACAAAATTCAGCGAGCGTATGAAGCGTGAAATCTGTTTTACGATTCCGAAATTAGTGGCCGTAAAACAAAGTGCTCGGGCGAACCGAGAGGCCGCTCGCTTTCCTTGTTTGCGCTCACGTAACTTAATTACGCTCTTGCACCATATATACCCAGTTCGCACTTAATAGGGCAGAATGAGGAGCATCAACGTTTTGAAGTATAGGGCGAGTTGCATGCAGCCGACACAGCAGTGGTCTGGACGGCAAATCGGGTGGGAGAAAGAGGGTGGGCTTTAAATTCAAAGCGAAAAAATTCAGCGAATCGCCAATAATATTTGGCAATAATCTGGCGAAGTGTGAAGATGGGGGACAGTTCAACTGGAAGCAACCAATTTTCTTTTCTTGTCTCGCTGTCTAACTCCATTTGCGGATAAAACTGTCGTGTCGGCGTTCAGATTGTTAGCGACGAAGATAACCAACAGAGTCAGTGATGACCGCATGTAAATATTCGGGGCCGCGCGCCGTGTATGCGGCTGTGTTATGTTATGCTATGCACATATAGAAGTACACATCTCTGCAGGTAGCGGGCGTGCGATTTGGTGATTGTTTTGCGCCCTTTATTGGCGCCTAATTTGTTTATTTGACGCAATGCCTCACCTACTCGCTAGTATACATGTATCCTGCCGTTCGTAAATCGTGCGTCGTAAAACGTTACGCAAGGATTATTTAGTTTGCGAAAATACAAAACAAAATTTCCACTCCTTTTCATGGCGGTGCCACGCCAGCAGTGTCAGCTGAGTCGGCTGCGCAATTCTTGGGTTCGCTTGCATGCTGCCGCTGAACCAACATTTTGCAGTTACCTCAGGCTACAGGATGAGCAGCGTTCCGTGTTTATGCTACTCGTGAACTTTCCTTTGTCGACCGCACGCAAGAAGAAAGAACGGTAATCGTCGTCAGGAAGTTAGACCATAGACCACCCGACCTGGCGATACTGTCCCACGCCGCGACGACCGCGACAGCTCGCTGAAAAGAAATCCGATAAATCGGCTTGTTTTAGCGGATATTATTTTGTTTAGCCTCTGCAACTACTTTAAGGGCTATTTCATACAGTATGCAGTCATTTAAACGCGCCAGAAAGTGATTAAACTAAGTTCAACCAAGTTTCACTCTGCCTAGTAATTGAAAACGCATGGAGGGCGGCGAGGGTCGTCTGCTTTTGTACTACCCAGAGGCGTCGGCCACTAGGGGCGCTACATGTCGCCAAAACTCCAGCGCAGGAGGCCTATACAAGGAGTCTTTTTTTTTTTAATGAAAACCCTTCGACATTATATTTAAAGCCTCAAAACATGCAGGTAAGCCTATAAAATATCCTACAGCGTGATCTTTTCTACCCGGCGTCACTATAATACACAAATGCAGTGCTTGGGGATACATTCTTTTAGGGAGAATAGAAAAAGCCTAACATCACGGGATGGCCCGCTGACCCTTCAATGAATACGTCCATATGACCCCAATATCTCTCCCAAGTGCTATTTACCTAACGCCTTTGCATAAATGCATTTTGATGTACTGCAAGTTTTGCCCAAATTCATTAATTAAGGGTCGATATTAGTATTGTGATATCGGAGTATAAAGGCTTTAGCGCCTTCTCATGTGCAGCAAAAGGTTCACAGATGGAGGACAGACGAGTTTCTTCCTTGAGTCGTCGTATAAGTGCTTAGGCATTCAGAATTTTGAATACTTTTGTTTGCGGCTTTGGATATGCCAGGTGACATGTATGAATTAGTACAGCTAAAATAGTGACAAAAGACTTCTCCGGAACTGTTTCCCCGCAGTGTGAAGCGAAAAAGTAGGTTCTCTAATGACGGGTATGAACCAATTATTATTTGTTCAGCTCATGACCACCGTTTTTATATTGCAATAGCCGTCAGTTTTTACCTCTCGATGTTTTGTGGATGACTTTGAAAGATGATGTTATTTGTTTGTTCGCAGTGGACGGTCGTATTATTCGTTGTCAACGCTGCCACTGGTGCCGAACTTCGTGCCCAGCCGAAGAGCTGGGTGGGCATAGTTGAAACCAGAGACTTGAGCCAGATAGTGGACCGGCTATTAATGCTGACTCTCGGCGGAATACCCTGGCAGGTGCGGTATCAGAGCAGAAACTTGGACAATTGTTTGCTGATATTGTATGTCTACTGGCCAGCAACATTGAACTAGTTATGAGTGAAGTGCTGACCCTTTGAAAAATTAACTTCCAGTTCGGAATAACAGAGTCGTCTTCAACTTGTCCATACCATCCAGAAAACACGCTTACACTTTGGACATTTGAGGCACTGTGATAAATAACATTTATCCGTGGATGTTTCCGGGCTAAAATTCCATGCAATGAATGGCAGTTGGTTATGCGGTATATAACCTGTTTTCAATGTTGTTTTATGTAAGTAAACCTCTATATGACTAGGCGAAATGAAAATTCAGTGGCCCTGTGTACCCATATTTATCAACTCAAAAACAACGAAGTGAGGATGTGTTCAATGTCTTGTTGGATTTAACGCCTTGTAATAAAACGTTCCTCTGCTTTTCGTCAGCACTCTAGTTTATCACTTCTTCCGTCGAGGTCTGTGAGCTGTTTTTCAAGCGTTAAATATGAGTATTCAATAGCCCAACGGCAAGCCTTTGTGTGCGCAGAAGATTCCTCCGGCTCAACCCCATAATCATGCGTGAGAAGGCAAGGCAAGAGCTTAAAACGGTTATTCGGAACCTTGGGGATTGCGGACGTGGCAACGGCAGAGGGAGGTAGCGCCAGGCCCTTTAGCGAATGTTCGGTGTAAGGAGAGGCTAAGCTTCAATTAACTGACAGAAATTGCGCAGCATATAAACGTGAGATGCATGTGAAAGCGTGCAAAAAGAGCCTAATCACTATTGCCTTAACGCTAGCTTTATCTACGTATCGGCTGTTGTGGCTGTATATATAATAATGATTTTTTGGGGGGAAGCCCCTCCCCACAGCTGCATATTTTGTATTTTTATAAGTTTAACGCATTGAGCATGGGATAAATTTGCAGCAAAATAACGAGTGTGGAAGCTTATTTCCCTGAAAAGCTACGCATGACGAGCACCATAATAACGGGACGGATTGAAAGATTCAGTGGTGAATGTTGGCAATTGGCACGATGTGAGCCACTAAGAAAACGAATTAATGACATACATGATTCCCCATATTATTCGTATGCATACGTAATGATTCAAATACCAAGCCCTCTCACGACAATTTAAAAGTTTACAACAACAATATCTTTTTTTAAGAACAATGCAATCAGGCCAACTAGGGAGAATAAATAAAGTAATTAATATTTCAAGAGAGCTCCAACGTATACGCAGCGCTGCGTTTCAAAGTATTTGCCGCCGATGACAAGAAATTATGTTAGAGGACAAAGCGATAATGCACAAATCGTCAACTTAGCTACCATCCGGCCGCGAAAGGCATAGCACCAGATAATTCAAATAAAATTTCTCGAGAAGTAAAATCATCCTGAGATGTATTTTAAGAGCCGTAATCAACGATTGTACATTCACGAAATACTTACCGTTCTTCTAATGGACATAATATTTCGCATGGCGTTCTTTTAAATGCATATACAGTCGACTCTCGATAAATGGAACTTTAAGAGACCGAAAAAATTTGTTCTGTTTAACAGAAGTCCCGTTTACTGATTAGATGTCTGAAAGTGCAAATTCATGTACGTACACACTCTTGAAACCATTTCATGAAACTCTAAGCACAAGAAGGTGGATGTAGCTGTTAGTTTTTCAGGAAGCAAGAAAACTACAAGAGGTTTAGTTAGGTACAGCATTCACTAAGTTCATTTGGCAGCAATGAGTCGCTGTGCACTACAAAATGTATCAATTATTCTTGTTTGAGTCCTTCCAACTACATTTTCACGGAGGCTAGAGCCCTCAACTTCGCGAGTGCTTACGAGCCACCGTATTTAAATGACGGAAACGCGTTAATGAAAGGCGAATAGCACCACAGTGCACAAACGACGCGGCAGGAGCTGAGCCCTGTATCCTCGGCGTCTTGAATCGAGACCGAACGACTGGAACAAGAACTGCGATGTCGCAATCGTTGCGCTAACATAGCTGACGAGACGAGGATTACGACGCCAACAAGGCTAAAAAAACACGGAGGAAGAAAAAAAAACAAGAAAGAAACAGCCGGAACCATAAAATGTTGATTCTCATGCCAATGCGTTTCACAAGAAGTTCTATTTCTTGTTCCGTTTACACGGTGACGCAGACATTTTAGTTCCGATTACCGAGAGTTTTTTTTTTTTTTACATTAGCTGAATACAAAAGCAACCATCTTACAGGCTACTGTTCCGTTTAGGCGGCAATTCCGTTTATCTAGATTCTACTGTAACTAGTTCTTCCCGTTTCCTAAAGCAGTAGACGGTGCCACCTAAGTTCTCGTGTATTTATGCTTTTGATATCACGTGACATTTCTCGTAATAGGAAAAGTTTCAAGGGTTTCGCTTTTGCGTTACCGTCGTTTATACTCTTCTTTCTATACCTCTTTAATTTGCGATCTTTACCGCCATAATAGTTCTGCACCGTAGCCTATCTCTCTCTAGGGATAGGGTGCCAATAAAATTTTTTTTTATTTTCGGGGAGTTCACTACTTCTCCTCAGGTAGGTGTAGCTAATCTTCTACGAGCTCCAAAAAACACTAGGCTCCACCGCGACCACCTGCAGTGTTATGGCGCTCGCAGCAGGCAAGAACGTGTGTTCAGTGACAACGTGTGAACTTTAACTCGGCAATTTTTCTAGAAGGGCGTATAAAATATGCGTGGTTCCCATTTACTACCCAGGTTTACTTTCAACGGGTGCTGAGTTCCGACTCTGACTTCCATGCCAGGATTCTCTCGTACACAGGTGCCATCGGCTGCATATGCGTTGCTTTTCCTTCAGCCATCGTGGGTGCTTTTGGAAAAGTCACAAGTAAGCGTAAAGATATTTGTAGCAGACCAGAATTTTCTGATGCAGCTATTTTCAAAAGTAATCCAGCATATTTCCCCTATTCAGCAGCCTCAACACGATCTTAGGTAAGAGTTTTGAGGGGTAAAATACTTCTTAAAACGAGCTCGTCACCTCAAGAGCATTTGCTTTTGATTGGTCTTACATATTAACGAGTTCTGCAAAGTGTGTAGGTTTGCATTTTTTTTCAAAGCATCAAGAATGAAATTTGGAGGGACTATTTGTACCCCAGAAATCCAAAGCTGTGAGGTATGACGTGCCGAAGCTACATTAGGGCTGTGCGTGACGCCATAGTGGATGGATACTGTATAATTTATACCCCCTGGTATTCATGTGTGTGCCTCTACCTTTGCACCTGGGAGTTATTTTTAGCCTCTATGGAAAACCCCACCCGAGTTCGCAGTTTAGACTATATAGAATGTACCACAGAAACCAATTGCAGCGCATGCAAATATTGAATCGACATGTTTAGACTACTGTAAATGAACCCTTGCAATTCGGAGTTTGTTCATTAATGTCGTCTGTTTGTTCATGAGCAGCAGAAGGGTCACATTTGGTGTCAAGCTGGAATGGGAATGTTTGCCCACCTTTTTAGAGCCCTCCCGTTAACGCCTGAGCACCGTCTCGACATCAACTGCACCTCTTCGGCGCCCCGTTTCGTTGATCACGATTTCCCGCAGTAGAGGGCCCCTGATTAAAATTATGACCACCTGGGGATATTTAACGTGCGCCGAAATCTGGAACACACAGGCGTTTTCCCTTTCCGCCTCCGTCAGAATAACGGCAGCCGCGGCTGAATCAAACCCGCATGCTTGGGCTCAGCACTAGAACGCCTTCGCCACTGAGCCACCGCGGCGGGTTTCGTTCCGCTTTTTAGTGACAATAGTGTCTGTCTGTCTGTCCGTCCGTCCGTCCGTCCGTCCGTCCGTCCGTCCGTCCGTCCGTCCCTCTTCAGTCGGTTGTAGATTCAGCCGGTAAGTCAAAAGTTAACAGAATGCTTGAAGCAGAATAGGCAGTACCGCTCTTTTGGCGGTGAGCGCGAACACAGGCGGCGCTGCGAAGCGCGCCTCCGTGACGTCGGCTTAGGGATTCTCGCATTTGTCGTCTGCTTCACTCAGGTTCGCTCTCCCTGCTGTTTCTTTGCGCTCAGTCAACGTCTGATGCTTGTCCGCACCAGAATTGGCGTGCGGGTAACTTTTTATCATAGTAATAGGCTTAAAATCGCATACACTAGCTCCTGGTGTCAGTTAAAGTATACTTTTGGATACCGCTACGGAAGAAACATTGCCGGCGTCGCCCTATTCCTTGCGAAGCCGGTCCTGTCCGGAGCGCGAAGAGTCGGAGCTAGGCGTTAGCTTCTCAAGCAATCTTTCGAACAAAAGGAACAGTCAGCTGCTAATAACCGACAACAGCGAAAATGGAAGCCCAAAACAAATTCTAGGACTTCAGGGCTGTTGGCTTTAGCAGAAGGCATTACGATTCCGGGTGATCATTCCTCGTAACAATATGTAAGGTAAAACAGTTTTTGCAACCATGCCGAATGCTCGAACGTGTTGTGTCACATCACTTTACGTTGTCAAAGCATGAAAGTTTGCCGACATGCACTATGGGCTGCAAAAACTGTAGGTTGAGTTCCTAATAACCCACTGTGTATACAGGCGCGTGCTGATTTTATACCAGGCATCTAACCAGTATGTACGTTTATTGAGCAAAACGAGTCACGTCTACGTTAAATATACAGTAACACTATGTTTGTTCAGACCTGGAGGGATATTTCGGTACATTTTGCACAACCATATCTTCCCGATATTCGGATATGCGTTATAGGAAAACTGCACTCAAGAGGAGGAGGAGGAGGAGGAGGAGGAAGAAACTTTATTTAACAATTAAATCGAGCTGGTTAGTGGGCTCGGTCCTCAGTCCAGGACAAGAAAGTAAAAATAATTTCCTTCAATTCATAGAACGCCATCCCGAGTTTTTGTTCTTTGCGCCTGGAAGGGTTGGAAAACAATAAAGAGCTACTTGGAATTATTATTCCTCAGTTTCTATTCTTGTAATATATGCAGGTATACTATTTATTGCGTTAGTTAGCGAGTATATCATGCCTTCAACACCGTAATCATGTCACCATTGTTCGGGTTGAGAGTCAGTTCGTTATGGTAACGATATGATTACGATAGAAATGCGGAGCACAAAAGCCGCTTTCGAGTACTGTGGACCATGTTGTTTAGGGCGCGATCGCGGTGGCGTAGCACAAAACTTCTCATTTTATTTGCATGTGAAAAAACAAAGCGCGCTGCGGATATGCACCTTCTTGCACGCAGCCGTAATGAAAGCCAATTTCTGAAGAAGGGAATGTATGCCACATCAAATGAAGGAAATATCCACACGACCTTTGTGAGGCTCCCAAACATCCCGAAACCTCCTAATAAGAAGTTGGTGACGGCGCGGAAAAATTAATGCGTTGGGCAGAAAAAAAAAAGCAAGAAACATTAATCCGATACAAGACAACAACGAAAGAAACAGAAGAAAGCCGCTTTATTTCCTGCTGTGCGATGAGCGTGTAGAGGTACGTTGTCTTGGTACGTAGTATTAGACTGTTGAGTCTTCATAAGAGCATCTAAAAAATACTGCAGGGAAGCCTACGCATTTTGAATACTTATCGATGAGCTCTGATCGCTGATCCTCGCGAATAAGCTAGAAAGGACGAGTTACACACGATATTCTGGCCGATGCTCTGAAGAAAGTTGTTCTCTATCTCCTCGTGTGTTGCAAACTTGGGGGGATACAGCTTGAAATTATTCAGATGCGTCTGAAGCTGGCAAAATAACTGAGTCACTAGAAATACGCTTTTCAACGCACTACAGCAACAAAGCGGGAGATTTCTAGCACAGGCACTGCTGCCCCTCACAAGCGGAGTGTAGCAGACGACAGCGGCGCGAGTCCCTAAGCCGACGTCATAGCCAGGGGGCGCCACTCAAACATCTCACCGCCAATAGCTCTAAAATTTCTCATCCTTTATACATGTTCGCATTTTTCAGCAAGACGAAATTGGGCATATTTGATGTACAACATCAGTATATATAACCGACGGCAGCAGCCCAAGGTCTCTCCTCGAGCTGTTCCCCGAACAATTGAGAGAAAAGGGGCCAATAGGTGGCGCGCAGTCACTGTGGACGTGGGGAAATTGAATCCAATAGAGCAGGCATCAATTGCATACATGATAGCGCAGAGAGAAAGGAAGAAGGAAACGTGAGAAGAATGTGTTACGAAGCAGAGATGCCAGAAAACTGCCCTCTTTTGACGGCATTTGCGGGGACGCAACCACACACGAGCCATATTTTTAATTATCCTGCATCATCTCGCATGATCCTTTTGGAAGGGAAAAAAATTATACTGGGAACGGCAGCTCGCTTATTGGTTGCAGCTTGCCTGCGTGCAAGCATCGCATAAATCATTTCGGATACCGAAACGATTGGTGCCACCCACTTTTGTTTGCTTCAAAATAATGCCTCTGCGTAAGTGCACATGAACTGAACTACGCCGAAGGACTCTCGAGAAACTCTAACTCCTCGCCACTAGAGCCTCCTTAAAAAACGTCTACGAAACTCGCATTTCTTCCATCCATACATTCATCTACTTGTTTTCTCATAACAGGCGACGCACAGGACCACTGAAATGCAACCCAAGTGCTCAGCATAGCCTACGTTAATGTTTGCTTCCAACAAATGATATTTTTTACCCCGAAGCAATATTTTTTTACATTCTGTAATTTGGTGGGTTTCCGCGCCACGAAATTTTGCAGTGCCTCATGAACCCGAGCTATCCTGCGTGGAAGAGCGGATGGCTCGGGACCGATTTCATTCAGCTGGGTATCAACACCACGTGTGAAATTGGGACAAACTAGCATTTTCGCTTTTCACCTACCGCAGAAAAATAGCAACCTCCGCAGTAATCGAACCCTCCTACTTGGGCTCAGCCCCACATCGCCGTGTCCACTGGACTACCACCGCAGTTGTGTTCGACGTAAATTGCTAGTGTGCTATGACCGCGGCAAGCGAACGTTGTCATGTTAATCTTGGTGGCCCGTAGCGCGCCCAAATGATTACGTGCGCGCGCTAAATACACCGAGAGAAACGGCTGTGAAATTAAAAAAAAAACGCGCACAGGTAGGTTTACGGACACGTGTTCATGATTAGGCTGATCGTCATTCCTGACAAACCAACAGCAGCTTGAACAGCGTTTACATGAAACGGAAAAGGAGTAACTGGACTAGTGCTTGTTTGTCGTGGTATGACTGGGCGAATAATGATCGCATTGTTAAAATCATTGCTTCAGAAGATTATTCGTACAAAGCGCTGCGGGGGCAAAGCGACTCCATACAGTCGGCGGAGGGGGGCATTAGCGGGCTTTTATTAATTTTTACGAAGGAAATTTTCTTTAAGCCGGGTGACTGAAAGTTTTTCCTAACCAGGGTGTCTTGAAAGAACCCTTTGTGCTAGTGATTCAGCTTTAAAGCTCTAGCACGAAATGCTCCGCATGGTCATTCACCGCGTTGCAATGATTTGATTGATTGATTGATTGATTGATTGATTGATTGATTGATTGATTGATTGATTGATTGATTGATTGATTGATTGGTTGATTGATTGATTGATTGATTGATTGATTGATTGATTGATTGATTGATTGATTGACCGACCGACCGACCGACCGACCGACCGTAGGGTTTAACTCGCCGTCGAAACGTTGCATGACCCCGAGCCGCAGGCGCGCAAGTGGGGCAGGTGTGAAGTCACGCCGCATTATCGACCGCGTAGAGGCCTCGCAACTGCGCTCGCTCTGAACTTTGCGACTGCGGTACTACGTGACTAGGCGGGGTTAAAAAGGGCCCTACATTAGGTTCCGAGGACCATAAGGCCTGGAGCTTGCGCTCGCCAAAGCGCTGTGGATGCTACGAGCATATAAGTTCAGAGCAAGACAACCGGGAGACACTTGTCAGGGCCCTTGCCCTCCGAGATAGGCACAACCATTGGCTATGGGCGGACGTCACGCTTTCATATAGTAGCTGACGCGCACTCTCCGCCTACTACTGGCTACACGGCACTGCTTTTCTCGTCGCACCTGTTAGCGTCTAGTTCTAGAATAGGGGAAACGGGCGTTTGCCGGCCAGATATAGGGAAACCGAAAGCACAATATGGTCCCTCACGACAATATTTGGAGATTTTCACGGACGACTCTCGGCCCGCTTGCGTTTCTTGCGTGCGGCAGTGTCGCGGCGAGCATGTCCTTCCGTGGCCGGGTCTCGCAGAAAAGGCTTCGCATCGCCGCAGTTATTGGGTCACGGTTTTATGAAGTCGTGCCGACGACGATCCTCAACGCAGTCGTTCACCACACCGTCACCCCCTTTCCCGCATTTCTAAACTGAGTTTCAACAATAGTCCTGCTCTGAGGGGCGGCAACAGGTTCTGCCGATTCCTGCGCTCTCCTTGCCCGTCCATGGAGGCACATTCTTCTCACGATCGCACACGAAGCGTTTCGGCCTGTAGACGTTCCGTGCTTTTAAGCGTTATTCATATCATGTAAAAGACGTGCTGTACAGTGAAATCTCGGTATAACGAACTTCAGAAGGCCACGGCAAATCGCTCGTTATTCTGAAAGGTCGTTGTAGTGAAAATCGCAAAATTTAAGACAACAAATTACAGTGTAGACTACTTATAACATAACCGCTTATATATAGTGCGGATATAAGGCGGGTTTTCCGGGCCATCGGCAGGCCTCCCGTAGAGCTCAATGCATAAGCTTGCCACTTATAATGCGGTGGGTTTCTTGGCGGGTCAGCTGATCTAGCGGTGCAGCGGGGCATCGTCCTAGGGTCACAAAAGAAGAAAGAAAAATGATGGATGCAGCCATCGGAAGCAGCCTGCGCTCCCTTCCCTCCTCTAATAAAAGAAAGGCACTCTTCCGTTAGTGTGTTCCCTTTGCACTCACGTGATAACCACAACTACCCTTGTTCTCAACGCGCCTCTGAAGACCCACGGGCGCGCTAAGTTGTTGCGATTACAACATTGTGCAGATGAGCAACAACCCTTTTCCCGTGTCGAACATGTGGAGATAGCGAGCCGAGCGACGCCGGAGGTGGCCACAACCTGCACATTGTGCAAGCGCCTTCGGCATCGCGAACGCAAGAGGGATGAAAAAAAAAATGACACCACCTTCCCGCGAGGGAACCCTGAGTTCATGCGAAGCATCTCGGAGGTTCCGAAACGTTCACGAGATGAGGTATCCAAATAACGGAAATTGCAGAATTGTTGGCGTCCATTCAGCTCATCGGACGGCGCAGCGTGACTCAACCGAAGCAGCAACTGAGGGAGCGGCGCGCGGACAGGGTTTATTATATAGAGAAGATGGAGTGGAGAGGAGGAGATGATAGAGGAGACGCGCATGTGCGCTTATCGCGCAGCTGCGGTGATGAGCAGCGCGCGTGCTATCGCACAGTTGGCGTGGAAAGGGGGAGAGGAGGAGCAGCGCGCGCGCTATCGCACAGCTGGCGTGGAGAGAGAGAGAGAGGAAGAGAAGCGCGCGCGATATCGCACAGCTGGTGGGGAGAGGGGGAGAGGTGCGAACGGATGACGGACGACGGACGACAATCCCGAGAGCAAGAGATGCTTTGCGTCTAAAAAAAAATAAAAGCCGGCTTGCGTTCCTAACACGTCTCGCTGGTATATGCCGAGCTTCCGCCCTCTCTACGGCATCTGAAAACGATAGGTGAAAAAAAAAGTAACAAAAAGGAGTTCCTTTCTGCGTTTAGTTTTTCCTCTCCCACATTGCACCAGGTTCTCTGAGCACCGTAAAACCTAAAGCGTCGTCGCCTAAGAAGGCCGCCCAACCTTCTTTTCTTTCTGCTTTTAACATTAACTTCATTTATAAAATTTTATTTTCTTAAAACCTCTCGTATCGGCTTGCGCTTTCTGTGGAGCGAGGAGCAAGGCCTCCGCTTATTGCGCTTTGCCGTGTCGCCTGCTAGCCTAAGGCTCCGGTTGCCACGATTGTTTCACTGCGATCTAAGAATCTCCGGACTTCAAAATAACAGTTCGCAGAACTGAGGCGTTGCTAATATGGCACGTAGTTTAAAAAACGATAGATATTTTGAAAGGTTCGCTTTTCTGAAGTACGTAGTAGTAAAATAATTTCACATTAAAAGTATAAGCTGTGAGCGTGTGATTTCTTAAACGTTCGTTAATCTGAAAAGATCGTTAAGATGGTGTTCGTTGTACCGAGATTTGACTGTATCGGCAAACTCAGCTAAGCTGCTGTTACGGATGGCGACGATCGACATTCATCCATACAAAGGTTTGGCTTGCCCGAATGTCGCTCGCATAGACGCACCCGCCGCCGTGGCTCAGTGGCTAGGGCATTGCGCTGCTGAGCACTAGTTTGCGCGCGTGTGTACGAGATTTCGGCGCACGTTAAAGATCCCCAGGTGGTCAAAATTATTCCGGAGCCCTCCACTACGGTGTGCCTCATCGCCTGCGTTGCGTCGGCGTGTTCAACCCAACACTCAATCAATCATGCAGCTCGCATAAACGCAACCCCCCATGCCCCCCCTCCCTCGTTTTATTTAACGTTTATTGGCTTCCGCATTTGACGCATGCAACCCGCCAATAGCGACGCTGTAGTCCTCAGCGTCAGCTGCGTCGTAGCGGTTACGTCCCACGCGGAAATCCACCTCAACGCTCCCTTGAATGGCGACAAGGATTCAAATGTAAACTAGAAAAGAAAACACGTAATGTAGCGATAGCACGCTTCAAATCGCGACCTGTTTTAGGGCCCCTCTCACCGCGGCTTTGCCGGCGCATGCTCGCTCAATATTGTCATGGATGGCTAACCGTATGTGCGTGACCTTCAGCGCAAGCCACAGGCTGAATCCAATCGTCTAGAAGCCTCACCTGTATGAAACACTGTGTGCGTAGTCTGCAAAACCAAGCCAAATAGACCTTTCACCAGAAATAGCTTGGTTTACAAGTGACCCTCTTACAAGTGGCCCTCTGGTTTACAAGCCTGACCCTCTTTCGTTTATTCACTGCGTCCAGATTTTACAGCCGCAGGGTATCCTGGTCCGTACGATCTCCTCCCGGCTGATCGTAAAGACGTGCTGCCCATCGCGGTACGCTACGTGACTCCGACCATCGTGCAGATCGTTGGTTCTCTCACCATCGCAGCATCCGTGATGTCCACGGTCGACTCGTCCACACTCAGTGCATCGACGCTGGTCGCACGGAACGTTTACCATTCTCTAATTCGGCCAAAGGTGCGGTCAGTTTTCTTACCCTGTTTTCCAAGGCGTGAATACCGGCGATGTTTGTCGTGGCGATGATGAAGAAGGCGGCGCTCATTGTGGAACAATCAAAACGCGAAAACTTTGTTCTGTCGGTTTGTCTGTCACCCAGGAAGCAAGAAGAATGCTTGATCGCGAAGCACACGTATATACAGAAGACAGTTGGGGACAACTGAAACTGACGACATGCGTGTAGTTGTTCATGTGTGCGTACACATCAAAATATTTAAAATACATGTTAAACGTGCGTTTAGGATAGCAATCATAGCGCAGTGCAATAAAAAGGGGTCTATGAGAGGAGAAATAAGCAAACGCCAAAACCAAAAATAAATTGGCTCCAATCCACGCTGTGGAGCTGTTTAGAAAGCGAAGCTTTAAACGACACCCACAACAATTTCCCATGCGACGTCACTTGAATTCTCACACGTGGATCTACCCAGAGATTCAGACAGCCGTTACCTGAAATTTGCGGGGGCGGTGTCCTGAACGCCGCAGCGTCGGGCACGGCCGGGCTAGAGCGGGGAATGCCACCGCTGTAGCCCGGCCGTGCGTCGGCGGAAAACGGAGAGGAACATGTTTCGAAGGGTGAGAGAGCAGAACCTAGCCATCCTGACGTGCTAGCTTGGTGCTACACCACCGCGCGACACAAGCGCAGACACCGAAACAATTTGGCATGTGAGCTTGGTGATTCCCATTTATACCGATTTAAACTAGTTAGTTCAGTACGTAGGAGAATTGCGAGAAAGCTGAGGGGACTTTTATAATCGCCATTTATCAAATACAGTTGCTACATTCTCATTTTGTAATACCTCTATTAGCGCAACTGAATTGGCTGGTATTCGCTAATTGAGAAAACGAAGTCCCATTCGTGGCAATCAGTGCGCAAAAGGTAGCGTTTCTGTAGCGGCCAGATGCGTGTAAGATGTTTCGAAATTTTGTTTTCCCGCCCTGCAAACCAATCATTAACGTATCTTTGAGGTACGCTGACTTCATTCCGTCGGGCCTGGTTTACCCAGAAGGTCTGTCAAAAAAGCTAATCAAGCCGTGCGAAGAAAGCACGCAGTTGATGGCAGAACTCACGGAGAGGTTGGAATCGACGTAACTCGAAGCTTCCATCATGGCATACCTGTATTGAAATCAACCGGTGATTGACATTTTTTGTGTTTTTCTCTTGTCGGTGTTACTGGTCATTCAGAACGGTGAGCCGTGGAGGGCGCGTCGAGAAATACGAGACAGAATAAACGTTCAAATTCGTAACCTCCCTGGCGAAAAGATATCAGCAGCGCCAAGCGTAAAGAACTGAATTCGCGCTTGTACTCGGGTTTGAGTACAAGCTGTAATCATAAAATTCGGACACGTACGTTCGCTTCGATTCTAACACAAATATTGATGTTCTGACAAAATCTACATCCAATATTTCTTCAAGCATTCTTTGCAGAATTTCTCACAGAGGCAATGTCTTTTTTCAATAAATTCCTTTGGTCAAACATTCAATTGGGAGGGCACAAACGTTCAAAGCAAAAGATGAGGCCTTACTTGTTTTGGCATTATTGGAATGGGGAGCGCAGTGCCATAAACTTCGGGAATACCCAGTGCTCCTCCAGTTGGAAACTATCTCGCTTGAAAAGTGCTTCCCGATGCACTGGAATGGTTCTTTTGTTGTCTGAAGGAACTAACGTTATTCAGCGAGGTTTTTACACCTTGTGGTCGCAGATAGCTCATGTAACATGTGTGCTGAGCCAAAGAGCGTGGGTTTGATTCCCAACCGTCGCGGCCGCTTATTTTATGGCGGCGAAAAGCAAGAACACCCGTGAGTCGAGATTTCGGGTAAAGATTCTCAGTAGGTCAAAATTAATCCGGACCCCTCCACTGTGGCACGACTCATAGAATGTGTAGCTTCGGCGCGTTAAACGTCCCGTTCAATCAAGTCAAATCTTGTAACATTGCTTGCTGGAGTGAGCAACAGAGATTGTGGTCTTTGGAGATTTCGTGGAATCTTCTATCTCTAATTTATCTCTTATCTCGATCATTTCCTCTGTTTCGTTTTCGCAGGCACGAGACGCGGAAGTCGCACTGGTTCTGCGCTCCACCGTATGGCTGGTAGGTGGCGCGGCAGTCACTTTGGCGCTCGCAGTAAGGTCGGGGGCCCATCTGTGGGCATTTGCCACCGACCTTGCCTACGTGCTACTGTTCCCTCAGCTCGTCTGTCTCCTCTTCTTTCCGGACCGCAGCAACGCTCGCGGCGCCGCTTCTGGTGAGCACACTCCGGAGTACTGACCGCAATATGCATTTACAAAGCTACAACCTGTGTAAATTATTTTGGGGCACGTGCCCACGTGTAGACCACTGCCTCAGACCTGAAAAACTCATCAGCCAGCCACTCTGTGAAGGTGAATGACTAGTGAAGATTTTTCCCGCACGACATAGAGGTAACACATAATCTAGGTGAACAGCATGAGCAAATTCTGTTTCTCTTAAGCGCTGACGACGGTCATCCAGTTACAAGGCCTGTTTCATTCATCATTTTGGACGGTGGAAATACTTATATCCTACAGAGGTGCTACCCGAAAGGTAATTTCGTGGGTATGAAGAGGCAGTCACTGTTCACAGGCCGAGATGCAAACAACAATTGCTTAGTGAATAGAAGGGAGCGATTCCCCGTAAGCTCCAAAGGCTGTCCTAGTGGTAACGTTCGCTGTAGCCGTTCGGACACGGGTGCCGTAACTGATTAAAAACCAGCTCCGTATTTCATTTTATCATATAAGTTGTATGATAAGAGCAGTTTTGCGGTGCCAAGGAATTGCTCGAAATCACTCAGAAGTGTCAAATAAAAGAAGCCAACACAAGTGCAGTGGGAGCCCTGGTTAGCGGGATGGCCTGGATTGGTGGTATAGGCTCACATGTTTGCAAACAAAGCGTGGGGCCTCCCTGTTTGGCTCTTTTATGGCGCGGTGTGGCTGCAATGACCTGAGCCGACAGGTGAGCGCAGGGACACTGCCTCCACAAAGGGTGTCGGGTCGCCTCTAATGGTGTTAGAAGAGACGTGAGGCTCCGCAAAAGACGGGGTTAGTCCCAAACTACCTGGTCGCCGCAAAGGTCCTCCAAGAGTTTCCCTAAACTAAGTAACAACCTTAAAATTTCGGCGCATTCATTTTTCGATGGCTTAACCCTCCTTATTGAGATTCTTGATGCATTGCTCCACGCTGTTTCGAACCTGGCTTGTGTGGTCGAAGTGTACCGTGGTTGGTGTGGTGCCGGGGCGGTCATGAGGACGAAGTTTAAGGGGAAAGAGAAAAATTTAAACAAGTATTTACATCTTGATCTCAGTGAACAGGCAGTGCGCTCCGGCGCACGCGAGAATAAATAAATGGGTTCGGTCCATTTCCGTTCTCCCTTTCTCTCCGTTGTTGCCAGGAACACACCAATCCGAGAGCCCATGGCGCTAAGAGTCACACGTAGACGCACGCGCACACGCACACACGCACGCACATACAGCCACACACACACACGCACAAGCACACACACGCAAACACATGCACACGGATAGGCGCGTTTCCCTCTGACACAGAACAACGTCAGGTTTACTCTGGTGAGGCAATTTGCCTGGAGTCTAAGCCCTTTGGACCACTGAAGTGGGACCACCGTAAGGACATCTGGAACGTACCGGCGGTTCGTTGAACAACGGCGTCAAAAGCGCCTTCAGACACGCTGCAAAGAGAAGGAAAACGATGTTCGGCACGCCGCCGAGGATCATAGGAACGCTCAGCCTGCCATTGAAAGGGAGGCGCTGAGTGTTGTTGTTGCCACCGCCGCTGATCGTTTCCATGATCCCAATCCGATGTGACTTACCAACTCATGACCTACGGGCCTAAAAAGCATCGTGTACCGACACGGAAAGTTTCACATAACACGAAAGTGTTATTAATCGCTAGTTTGCTGCTGTTAGAAATATATAATACTAAACTAGAAATGCATTTTAGTTTAGTTTTACTGCGAAGCAGCAGACCTCCAACCAGCCAAGGAAATTATCGTCTCCGCGTCAGAAGAAAACCCCGAGGCTATTACTGGCTACACAAACAAACGTCGCTGGGCTATTACTTGCTTCTGACTACACCCCTGGCTATATAAAAAAACTGCTTGAACCGCCAGGGATTGAACCTGGGCCCGAATAGGGAAGACGAGCGAGAGCCCGCCGTCTTTCCGACTAAGCTACCCTCACATGTGGAGAGCTAGGAGGTAGACGGTGGTTTGGATTCAGCGTTTTGGGAGAAGGAGGGCGCTCTTTGGAGGCGACGCATTCACCAGGAACAGGAGTGAGGGGGAAGTAGTGAGAGAGTTGAGTGAAAGTGAGAGTGATTTATTGATACAGAAAGTGGAAAGGAAGTGGACTGGGGATATTTTGAACTCACTTGGAGTTCACCAGCATACAACCCAGTCCGGCGGAATGGGAGAAGGGGAATGAAAGGGGATATGTGAGAACAAATTGGCACAGAGAAAGAGGGAGAGAGAGAGAAAGAAAGAGATAAGGAGTGCGTAAAGGCTGGCCGGCAGGCATCGGGCTACAGCCGTTGTATGAGTTTCGTCTCCTCGAGGAAGGCCAGGAGAAGTCGGAATGCTTTCCGCCAGATGGAGTCGGGGCCCTCCGGTAAAATTAGGTCCATCAGGGTCTAGCTAAGTAGCCCGAGACGCTGGAGTGCGGCCCGAACATCTGGGGCGGTATTCTCGAGTTTTGCCCCTTTTGCGTCCCTTTCAAAAGTGTCCCTTTTGGCAAGCCCTGATTGGCTAAAAGCAAACAACCGGAAGTGACGTAACGCAGGCGCAACAAACCTACTGCCAACGCACACTGCTTAACCGGAAGTACGTCACGATGAAAGGGACTCAAAAGGGACGTTTTCAAAAGGGGCAGTTACGAGAATACCGCCCCTGCTCGCATGTCGCCCTCCTCCTCACCCTTGCAAAGACGCTACAGGTGGCAGCCAGAAATGGCGCGTTCCACAGTGCGCAGCAAGGCGCCGGGCCGTAAGAAATAAAAGCAAGCAAAAAAAGATCAAAACTGAGCTCAGCTGTTCAGGCAGGGGGCGCGGCGGCACTGCGAAGGCGGGCAATTTGATTAGCACTCTATACACCTCCGTTTTATTCATCAAGAGAAGAGTGAGACAGGGAGGCGAAGAGCATGATGGATGTAGCAGTGAGCGGATGCCACGTGTGTGAATTCAAGTGACGCCGCATGGGTAATCGTTGTGGGGGTCGTTTGCAGTTTCGTGCGTTTGCTACTTGTTACTTAGTTGTGTGTTTTTTACTTAGTTGTGTGTTTTGCCATGTATACGGGGCACTCTCCCAGTCAAGCCGAGCCACGGCTTTTTGATTGTGCCCCCAGCATCGAGAACTCTTGTAGTTGTTGATGTTGAAATAAAGATGATGATGATGATGATGTAACCACCTTCACAGCGTGGATTGGAGCCAATTTCTTTATTAAATTACACTAGTGGTCTTCCACGGAAGAGTTTAATTTCTTTACTTCAGTACAGAAGTGAAAGATTCCTAAAATATGCAAAGTAGGGTGCCTGGAACATTTTTATGTATTTTAAAAACTTTGCCTATTGGTGTTAGATGGTTTCGAAGCCATTGGCTCATGTCGCCGTAAGTTCCATAGAAATGTTAACAGGTGAGTACCCCATAAAGCGGCCTTCACCGGATGGGCGCTTAGGGGGCCGCGAAGACACCCAGTAGGCTTACGTGAAGCGGCAGCATAAGTCACCGCCGCGTCATAGCGCAGAGTAAAATGTGTTTTGAGAGGAGGCTGAGAGCAATGGATAAACGCAAGTGGACAGCTAAAGATTTTAGCAACTTATACTTGAAATGCTGGACCCGCAGTGGCTTAGGAAGACAAGAAGGCTTAGGATTAAATACGGAAAGAACAGTGGAGAATTGAAAACAGCCAAGGTAACCAAAACAGATGTAAGGCAGATAGAAACGAATAAATGTAGAAAAAAAATGGAAGGTAAAACGTAGTTAGAGATGTACAGGGCTCAGAAAGTGGACATCGGAAAGGAAAATTTCTACGATAATTCCAAGGGCAGTGTTTTACTTTTTGAGGCTAGAGCAGCTTGCTCGCGAACTAAGAGCTTTGTAGGGGAGTAATCACAAAAATGATGGGATATGCGTGGTCTGCGGAGAAACAACAAACTATGCGGCACATAGTGTTAGAATGCGACGGTATCCATCCAAACCTACATGAGGCAACTATACGGCTTCCAGAAGCGGTAGGATGTAAGGGTAGCACAGAGGGAATTAACTTTAAGGCTGTCCAGGCGACGAAAAGAAGATTACAATCCTGGTGGATGAAAAGCAGAGAGGGGAATATTGCCTAGGACAGCTACCACCTCTAGCAGGAAAAAATACATATTTTGTGCGTAATAAGTTTTTTTGTGCCTGCCCTAAGAGCAGCGCTAGTATTAAACGATGAGTATAAAACATAGGTATATATTACTTTTTTTATTAAGATGACACGTCATCACCCCACTGTAAAGGGGATAGGAATAGCAGTCATCATCATCATTGTCCTTTCCCGTAGATGAGGGGGCCGGAGGGGGGAGGGGGCACCCGGACGGCGGCAGGCTTAGATGGTCGATGTGTGCTCAGGCGTAAAACATTCCGCCGCGGCGTTAGACCTGTGCCCTGATACTCAAACTTGAAACACGCCGCTGAAGCATGGGGAATAGTCCAACAACGGCAAGGATTGCCAGTCATTATATATATATATATATATATATATCTCCGCTGTTAATAATGAATCAGAATAAAACTAATACCCGTGCCACACGTAACGAAAAATGACATTAGGGGCTTAATAATGCCTTAAGTTTTAATGCCATTAATTTGACGCTACATGCAAAATCTAATGGCATTCGCTCTAATGTCATTTTTGGTTTAATGAGTTCCGCATAACTCATTGCTCCTCACCAATGCTTTAAATCTGCCTAATCTGGAACGCGATGAGCACTAAATGAAACCAACGAAACTCTCACCACCAGAGTGTTGACGCGGAAACGTAGCTGATATTCGAAATAGGGCGATGTTTTGTGTACTGTTGGTGGCGAAGTTCTGAAGAAGGTAAAGTTCACTAAAAGAGTGGCAAGAGGCAAAACTTTGTATTACTCGTCGTTTTGAATTGTTCGAGTTTGGATACCGCTGGCAGGCGACGGCAGCTACCGAAGCCACTTTTAGAAACGGCTGACAACATGTTTTTAGAAAACACTATTTCTGATAACGTTTAATTTAGCAAAAACATTTTCTACCCTTGGAAGGTGCTTTTCTCCGCGTTAAAAAACTTCAAATATATGAGTGCATTTATAGTTCTGGTCATTATCACCACCATGGCTAACACATTTAATGCCTTTGCGTTCTCGCGTGTAGCACGGCCTTCCCAAATAATCTCATTTGGTATGTTAAGCCCTTAAAAACTTAATCGCATTTTTTGTGTACGCGTGGCACGGGTATTATACATCATGAGCCATACACATGCTTGGTATCGCACCCACAATGTACAGGATCTGCTTTAACCATGACAGAAATTTGATACTTGTTTGATTGGTCCCTCCTTTCCTCGTGTGTGGCCTTCCTCAACTAAGCCTCTTAATGCCATTTTGTGCCTACTAGAAATTTCTCGCGTAGAGATCGACTTTAACCTGCATATAAATAGGCGCATGCTACAATCATCGGCAACGATATCGTGCACACGGCTGTTATCGTGCCGGCCTCTAGTTTCCCTTGAAAATCTTCGGCTGCTCGTTAATGTACTCGTTTGGAAAGTGCTCTCGTCTCGAAAACGAGCTACTTATACTTGAGTTTCATTATTTTAGACTACGACTTTTGAAAATGTCAGCGAAAGGACTTTTCCTATGCAAACACAGACTCCAAGGAAATTAGATCCTACTTTCATAAGACGGAATATGATTGCCTTAATATATTTTGTCGCGTTGTCACTGAGTATGCTCATTTAAATTTCTTGCAGCCTTCTTCGTAGGTTTGGTGCTTCGTGTCCTATGCGGTGATCCAGGGCTGGGTGTTCCGGCGTTAGTCAAGTTGCCGCTATACGACAGCGAGCTGGGGCAGCAGTTTCCTTACCGCACGCTCTGCATGGTGACCAGCCTCGGTAGCCTGATTGTGATATCTAGACTGACAGCACGCGCCCCCCGCCAGGACATAAATATGCAACCCTCGCCATCGTTGGCGATACTGGACAATTTAGAGAATACCAAACCGCGATTGGACAATTTAGAGAATAACGAACCACGATTGGACAATTTAGAGAATACCAAACCGCGATTGGACAAGTTAGAGAATTACGAACCCCGATTGGACAATTTAGAGAATGTCAAACCCCGGTTGGACAACTTAGGTAATACCAAACCCCGATTGGACAATTTGGAGAATACCAAACCCCGATTGGAGAATATGGAAAATACCAAACCCCGATTGGACAATTTACAGAATACCAAACCCCGATTGGACAATTTGGAGAATTCCAAACCCCGCCCAGGTGATGGCGGTTTGCCTTCAAACTCAAAGGCTCGAACAGTTGCCAGCAGCCGCATGTCACCTGAACGCCAGCCTGCTACCAAGGCGAGGGTGCCGCGTGAAGAGTTTTTCACGGCCCAGTGTGGGGCCGCTCCACCGGCAGTCGTTAAAAAAAGCGAACTTCCCTCACCCACTGCGAGCACTCCCTTTAAAAAAACTCCGGCTTCAGTGGCCCGACGTAGCCGGAACCCCAGGCGCGCCAACGGAATCAATTCCGTTAGCAGGCCGAGCGACAAAGCAGGCAAATCTTCGACGCCGCCTACGGCGACATCAAAAGCTCCGTCGTCATTTGTGAGTGGGGCCCCTTCCAGAATGGAGGTAGCAGGGGATCCTCACAAGCACTCCGACGTTTTGGACGCCAAAGGGGAGCATAAGAAGGAGCGGCCAGTTTCAGATTCGCCAGCCAAAGTCAGAAAAACCGAGGACGCGGGATCGAGAGGCGGGAAAAGGAGCCGCCAATCTACAGCCGCGTCGACACCTAATGACTGCGTTACAGGTACTGCTTCTGCTGCTTCTGCAGCACTCGCGGCTTCAGCCACAAGTCAACCGAAAGCGAGCAAGCAAGCAAGGAGAACCGAGAAGACGAAAGCCCCTAGTGAGAAGAGTGAGGTCGGCGGTGGCATAGGCAGAGACCGTTCCTAAAATCGAAGTACTCACAGGAATCCTAGCCGACAGTCCAGGGAGAAGCCAGTCGCATGTTTCGATGAACTCTTGGTGATGATTTTACGTGCCGCTAACACTTTTTGTATGCATTAGGTTTTTAGTGTCGGAGAATAAAATATATATCCTATAGTTTGCATGACGCTATCGTTTTGTTACACGTTTTTTTTTTCAGGTCACCAAATCTGGAATTCTTTATTTGAGGCAAATGGAACGCGCGAATTAAAAAAGGAGATATAGACATTTCATGAAAAATAAAAATAAAAATTGAGATACGTTCTACGACAAAGTTGGCTGGAGTTTTCTTTCCCCTAAAGAAAGTCCCAACGTCTACATCAAACGCTCTCCATTTGCATACAGCCACAGTGATGTCCATTTTGTGATTGCGGTTACTAAGATTTACTCGCTTTCACAGAGTACATGCCTTAACAGAAACGGTTCTTTTAAGAAGACAACATGAATACAACAAATAAGGTCTGTAAGAAAGTGTCGCTGGCCATTTTGTGATGCAGCGGTAACATTTAGTAGGCTTGATGGTAGGTGAAAATTTATTTACTGCATTAGAAGGCTATAACCATTAGATATAAAGACTTGCCCCAAAACACCAACTCTGTACGATCAGGTAGGTGAAAAGAAAATGCAAGCCGCTGCTGCTCCTTCGTTCTTCGTTGCTTCCAGAAGTTGATGCCTACTCACGTTGGCGGTGAAAATTGTCGCTCGTGTGTAGCCCATGGCCCCTCATGCCGGTTGCCCTGCGCTTGCTACGAATGTGACGCCTCTACGACACCCTTGACCCGGTGCCTCACTTTGTGGACCTGTCGTCTCAACCCCTTTCCTCAACTTCACCATCACGCTGTGGGAAGGGGGGGGGGGAGCAGAGACGAGCTGGGTTGCTCGCAACCTGGGCTTCAAGTCTCTTCGGGACTTCCTCCGGGAAACTAGTGCGAACCTGTATCTTTAGCACTCTATAAACTAAGCCAAAGGCATGCTATCGTAATTAAAAACAAACTGCTGCTGCTTGACCGAGACGCCACCGTCGCAGCCAGCCTGCGGCCGGCGGCCACTACGCCTTCCTAATCCAACCCAAGAACAGATTAAAATATTCCGTTGTGAAAAACGCTTGTTCACTGAAAATGCTCAATCTCGCACTTCAGTTGTTGGGTTAAAAAATGAATGCAATAATATTGATTCCTCTAAGTTATTTCGGCCTCGCGGACAGAACGTTACGCAAGGTAAGTGTTTATTTAGTCGTTATCTTGTGATACGTCAAGCACTAACGTGATTTGTTCTATATTTGTTCCCCCACTAGAAGCAGTATACGTTTGTGTAACGTAAACTGTCCACACCGCGTCCTTTTCAGCTAGTGGAAAAAGAAGTATATCACTTTAGAATAGGTGCTTCCGGAAAAAATTAGCAGAATAGGTCTGTATTAGTGGACACGTTTTTATCCCATGGGAATAATGTCTTCGGCTCTATTTTTGCTATTTCTCAGCTGGCTGCCCTCATTAGGAGTGTGTACCATAAGTGACGTCATCGTTTTTGAGTTGCCAGTAGCTTTTCAAAAGCTTTTATGCATGCACGCCAGCCGTCATATTATTTTCAAGGTAACAGCACACTGCCACTCCACAATCACAAAAATTGCGAAATCGAAGTCATTTCGCTGTCATTTCGCTGTTTCACTGTCCCGAATTTGAAGGAGCGTATGTTATGCACAATTTCACAGAATTTGCCAAGTGTGGTGCGCCTTCTTGCGCTGTGTAATGTGTCATCTTCTTTTGGTCCTGTACTTCTGGCGCAATTTTCTTTCCATCATGCCACTTAAATGCAGTGCGTCCAATGCCGTAATTCAGGGTTTGTTTAAAGTATCATTGCCAGCGTATGTTACACCATCCACATAGAAACATGTTTACGTTACTGTTCTTGATTGATTGATTGTAGGGCTCAACGCGCCAACGCAACGTAGGCGATGAGGCGTGCCGTAGTGGTGGGCTCCGGATTTATTTTGATCACCTGGGGATCTTTAACGTCCGCAGAAATGTCGTGTACACGGGCGTTTTTGCTTTTCGCCTCCATCAAAAGAGCGGCCGCCGCGGCTGGGAATCGAACCCGCGACGTAGTGCTCAGCAGCGCAACGCCTGAGCCACTGGGCCACCGCGACAGGTACGTTACTGTTCTCTCTAGACATTTACGTTTTGCCCCTTACCATTCCGAAAGCAAAAAAAAAAAAAAACGATTGGTCGCTATCTCGCCCTGCGCAAGTGGATGTTTAGCAAAGCTGTTATAAAACGCTACAAATGGCGAAGGAGGATGGCATGAATGGTATGTCGTCGTCTCGGCGGGCTTGTCGCTTGCGCTCAGCTTGTGTCACTAGATTAGCGTACTGAGTATCGGCACACTTTTCTCCTATTGTTCCTTGGCGCCGCCGTGGTCACTGCTCAGTACGCATTACGTGACATTTGTTGACACTACGTCCGTTCATGGGCGGCGCCGCCATTTTGTTGTTTACTTGTTTAATCAATCAACTCTGGTAGGGTTAGCTTGTCCTCCCTGCTCTGCGGCTGCGCGCGACCGACGTCATTCTGAATGCGAGTCAACATTACCGTTTTGCTGCATCTTCGGGAGTGTTGTTAACGAATGACCCGGTCGAAGTTAACGGCGAAGCCGTAGATTCGGCAATCCCGCAGCACTCATCAAGGCCAAAATGACCACCGTTGCTGATTTTTGTGTATCAGTGGCGGTACACTAATACCTTATCTACAGACACTACGCTCGGCTTCTCCGGCGGCAAATGCTGGGCCCTGCCTAGCCTAACTCATGAAATTATACAGTCGTGCATCAAAGGCTTGCACTCACTCCTCAGTTTCAGCAATGGATACCCCATTCACGCTGAGTAATCTTCAAACAGCCCTCGCTAGCTTACGGAAACGGTGTGCAGCTGGCCCTGACGGAATCACGAACCAAATGCTGCGTAACTTGACATTGGAGTTCCAGCATAGTCTCCTGGGTTTTTAACCATATTTGGACGACAGGCGACTTTTTTCGTCATGGAAGCTTGCCTGGGTGGTACCGGTTCCTAAACCTGACAAGGATACAACAGATATCTCATTATACTAGCCGGTATCGCCTACTTCTTGTGTCTCAAAGCTCATGAAAAAGCTAGTCAGTGCCAGACTTATGTGGCGGCTAGAGCACCGGAAAAAGCTTCCCGCCTGCATACCTGGCTTCCGCCAGCGGCTGAGCGCCCAAGATAGTGTTGTGGCTTTGGTCAGCCACTTAGAACATAATAGAACATATGGCTTGCCCACTGTTGCCCTGTTTCTTCGTGTGGCTAAGGCATACGGCTGTGTTTTGCAAAGTGCCATTTTGAGTCATCTGCAAGAAACGGAGGTGAAAGGACACCTACTCCGCTTCATTGGCCGTCCGCTTCATGCAGGTGCGGATAGAGAATGGTTTGAGTTCAAAAAGGACAGTGTTCTGTCACCCATTCTCTTCAATGTAGCTATGGCTGCCCTGCCTTCTCCACTGAAGAATCATCGGTCAAAAGCTCGCATGTCAATATATGCGGACGGCATCTGCATGTGGCTCAGCGGATACCAGCCAAAGCGATTGCGTGTAGTAGTACAACATGCTGTTTCATCTGTTCAAGCCTACCTTTCAACAGTAGGTCTAACACTATCAGCGAAGAAATCGTTCTTTGTTCTATTCCCTGGCGTGCGACGCAGGTCTGCACGTCTAAGGATAGAACTGAATGACATCCCTATCTACCAAGCTACTCATTTCTAGTAATCATTCTTGTCCATAGTTTGAATTGGTGAAAGGCTGTAGACAATATGGCTTCCTCTGTGGCACCCAGATTTAATGTACTGCGGAGAATTTCCGGTGTGACGTGGGGACATCACCCAGCCTCTATGGTTAAGTTGCACGAAGCCTTGATCTTGAACTGTATTCTATATCAGCTGCCTCTCATATCGCCTTCAGAAACACACAATCCGAGCGGTTGGAAACCTTACACAAGAAAGGCCTTAGGCTGTCTGTTGGCGTTCCTCAAGCAGCTGGAAACAACAAGATCCTCCATGAGGCGGAGTCAACATCTCGCCATCTTCAGGCTTCTCAACGTTTGCTTGTGTAAGAGTTGCGCCTCGGAATAACAAGTTCTGGATAAGCATTACTCCGCATCTACGATTAAGGGTAGAGTCTCGTGCCCATGCAAACCTGAATATTCTTGGAGTGTTGTGTCCCAAATGGCCTAAAAAAATAGCTACTTTGGACCCGCCTTGGCCAAACGAAAGTGTGTACTACACATTGACCATCCCTCGTATGCGCTCGAAGCGTTGTATACCTATTGCTAAAGCACGATCACTGGTGGCTGGTGCTGGAGCATTTCGAGCGGGAGTACGCGGCTCTCTGCAGATATACACTGATGGATCGATTGACACAAAAAGTGGGGTCTGCGCGGCGGCTTTTTTCATACCCAGTTTGAATATTTCGCGGGTTGCAATGGTGACGTCTTTGGTTTCATCTACAGGAAGTGAGTGTGTTGCCATAGAAGCTGCGTAGCGCCAACTGTCATCGTTTGAAGTGCAGAAAGTCACAATATTCAGCGGTTCGAAGGCTGCCCTTCACCTGTTCGGGGTATGCCTTTGGAAAGAAACGTGTCAGCGATCCCTAGTTTTACTAAAGCGGCTCAAGCATGAAGGCTTCACCGTGTAATTCCAATGGATCCAGTCGCTTGTCGGTGTTGCAGGAAACGAACGGGCTGACAGCCTAGCCAAGGACGCCTTATCATCTGCCAGGACGGTGCAAGAGTGGTGTGATTTCCAACGTATACAGAAAGAGACCGTTCGCGAGTACTTTCGGCAGCTGTGGCAAGCAACCAGCCAGTCGTGACGAAAGGCCTGAAGAGAACCGAAGCGTGTCTGCTCCACCGAGTAAGAACAGACTCAGCCCGTACACCAGCTTGGCTACATAAAATCAACATTGTTTCATCCCCTTTGTGCCACTGGTGTAGTGTGACTGGTGACATTGATCACTACACCACCTTCGCAGGGTGAATTGGCCCACATTTTTTCACAAAATTAGTGCGTTAGTTGCTTGAAATCACTGGTCTTTGAATTACGCTGTTTACAGTTAATAGGCGGACCTCTCTTTATAAAGAAGTCAAGAGCTCTATAGTGACCAAAGATTGTAATTTTTCGCGAAGTGAAAAGTAATAAATGTGTTTTTACTTAGATCGCGGTAAGCCTAGGGTTTGGTCTCTCTATTACACCACCTAATGTATCTAACGATTGAAAACATCAGTCTGCGTTCGGCCTGAAATATGCCCTTCATAATAACTACAGATTGACGCAGGTGGTGTTAGTCAGAGACCATAAAAATGGTAGTGTGGTACATATCACCCACAACTGCCCCTTGCTTCAAAAAAGTGATTGTGGACCTGTTCTGGAACTCTGCGATCGGCTACGCACTGCTTATACCAGTCATCCTCTTGAAAAAACGACCTCAGTATCCTGCATGCGTTTTTCGCTGCCAGACGGGTAGCGTATTTTAATGCGTAGTTTAAATATGGCTGCTCGCTCAATTGGAGCCTCGCAAAGGCTTGCAATGCCTAAAAATGGCGATGTGAGAATTGCGAGCTATTTATTGACGCCAATTTCCTGGAGAATTTTATCTAGAACAGATGCAATGAGCACCGAATCCTTGTGGGACATCAGGGGGCTTTCAGTGAGACCTGTAAAAACAAGGAGTAAGGGTTAAAAATAAAAAAAAGAAAGCTGTGGAGAGGAGAGTGCGAAAAGTAAATATGGTAAAGCTCTAGGGTGGTAAGCGGACTGTGTACGTAACGACAGCCCCAGCTGCAAATGAGCTTGCTGGCCGTACAGACCTTAGTCTGCGTGTCTTCAAAGAAGATATTTCTTTTAAAGAAGCTATATTTGTGTGCGAAAACTACTGGGTTTCGTTGCCTCTAATGAGGGGTTTAATTTTCGATTTAGAGCACATACAAAATTCAATGTTGGTAACACAAGCTGCCCGTCCCACTTCTAATCGATACAAATCGTTTCAACGCTGACCCGGAAATGATTTATTTAGGCGCCAACTCTTTGAAAGCTGTAATTGTCCGATGCTTCACAAGTGTTGAGACACCCCTGAGCATCTAAATAGCACCCCGGCTTAATGTTGCACTAATTTGAAACAACATCAGAGACAATCACAGACGTTGTAGATATTGTTTTTCTGTAAAATGTATCTAGTGAACACGCTAGTTGCCAAAGTTACAAAAAATTACAAATATTCCGTACGTAAATGTGCCGAGTGGTTCCCAAAATGGCTGAGAAATCTTTTATGACATATATTAGGAGCGTTTTGTATTCTACAGGGCACCATTTGAGCATTTCCATCTAGCAAAACTTCCTTCTGATGAAACCTGTTATAAAAGACAACATTCAATTATCATATAAGCCCTTGTTTGTCATTTCGGCTGTTCCATTAACCGCTGGTCTTTGTTATATTTCTGGTAGGTACTGAGAATTCCAAGCATCTAAAAGCCCCGTTGGTTTCCCATCCCTCCCCCAAAGAAACGCGGTAATGTGGAGCACTCTCTTTTTCTTTACTTCAAACAAGCACCGCTGTCATAAACATAATAAAAACCAACAAAACAAAACAATTGCACTAATACATAAAATCACAGTTCCACTCTGCTGGTTGCTAAAATATTTTCATTTTTGTTAACTTTTTCACTTGTGACAACCAGTCTGGAACACACTGGCGTATCTTTTGCACTTCAAGAAAAGAAAATGTGTCCTCTCTAGAATACTCATTTATTTTTAGGCCACATCTATTCGCAACAGAAGCACCTAGAGACGCCCGCTCTGCTAAATATCGGTCAAGATTATGAAGCCGGAAATTTATTCACAGGGTTGAGAAAATGCAGGATATCTGGAACGTGGTTGAGCGAACCCAAGACGCGGTGACTATTTTGGCATGTCGCGCGTGTGAACTACGTTGCGGTGACTGACAATAAAATTTTGCCAATGCATAGAATGGGGAACGCCTCAAATGAAAATATTCTTCAAATATCCGAGACACATTATAAAGGTAATTTTAATGCTTAGCATTTGTTTCCGAGTACCCTCCGCCTCCCCGCAAGAACCGTGTAACGCACTGCATATCCACAAAAATGCAGATTTGGCGGAAGTAATACCTTTTATCGTTATAATAGCGCATGTGGAGGTAATTGGTTCAACGCAAGTTTGAAAAACCATGAAAATAAGAAAGATAGAAATAAATAGCGAAAATGGCAGACAGTGTGACGCCCTTCATTTTCACAAAAATGCAGATTTCGCACAAGTAATGGCCTTAATACTAATAAGAGCATAAAAGAAGATAACTGGTCAGACAGAATTTAAGAAAACCAAGAAATAAGATTCATAGAAAAAAGCGAAAATGGCGAACCGTGTAGCGCCCTTAAATTACACAAAAATGCAGATTTGGTGAAAGTAACACCTGTAATCGTTATACTAGCGTAGATGGAGGAAATTGGAGGGACAGAATTTAGAAAAACAAAAAATATCGCTGTAGGGAACTCCCACTTTATACAAGCGGCATAACGATTCTACGCATTGTCAGAAAATCCTGTAAATTGTTGCAGATTTCTTTTATGCCGCGGTACGCGGTGCTCTACAGATGAACAGGTTTTGAATACTCCGCCCTGTATAGCGCGCCCTCATAAAATATTTTTGTCTTCCGCCTCTATACGAGCAATTCCTTCCACTGGCTGCATCAAAACAGCGTCCTGCGTCTCTGAAGAGCAAATCCATTGCCAGAAGTGGCTGGACATCCCGCATGGCACCTTCATGAGGGACGTGTAAAGTTTCTGTGCTGTGTCAACATAAAGTGGTGTGTCATACATTCATTAATCACCCTGTTGATGTCCATTGCAATACAAGGCCCCTCCCAGTATAAAAGGCTTCAGCAGAAAGCTACACCTGAGTTGCCAAAAGCTGCCCTGATGGGGGAAGAGTGCGTTCGTCCAGACAGCCCACATAGTGTGGTTGCACTTATCTAGTTTAGACTCCCTAGATCCCGACGTCACTATTAAAAGAGTGCACAAAGAAAGTGCTCGTGATTGCAAAAGAATAAGCACTGTTATCTCAAGAGCTCTGGAACAAATGTCAAAGACAATCGATAAGTGTTCTTTTTACGGTGGAGTAGTGCACGAGAACTGCTAGGTCTTGTCATGGCGGGTACAACGCGTTCAAACATTTACAACCACTTTATAGTGTTACTAAGCCATAGCTGTTTCAGCCCCCAGCTCGAGAACTACGCTTACAGTACCGACCACCAGCACGTCGTTCTTCTTGGCCCTACTTAGGCGCAACTATTGTATCCGACTGGATTCCTAAAAAACAGTTATGATCGATCACCGCCAATCAGCTATTTGCCTCGTTTGCGTAGCAGTGGATTAAAATACCAAAAATTTGTGGTGTCGCAACATCGGGCTTGGTCACAAAATATCTCCCCCTCCCCTTCTGTATGCGTTGGGCTAGGAGGCAACGGAGTGAAACTCGGCCAGCACGCGTAGGAAACCACCGCGCAACGCTAGCCGCTGCGCGCAGCTGACGGTAGCGTACGAGCACAAAAAAATTGGCCGCGTATCTGCTCCTTTCGTTGCAAATCTCGTCGAAAGACGATAGTCTTTATCAACTTTTGTCAAGTAAATGCCTCCCTTCGCTTTCCCACTCACCTCTCATGTTGTTCCTCTTGCGTCGCGCTCCTCCCAAGGTAAAGACGCCAAAGGTTTGCTTAAACCATTTTAAAGTTCCCGCGTTTCACTGCTCCAAACCGGGTGTCCCGATGCCAACGCTGCCGTACGGCGAAGACGCGCGTGAATCGAGGCGCCTACTTCAACGTTTAAAGAACCGCGTTTCTCTACTTCGCGTGCGTTGCAAGTAGAGCGTGGAATCTATCTAGAGGAACCTTTCGTAACTGTTGCCGGTTGATTTCTGAAAATGCCGCCAGAAGCTATAGTGGGGCGTGCGACAGCAGGCGACGGCGGATGGATTTTTTTTTCTGCAGTTGATGAAGTATCTAATCTCGCACAAATCAAACATGTACGATTTTTTTTATAAAGGAACGCTGCAAATATCACTTCTGTATTGCTTTGTTCTCTTATATTTGCGTAATATCTTGTTGTTCTTCACCAACATTGACAAGTATGAACATTACACTGGACTTATACGGGCACATTTAGCTGTGACTATATAAGACTATTGCGCAGGCCTTGTTTTAGTTTGGCCGGGTGGCTGAATCGGGTCACAGACAGACGGACAGACAGACATACAGACAGACCAAAATTTCAGGGTTTAAGTAGCCCAAGAAAGACTTTCGTCTTTAAAAGGAGTACATTATCGCTATGCAAAGAGGCAACAATGAATCGAAGTGACGCCGTGACCGATAGGTGGTCGGTGCCACTACGTGGCACCCTGAGGGCGGGAGTCAAGGAGCTTTTCCAGAATAACGTGGGGCTGGGAGAAGAATATGAGAACAGAAGATGACCAAGACGGATTGGTGCTTGAAATACTTTAAAAAGACGGGGAAAGGGGTTCTTGCGTGTGCGCTTTGCATCAAGAGGGCGGTCTCACAGAGTGTTGCAACCAGTGTGCAGTTTTATGGCGAAAGCCATATTGGCCTAGTCTAGCGAGTCTAGCCGTACGAGAAAGTTTGACCTTGAAGTCATCTCACGTGACTCTCCGCCACCGCTGCACCGACTGCTGCCAATAGAACGGGACAATAATAACCATATGTGGCTCACCAACCGTTTCAAAGGCAGACGACCCCGCCCCCACTGCCGCCTCGCAGTTTCGCGCTATAGCTTGGCCAGAGCTTCAGTACAGCCGTTGTTCGATGGTAGGAGGGAGCGAGGACACTGGCACATCGGTGCCAGAGTTATCTACGCGGTCTTAGTCATGAAAGCGGCAAGCTGCGTAGGACCATCCTTTAGAAGTCGGTTGGCTTGCTAATGAGTTAGAGCGAAACGTGAAATGCGCTCGCGAAGCGGCAGGCCACACGAAGTAAAAAACGGGAACTTTGGCGAGCGAAGCGTGTGGAGAAAGATGCAGAAAGATGACAGCGACGTGCTTTAGAGGCGTCAACGGTGCCTCGCCTTCCATGACAGCTTCGGAAACTTACGAAATGATGGTAATGAGTGCTTGTAGTGCGCAACGTTCGACTATTTACATCGTTCCGTCGGCAAACTGTGCTTGGGCTGCTTTTGTTTGCATAACCGAGCCTGGCCGAGCTAAGCCACAGCCATTTTTTTTTGCAGAGAGCTTTGGAACCAGTGGAAATAACGCATTTAAAGTGCGCCCTCAATCTTCCTCTAAACATTTCTCTGCTACTGCCGTATATAATTTTCTCCGCTGCTAAGCTCTTGAGGCATTTATGGGAATGGGGCGTTCTGCGTAGGTAAAAATGTGCATCGATATTCCGTACCAAATACCGCCTCCCTTGCGCAGCGCCACGTTTGTTCCCATTACTTGTGTTCACCCAAGGGCGCAAACCCTTCGGGTCATTTAGGGCATATCATTGCAAGTTTCAGGAATGGCGAATTAAACTTTCGCGCCGATTTCTTGCTATGTACAACGACACAAAATCGGCTGAGGGACCAGGCAAAAATTTCCGAATTCAAATGTTGGCCCGCCATAACAGAAGGGATTTGCCATTACCGCGCAACTACGGTTAATTTTCGCTTTCGTGTACAGAGAGGGGTCGCTGAGCAGGGCCTGACCTTTTCTGTGTTGCAAATGCGCTTCTACTATCGCAAACTAAAGCGCAGGCCACAGTTACGATGGTTCGCAGTTGACTTGTTGGCCACTTTCTTGAGTTGATGATGACCACAATGACAACGATTATCGTTCCGCTTTTGTCCATGTGTAGCTGGAGACGACCATGGCCGTTTTCACGGTAACTGTTAAGCTTTAAGGTGTATTTCCGACGCCGAGAAACACCGCGCGGTAACTGAATGACGGTTCCAAGACGGGAGGAGATAGCGGCCATTACCACCTCCCAGAGTCTTGCAAACTAACATTACCGAGCATACAGAAGCCACCGGAGCCCCTTTACTTGAGGCCAAGCCCGAAGGTATCCCCATACAATTCCGTCTTCCCCCTCTCACACCGGATGTGACTCTTCATATGCCCTCACATCATAACGAGGGTATGATAAATATTTTCCAATGTACCGCTTCGACATGGAGGGCAAAGTTCTTCAACAGTATTGTGGTTTTTTGGCTAATGACCGTCTGTTCATTGATAGTGATAGCCGAGGCGAATACTGTGGTTAACATTGAGATGTTTAGGCAATTCACTGCAACGAGGAAAACAAAGATGGCCATGACGATGACTACCAATCATCCACTGGAACTACAACATCTATGCTCATTCAGGGAGGTATAAAAAGCTGGGCTATAAGGTACGAGTCCGTCCCACTGAAAGCACGCAATGAAAGGAAGTATAGAACAGGTTTCTCATCTTCAGTCATGTTTTAGTATCCTTAGTCTAACGTGCCGTGTGAAGAATGGGAAAAGGGGGCTTTTAATTGTAAAAAGACAAAAAGATTTACCTTGAAGCAGGCAACGCCTGACTTCTTCTATCTCGTAGCGAAGTCCGGAGCTGAACTTGTAGTAGACGGATGCAGACAGAGGCGGAAACGGCATCTCCAGCCTTCCAGACGGTGTGTCAATACCAACGGGCGATGCGCTCGGTGGATGCAGCTTTGCGACCATGCAAACGAAACAAGAGTGATTTGACAGCTCTTCCTTTCAGTGAACCAGTTCTTAGTTCTTAATCTGGTAATCTTCTTTTAATAAAAAACGCATACTTGTATTGATGGTATAGATTCATACCTCACGGATGTAATAGTCATTTGGATTAAGATAACGATTTTCATCGGTCATGGCCTCGGTAGGTCACAAGTTTTTATGTCTAAAAATACCGTTTTTTCCATCTCCTTGCTAAGTTACTATCACTAACGTTCTCTCTGTTTGCGAATGTTAGTAGTCACAAATGAGTAGTTTTGTTATATTATTACCTAATATTAAATATCCTGTGATTTTATGAAAGCGCAAATAGGATGGATGCTGCCTGTCATTAATATATTTTATTGTAAGATGAAATTCTCCAGCTCCTATTTCAAGAAGAACATGCGGCACTTTTCATCGCCGCGATAAACTAAAGGCAACTAAATAAATTCGTTATTTCGGAACGCGTCCCTATTTCGTTCTCCACAAGAATTGCGAGTGGAGGCTCTACAGAGAGCTATTGGAATATAAGAATACTACAATGATCGGTGAGAGTAACGAGAGAAACGGTAACCGGGATGGCAAGGTTCATAGATTGTCGGTGGTGTAGTCAAGCAGGCGGCAGGGGCTCTAGACGACGGAAAAAAGGATGTTTAGCACGTTGATGCCACCTGGGCGGTGATTCCACAGGGGTGCTTAATCCTGGTATAATATGCCTCCCCCTTGTGGCCTCTATGCTAGCTACAAATTTATATAACAGGATATTATTGGGCTGCGCCTCCACCGGAAGAACCTTTGCCAAAGCCACCTGCAGATCCAGTGACTTGTGCCCAGTAGGGCAAAGCCTTAGCAATTTAGTTACATACGTGGCTAGACGTGCTCTGCTTGAAACTCTTAAAAGCCTGGAAGTGAGCTGAACCAGACCACCCTGCCCTGCTTTCTCCTGAACTGTCAGCCGCTAAACAAATAAAGCATCAGTTTGAGCTTCATCCTAGTGCTTCCGCCAATCCCAATAGCACGTGCATTAGACAGAGACAATAGGCTTACCGTTATAATGCCACTTGTTCCGGCTATTTCCACGCTGGATGGCATGTCAAAAACAGATGACATAGCAAATGTGGCTAGCCGGCCCCCGCTAAAGCACATGGTTCCAGCCACAGTCGTTTCCACGCCTAGAGAAACAAAATTACACAATATTACGGCTTTGGTGCAACATTGTGGTGCACCTGCTGGGTAAAATAGAAGATAAACATCTTCCTGTAAAAATCAGACGAGGTCATTGCCCATTGTATTCGCGGCGCGGAAGCAAGAAGACGCAATATATTTACGCAATTTACCTTGTGAAATAAGGCTAGGCGAAGAACGTAGCGTACAGTAGACGGAATGCTCGGCTTGGTCTAAAAGCCAGCCCATGAGAAATACGATCTTGGGTGGCATCTTTCTTACCGCCTTCGATTCTACCAGCCACCCCGAGAGAAGAGAAACAGAGGAACTCTTTATCAGAAAACAGGGTGTGTAGCTCGCCTACACAATCACCTTCATGCTACTCTGTTGGGAGAGGCAAAAAAGATAGGGCCAAGAGAGAGGACAACAGAAATATATTTAAGCCGGAGGAAATCTAACATGGCTATATTAAACATTTTGTTCTAACAGCGGAGATCTAATTTGGCTATATTAAGCATTTTGTTCTAACAGCGGAGCTGTTTAGGCGCTCCCAATGTCCCGCGATGATGCCCGTCACGCCGGGCGAAGGTACTCCGCTGGGGCATCAGATGACACCACAGCCCTGACGGCCCTTCGTGCGTGACCTCGGTAGGTGGCGCAAGTCCACCTTCCTATTTATGAACCTCTAAGCTACCATACCTTCGTAGGCGAGCTTCTGGGGTCTTAATATTACGTACCACGTGAGCGCCTGGAAAAAGCCACCGATGCGCCATCTGGAGGCCTGGCGCCTTTTGTCGAAGCGCGCATGCGCCCCTTCTGTACTCGCATGCAAGCAGACTTTTTCGCTTCCTGCAGCGGTGCAGAGCGACGCCTTTGTAATACTCCTTTCATCCTGATTGCACATTTGCGGCGTAATGTGAAGGTTGCGCCGGTTTTGGCTCAAATGCTCCTCGCGTCCTGACAAATACTTATGCGGAATGTTTTGTTTGGTATTTTTCTGTTTTGTGCTTTACCGTTTATACAAGATGAAACTAGGGGCTTCCGAATGGCGTCCTCGAGTGAACCGTGTATGAAGCACAATCCCACGGTGCCGTGCTATCGACATCAAAACGCCAGCGAGAGGAATCACGAACATCTTCTCTTCTTGTGCAGTTTTTATTTGACCACTGAACTTACCTTTCAGCTCGCTTTCGCGGCCGATAAACAAGCGATTTGCAGTTTCATAACCACAATTGTCTCGTTTTTAGCTGTCTTTCTTTTCTTAAAAATGATAGAAGACATGCTCATATAAATTGTGGGTTCATTCTGCTGGTCGGCATTCGTCGAGATGGCACCTCGGGTTCCCATAGAAACACGTAAGATTATGCGCAACCTTTTAGAAAGAATTCGTATAGGTCATGAGGTGCTGTTAGCCCAGGAGTTTATGCCTACAGAGATGAAGGCCTGCTTGCAGATGCCTCGCGGAGCGGAAGGACAAGTTGCACAACAGAAGAAGAGGACATATGAAGATTGTTGGGGCAGTGCTTGAAGACACGTTCCCTAGTGCCAAAGTATTTGATTGATTGATTGATTGATTGATTGATTGATTGATTGATTGATTGATTGATTGATTGATTGATTGATTGATTGATTGATTGATTGATAGGTTTAACGCGCCGACGCTACAGAGGCGATGAGGCGCGCGGTAGTGAGTGATTGTAGGGTTTAACGCGCCAACTCAACGCCATGTGATGAGTCGCGCCGTGGTAGAGGGCTCCGGATTCATTTTTACCACCTGGGGACCTTTAACGTGCGGCGAAAGCTCGTACACACGGGCGTTTTTGCTTTTCGCCTCCCTCAGAGAGCGGCCGCCGCAATCATGCAGGAATCGAGCCTGCGACCTCGTGCTCATCAGCGCAACGCTTTAGCCACTGAGCCACCGCGGCGGGTGGCGTACCGTAGCGGAGGGCTGCGGACTAATTTTGACCCCCTGGGGATCTTTAACATGCGCTCAAACCAGGAACACACGGGCGCTTTCGCTTTTCACCTCGATTATGCTAAAGACTTTCGAGAGGCCCCTAAGCTCAACGTCTCCGCAAAAACCGTGTTCGGAACTGTGTGGCGGTGCAGAAGCCCCATCTCACAGACAAACAACGGCACGCAAGGTTAGACTTCGCCTCAGCTGCTGAGCAGTGGTCCGCGCAAGACTGGGGTGAGGTCATCGTTAACGATGAGTCAACCTGCAGCACCCTCTGGGATCAGCAGCGATGTGTCAGGTGGCCTGTGAATTGCAGGTACGAAAGCCTAATTTCACCGCTACAACGCAGAATGCGCTTCGGTGAATCATTGTTTTACCCCAGTTGTAGCAGTAACGCTTACTCTACTTATATTACCACCTATACCTGGCGTAATGTTGGCATCTTGCGTTACGTTTTATTTGAGGGAAAGCGTGTGCGTTAAGTCACGTAAGTAAACCCCCTTTACTTAGACTTCGGGAAAGTCAGACAGTGGGAACCAACCTTCATCGTTGAAGTCGGCGCTAGCGGTTATTTTCGTGGGAACCTCAGTGCCGAACACTTCCAGGATTGCGTTAGCGCAGTATGTGCCCATTGTTAACACCGCGGATCCGCCGAGATCCTTGCGGAAAACCCTTTCCAGTCCTTGCATCGGGTACCCAATGGTCACGTGCACATAACGAGGATTGCCGATTTCACCAGCGGCAAGGGCTTCTCGCATCCGCTTGAAGACAGGAACAAAGCGGGTCCAGAGGGCCTGAAAAAAGAGTAAACAGTCTTCGAGGTGGTAATTACATAACACCAAGTTTACTATGTCCACCGAAGCCAGCCTTCTAGCTACCGTTTTGGTTTATTTAACCGGAGAAAGGGCGTTACTACTTCACTATTCAGAGAGTTGGACGCGGCGTATTTAGGTTGTATACATTCAATGTTTTTACTGAATGATTGATGCATAAACATCTTGGCTACCGTTCTGGTTTATGTAACCGGAAACGGGCGGTACTGATTGATTCGATTGATTGTAGGGTTTAACGCGCCGACACAAGCAGGCGATGAGGCCCGCCGTAGTGGAGGGCTCCGGATTAATTTTGACCACCTGGGGATCTTTACCGTGCGCCAAAATCTCGTACACACGGGCGTTTTTGCTTTTAGCCTCCATCGGAAAAGCGGCAGCCTCGGCCGGGAATCGAACCCGCGACCTCGAGCTCAGCAGCACAACGCCTTAGCCATTGCGCCACCGCGGCGGGTAAAAGGGCGTTACTACTTTACTATATGGAGAGTTGGTCGCAGCGTATTTCGGTGGCATACGTTCAATGTTTTTGCGGAATGATTGGTGGATAGACAGTTTGGCTACCGTTTTTAACCCGAAAAAGGGCGTTACTACTTTACTATTTGGAGAGTTGGACGCGGCATATTTCGGTTCTATACGTTCAATGTGTTTGCTAAATGATTGACGGATAAACACTTTGATCACTGCCCGTGCTTCTTTCAACCCAGCTTGGCACTGTTTCGGCATTTCTGCCCTTGCACCTGTATTATCGACATACTACTATTTTGACATGCCATTTCTTATTTCAGTCAAGACAAAGCTGTCAGAAATGATCCTTATGGGAGCAGGGGGCCATGAAACACATTCCTTGTATAGCCACAGAAAGAAAACCTTAATATCGGGGGAAAGAGCTACAAGAAGACAGGTTGAAATGATAGAAATACAACTGGGCAGAAATTCCCTCGTAACTATTAAAAGATCGAATAGCAATAAATTTGTGCGGAGTGCGAATAGTTTTGCTTTTATGCTTTATATCAAGGACACTAGATTGGTCATTTTTTTGTTTTAGCTCGCTATCCATATTTAAGCTTAACGGAGTTCAAAATTGTGAAAACCAGTAGGGAAATGTACAAGAACAGAAGATATCCACGTGACCGTTCCATAGGGCATGCGGAGCATACATTTATTTTGTTATCTAAGCATTCTCACAGCCACTGATCGGCTGCCCCATTTCAAGTAAAGCCAATCTGCACGGTATGACTAATACGCTTTTATTTCCACGAGTTCCGATTCCCACGGAGACGCCTTTGAACGCCGCTATCGGGGATGCACGTTCGACTAGAAACAGTCAACCATACCGAACTTCGAACTTACCAAAACGAGCAATAATCATTGCCCCGTGTCTTGTGAACAACGCGGCAACAAAAATGAGGCTTTTGAACACGGGTGTTGGCGACGAAAGCGACGAACACAGTTATTGTGGACGGGGCCGGAGACAACGTGACCGTGAGGTTAACAGGCCCGCTTGTACACGGAGTGCCCATAACAGTCTCGAATTCTCCGCAGTTCTATCGCTCCCTTTGACCTACTTAAACGTAGGTGTACTCGTTTTATTTAGTTTACTCAAGAAATAATTATGTAGTTTGATTTCAACGAACACTGCTAACGTCTGTTCCTTACTGGTGCTTGACTCCGAATGTGCGCATGTTCCCTTCACGCTGAATATGTTAATCCTGTATGATACGTTTTCGGTAAGGGTAGTACGAATGGGCATGGACATAGAAGTGTTGTGGACGATGGGAGTGTTATATTAGTTTCGAGCGACTTTTACAGAACAGCGCCATAAGAAAAGGCTATAGACTCTTGCGTGGGTCCGCCTGTATGCTTCTCAATAAAACAACAACTTTTTAAAAATAAGCAACAAATTCTAAGAGGTACTCAAGAAAGTACGTTGATACATGACCAAATAGCTTTTATTTTCAGCCTGCCTTTTGATTCCTGGAAAAAATCCAAAAACATGTGAAATGAGAGAGGTTTTTTTTTATCTTGTGGCGGGCCAAACTAAACGGCGATAGTTCCTGCGAGGATAGCGTGCCAAAAACTTAACACGCTTTTGCGACAGAAACTTGTAAATTATATGCGGCTGTCTTATTCCACGAAACGTGTAAACCTATCTCCTAGTAGGTCAGGAAGCAAATATTTTACATTGATATTTTGTGATTCTGACATCTCTTCATGTGTTTTATCGAAATTTGTAACGCAATGATTCACTCGGCTCTCTCTCAGTTCTTGAGTATGACAGACAACCGCAGCGACTCGGTTTTATGCATTCTTGATCAGACAAAAAGGAAAATAGTCATAGCAGGCTTCGTGTCCTGAACAAATAATCTTCACAAAGAACATTTGGCAGTGAGGCCGCAAGGGGAAACAAGAGGCTCTTAATTTTCGCAAAGTCCTTTCTTGCCACCTGCCGCTGTTTCTTATTCAATTGGGCACCACAGGAAAGGTTCTTTTGGAAAATTGTTATTACCGTACATACCCGATTCTAACGCGCCCCCGATTCTAACGCGCACCCGATTTTCGAGTAAAAAAAACCGAAAAACCTTGCACCTCCGATGGTAACGCGCACGGAACTTTGTGAGCAAGAAAAACGAATGCGAGAGAAACGGGCGATTTATTTCCAGAAGTAATCTCACTCCTCGTCGCTCTCCGAGAGCTCCTTGTCGCCTTCCGGTGACCGCGACATCTCGTCCTCTGTACCGTAGAGCACGCTCGCTATGCCACACTTCTGAACGAACGTTCAACCATGGTCGATTGGATTGTGGCCGGCGCCTCGCACGCCCATCCCGCGAGCTTCTCCAGAGGAGCACGCTTCAGCGAACCGCTCGTTGTGAACGCGTGGGAGCCGCTCGTAAGCCGTGGAAGCGGCGCACCTTCGTTGCCGCTGCTCGCATCGCTGTTATCAAGCGCGCAAGTTGAATAATTTGACCATTTGTGTGAACGCCGATAGACGTCTAGGCGCCTAGATCCGAAAAATTGCTGCTAAAAGCTTTGGCGCCATCTTGAGATGGTGATAGCGATGGGTAGGACGAAATTTCAGCTGTTCCGGCAGTTTCGATTTCGTATCCGATTCTAACGCGCATCCGATTTTTCGGCCTGTTTTTCCGGGAAAAAAGTGAGCGTTAGAATCGGGTAAGTTCGGTAGGCTATCCTCGAATTGTACGTAACAAAACAGCATGAGACTTACTCAGTTTAATGTAACCACAACAAAGCAAAAATTACTCTAGCTTCCCTAACGCTAGCGACCATGCTTTGTTGGGCATAAAAAACGAGGTTTACGCACTATTTTGTTTAATGGGTAGATGGAAATCAGAATTATGCTAGGCGCTTTTATGCATAAAATAGGCAAGAGAGTGCTGTTTTTTTAACCTCCATGAGGAACAGCTTCCTCTCTTGAGCCTTTCTGCAGACTTGCTCGGTGTCCTGACAGCTGCTCGTGAGTGGTTTCTCACAAAGCACGTGCTTTCCATGTTCCAAGAGCATGCTCACGGTAGCATAGTGGTCAGGGTGCAGGTTTCCAACGTAGGCGACATCTGTAGAATTGTAAGCAGCGTCGATTACTGAATAACACGGTCAGCATTAGAACATTTCACGAAAAACAGCAAAACACCAATGCACAGTGGCATCCGTCACGACCCGTCGTCTCCTCATAACTCCCGTGCATGACCTCGTGGAAGGTACACCTGAATCGGAAAACAGGAATTACATGGCCAGGTCAGTCAGACTGCGGAGCCTATAATCACGGGCACCGGCAGTGTATACTGGTGCGCCATGTTTTCGCTTGCTCCTTTCATCTTTCTACGTAATGCAATCAGGCTGCTACACTCTAAAGTGTACCCGTAGGGCGCCATTAGCAGAGGACATTAGATTAAGCAATCTAAAGTCCTGAGTAGTGTTCGAATTCGACGAATGATGAGGCCGAGCATTAAATTTTAGTGGGAAAGGGTATACGCGCTTCGACATTGTGCAATGTACAACGCTTTGCGTGCCTTTAGCGTTGTCACTGCGCAGATATTTCTTAGTCAAATCGTGTGTTGGGCTTCGTCGTTCGTTGAATTTGCACATTAGTCCACTCCGATTGGTCATTCTGAACCATTTTTGTGAAGATGCCGTTAACTGTAGGGCCAACGCTCTGTCAGGCGCTCAGGTCTTCGTCTTTTACACTTTGAGCTGTGCGAATATCCATTATGAAAACAGATTTTTAAATTCTAAGTTCGCGTCAATAACTTTCTCTCTATTTGCTATTTTGTGCAGAAGTGAACGACAGCCACCAAGCGTGCCCCACCTCGTGTGCAATTGTTAGAGTTCTTGGGCTGGAGAGTATCAAGAATTCGCCGGCTGCGCTCAACGCATATCCACTTATATCACGTTAGCATCTCTCTGTGTGCAGACAAGTCGCCGTCATGGCATGAAAGCGCCGATGCTGGGTCTCGGGTCGCTACTGAAGTCAGCCATTACACACGATAATATGATGTCCCCTTTCAAACGTCCGAAAGGCGAAGACCTGTGTCATCTCCACTGCTCCAACCGCAGGGACTTTACGCGTCGTCTGAAGAGGAGTGCTCCTCTCCCTTAAACCAGAGTTGAGAGAAGTTGTTTGGCATTGAAATGTTTCTCGAGAAGCTCGATTCCCTCCGAAATTCTTTGCAAGAAAGAGGTGCTAACCCAAGCCAAGTTCCAATAGCGCCTAGGATTGCCGATGCTGCTTTTTGCCATGGCAATTGTGGATCGCACCACTGTGGCAAATTGAATGCGGAACACATACGCTGATGAAGAGTCGCCCGAACGCAACAAGAACGGGACACCCCTATGGAGCACAGCGCAACGACCGGGGGAATTTTGGAAATTCAAAATCGCCATTTCGAGAAAAACGTGATTAACCAACCATTCGAGGCCTCGTGTAGCCCATTACGCAGAGTGGGTTTTCTCAAAAGTCCGCTCGATTAATCATTTAGAGTGTAATTCTAGTACCAAAGCGAGCGTTTTCCCGCTATGGTGTGCGTAAGTGAAGTAGTACCTGCCTCATTTTGTTCTTAACGTTTCAGTTGCATTAGTCAAACTTATGTGCTGTTTGCATGACACAAAGGTCTTGAATCAGGCTCTAAGGCATCAGAACGTGAATTTGATGTGCCGGAAATTCGGATCCACCCACTCAGTAATGGCATGATTTTGAGTACACAGGGCTCTATCGACTGACCCAACGTGTAAGCTAACTTCGCGTTGCCTATGCTGTTGTGAATACACGAGGACATAAAGATGTATTACTCTACTCCCAACTGAATATTGTTCTAACCTATGTTCCAACCTGTCTGCTCGCACCATCTGGTTTATACGTCTGTGGGTGTATTGCTTTAACCGAGTACAGTTTTGAAGAATTCGTAGTATCTTCCCATTCTAAGCAAATGACGGCTTGAAAATATAGGGTAATCGCGTGGAGCCATTTTGGTGACCGACAAGGTTAATCTACGTTGGCCTTTTCAACATGGTTCAAGTATCTTAAAGAACATATATTAGCTTCTAAAATAGGCTACCAAAAAGTTCCAGAAGTTTGCAAAGTACCACAACAATTGGTGTTCTTGAACGCAACTGCCCTTGAATTCCATTCGTGAGATGATGCTTTCGTTTAGCCCTAACCACGAACCTTTGTTACAGACCAAATACCGGTGGTGGTCATTGTGCGATTTGTTTTCAACTTTGAGGCTTCAAACTTGTTTCACTCGCTTGAATCCAGTCACGAAACAAAGAATTGAGATAATAAACACAAGTTACCGACGTCGTCATCTCGGGCGAGCTCCTCATAGTCCGAATAAACTTTGGCAATTCCGTGGAGCTCTCCAAACCGCTGTGCGTTCTCGAAGTTTCTTCCAGCCACTGCAACGACCTAAATTTCAATACGGAGAACAAGTTAATTTCATACAAGTACGTGCATTACCAATTTATACAGCAATCAACAGGGAAGTTCAACTTCGAAGCATAAAACAACACCGTGAGTCGGCCTAGTTGGAATCTATACATGGCTTTACCGATGCGCAAACAAACGAGGACGAAGAAGGAACCAACACGGACAAGCGCACTCTAACAACTGAATTTTTATTGAAGAAAACGAAAGACCTATATACCCACAAACCTGCGCACCATCATCCCAAAAATAGTTTTCACATCACGCATAGCACACGCATCAATCACATGTCGAAATCAGACACTACAAGAAAGCATCTCTATTTCTTTGTCCAATAAGGCCACAGAAGGGTGACTAACACTCTTGGTTTTATGCTTTGATATGTGAAATGCTTCAACAATCTCTCTGGAAGTTTGATTGTGATGAGTAAACAATTCAGTTGTTAGAGTTGTTAAAAATTCAGTTGTTATAGTGCGCTTGTCCGTGTTGGTTCTTTCTTCGTCCTCGTTTGTATGCGCATCGGTAAAGCCATGGATAAAACAACACTTAGACCCAAAACTGGCTACAAATACAATTTCTGGTGGCGGGAGAAAGGGTGGAGGCGTCATACCTTCGACTAGCTATGCAATCATTCCATTTACCAATGAACATTCCAGTATTCCTAAGTACACTGTGTCCGTTAATTAGTTATTTGAATAGCCTGCACGTTAAATAATGGCGTATAAAAAGCGATGCCTTTTAAACTAGTCGCACTGCATTCTGCTCAGTGTGGCTTATAATAACACAATTATTTACTCACACCAGGCATAATCATGGAGTACCGGGAGAAAAAGGAGTTAGATTGGCACTACACGATTGCTTTGGGAGAGGAGTACAAAGTTCGACTACAAGCTATAAAACCTTCTGAAAAAGGCTTGGGGAACAGGGTGATAGGAGTTAATAGAGATCATCTGAGCTTCGGGAGATTTCCGTGCGACGTTATTGAGCGAGTTCCGAAACTAATCCCCGCGTGGTGGAGAGCGCATTCAACGTAAACATTAAGGAGTGAAAGTAGGCAAATAACTAAAAAGTGAGGAAGCCGTTCAGTATCTATAACAATATTACATAAAACTGAAAGGAATTATATAATGATCTTCGCCAAAGCATGAGAACTGGATTCTTGTTGAACAGGTCTGGTGGTTGTGGTGGTTGTTTGGGGTGCGCCCTCGGGTACTAAGCCGGTGTCACAATAAATGGAAGCCACAGGAGTAACGCCTGCTTCCAGTAGTGAATATACGGACAGATGATTCGATTTTCCCTGTGCGATTCCAAACAAAATCTCAGGTGGCACAAAGAGCCATTCCGAGAATGATGACAGCGGTAAAACTTCGAACGAGAACGAGAGGTTAACCATTCAGGAAATAAAGCGCGAAAGCGCGTACACGTTTCAGCTAGCGCAATAAGTTATATTTCCTGTGTACATGCCATACGTTGGCGTTTGCGAAACCTCATACGATATCTGTTCTCCACGAGTAAAACAATGCTGACTTAGGGACTAATTGAGAAGTAGGGACCGACACAATATTTGGAACAGCGATTGAAAAACTATCAGTGCGTGAAAATATATTTAGGCTGACAGGGACTGTATCCGCAGTGTAATCTTCTGTAAATGGCTTTTTGTTGCAGTGCGCACGAGCGGCAAAAATGAACATGACAGTTTTTTATCCGATACAAGTTGTATATATGTATCTTTTTAATCCTGGATGAACAATTTTCTTGCATATTGGCACACTGAAACGCAGATTTCTTGTACCATTTCTACTCATTTGACAGCGAGAAGCATGGAACACCCCTGCAATCATGAGCAAAAGATTAGACATTGTAAAGTACCGTCGTTTTAAAATGGGCGCTTACAATAGTTTGAAAGTAACGGTCGGGACAATCGTCGAGCAAGCACTTGCAAGTGAAAAAGTGTGCAGCACACAGTTGCCACTGGAGTTAATTGCACGAGCAGCCCTTCCCATAAGCAATTAATTAGATCGACATTACTGTGCATCAAACAATCGCAGTTGAGGTCAGAGAGTGCCGGATCACTTTTTCCTAGTAAACGAGTGAGCTGGGTGCGGCCTAAGGCCAGACCGAACAAGTGAGGATATATGTATGGCTATGTTTGAGCAGAATGGACATACTATGTGTGCACATGTGAAAGTAAATGACTGAAGGCAGCGAAGGATATTTTTATACCACTGAAGGGTGGCAGATTTTCCCCCTGAACTTTTGATAACGGTAATAATGTCGTGGTTCAGTACAGAAACTCGCAACATGTTGTTGCCTTTGAATCCTTCTTTGTGTGAACGATCGTGGTCTGACTCATGACATTCGTAACTGTTGGTAGCTCGGGCAGGGCATTGACACTTAGGCAAGGTGAATGTTACGAACAGAAGGAGAGATGATCATGGTATATTTTTAATGGTATAGAAGAGGGCGCTGATTACAGAAAAAATTCAAGAAAGCTTGCAAAAGACTTGAATGGCGAAGCTGTTACAAGTAAGCCTTGCCTGACGCACAGTTACGGTTTAGTATCATTGTTTCTTTGCATTGTTTCAGTGCTAGTAATCGTCATCATATGCATTGAAGACGCTGTCATCTTGTTCGCGTCGAGTGGTGGATGCACAGTCATCGTCAGCATTGTGGACTTCCACCAGCTCAAGTGGCGAAGCTTGCACTAAGTGGCGGAAATGTTGAACCATAGCGAAGCTGCAGGATACCTTTAAACATGACCACTGAAGGACACATCACCACGTATTTTTATTTGTTTATTTTGAAATTGCTTATTTACATGTTACGTCATTGCTTTATATCATCGTGTCCATCGGGTTCCTCATGGCAAGCATTACATGCGCGGTTGCACTTGACGACCGCGCTGGAGTTCTTTTTGTTTTTGTTTTTTTGCTAAAGCCACTGCGCAAACCGGAACTCAGCGGTCACCGCGAGGCTCGTGCTCACGACTGGTAAGAATTCTCTCGCTCCTCGCGGTTTTTGCCAGACTTGTTTTTGCTAAAGCCAGTGCGCTTTCCGGGAACGCTCGGCGCGTACCACGCGCTCACGACCCCTCCGCATTTTCTTGGTATTTGTTAGTGCAACGACGAAATTACTGCTTGTGCAACAGCTATGCTGTTAAAATGACATAGAAAGTACTATAGAAAACTACCACGATTAAGGAAATGGCCTTGCTGCTTGGACGCCAAACATCAGAGCAGCGTGCCTATCATATGCAGGGTATGCAATACATACCTGGTGCTCCTCGGAAGACATACTTCTTATGCAGACGACGAAATCATTACTAATGCGTCCGGCGCCTACTACGCCCCATCTTGTAGGAACAGGCATAACGTATGGCGAATCTTGCTTTCGAAGTTTACACCGAAGAGCCGCGACAGGAGAATTTTGCAGTCGTTTAGCATTCGTTTGTGGAAACTCGGGATAACGTTGTGGCCACTGAAACACAAGCGCTGACTTCAGCAGCGTCTAGACAACGCCGTCACTCTTCCTGCCGACGCGCACATTTGAGTTATCTGTTCGTGTTGCTGCGGCTGTAGGCTAAAGATATAGGAGCTTTTTCTCACCCCACCAAGTGCCTGATAAGCGGAACTTGATCCATCGCACAGAAGCCATTCCACTCTTCTTATCGGGACAACCCAAATGGTTGTTAGCGTACTTCTTTTGACTTGCGAGTGCACGTGTATCTTCGTGATAAGATAATACCAACTATGGCTTTTTCAGGGCTGTATACCCTAGATAAATTTGGTTTGAACCTAACGAATGTGCGCTTTACGCGGCGACGCTGCACCTGGCCATGATGACTTCTGCGGTGGACCACAAAATATTTTATGCCACCCGAAGACCCTTAACGGGTGGCGAAATCTAGAAACAGCGATGTTATTGTTTATGCCTCCATCACAGGATCGTGCTACGTCGCCTGGATCGAACCCGGTTGCTCCTTCAGCAGCACAATACCTCAGCCAGTGAGCTTTCACAGCCAGTATAAGCACTGTGGCGGTTATGTAGTTTAATGCGGAGGCATTAAATTTCTCATTGAGCGAAATCGCCCGTGTTGTCGTCGCAGTTGGCGTGGGTGTCTGTAACAGCGAAGCGGCTGTCATTCCCCATTTCTTTGAGAGCCTACATATATGGTTTCCATTGTACGTTCTGACACCTGGTAGTAGCGAAAAATAGCCGTACCCGCATAAGCCGTATGAGAAGCAAGGGAGGGGGTAAACGCAGTCAAGCGAGCTCACCGGCAGGCAGCGATACACGCCGTGGTCCTAAACTCACCTAGTACAAAGGCGGCAGGAAGGGGCAGCGGCGCTAATCGTACGAGGCAAGTGGGAGTTATTCGAAGTCATGTTTGGTGTAACAGAAATGAACCATTCCAAAGCGTTAAGGTGGAAGGGAATTGGAGAGCAAAGCGTCTCAATCGTCAGAAGGACTAAGCCCTTCGACAACGCGCCGCGGTAACAAAGCGTGTTGACCGTTTAACTGGACATTAACTCTTTCACATGCTTACCCAAACAGCATTGCTTCAGTTTCTTGGGAGTTTGTTTTCTGAAACAACGAAAACATTGAGAAACATTCTAATGTGTGCTACATTTTATCGATCAAAAGATGATTCAGAATTTTATGCACTGGCTTTGCTGCTGTGGTTCTACGATCGTGGGAAAATATGGCAGGCACAATAGAATGACAGCGTATGCTCACAGTTGCCATGAGTGAGCTACCAGAGAAGGCGCACGGAGCACACAACAAAATTTTCTCTCTCTGAAATTTAAGGGACGTATTGGCACAGCAGTTCTTCACCTAAATTATCCAAGCTAAAACTGCTGTCCGAAGGGAGGGCTCACGTTGTTCGTAGGGGACCAGAAAGAGTATAAAGCAGTGAATTAAAATCCAGAGTGAATATATTTCCTTGAAAAAATCTGAACCAGGACTGGCGGCATTTATAACCTTTATGCTTAAAATACAGGCTCGTTTCATCGGGTTGTGCCAACTTTTTATCAACGAGGTTTTTTACACCTGCGAATCTTCAAAGTTCAGGCATGTAAGCTCAGGCGTTAAACTGGATCCGCTTCTCTGAGGGCAGTGCGGGTGATAGCCCTCGAACCCGGGTACGTTGTGTACCGCAGCGGACAATGCGCTTGAAACTCTTACGGCTTCGTGCAGTAGCACCAGACACGGACTATCTTCAGCTTTGCCTAACAACACATTTTCTCTACCTCGTGGCATTGTTCTTCTGTGGAACCTTGATTATATGCTTCACACTACGGCAGACCGATGGTTGCCTAAGGATGCTTGTGGCTGTCGCTAACAGCTACTGCCGGTGTATTATGATGGCTTCAAACACCGGTATGTTCTCTTGAAAAGCACGTGCTACGTGCCCTTGAAAGTGATTGATTGATTGATTGATTGATTGATTGATTGATTGATTGATTGATTGATTGATTGATTGTAGTTGATTGTGAAATTCCTATAGCGTTGCCCAAACTGATCTATGGGTATGCGCTGGTTCCGGGATGATTTAACCTCGCAGTAGGATTAAAACACAGTCAATTACTTTGCGATAGCGTGCGCTGTTGATTAGAAGGCTTACACCGAAAAGTAAATTTTAAATAGTAGAGATATACGTTTAGGCATAAATTATGTTCCACAGCACGCGCTGGTCGTAGGTGTAGTGTGTCGGTGTTCGGCATTGGCCAATACATATCTTCGGGTATGTGCGACGCTTCGTTCTTTCTGGATTTTTTCGGTTTAGGTATTCGGGGATTTGGGATGGTTAAGCTGGCCTCGAAGATAAATGGGAATTGCTGAAATAAATTATCTTCTGTGTGTATGAGGGAATCGGGGTTGGGTATATTGAGACCATAGCCAAAGGACATTCGCGGAACTTGCATTTCTTTTTGCGAGAGAGAAAATAAACTATTTTCGGGACCTTCATTACGAGCTCCACACTGGATGGAAGGTGTTACCTCTTCACGGGAATCCATCGCTGCTCTCGCCGCCTGGCATCTTGTGACCAGCCGTGACTGAGCCTCCATCTTTCGTTATAGGGTAGTGGGGGTAGGGCGAAGCTCGGTTAAAGGTGACGGGTACTTCGAGGTAAATATGCACTCTTCTATCATGTGCCGGAGAGTACCTAATTTTTTACAGACTGAGCAAGGTTCTTCAAATAGGTTTGGGAACATGCAGTTCAGTAGACGGGGGTGCGGAAAGGACTCTGCCTGTATCTGCCTGTATATAGTTTGCTATCCTTAGCGAGTTCTGCGTGTGGTGCTGGGAGTACTTATGTCCCTGTGTGTAAGCAATGGTTGGTTTCTCACCTCTACTTCGGACGTGACGCGGTAAGTCAGTGCTCAGGCCTGCTGGTGAGCAAACTCGTTACCCTTCACCGCAAAATGGGCCAACACCCACACTAGTACCACCGTTTCTTTCAGAAGTTTTTTTTTCATTGAGCACTGGGATAGCCAACCGGGACACCCAGCCGTACTGGTAGCTTATGCAGGCTTGCTGTGAATGCGTGACCACTTTAGTCTTGCCCCGTAAGGTAAGGGCCAGAGCAGTCGTCAGCTCCTCTGCCTCTTCAACGTTCTTAACTTCAGCGAATGTACACGTCAGCACCTCTTGCGTGGTTGTCACCGTTGCTGTTGACCAGTTCGTACCTTCATTCATGGAGGCATCCGTGTAGATAACCCCTTCTTATTTTGCCAGAAGCCTTTTAAAGGCGCCAGCTGGTGCCTCCCCTGCCACCTTGGTGCGTTTAGTTCATGTTCTTGGGGATCGGCTTGGCTTTCATTGCTTCCAGCCATTCATATGGAAGCTGGTCTCTGTCCCCAGATGCCGTCAACCTGCAGCCGATTTTCTTGAAGATGCGTCTACCCGCTTTTGTCTGGCTCAGCCTTTGCTTCTTATTTACGAGGTGAGCCGCAATGAGCTCGCCGACCGAGTTATGCAAGCCCATTTCCAAGAGTTTGTATGTAGACGCGCCCACAGGAACTCCAATAGCTTGCTTGACTGCTTGCTTTGCAGACGACGACATCCAGCGCCTGTGTGTTCACTATGATCAGCAGGAGATAAGGTGTTACATATTTGATTCTGGTCACAACAAAGGCTTGTAGGAGCCTAAGTGTATCCCTCTCCTTCAGGCCTCGTCTTTTTGACACCACCCATCGAAGCATGTGAAGGATTTGTTCCGACATTCGCTTTAGATTACCAAAGTATATAGACACCCTGTTGTCGGCCTGGACTACTAAACCGAGATTTTTTGTTCTGGGGCAAGGCATGATGTCTTATCCCTATAGGCTAACTTTTGTGTCCTCTATTTGCTTCTTTGCAGTCATGGCCACTGGCCTGACTCCACCGGAGTTGGCAAGTGTTGACGCCTATATACACCTTTGCGTGGGGTTGCATTATTGTTTACCATCCGTACTTTCTAAGCAAAGTCAAACTCTCTGCAAATCAAAGTGTATGTGCCCATTTACGACGTTTTCATGCTCGGTGCCCACAATGCATGCACTCGGTCCACCTTTAGTAAGCTTCAGCCGTGCAGTAAATCTTTTGGTGTGGCATGCACCCTTAAGTCGCAATCCTAAGACCTGGGTTCTAGTTTTACCAAGGCGCAGATTTATGTGTGTTTAGACTCACTTTTGTGATTTTTACTACAGAGTGGGCCATTTTAAGACCAGTTTCACTGCAAATAACTGCGGACCCCCCGCTTTCGCGCTCAATGGACGATTTATTGTTCTCGCAATACGTTTTTGGGCACGCTCTAATACACATGTCTAAAATTTTAGTACAGCCGGCACTTTAACATTCCATCTTACACCGAACTCAGGATTCCTGATGACGGCAAGCTGTACCTCTTGGGAAGTATTTGAACTCATTAGCTCAGGCTCACAGTAGAACTATTTGCTTTTTAGTACCTCCTCGAGCATCCTAATATTTCATATATCACGTGGAATAAATGTCCGCAACAAATTTTAGGTCGCCATTTATTGCATCTTGTGGATGTCATTCAGGCAAGTCAAACCAGTCAAGACTTGTTCGCAGCGCACTATTTATTAAGCTTCATTCGAACTACATTTCCCTGAGCGATAGGCTAGTTGGATTCCGTTTTCTTGTTGGCTGGTGCCCGGTCTAGTCGGCTGCAGATGAACTGCAGAGCAAGTTCCTGCGGCCGGTTCTGCCAGTCGACCATCTTCTCGTGGTCTGCATCGATTTGGTCACCCTCGAGTCGGTCCAGAAGAGTCACGCAGACGACGGCTCCTGCGAAAGCGCGCCAGCATAACCTCGCCTTGTAAAAAATCACAACGTGAACAACGGCAAGCTATAAAGCTTTCATTATTACTAAAAAAAATTGACGCAGCTTGCACTGGTGGTGCCAAGCTGGAGAACCAGCAGACCTGGCGGCCCCTCTCCTTTCGTCGGATACCCGGCTGTTCCATCATAATCAGCAGCAGCAGCTTCAGTCCATTCCTTCCCTTCGAATTTCCTTATTTCCCTCTATAGAGTAATTCACCATTATCATTTTCTAGACTCGGCTCTCAGTGTACCCTGGGTTACCCTGAGCCCTCCGATTGTCATTTCGCGTAATTACGTGGTCAGCCCAAGTCCACTTATTTTCTTTATTTGGAATATGATATCTTCGACTATACCTTGTTCTCTAATCCAGGAGTCTCGTTTCCTGTCTCTAAGCGTTATTCCTATTAAAGCGCAAGTTTCCGCTCCATATATCATCACGTCACATTTGTTCCTGAACTGGCTGCTGAAAGTTCTCCATGACTGCCATGCCCAAATCGTTTCGTCCGGAGGCATTTACATCTCTCCCAATGATGACCGCGTTTGCACGTGCTAGAACCCGCGGGCAGGTCCACAGCCAACGCAAGCGCTACGAACCCAAAGAAAATGCTGTGCGCCCGGAATACATATATAGGTCAATTGGATAAACGCTGGTTTCATCACGTGAAGGACCCAGGTCTGTTTCCGATCACGGAAAGCATCTTTTTCTTTCCAATTGGGTGAACATGTTATTGTCCCCCCAACCCCCGCGGCACCCCTATCCTTCGGGCCTTTGAGGTGGCCCTGGGTTAGGTTGACGGTTTCACAGAGTGAAAGTCTCGAATTTTATTCCCGGGACCTCCCTAACCACATCTTTGTCTTGAGGCTTCGGAGCTTTTGGGTACGACAGACGGGTTCGTGTCGGCATAACTGTGCTGTGTGCTGTGTATATATATATATATATTTATATATATATATATATATATATATATATATATATATATATATATATATATATATATATATATATATATATATATATATATATATATACCTAGCGAATCAGAAATGGGAAATGAGGGGCTCTGTGAAATAGACAGAACACAGGATAAGGTTTGGTAGTCAAGAAAACCTCGGAAAGCAAAGGGGGGAGGAATGCGTTAGGTCATAGAAACAGATCAAGAATTTTTTGAGTCAGAAAGAAATTGGCGAAAAAATGCCCACCGGGTGGGATCCGAACCCACGACATCCAAAATACTGGTCTGGTGCGATAACCACTACGCTACCGGCGGGGCTGTTTCCCCACCACTTTCTTGGGTATCTATGTTAAGGTATTTTTGTTTCCTGCACTTGGGGGTGAGGAAAGCAAGTTCTCTTTGCTGAAACGTAGGCCACAACCGTGCTTTTACTTTGTTCGAAGTTTTTCTTCTCTTATATATATATATATATATATACATATAAGAAAATTTAGTACAAGGTAGAAACACATGATTGTTGCCAACGTTGCAGCAATGAGACTAGCCTTCGTCAGGGCAACCTCTCGCCTGCTGGCTGGCACGATTTATATAGGGGTAGGACCCCAAGTGTGAGAGAAGGAAAGAAGGATGTGGAATTGAAAAAGCGGATTGGTTTGGCAGTATTTCCGGGTAGATATTGAGGGGAAGCCGCGAAGTAGGTCAGACAGAAGTCAGGCGGGGGGTGATATTCCGGGAAATTCTTGGCGAGAAAGGATGAGGGGGTGTTTGTTGACCCGCCGCGCGGCATACCGAAAGGTTTAACAACCGCCGGGAACAGAACAGGCGGTGAGAGGGGTCCTTATCAGAAACTATCTGCAAGCCTCAGGTCAAAAGAAATAGTAGAGAGAAGGAATAATTAGGTCACGGAAAAAGAAGAAAAAAAATACAAGGAGGAAAACCACAGGAACACACACAGAAAAGAAAAAAGCAATAACCCCACAACTGTGATGGCACGTGTCGCCAACAGCAACATTCCTAGAACAGGCCTGTGCTGAAACTCAAAAACGAAAAGATAGGGTTAGAGTGATCTACGGGGCACAAGACACAGCGGAGCAAAAAAAAAAACAAATAAAATCGAATTCCACAGAAAAGGTTGGAGGGATGCGGGCGCGTACTTAAGTGGAAGCGAAGGAATGAAAACAAAAATAATTAGGTGACCAATTAAAGAGCAGATGGAGGGGTCATAGTCTTTGGATAAGGTGTATTATATGCAAGTCTTTTTGCTCTGTTTTGAATTCCAGTATGCACCAACTAGCCCAAACCACCGTTCTAACTGAACGAGGGTTTGATCGTTCCAAACAGTTTCGAAAGGTGGACCTTTCTTCTTCGGGGGTGATTTTAATAGGGTTAACTCGTTCTAAGATAACTCTGAAGAAGAAAGGTCCACCTTTCGAAACTGTTGGGAACAATAAAGCTCTTGTTCAGGGTTCTCCATGTGTCTGCACCCAAGTTTTGACCTATTGCTACGGCAGTCCGGCGGAACTTCTAACCTTTATACATATATATATATATATATATATATATATATATATATATATATATATATATATATATATATATATATATATATATATATATATATATATATATATATATATATATATACGTACAAAGTAAAAGCACGCTCTTCGGAGACTTTATTTCTAACGTTTCGAGACCTGAGACAGCTCTTCAGGAATTCTTCAGGTCGAAAGGTTGGAAAGCACAATAAATGCTGAGGAACTGAGCTGCTCAGCAACTTTGTTATAAAAGTCGCACATGCACACATATATATATATATATATATATATATATATATATATATATATAGCGAATCAGAAAATGGGAAATGAGGGGCTCCGTGAAATAAGACAGAAAATAAGGGATGGCAGTCAAGAAAACCTCGGAAAGCAAAGATGAGGTTGTGGTGGGTCATAGAAGGAGATGAATTTTTTGCGTCGAAAAGAAAGTGGTGAAAAAATGCCCGCCGGGTGGGATCCGAACCCACGACCTCCAGAATACCGGTCTGGTGCGATAACCACTACGCTACCGGCGGGGCTGTTTCCCCAGCACTTTCTCGAGTATTTAGGTTAAGGTATTTTTTTGTTACCTGCACTTGGGGGTGGAAGCCAGCGCCACTCGGACTACTCGGGGTGAAGGGGACCTTCTTTTTAACCCCCGGGCCGTGACTCGAGTGTCTACGACACTCAAAAAATTCTTCATCTCTTTCTATGACCCACCACAACCTCATGTTTGCTTTCCGAGGTTTTCTTGACTGCCATCCCTTATTTTCTATATATATATATATATATATATATATATATATATATATGTAGAGAGAGAGAGAAAGAGAGAGAGAGCAAAAAAGAAAGAGAGAGTATATGGACGTTAAGATTGAATGAATGGGTTTACTTATACCTAAGAAGTAAAGCGCCCGACTGACTGGCTGGATGGACTGTACTGACTGGACTGGTTTGGAGTGGACGCAAGGCCACAAGTTCAAAAATTGCTTGAAGAAAAATTATTTCACGCTCCACCGAATACCTTAAAGCGTCAAGCTTTCGTCATCATTTTCCCTTCATTTATCTAACATCAGTGCATGCTCTTCGTCTACCTACGTCACGCGTTTATCATCAGCTTATCATCGACTAGGCACGTGGCGCTTCTGAACATCATCGTAGTTAGGAGTGTCTTCTGGGGTTCGGCTGCTGCCCCCCAAATAAAGGGCCTTCTCTCCTTCAGTTAAGCCTTTTCTCCTGAGTCCAACAATATATTTTAAGCAAAACTCGTCCCCAGCTACTGACACTGGTGGCACAGATCATGCATACAAACTATGTTCAGCGAAGTGTTCGTATATATAAAGCAAAATAAAGTACATATCTGACAATAGGAACGTTATCTGATTTGAAAAAAGGATTTGGTATTAGCTTTTAATAAGACAGCCGTAAAAGACCGTTTTGCTGACAGGCGAGATAAAAGTAAATAGTTTTAAATACCTCCTAGAGCTGTTTTCATGGCAATGGAAGGATAAGTTACAAGAAGATGTTGCGCGAACACTGCGAACACGGGAAAAAGAATCGAGTTGGGGAAATTCCGATGGCATCCACTGTAAAGGGAGGCAGTGGAGTGGAGGAGAACAGCGTAAGGGACGGGAGTTGAGAGGAGAGGGTGTCGTGATGCGATGGAAGCAGGAGATTACGGTTTTTGGACTACGTTTCCACTGGGCAAGCAGATACCCGGTAATTTTTGTTTCTGCGAATACCACCAGTGTATGACCCCACTGCTTGGACTGTCTAACTGGGAATTACCATTACACCTTTTCCTACCTGCTTTCCCACCTATTTTCTGGAGCTGCGGCCCCCATGACAGCGATTTGAGAGTGTTTAACTTATTCACTCCTAAACAACAGCACGGTTTTGTTACAGGTACGTCTACAGCCACATCCATTTCGACCGTATCCTAAATCCTTACCCCTGTCTGCCTTTCATTAAAACAAAATCGCAGTAGGAATATTTTTAGGTACCAGAAAAGAATCTTACACGGTTTGCCATACCGTGCTGTTGAAGAAGTTGGAAACATTTGTTTTTGTGAAGGGCTCAAACAAGTGCTTTTATAGCTATGTGTCATCCAAAGAACAGAAAGTAGTAATTGGTAGCTCTCATTCTGCGTATGAAGGAATCACTTCTGGAGTACCTCAAGGCTTTTTGTTGGGGCAAATTTTATTTTTCACCTTCTTAAGGACCTTCCACGGTCCGTTGCTTTTTCAAAAACTTTTGAACCTGCCCGAAGCTTCCTCTTGTTATGTAGAAGTTACATAGGCCGGTATTTCAGGTAACCTGATTGTGTTAGTTATTTTAAAGGCCATAGGGCCAGCCCTCTTAGTATTGCTGTTTAGTTCCCGAGTATCCTGGTACAGAGCAACAAAACGCACTGCTAGAAAAGTTGAGCAGCATTCTAAAAGTGTTTGATGCGTATTCGTGGGCTAGCTCACCTTTGACTCCCGCATGGTGGCACATGGCGGCGAACTCAGCAGCCTCCATTTCAATGTTAACGACTCCAATGTCTCGAATCTTTTCCATGAACTTGTGCTTCATGTCTTTCGTGTAAGTGCAGACAGCACCGTCGAGCCGGGCTTGGCCTGCCAAGAGTACGGTGCTTTCTTTATAGAGGAAAGTTGGGTAGTTCAAGAAAACATTTATTCGCTGCATCCACAAGCTTCAAGGCATTCCCATTCTTTGCGGCAGAACGTTATCTACTGTGGCTTCAGCGAAGAGCTCCTCGCTCTGCACAAACTTACGCCGCACACGTCACAAAATCTGCCCCCTTCCTCCTGCCAAAAAATGGCCCAGTTTTGGCACTCTAAACCTAGTTACCCACAGGGAAAGCAAAAATGTGCACACAGTGCTTTGTGAATGTTTGCCTTCGCTCAAAATTTGGCAGCCCGCCCACTAGCAACACCAAACCGTATGAATGGGCGCTCCTTTCGCTTGCCCTGAAGGGCACGTACAGACACCCCTGCAGGCGCGCCATCGTTAGAGAGACTGAGGGACCAAGCGCTAGAGAAGCCACCGGCAAAGCAGCGCGTTCGTGCGAGTGCATCGTGTGTTTCTCTGGTCTGGGTTCGTGTCCACTCAGCCAGCGCAGTGTATTCATATGTAGGTCGTAAAACACGTGCCTGTTCATATGGTTCGCTTGACATGAACTACCCGCATACACGGCCCAACCGCCGCTGGGCGATAAGGCGCAGGCGAAGCATCCATTTCCCCCTCGCCTAGTCATGTGGTACCGAAGCGGCAAGATGCTAGCAAGCGAAGCAATAAAAAAGACGCACCTACCACGCCGGCGGTTGAAGGTCGTTGCGGCGCGATGAATGACTTTGAAAAATGTAGCGTAGTAAAGCTTTCCCTATAAAAGAAACTGTGCAATTTTAGATACCAGCTGCGGTTAATGACGAAAGCACAATAAGTGCTGACGAGCTGAGCTGCTAAGTAACTTAGTTATAAAAGTCGCGAAAGCAATGCATATACTTTCTACGGCGGCTTTTGTATTTTATCACATATTGTGTTTAATTCCTGGGCCCTGCATGAGTTAATGTGAAGAAACAGGCAGGCGTGAGCAGAAGATTATTGGCTTTAATAGCGGCATATTAGCAAATTTTTGGACAAGTAACCTCACAGAAAACCTGTCTGTGTTAATGAATCTAGCTACCATGGGAATACAAACTCCCTAGTGTACTCGGTACCCTGGTTGATAAGCTTGTCATAATTGTTTGTGTTCACGAAGGTTCCCCTTCTCAAATTTGTCCAGTTTCAAAGAATATGCCAATTACCAAAGTGAAATTGAGAGCAAGTTCTCGTTGCTTCCGTCTCTTGTGAGTACCACACATGCCACTAGTATGATGTTATCTAGCAGGATGACATCCAGTGCTCTGAACCATTTTAATGAACGCGAAATGACCTTCACCTCCTTAATTTGTATTAATCCTTCTCAAAAGTATGTTTGTTAGCGAGAGGACGAGTATGACAAACGTTAACCATAAAGGCAGCTGTGATTGCGGGGACAAACAGCCCAGTTCTTGCCATTGTGTCGTATGCCAGTGAAATTAATAGCAAGACGTGAAGTTTCCTCGGGCCACAAATAAGCAAGGCTCCAGAGACCGTTATACTTCAAAGAAGTTTTTTACAGGGAAGTGGTCTATAACTAGATTAAAGAAGATTATCTGCGACAACGTAGTGATGTAGAAGGAAAACATTCATAAAAATATCCTAGAGCCTTCAAATTTTGATGTAAAACTGTTTATATTGCCCCTGACAATATGCCTTCCCAGCAATGTATTTGTGCTTAGAAGTGAATCCGACTTTGAAGAGATGGGTGCCACAACTGCGCCACAGAAGAATGCGGAAAGGGATATAAATTTGAGCCACCTTGATTGAATAAATGCCGAGCAAATATTTTCCCCCCAAGAAGCAATGGCTCCGGACGGAATACCAATGCAGCTGACTAACCTGGTTCGACCAATAGCTAAGGCAATGTTTATGAGGGCAATAGATAAGGTGATACAAATGAAGAAAATTCCGCATGATTGGCTAGAAAGTAAGATGAATTTAACATATAAAGGCAGATGCAACAAAGCCAGTATTGATTCATACAGGCCACTCGCAGTAATATAGAGGTCTATAGATTTGCACTGCACGTGACAAAATCAGAAATTTAAGCATGTATGAAAGAAAATGAAATCCTTGAGGAACGGCAGAATGCATTTCCTTGAGGAACGGCAGAGAAGACAGGCGTTTGGAAGATAATTTGTTAGCGACAACACAGTTCATTATAGACATTAAAGGGCCATATGACGACGTAAACAAAGAACTGCTGTGGAGAATGCTGAAACTCCAGGTATCAGGTGACGACTTAATACAGCTCCTTATAGCGATCTACCGGCTGTCCCAGCTATCATGCGCCAAGATTAAAAAAAGACCAATGGCGTCACTCAAAGAAAACCTAGTGCATAATGTTTGCAGTACTGTGGAGAAGCGGACAGTAATTTTTTCGTTAATGAGACCTAACTAATTAATTGTAATCAATATGTAACTCAAGAATTATAGTCCTAATCACTGAAGTTTCAATGAAGCACTTGTAGGTACCCACGAGCGCATCTAACTGCGCTATTTTCAGCGACGAACTAATTGCGTCCTCATTTATTCTAACTGATATAGAAAACCCGCTAAAAATGAAAAATACCACGTGACGGCGCTTCGGGCGCATTGTACAGCAGCATCCCTAAATAAGCTGATTGAAAGGAACTGCTCCGCCTGTCACCCGCCCGAAGAGACAGCACATCACCTTGATAATGGCAGCAACAGCATGATTCACGGGGCGCGTGTGCAGATAAGGCACAGAGTCGGTCGGGAGTAGTTCTTTCTTTCTTTTGTTTATTTCATTATGGCTAACACAGAGCAGCCTGTTTGAGGGTATTGCTTTACGATGCGCGCGCAGGCGCCGTCACGTGGTATTTTTACTATTTCTCGGGTTTTCTTTATTAGTCAGAGTAAATGTGTACGCAGTTAGTTTGTCGTTGAAAATTCTGCAGTTAGCTGCCCCTCTTGGGTACGTACAAGTGACTCCTAGAGTTGGATAATTAATTAATTAATTAAGTAATCCTAGAGTTGGATAATTAACTACAATGAATTAGTTAGGTCTCATTACAAAAAAATGCTGCCCGCTTCTTCATAGAACTGCAAACATAGTACACTAGGTTTTCTTCGAGTTACGCCATTATTCTTTTTTTTTAATCTTGGTGCATGATAGCTGCGACACCCTGTATAAAGATAGTAGACTGCACATGGCATGGCAGGCGCACAAATGCGCACAGAAGTCAACACCCCTCGAGGACTTAAGCAGGGACGCCCTTTGAGTGAAATACTGTGTATGCTTTACACGGCAGGATTAGAAAAAAAACTAGACGAAAGTCATTTAGGGTTTACCCTAACGCATATGTGGCACGGCGAAGTGGTACAACAGCTTATTCCGGGAATGTTGTACGCAGACGACATTTTCCTTTTAGCTCATAACCAGACCGATATGAAACCACTCATCAATATTAGTGGCCAGGAAGCCACAGACCTCCGATTAAATTTCAACACTGAAAAACGGGGAATAATGGTTCTCAATTAAACCAGCACTGACGCAGTGTCAATCCAGCATGGCGAATTACCCATAATCGAGGAATATGAATATTTGGGTCTGTGCATAAACGATGGCGGCAACTACTTAAGAACTAAGAAGGAGAAATTTAAGAGTAAGGGAAAGTGAAACACAGCTATAATGATGCATAGAGCTCTGTGAGGGTACAACAAATATGAAGTAGTGAGAGGAATGTGGAAAGAGTAATGGAATTCTGGGCCTCACGTTAGCGAATGCAGTACTCTGCTTAAAATAAGACGCTCTATTGGGACTTGAAGTGAACCAGAGAACGTTAGGCCGTTTGGTCTTAGTAGCGCTTGGTAAAACAACCAACGCAGCAGTGCACGGAGATATGGGCTGGGCATCGTTTGTATTTCGAAAAGCTCAGAGTAAAATATATTTTGAGGGGAGGTTGAGAACAATGGATCAACGTTGGTGGGCAGCTAAATTTTTTAGGTACCTATCTAGGTACCTCTTCAATGTTATTCACAGCATGTTTACAAGCAGTATTCAGAACGTTGGATTGGGAACAGGTGGGAGTAAGGGTTAATGGAGAATACCTCAGTAACCTCAGATTTGCTGATGACTTTGCCTTGCTAAATAACTCGGGGGACGAATTCCAAAGCATGCTTACCGCACTGGACAAACAGAGTAGAACCGTGGGCCTGAAAATTACTATCCAGAATACTAAAGTAATGATAAATAACCTCGGGATAGCACAGCGGTTTGAGATAGGTGGCGAGACAGCGTAACTGGTAAGCGAAGATATCTATACTTAGGCCAAGGGGTGAACCCAAAACCCCATGTTTCACGAAACGCTTACCGTAACAAACGCTTACCTACCGTAACAAAAACATGCCTGGTGCAAAAATTACGCCCATCTTCCCGCGAGGGAACCCTGATGTGATGCAACGCATCGGGGGGTTCAATTGGTCGTAACGTTGCCTTGAGCCTTTGCGCTGACGCTGGTATTGGATTGTGTCAGCCCACTCGCTGAAGGGACCATCGCTTCCATCACGTCGTCATCGGAATAATCAAGTCAAGCACGGAGTCGTCAAGCACAGTCACGCAGAGTAGAACGAGAGCGAGCGCTGACTGAACCGCCGCAGGGCGCTACCCGCTTCATATTCACAGCGCCTGAAGGAGAGGAGACAGCGGAGTAGAGAGAGAGAGAGAGAGAAAATGACTTTATTGAGAAATAACTATCCTGCGGAGGTGGGTTCAAGTGCGACGCAGGGCACCCCCACCCCGACTATACTGTCGTCCTCGCGACGATGCCTCGGCCCGGGCTTCCGCGCGGGTGGCGCCACAAAGGTCTCCGGGGGTCACCCCCCGTTCCCCTCGCCTGCGCCTCCCTGCGCTTCTACCGGCCGAGAGCCGCCTCGAGCCGCTGGATTGTCCTTCGCTGTGTTTCGTACTCGTGAGAGTTCATCGAGTCCGTGGCTTCCTGAGGCAGACTCTCGTCATACCCCCGCGCACTGTGTTCCGCACAACCCCACAGCAAGTGGGCCACCGTCGCATTCGCACACGCACACTCACTACACTTTGCGTCTACGTATACCTCGGGGCACACGTATCGCGCCAACACCGGAGTCAGTACCGAGTCGGTCTGCAATTGTCTATACAGGACGGCTTCGGCTCGGGTGAGCCTCGGGTGCGGCGGCGGCCGCTCCCTCCTGCCGAGCCTGTACCACTGCAGGATTTCTCCACCGTTGAGTAGAGGTTCTTCCTCCGTTGGCTCTTCACCCTCCGTGCGTGAGACGCGGGGTGGCGCCGCGCGACCGGAAAGTTCACGCGCGACGGCGTCCGCAGTCTCGTTGCGGTTCGGATACGCTCCCGTCGCGGTCCCCGAGTGCGCCGGGAACCACCGGACGTAAGTGACCTGCTCGCACGTGCCCCCCGCACGGGCACCATCAGCTATCTTCGCGGCCGGCGCGCACACCGCGTTCTTCGCATATCCCGATATAGCTGCCCTAGAGTCACTCAAGATCGTGGTACATTCCGGATCCGCCAGCGCCAGCGCGATCGCGACCTCTTCCGCCTGCGCGGCGGTCGAGACCCTCTCGCTGCAGGCGCTGCGCGTCTCTCCGGTCCTGACCGACACCGCTACGGTCACGTACGTGTTCGGGTGGTCCGGGCACCTCGCCGCGTCCACGTAAGTGGCCTCGGCGTCGTCGTTGTAGATCTCGGCCAGCGCCTTGGCCCTGGCCGCCCACCATTCTCGGTTGCTGTCGGGGTGTACGTTCCGCGGCAGCGGCAGCACCCGCACTCTTCTCCGCACCTCCTCCGGCAGGCCGTTCTTCTCCTGTAGTCTTCGGCTCGGACCCAGGCCCAAGCTTTTCAGGATATTTCTTCCGGTCCGCGTGGTCTGCAGTCTTTCCAGCTGAGACGCTCGCTGGGACTCCCCGATCTCCTCTAGCGTGTTGTGGACGCCCAGCTCCAGCAGCTTCTGCGTGCTGGCGCTGTTCAGGAGCCCCAGAGCCGCCTTGTACGTCTTGCGGATCGCCGCGTTGATGCGGTCCCTCTCGTTGCGCTTCCACGGGTGAAAGGCGCCCACGTAGGCAACGTGGCTCGTGGCGAAGGACCGCACCAACCGCAACAGGCTCTCCTCCTTCATGCCGCTGTATCTGTTGGCCACCCGCTTGATCAGTTTGGTGGCCATTCCCATCTTTGTGATTACTCTCTCCACCGTGGCTCCGTTGCCGCCGTTCGTCTCCAGCAGCATCCCGAGCACTCGCAGCTTGCTGATTCTGGGGGTCTCGGTCCCATCGCACGTGAACAACTTGATCTTACTCGCCTCTTCTTCGGCTCTCTTGCGGTACCTGCCCGGCGGTGGAATCACCAGCAACTCGGACTTTTGCGGGGAGCACTTTAGTCCGGTGCCCGCCAGCTGCTGTTCGATCGCCGCTATCGCCTCCTGCAGCGAACTCTCGATGTGGCCGTCGCTCCCCCCGGGGACCCACAGCGTAATGTCGTCTGCATATATCGTGTGTCGAACCTGCGGGATCTCCGAGAGGCGTTTGGCCACACCGATCATCACAGGTTGAACAGCACCGGCGAGATCACCGCTCCCTGGGGGGTACCCACGCTGCCCAGCTCTCTCTCCGGCAGCTCCAGGTCCCCCGCTTGTAGTTCCACCGTCCGGTGCGACAGAAAGTCGCGGATGTAGTCGTGGGACCTCTTGCCCAGACCCAGTTCCGAAACCTGCGCCAATATGGCCGAGTGCCTGACTTTATCGAAAGCACTCTGCAGGTCCAGGCCCAGCACGGCTCTGTTGTCCTGCGACGTTGTCGGACGCTCTAGTATCTCGTGCTGCAGTTGTATCATTGCGTCCTGCGTGCTGAGCCTCTCTCGGAACCCTAGCATCGAGTCCGGGTAGAGGCCCTTTTCTTCCAGATACCGCTGCCATCTGTTGTTCAACACGTGCTCCAGGACTTTCCCGACGCACGACGTGAGGGAAATCGGCCGCATGTTCTCGATATCAGGCGGCTTACCCGGCTTGGGTATCAGTATTGTCTTGGCCGCCTTCCACTGCCTCGGCAATCTTCCCTCGCGCCAGCATCGGTTGAAATACCCCGTCAGCGTTTCTGTCGGCCCGTCGCCCAGGTTTTGCAGGGCTTTGTTGGTGATTCCGTCGGGGCCCGCCGCGGACTTGCAGTTGAGGTTCTGCAGCGCCGCGCAGACCTCCCACTCCTCAATGTCGCGGTCCAGGTCCGGGTTGCTCGGGCCTCTGTAGTCGCCGTGGCTCTCGCTGGGAGTGCTAGGGAGATATTTATCGTTGAGCCGTTTACACGTCTCTTCCTACCCCAACTTCTTCGTCGCGCAGTGCATGATCTGGGCGAGTCGGTGCTGCTGGTAACTCTTGTTGTTGGTATCGTCCAGCAAGTGCCTCAGTAGTTTCCATGTGCGGCTCTGGTGGAGCTGCCCGTCCGCCTCTCTGCAGATGGCGTGCCACTGCTGGGTGCACAGCTGGCGACTGTATCGCTCTATCTCCCTGCCGATCTCGGCGGCCTTCTTCCTGAGGTTCCTGTTGTTTCTGTTCTTACGCCAGCGCCTCTGCAGGGCCTGTCTGGCCTCTATCAGGTGCGCCAGGCGGCTGTCCATTTTCTGTACTTCTTCGTCGGTCTCCAGCTCCGTGGTCGCTCCCTTGATCTTGCGCTTCAGGGCGTCCGACCAGCTCTCGATGTCTGCGATTTCCTCGCCGAGCTCCTCGCTCTCCTCTCGGAAGCGATCCCAGTTCGTGAGCTTGTGTTTGCGCTTGCCCCTGCCGACCTCGTCTGCCGACGCTGGCAGGTCCAGCTTGATTATGAAGTGGTCGCTCCCGTGGTTCTGCCCCGTGTTCTTCCATGCCACCCCGCCTCTGGCCTCCTTCCTCTTGCGGACGAAGGAGAGGTCCGGGCTGGTGTCGTGGGTTATCGACGTGCCGATGCGTGTGTGTGCCGCTTCGTCCGAATACAGGACGAAACCGGCCTCCTCCGCTGCGTCGAGCAGGGCCTTCCCCTTCGCCGTCGTGCGGCTGTACCCGAGCTCCTTGTGTGCGGCGTTAAAATCGCCGCACATCGCCACCGTGTCTCTGCCAGCGAGCTTCAGCATCTTATGCATGGCCATCTTGAACTTCTGCTGCCTGTGGCCCGGGTTGCTGTATAAGTTGAGAAAATACACCGACTCCTTTTTCTTTTTTCCGATCACTACTTCGGTCGCGCAGTACTCAATGGCGCTGCGCCCCCCGAGGAGGTCGTCGTGCTTGACGAACGTTATCCCCTTCCGGACTAACGTGCACACGCCCTGCGCCTCTCCCTTGCCTCTTTCTCTGGCGCTGGGAGGGCTGGCGTGCGCCCGGTAGCCCTGGAGGGACGGCGCGTTCTCGGCGTGGGTTTCCTGGACGAGGATCACGTCCGGGGGTCTCTCCAAACTCTTGATGTACTGCTGCAACACCGCCCGCCGCCACTGGAACCCGTTCGCGTTCCAGTGCCACACTCTCAGGCTCGCTTTCGTTCGTGATTTACTGGCCATGGTTCGGTGTTGGTTGGTTCGCTTGTACGTACTGCCCCGGTGTGACCTCGTCTCCATCCAGCATCCTGTGAAGGTACTCCTGTATCTTATCGAGTCTCGCATTCACGTTCGCCTCGAAAGCGCCCATCCGCTTTTCCAGCCTGCTGATGCGTCCGGCGCACCTCCTTAGGCGTAACTCCCAACTCACGAGCCTCTGCTTCTGCGCCCCTTGTATTCCTTCTTCCCCGCAAGGCGGGTCCTGATCTTCGTCCATCTCGGTTTCCGTTTCGACCGCGTCGCTCTGACCTTCGCGCTTCTGCAACGCCTTCATCTTCGTCGGAGGCTCCGCCTCTTCTTCCTTTTGCACCGGCCTCGCCGGCTGCTCCAGCCGACGCTCCTCAGATCTTGTCATCGCTCCGCCACGTGGCTCCTGTTCTCTTCCAGAACTTTCTAGTAACTTTATCGCCCGCTCGAGCTTTCGGCTGAGGCTCGCGTTTTCCGCTTTCAGCGCGGCTACCTGCTCTTGCAGTCTGTCGACTCTTTCGTCACGAGGTTGCAACATCTCTCTCCGCTGCCGCGGTGACCTCGAACGCCTCCTTCCTTTCGGTGCGCCGGCGATCTCCGCCCACATCACGTGCTCGCGCGACTGTGACGTGGCTCTCGACGGCCTATCGCCGCTCTTCCCGCGCGTTTTCCTGGCCGCCGATTGGCTCCTGTCGCGGGCGCCTCGGCTTGACGACCTGTTGCCGGGTCGTTGCTCCCGCTTCTTGCTGCCGCTGCGACCCCGCTGCTGCAGGAGCGGCGGGAATTCCCCTTCGCTTCTAGAAATTTCTTTCCTTGCTGACGAGGCATCTTTCGTCTGCTGCCGACTGCACTGCCACCACCGCACCAAGTATGGCGTCTTGAACCGGTTCCTGCAGCTTGCCGCCCCTGTCGGGTGAGCACCCCCGCACAATTTGCAGCGCGGTTTGCACGTTTCTGCGTGGTTCTCGCTCGGATTTTGCTTTCCGCACGCGAAACACACGTTCTTTTCGGGCTGCGGGCACACGTCCTGTCTGTGCCCCACTCCGCCGCAGCACTTGCAAACTTCGTGGTGTTGCCTATACAGACTGCACCTAACGAGCACGGATCCGTATTTCACCGTCGTCGGCACTTTCTCGCCCTGAAAGAGCACGACGATTGCCGACGACTTTCCGATCCTTCGGGCGACTATCGCCGTTGGATTGTAATCGTTCACGATGTTCTCTATTATTTCTTCCTGCGTGTCCTGCGTGGAGATGTTGCGAATCACGCCTTTTACCGTGCCGTTCGGCGCCGCCTGATAGGCATACACTTCGTACTCGCGGCTGCCGATCGTTAGAGCCTCGATTCTCGCGTATTTCGAGATTCTCTCCTCTGCGGGAGTGCTCACGATTATGATATTTTGGGCCACGTTGAGGCACGCCGTGTCTTGCATGGCCGTCTCTCTTGCGATGCCCGTGGCCACCATAATTGCGGACGCCAACTCGGTCGGTCTGACCTTCCCTACCTGCAGTCCCCCTCTTGGTCTGATGATAATTTTGTCCTCTTCGCGGGGGATGCTGTTGGGCATTCTCGCCGCTCTCGACATGCTTGCATTCACCTTCTTCACGAATTTCTCCTTCGATTGTAGAGACGTGTTCGCCTTTGCGGCGGGCTTACCGGTCGACGGTGGAGATCGCGGAGCCTCCGCTCGTCGCTGCTGTGGCTTCCTCCGCTGGGTCGTCCACCCCGCGTGGTCGCCCGGCGAGAGCTCCTCGCCCGGCACCACCACGGCCGTCCGACCTCCGCTGCGGTCCAATTGTACTTGCATTTCCTCGTCCCGCTCTCCGCAGGCCTCCATGGTAGCTTCCTCGCTGAATCCCGTCGATGCGGGCTCCCCTCCGGTCGACATCGGCTCGAGCGCCGTCGCCGACGGCCCGGCCTGGCCGTACTCGTACTAGGCCTAAGTTGGGCTTAGCTGAGCGGCCACGCCGCAAACATGAAAAGGGCCGTAAAATTCGGAAATTCGCAAGAGCTCACCGAATTTTTGGTATTGTCAGGTCCGCTGAGCGAAGCCTAACACACTGGTGAAAAATGGGCACTGTGGGACCAATTAGTCCGCAATTATGGCTCATTAACTGCGGAGCCGATGTAACACACGTCCGCTCGCTCCGGCAGCTCGCAGCGCCCCAGCGGAGTAGAGTCGCGCATGCGTGCACTTGCACACCGGAGCAGACGCGAGCGGAGTGACCGCGCGCGCAGCTGTTGTTGTTATGATAATGAGGCGGAGTGAGAGTGTTGCGCACAGCTGTCGGAGAGAAGAACGGAGGAGAGAGAGAGAGAGAGAGACTTCATTTGAGCCCCATGGGGCTAGTCTGGGTAGCGGGTGACCGGAGGTGGTAACCGTCCGGTGACAATTGCAGCTCGCTGAATGACCTTAGCCTGGACCTCACGGTCTGAGCTGCACAACGCCTTCGCCCAGTGCTCTCCGTCTGTGAAAGGGGGGAATGGGTTTTGGGGGCACTGCCACATGCAGTGGTCTTGGGTGTCGAGGGACCCGCAGTCGGGGCACAAAGGGGTGGGGTACAAAGAAGGGTAGATTAGGTGAAGTCGATATCGGCAGGGGAGTACGTGTGTCTGGGTGAGTCGCCATAGGCGTTCCTCTTCGTTGGAGAAGGTCGGAGCGGCGGGGGGTAGTTGGCGGCGGGAGAGGCGGTAGTGCGAGGTTATGTCGTTGAAGGTAACAGTCTGTCTCGGGCTGATAGGGCTCCGTGCAAGGGCTGAAGGCCAGGACCAGCTCGGATGGTGAGCTCTCGAGCGGCCCTGTGTGCTGCCTCGTTCCCTTCCACACCCGTATGGGCCGGAGTCCATACCAGCTCGACTGGGGTGGCGGGAGAATTTTGAAGAAGGAGTTTGAGGGCCAAAGGCGAGATCATTCCTTTGGCGAAATTTTGAACGGCCGTTTTGGAATCGGAGATTACGATGGAGGGGGACGGCCTGAGGGTAAAGGCTAGGGCTACTGCCGCCTCTTCCGCGGTCGCCGGGGAGTTATGGTACAGAGTAAGGGAAGCAAGTGGAGGGGCGTCAGGGCCATTAATGACCGCTACCGCATAAGCTTCACGGCTCCTGTATCTCGCAGCGTCGACGTAGACGGTGGAGGGGGTGATTGGGTACCGCTTGGTTAACGTCCTCGCCCTGTGCTCCCTGCGCGCTCGATGGTTCCTTAGATTGTTTCTTCCTACTTGGATTGAAGAACGGAGTAGAGTTGCACATGTGCAGTTAGCGTGCGGACAACGCCAACGCCGACAACGACGGCGGAGGGACATACCCCAGAGCAAGAGATGCGTCGCATCTAATACGGTCAAAAACGAAGCAAAGGTCAACAGCGGTGCTGCGCAGTATGGTGGTTCCGTCGAGGAGGATACATAAAAACAATGAGGTCGACACGAGAGTAGGGGGTTAAATATAACGGAAAAACTGTATTAATTTCACTCGCACAGAAACTGGTCCCGAGACGCACCACGGACTGCCGGCGGGGTCGGACCCAGAGCGAGAGAGATAGAGAGCTTCGCCCTCACCCTCGAAGAGAAGCCCACATTTGTGGATTTAAAGGACTCGGCATGAGCATGTCTTCCTGCTCGCTGGGAAGGGTTCTCAATTTGGCCATATGTCCTGGAGTTGACTTCTTACATTCTCCCCCCAAAATGAGCATCGCTCATTTTATTTCTGTTTCCAAAGGGTATAGAAGCTGCACAGGACGTCACAGAGTGGTTCCAGTGGACAACTTTGCAGAACAAGGCCGCACTGCTCCGTCACGTCCCTTGAAAACTTCAACACTTCTTCCTGTTTTCCACATGTGTGGCTTTGCATGGTCATCGTGCACAATCACAATGTCATCCGCCGAGAGGAAGTTATCCTGCCGTGAGGGTATCAGGTGCGCCGACCGCAACTGTAGCAGGTATTCCTTCTGCCATCGGTTCCAAAAGGCGTTGACAAGTGACCTTCGGTATTTGCAGCGCCGGTTAATGTCTGCTGCTGTAGAAGAAGGCACCGAGGTTTGTCACTCTCGAGGTGTCAATTTCAACTGCTGCCGTTTTAATCAGCACATGCACAGGAATCAGCAGTAAACGCGCGGTGCTACAGGCTTCAGCGAGGATCCTTGACCCTTTGGGATTAGCGGCGCCTTTCGTGGTACGAGCTAAAGTGCTTTTTCGGCGCCTATGGGAGAGAGGAGGTGGCGGGGATGTGCAACTGCCAGACGATCTCGAAGTGGAATGGAAAAGCTGGTGCTCAGATCTCACTAACCTCAAACAGCTGTCTTTGAGCAACTGTCTTTGAGCTGCCAAACAGCAACTTGGCAGCTGCACACATCTTGTGATGCAAGCCCAAAAGCTTACGGCGCATTTGCGTACCTATGGACGCAAGTTGACAACAAAGTGGGCAACGCCATCCTTATCTTCGTGAAGTCCCGAGTAGCACCGTCGAAAGCGATGTCTCTGCTTTGGTTAGAGCTGATGGCTGCCCTGATCGGAGCACGAATGGCTACATACCTGCATACTGCCATGAATCAAACAATCGCAGTGTATTTATGGTCCCACTCCGCGATCACCCTCTTTTGGGGTCATAAGCACGGCCTAGCAATGGAAGACATTTGTTGCAAATTGAGTGACAGAGATAGCTTAAGCAGCCGAGAAAGTTGAAGGCATTGCCCAGGCACCGATAACCCCGCCGACTGCGTGACGCGCGGAATGACGGCTGAATCCCTCAGAGCGCACGCACTTTGGTGGAAAGGCCCAAGTTGGATGCAACAGAATTCTTAATTCTGGCCAGCAAAAGAAGGCGACAGTACGCGTCCAAGCAACTAAGTAGATGATGAAAAGCGGAAGCGCAAAACCCAGCTTCTTACAGGGACTACCTATACGACCCCTTTGCTACAAGCAGAAAAGCTTAGCAGTTACACACATTTGATAAGAGTGAATGCGTGTGTCTTCCGGTTTCTGAGAAATTACTGCCAACACAGCGAGGTTGTTCCAATGTATCTCACAGTCGACGAAATTCAAGAGACCATATGTTCTTGTTCAAGTCTTTCTTTGTCGCCATATCTTCGTTGCTGTATCTCTACAGCATCTTCATAGCATACCTCTGTCACGTGAAGCCTTCTGCTGTCATAGAGGACTGACGGTAAACAAGGTGTTCCGTAGTCCTCTGCATTCTAAACAACGCACTAACGTTGGTTTGAAGACTGGTCCTAGTTATTTCATTGCAGACGTCACAAAACACACGATTTGGAGGGAGAACCAAAACCAAGGCAATCAAAGCGCCGTGTGTGAGTGTTCTACTCGGCGTCCCGTTCCTTCGCGCTGTTTTAAACGTTTTGAACAGGCATCGAACAGCCCACTTGCTTCCCTTGCGAGAAAAGAGTTCCTGGAACGGTACGAGCTCATTCTTTGTTTTCATTCTCTGCGCGCCGAAACGCACGCAGAGTATTTACAGTCTTCTCTTTGTGGTTTTATATATATTTGCGTGGACGACAACCACTGGCCTCAGTGGCCAAGGCGCTGCGCTACTGAGCACGAGGTCGCGGCTTCGATTCCCGGCCGCGGCGGCGGCTTTTCTGATCGAGTCGAAAAGCAAAAACGCCTGTGTGTACGAGATTTTGGCGCACGTTAAAGACCCCAGATCCCCAGGTGGTCAAAATTAATCCGGAGCCCTCCACTACGGCGCACCTCACCGTCTGCGTTGCGTCGGCGCGTTAAACCCTACAATCAATCAATCAATCAATCAATCAATCAATCAATCAATCAATCAATCAATCAATCAATCAATCAATCAATCAATCAATCAATCAATCAATCAATCAATTTTGGCAGTCCGTCCATACCGTCGCGTATGTAGCTAGCGTGTTTACCGGGACCCGTCTGAGCACTTGGGCATTCGTCACGGTAGGGGGATTAGTTCCGCTGGCCTGCCTTCACCATGTCCGCGCCTCCTCGCCCTTCCTCCTCGCCCTGCCGCACGCGCAGGCGCAGACCGGTCCCAGTGAACCCGGAAACAACGTAACGAACGGAACGGACGGACTCCCAAACTATCTAATGAAAACCACTGACCAGAACAGCCACAGAAAACTACACATGCGTGCCGTTTTGACGTGCCCGCCAGCCAACCGAAAGAAGACATGCGGGATGCTCCGCGGTGAGGCGGAAGCAAAAGATTCAGATTTTTGGCGTTTACCTTGCCGGAGCTACACGTGGACTATGAGGCACGCCGTAATGGAGGGGGGGCTCCGGATTATTTCAGACTAGCATGAATCTTCAAATTGGGGCGAAATATCGAGGAAACAGTGTTTTCGCTTTTCGCCACCATCTGAAAAGCACCCACCGTGTCCGGGATCGAACCCACATCCTTTCGATCAGAAACATGACGCTTTAGCCCCTGAGATACCGCGGAGACCGCGGAAAGAAACTATGCATGAAGTCGCTTGGAACGACAACAAAGAGGAGGCGGTGTGAGCGTAGACATGGCCGACACCGATTGCCCAAGAGCAAATGTTTTGTGAAACATTTAAAATGTAACAAAAATGTTCAGGCCCACTTAGATTCAAGGGCACAGACAGACACACAGACAGACAGACACACAGACAGACAGACAGACAGACAGACAGACAGACAGACAGACAGACAGACAGACAGACAGACGAATAAACAATCAAACAAACGATCATTGCGACCAAAAAACAGACGCACACGAATGTCTCCTGCAACGGAGCGCCTCGAACTTACACGACACGTGAAGCCACCATAGATTTTGCCGACGTGCACAAAAAATCTACCGAACTCAATCCACCACCACCAACAGCTTTGCAGTCAAATAATTCGGCGCTCTGCACTCACCCTCGTAGAAGTCACTGGTGCTCATCGTCTTTCCTTTCACAATGTTGAGAAGAGGCAAGGTACGCCGCCCAACGTCCACGATTTCATCCACAAGGCCCGCGTCCAAAACGCAGGGTCGGTGGACCAGCTCACCAAGGATGAACTAGAGCGAGAAAGCCGGCAGAATAGAAAGAATCCTGAGATACGAGCGGTGGGTGTTCGCGAGAATAAATGACAAAAGAAACTTTGCTTTAGCTGTGTTACATGCTGTCACAAAACCCCGGCTACACCGTGTACTATTATTGTATAAATCCTTAGCATCAGTATACAGCTTCTAATAATTGTTGTACAGCGATTTTATTAACGCAATGCAGACGCTCTTTCCACGTAATTTTCCTTTTCTATTCCTCCCTCTAGCTTCTTAGAATTTACTCGAACAGAGCGGCTGTGAATCATCGCTCGGCCGCCTGCGTGAACCGGCGACGAATCGAATTCACGTACGTCAGCGCATAAAGTAAATAGTAAAAGTATACGCGGCTACAGCTCCGTGACCATGAGAAGCCGCGTGTAGTTACCGGCATCGGACCACGCCGAACCTTCCAGGAGGGAAATATCCGCAAGGACGGCGCTGGGCGGTTTCTGTCATTTCTTTTTCTCCGCGTTAGTGCGGTTATAAAATTGCGCCCACCCTGAAACGAAATCAGTTACATTCGGAAGTCCAGATGTAACAATGGCTTCTGCCCGCGTGTGCGTCGCTATCGACGACCCGCGCCCTAGAGGATTCCGACTTGCTCCCAGGCCTTGAATTCATCATGTAATACATCGGTCGGCCTGTCCTACGACGAAGCAACGCTTCAAGGTAGCCACATCGCCCTCCTGACAGCGGTGAATCGTCCGCCCTGGTCGGTGAATATTGTGGAACTCTGTCTTACGTATACATCGAACCGCTTTCCCATTAGTAAACTCTTCTTTGTTCTATTTATGGTTACGCTCCTTGTTTGTATTCTTAGCCATTAACTCTCGCCCTTGTACTATTACTTTGTTAGCTCTCGCTAATATTCATTCTTTCATGCTTGTACAGTAACTCTCCCGTTAAAATATAAACCTCTATTTGTTGTTTGTTCTATAAAGGCTCTGTCTCATTCTTGGCGCTCTGGTCGGCGAATGCTGCGCATCAGACGGGCACCATCCTCGACACCAGTGCTCTGTAGATTCGGCGTGATTGTTTACTTGCCCGGATTGACTCCCGGTGTCTTCTAGCAGCGCTCCCTCCGAGGAAAATGGTGACAGATGCTTGTTTAGCGTGCATCACGTCTGGGTTATTAAAATAACGTTATGCGCTCTTGAAGAGAATTACGAGCACATTATTACAGTTAAACCTAGATTTAAAGAACCTGCATGTAACGAATTCCTGAATTTAACGAAGTTTTTCAATTTCCTATTCACAGCCCCATCGAAACCAATGTGTTTGCGACCTCCATGTAGCGAAGGCGTTGCGATGGTTAGCATTGATGCAACGAATTCGCAACCCTGATAAGACACTGTTTTTTGCACTTTTCTGAAAAAGAAATGGCTGGAGGAATCCACCAATTTCGACAACTTCGCTCGCAGCGCAAACTGCCGTGCGTTTTCCAGTGTGAGTCGTGTCGGTTGGGTGCTAGGCCTGCCTGTCGGCGTATAGTCGCGCGTCTCCGCTGCCATCTGCGGGGTCAGTTCATCTAGGATGAGTTCCGCGGCCGGAAAACGAAAAGTTTTGGTTTTTTCGAGACAAGCTCGCAATTTTGAATGGCGTCTGCGCCGGCGAGAAAGAAGAACGTAGCCGCCCGGTGCAGTATCCCAGCAAGCACCCTCTCAAGACTTTTTAGTGCGGCAAAGACCATGACCTTCGCTAAAAGGTACCCTTTCAGCATACGTTTCATCCTTGAAATGGGTTAAGGCACCGATAAGTGTGAAAAGGCAAACGTGATAATGAACTTACATTTGTAACTACGAGGGCAAGTGACCTTCGTTCTTTGGAGGGCCGTGTTGTGACTAAGTTCGTTGGAAAGCAGCAGGCGAAAATCACGCAGTTTTTCAATGTGAAATAAAACCTTTAAGTGTGAGATTACCATCAGTGACGTCTAGCATTTTGGTTTCGTTTCTGCTTCATTCACGCGAGTCTTAACTCGAAACCTGCATGTAACGAAAAATTGCGAAATTTTTGTCAACTTCGTTACAACCAGGTTTAGTTGTACAGCTTCGAGGAGCTCACAAGGACTTTCCGTTGTTTGTTATTGCAAGAACTTTCAGCAATCCATTCAGTGGGGGCACTGAACAAGCCAAAAGCTGGAAGATTAGTTTACAAGCGCAACGCGCGGTCATTTGGCTACAGTTACACAACTAATTATCCTATACAGTAATAAAATCGAAAGTTGAATAGCACCTACCATTTCAACGTGCTCCTGCAAGAGTCCGTTGAGCGCATTTGTAGTGACGACGACTGTTCCAGGTGGCACACCTGCACGGAATTGGACAGGCACCATCAACTGAATTCCATGAAAGAATCTTAAGTAACTCATTTCAATCAACTGTAAATTGAATGTAGCGAAACGATGACGCCTAAGGGCCCAGGCAAGTGTTAAAATTGGGGCTTCACGCTATCGGAGAGGAGAATTTTAAGTGGAGCCCCTGGCGGCGCCATCGTGAAACTGAATAGAGGGGAAACAACGCAGACGACGCTGGCCTTTTCACGTTGGCGACGAGCTGCTTTAGATTTCTCGAGACCCATATTTAGCTATTTATCCAATTCTACGGAGCGCTTTTGAGTACATGTTCATCTGAAAGAACTACTCCAACTGAATAGATCACCGGGGAAAAGTTTGCTGGCTATTTTACACCGTGTTGCCCGAAACAAAACGTCAGTTATCTGACTTCCAACCCGCACGTCTACGAGATCAGCCGCGCTCAGCACTTTTACATGCATGACTGTGAGAATGCGTATACAACTTTTGCATGGGACAACAGACTAAAAGAAGAAACGTAAGACTGAAATCTCCAGCATTCAGTTCTCAGCGTTCGAATTAATTTCAAATTTTAATAAGACGCTGCGTTCGCGACCGTGTACTGGCTCACCGACTGTTGCAAAACGTGTTCTGCCGCACTCAACATGGTCGCACCTAGCACCCGCTAAAGGTGGCAGGGTTAAACTACCATCACAGGCTTTTTCCGACGATCTACGCGCCAATACCCGCTGCACTAACCACATGCCTATGAAAGGAAGCTTCGCCAGGTTCGCTGATCGCGCGCGGTCTCCCGGCTTTCTCTCTGCACGCGCTTGCTTCGCGTGTTGTTGTTCAGGTGAGGAGAAAAGAACAGTAGTTTCCTCCCGCATTTTTGCGTTTTGCGTTGATTCCGACAGTGAAGTCAGGGGAGAGAGCTTGGATAGGAATAGGGACGAGTTGGGGGTAATGGGGGGGGGGGTGGAAGGAGGCGAATGGCGTCCCCCTCCAAATCGTTCCCTGCCTCAACGTTAATTTGCCTTTCGTTTTTCGTAGGCATTTATATTAAGACTGTGGGAATGCTGAATTATTCCCGCATTCCTCCAAGGTGGTCCCGCTCTCGCGACGGGTGTCGCGGCGCGCCTGAGCGGCGGGAGCGAGACACGGCTGTTTCGTTTTCCCGTGCGCCGCGTAGCCCGCGGGGCGCGCTGCTGTCCGTCGAGGGAGCGGAGGAAGTGGGGGGTGGTGTCGTCTTCTGTTTTCCGCCGAAAAACCCGAGGGGACGCTCTCGGGTCCTGACCACGGAAGAAAACGGACGTAGGCCACCCCCGCTCCGTCGACCAGGGTCCCTTTGTTCTCTGTTGGAGCGCCCCCAGCCCGGGTAAGCCTGACCGACCTTTTCTCTCCTTTTTATATTAGCCTAATAAGAGTAGCCAGTGTATTTTTTGTACTTTTTAGTTTAATAAATGTGTTTGATAGAGTTCAGGTCTCCGTTTTCGCCCGAACCCGCCGTGGCCGCTGTCCAGCGCGCTGCGGGTTGGGATCGCTACGTGTCCGCGCGCGGGAGCCGCTAGGCGAAGCTCGCTTGCCAGGCTGAGCGAGTAAGGCGATCCCATAAGACATACCCATGGCTCGCGTAATTGTCGAGACCAAAGAGCGTTGATGTCGCATTGACAGCTTCTGTTTGAAACCACGACCGGCTTTATTGAAACTCACTGGTTTTCTCTCGACGTACGAAGGCTGCCCGGAAGGTTAGCGCTTATCGGCGGTTGCGTTAGCTGCCCTGTGTCAGTGTGCAGTGTGCCTGTCTCGCAGTACGCCTTCATTTCCCTGTACTCGGTCCATCGCCGTCTACGTGTCAGCTCACGCGTCATAATTATATGCGCTGCTGCCTCTCCATGTGAAGACGTCTAATGGCCATTGGATACCGAATCCCGCAACAGAATGAGTGATACGTGCAGCGAATTACGGGTCGTCGTCCGAGCTGGGAGCGTGTTTTGCGTTGCTACATGTGAGTACCGCGGCCTTGACTGCTGCGCAACTGGCGCAAAATTAAAAGAAATCGTTCTGTGTTATCGTGCTATGCTTGTTCTTTTGTATGTTCGAGGATCCGTATCCTGGCATTTTTTCATCCGTGCTTTCGACTTGGAAGCAGCAGCTTGTTTTCACGGCGGCCTGCGGCGTGAGCGTTGCTGGTGACTGGGAGTCGTACACATTTTAAATGCAGAGCATTTCAGAAACTCACGATATCACCCGCGTTGACGTCCGTAGTCGTAGTCCGCACCCCTCCCCCTACACTATATATAAAAAAATACTATCCGGCGCCTGGTTTCGATCCCTCGACCCTGCGGGCGGAACACAATGTACATGGTGTTCTACCCACTGCGCCGCAAAGCCGACACAGAATGGGAGGCTACGAACGCGCCTTATATCCTTGACTCATTCAAACTACGTCAAGAAGCTGCTGATACAACGCATTCACTACCACCAACTCCCCAAACACTAAACGTTAACGCAATACACCCACCCCCTATGCGACGCATTTACTCGAGTCCCCCTCGCGGGGAGATGGGCCCAATTTTTAATGGAATGAACGCGTTTTTAGGCCAGTTTCGAGTGCGTTGCTTTGAAACGAAGGTTGCTAAGGAAAAAAATATTTTGAGAGCAGCTTTATTTAGCGTGTTAAATCTTCGCTTTCGGCGAGTGTCCACTGCGGGGTACCTATCATTTTCGTGATTGGTGCCATATAAATTGCCGCACTGACTCGCGGCTCCGTTCGCAGGTATGGAACTTAAAAGCCACGCACACACGGCGTTCATTAAAAGTGACGGAGAGCGAAACTTGCTTTGTCCCGTGTAAGGCAAGCACAATTCAGTGCCAATTCTCAAAAACCTTGTACCTTTCGGCGGCTTATCGTCACCCCGGGCGGGCTGACCGACGGAACAGCTGTTCTTTAAGTCGCTGTCTTTTCAATGCCGCGAATGATTGTAAAGCCTCTCGGGTTGGATTTTCGTGTCTGTGGCGATTTCTGCGCTGTTATTAGAATTTCTGAGTGAGATGTGCCTAAAAATGTTTGCGACAAATTTTGCAACGAAAGCCGCTCTTGTTCTACCGAACAAACACTATGTGCGTCGGCATAATATGAGCGTAGCTCTGCATGTTGCGTAAACACCCGCCGGAGGAGGTTTTAACTGGACACCAGGTCAAAACGAGGACTCGGTACAAACGGGAATGAGGCCTAGAACAATCCCGAGGTCTTTGTCTCCGGGCCAACTTATGCTAACCTCCGCCCCTTGGCGCTGCGACCGTTACCTTCACCAAACATTTAAACACGTTGAGACTGAGCAAGACAACGTAACCAGAACCAGACAAAAGCGTTTCTGGAGGAGAATACGCTCTGAAGCTACCACAGACACAACATCCCACTGGGTACCTGTACGAGGACGCGGGTTCGAATCCAGGCTGCGGCAGCCGCTTCTCTGATGGAAGCGAAAAGCAAAAACGCCCGTGCGTATGAGATTTCGGCGCACGTTAATGATACCACGGTGGTCAAAATTAATACGGAGTCCTCCACTGTGGCGCGCCTCATCGCCTGCGTTGCATTGGCACGTTAAACCCTACAATCAATCAATCAATCAATCAATCAATCAATCAATCAATCAATCAATCAATCAATCAATCAATCAATCAATCAATCAATCAATCAATCAATCAATCAATCAATCAATTAATCAAATCACACTGGTTGACTACGCTCCTAGCACCCCACACTATTGGGAGGCGAAGCTAAAGTTTGCCGGGCGAGGGAAGCGCTGCCCTCTCCCCTCCGGTGGAGTACGCGGCGGCGGCCGCCGCTTTGGCACGTGCTTTTTCCGCTGCGCGCGTGCTGCATTTTTCGCGCTAGGAAGAGGGCTGGGTAAATTTTTTTTTTCTACTTATGAAACCATACGCGTCAGCACGTGTCCAGCAAGTTCGGTTTAAACATAGAGTAGTTACTGAGTTCATTTTTGTCGACGTTTGTCTTGTCGTGTGCTACCGACGCGCTGCCTGCTTCCCGCCGCTCGACCGGCAGACTGCCCCGACGATTTTAAGGGGGGAAACGTGTTGTTCGGCGGTCGTCGGTTGCTCTTTTCTTGTGCGAAGCGACAGCTATTCAGCTTGTCACAACGTACTTTTCTCTTGTTTGTTACTCCCTTCGCGTGCTCGCGCTTCAGACATCCGGACTTTCTGGACTGCAGAAACACTGAGGCTTGCAAGAAATGTAAGATAAACGTGATTGATTATGGTTAATAGGTTATTTCTTACTCTTGAAACAATCAGCTGCATCTTATAAGAACGCATTAGAAAGGCACACGCTAATTAAGGGGTGCGCTGACAGCGCCGCATTTCCATTTTACTTGTCCGTGAAGAAATTTTTGTTCGCAATGTTTGTCACCCGCTTGGCGTACAAGTATGGGTTAGCGTGACAGTTCGCGGAAACAACAGAACAGCTTGTGGCGTATAACTTTTAATTTGGTGTATACCTATTTTAATTACCAGTATTTCTAAATGTGGGAAAAAGCGAACAACGCAGCAATCCCGTCCAGAACACAAGTCATAATGACAAGACGGACCAGAGCTACTACAGCCAGGTAAATCGCTAGAAACTATTTTTTTTTCACCCATGCAAAATGTCAACCTATTGTGTTATATATGGACGATATCGAACGGCACCAGCTAAACAACTCCGAAGCTCATTTATTATAGCGGAAAACAATCATTAGCAGCATGCATTAAAAAAAGTGTAGAGGAGAGGACTCGTTTGAACACTAGTTCACATTTCCAAAGCCGGGTAATGTAAACTGAAAGCACAGAGATACAAACAAAAATGTGTCAACTTATTTCACCTTTCGAACCGCAGTGATCCATGCTTACCGTCTATCCTTTTGGTGCGCTTTCGCGGGGAATATGCAGAATTTAACGAATGGATCCCCTTCTTTCGCCTTGTTACTGTCGTGGCAGCTGACCATGCAACGATATGGGGGGTTTGCTTCGCTTTCAGTGTCATCTTTTCGTTTCGGGCTAGTGAGGAGTGTTCCCGCCGCCCTTTGTACGTGCTGGCTTAAGTGGCTCGCGCAGCCGCGGTCGCTTTGTTCGCATTCGTAAGTAGGAGGCTGGATACCTCAGGCGGTGCGGGAGACAGCGCGAGCTGCGCGTGCACTTGCCAGACGTGGAGGAGCGGGCCGGGGGGCGTCTGCTCTTTGGCGCTGAAAAGCCGTTCACCAGACGCAGTCGTTTCGCGATGACTGAGGTGGTTAGACCAGCCAATGGTCGCCCACAAGAGCACTCTTTATCCCGTGAAACCGCCGGGGCCCTCGGCCGTTCGACTGGCGAGTAGCAGACGACGCGTCTCTAGCAGACGAGAAGACAAGCACCGGCAAAAATAGACCCAGTAGCTACTCTACGTGTAAACCGAACTTGCTGGACACGTGCTAATGTGTATGCTTTCATAAGTCGAAAGAAAATTTTTACCCGGACCTCACCGTAGCGCTATAAATGCAGCACGCGCGCAGCGAAAAAGCACGTGCCGAAGCGGCGGCCGCCCCGGCGTACTCCCCCGGAGGGGAGAGTGCAGCGCCACCCGGCGATCGTTCCGGAGCCTATATTGAATGGGTGTGTACTTGGTGTGCACCGGCATGCCCGTACCGTGTTGCACGCGCCTGCCCTCCCCCGGAAGTGGGGTACCAGCGAGTACCAGCGCGTTCTAGCGCACACACAGTTGCGGTGTAATGTAGTGGGGGAAAATGCCCACAAATAATAGCTGTACATTAGCCAAGTGACTCGATGCGATTTGATAGTGGGGCCTAGAACGGTAGTTCCTGAATAAACACGGGCTTTCCGCGAAAAAGACAACACACATAGGAAGTACGGGACAAGAGCAAAAGCTTTTGCGCTTATGCCGTCTTTCCGGTGTGTGCTGTCTTTTTCGCGCAAACCCCGTGTTTATTCACCAAGAGGCACCAACTCGACAAACAAGTTCTTCTAAAATGTATTTGCGTCGGCTCAGCCTAACGTCCGTTGGTTATCAATATATGATCACAGTCAAAAATAAAAAGAATTGGCAGCGCCATTTCGCTTGGAAAAAGGCCAACCGAGAATAATGGAGGAAAACTGTGAGGCAGTCTTTAGTGTGTACTGTTGGGCAGGGCCATCTCACAGCAGCCACCCCTGTTTCGACTGGCCATCCGAGCCCAGTCACCGGTGTATCGAAGTTGCCTCGCTCCGTCCGTTGCCGACGCGGCGCAAAGCAGAGCGATGAAGTTCTCAAGCGACAAAAAGTTGAAGCAACATTTATATACCGTATGTACAACGGCAATAAAAGCGTTACATGGCTCGGTGCCTACTAAAAGTGCGGCACTTGCTGTGCTTCTGGACTGGTTTTATACGCCCCGGGGTTCCGTTGCAGCCGGGAGCGGTTTTAAACTCTCCAATCAGGACTCTCGCTGGCCGAAGTTTGAATCCGACGAATGGAGGCGAAGCGGTTGCGTCAGCCGAGCCGCCACGACGGGGAAAGGGAAGGCGAATCAGTGGCGCCGTCTCCAGGCGTGTTGCTGCCTGTCTGCTGCGGGTCGTTCGTTCGAGGCATGATTCGGCCCAACCGCTGAGAAGGGGAAAGGAGAGGCGACTCTGCGGCGCGTTCAAGTTGGGACACGTCTGCGGCAGGCGGTTTGGCAGTTGGCGCGATTCAACCCCGGCGTCGTGCGTTGCCAGATGAAGCGAATTTGGTCTGGGCGCTCTGGCACAACAGCTCCTGAACTATCCTTACCAGGGCCAGGAAGATAAAGCACAACTTTGCTTAGTTTGAAAAAGCTAGCGTTTGGTAGCTCATTCAACTCTATTCCAACCAAGAAAGATGTTTTTTAACCGAACAAAGACATGGAAACTATTAGGAACATTTAAAATGTCGTTTTTCGGTGCCGGAATATGGGCACAAGTGATGTAATATGGGCAATACTAAAACATAATTATGAATGTTAGCTGCATGTTAGCATTGAAGTGATGGGATTAAAAAGGAACTACAGGCGCCTCTAAATTGTTCGATCTTTTTTTTGGAGGTGGATTAATCCTATGGTCGCCAATCGCACAAACAACATTCTGTGACATCCTAAAAAAATCGAGCGATAGTAAAGAACTGCCAGTGCTTGGCGCTTCCCTTAATATCTCGCGTGTTTGTTTGAAGTTTGCGATAAATTTTATTACTGTTTTGGGGGAAAAGCAGTGTTCTTAATGAACAAAACGTACATTACAGCTTTCATGGTCTCTCTAAACGTTGTCCGTAAGGGAGGAAAAAAAGCGGAGAAGAGATAGACATAGAGTGGAAAGGAGGTGGTGATAAATGGTAGTGACTAACCACATTTATCTTGTTGGCTGACGCACGCATCCAATTGCTGTTAGCTTAGAGGTAGGGTGACCAGACGTCCCGTCCTGGCCGGGACCGTCCCGTCTTTTCGTCCAAATAAACAATCCTGTCCCGTTTTCGCAAAACTGCATAGTTATAAAATTGGCGCCAAGCAGTTTGATCCACCCAAAAGTCTTCCGACTCGCTACAAGTATATTTTATCAAGATGACTTTGAGTAATTTAAATTTATAATGAAGCTAAAACATAGATCTACTCGTACCGAAAAACGCTTTGAAGTTTATTGCCGAAGGAGACTTTGAAGAAGCATCAGCTCACCAGTGGACCATTGTCAAGCAAAACGTTGAAAATAAACCAGAAACTCTTGAGGTATCTGTTCAGGTGTTTCCGTTTCTGAGAGCTGGGTGCAAGTCTTTCAAAAGATGTCAACAGGGGCCGGGCACGTTGCCCTAAGATATCTCCTGTCGCAGAACTGGCCCCGTGTTTTTTTGGGACCACGGCCATATGGAGCGCGTTTTTTTCATTGTGAACTCGACGTGGACATCAACCTGCGATCAACCTTTCGTGCAATGTTGCTTGTGCGGCCGAACTTGCTCAACAATTGTGAAGAATGTTACGACTGAGACTTGAGTGATAAAGTCCGACTGAAAAAAAATTCGATTGTCCGCAAAATACCCAACGAATGAACCAAAGCGGGACCTTCGTAATGAATGCCTGTAACTGAACTATGAGTGGGATTGTTCCCTCGGCCTGAGTAACGTCTTAGTGCAAAATGTAACGTTTTAAATAAGAACAGTTCGCGCACTAAACTTTTTGCCCCAATTCGCGACCTATGGTCCCACTCTCGACCTATTGACCCTGCAACACTTCCGATGAACGCTTTCACTCTTTCACAGTGTCCGCAAGCTCCACGAAAGCTATCCCTTACAAAAATGCTTTTTTACATTCTGTAGACGTTCTGTTGACATCCTACCAACTTTATTGCTATCCTACCTACTCTTACATTCTATTGACAGTCGTCTGTAAAAAGTCTACTGAATGTATGTTGACACCCGTCTGTTGACTGTTGTATGTAGAAAGTCTACTTAATTCACGTTGACATTTGTCTGTTGACGGTTGTATATAGAAAGTCTACCTCAATTTTCTTGACATTTGTCTGTTGACGAGCTTCCGTAGGATGACCACTAAAAGTGTTTTGACACGCTTTGTCTCAAGTTGAATTTAACGCAAACATCTTTTTCCTTCGTCCTGGAGTCCGATTTCAATTAATTCATATTGATTTTTGCTAAATACCAGGACAGGTTCACAATATTTGGGGACAAACTATTTACTTGACTTTAACCAAATTACGTTACTTTGTTTGAATCAGGTTTTAAACACACACACACACAAACACACGCGCGCCCGAGCGCCTGCACGCACGCACGCACGCACGCACACAGACACACGTACTCTCTCTCTCTCTCTCACACACACACACACACACACACACACACACACACACACACACACACACACACACGTATCTTTCTCTCTCCCTCTCTCTCTGCATGCATGTATCTTCACACTTGTGCAGCAGGGAGCAACTTTCACTGTTCGTACCTCGAGCCGCGCAGTTTCTCCCTCGGAACAACCAGTTCGTCCCTCAGCCGCACGGGTTGGTACTTCACGACCCGCTCGCTTTCACTCTTCACGGTGATCAACATGACTATTCAGCGGTTCCGAACAAGCGCCAGCCAGCGGCATCAACCACGCGCAACCGCTCGTCACTGTGTTTTGATTTGCGCAAGCTAAGTGTCATGCATGGTTGAAAGGAACGAATTATGCCAGTAAATATTTCGCGACAGACTACTGGACGTGTCTCCAACAACGGCGATAATCTAAAATCGCCTGCTATGCCCACCTAATACGGCCGGCGCAGATGTTTTGGTCGCTCTCGGCCAACCGCCAGCGGCGCCCCTCCCTCTTTGCGTACCTCCGGGAGAAACGCGTCAATCACCGGAGGCAGCCGAAACGCGGCGCGCAACCCATTCCAGATTTCCGTTTTGTTTAGTTACAGCTTGCAACAATAAAGTAAACATGAAGATATGTGCAATTGCTTACGTTCTAGTGTTTCGCGGTATTATATTTTGGAAATAATAACGCGTAGTTTTGTAAACATGCAATGAGAGGCGCGCCTCACCGCGGCATCGGCATCCCGCGGCTGGCGGGTATATATACATGAAGTGCACTGCTAGCATTTGTGCGGTGTCGGTGTCCTGCTTGCAAGCACTTGTGGTTTTTCGGATGTAGTACGTTTGTGAGCTGGGGTTGTGTTGTTTGTTGTGTTGTGTTTCAGAAAGTGCGCGTGTGGATGTGTGGTTCCGCAAAATGTGAACCCTCGCAGACGAGGTTCCCGAGGCCTAATCTGTTCCTGCTTTCTTTTTTTTTCATTTTTGCTCCAACTAAACGATCTTTTAAAGGGCAATAATGACGACGTTCTATTAAGCTGTATTGACACCACGGTCTAGGAATGGCCGGCTTTTCTCACTGCATCACGTTTCGAATATCCTGTCAGAAACGCTTCGGTTAGGAACAGCGATTGAGTATGAAGTCTACAAAAAACTTCCTGTAGAAAGTCTACAGAAACGTTTCAGTTCAAACACGGTGGCCAATGGTTGACAAAAAGTTGGTAGGCTGTTGCTAGGAAGTCTATAGACAGTAAGTAGACAGTCTACTCAATGTTGGTAGCTTTTGTCGACTTTTGTCAACAAACATTGAACTCAATGTTGGTAAAAATTTTTATGAGGGATAGTTCTTGCCAGCACGGAGCAGCACTGCGTGATTTGCATATCACAGGAGCTTCGTCTTCCGTGTCTGCTTTACGTTTAGGCTTTTTTTAAGGTACTTGTCGAATGCGGTGATTACCCGCCGCCGTGGCTCAGTGGCTAAGGCGTTGCGCTGCTGAGCACGAGGTCGCGGGTTGGATTCCCGGCTGCGGCGGCCGCTTTTCTGATGGAGGCGAAAAACAAAAACGCCCGTGTGTACGAGATTTCGGCGCACGTTAAAGATCCCCAGGTGGTCAAAATTAATCCGGAGCCCTCCACTACGGCGCGCCTCATCGCCTTCGTTGCGTCGGCGCGTTAAACCCTAGAATCAATCAATCGAATGCGGTGATTGCTAACATAAAGAAAAACTAACCCATAGCTGCTACATCACTGCAATGACGTAATTCCAGTACATGAAGAACGCAAAGACCGCGAAAGAGAGAACAATTTTTTGAGCAAGTTTCTACGTTATCTCACTGGCATCGTAGCTGTATTTTTTAGTTGAGGGACTAGGCGACCCCCTAATCTAAGTACTGGATATATTTGTTGAATACGTCCTGCAAGCATTTGGGATTCCGAAAAGAAGAACTTGTTGCAGGGTGCCTTTATAAGGCAACCCGTGGGGAGACTATCCATCAGGGTGGCTTCCGGGCACGTTGGCGCCAAACAGCACAACACGTCTACTAGAGCTGGCGCTGTAATTTACATATACTCACCAACGCCGCCGGAAGTTCCTAGCCGCATCATGACAACATCGGTGCACTCAGCATAATGGAGCAGCTTCAGTATCTCGTGCATCACGATCGAGAAAGATGGGGCGCCCATGCCATGCTGCGTAATTGAGGGAATAAAGGTTCATTGCCGAAACACCATTTAGGCACTCGCCGTTAGTGGGAAGCTAACGCCAAGGATTTTTCCTTCCGTACAAAAATTTGTGCAACCCTGGAAGACACAATGAAAGCACCTGCCAAATATTCTTGTAAACATAAGCAGCTGAATGCTTTATACCAAGGAGTCAACTCACGGTATATAAATTTGTGAAACTATAAAAATGGTAAGGCTGCTTGCAAACATGAAAAAAAAAATTACGGAAGCAAGAGAAAGTAGCACAAGAAACGAACGTAAAGAGCGCCAAAGAAACACTTCCAAAAACTTTAAATCAACAACCAAGATAAAATTAAAAATCAAGAAAAAATCAAAGCCAGCTGGCATAACGGGGCAAGACTGATGTCACAACAGAGCTGCGTTCGTCCCAATAAGCTAAACTCGACGAGCGTGATATAAGTCGCTCAGAACCATATACCCTGTGTATACGTATGGCGCTCGTCAACAGAATACAGATTCAAACACGAAGTAAAGTATATAAGCAGTTCGTTTGGGCAGTGCCCTCTTCGTGGTCGAATACCGCAAAATCTTCTTCGAGCGCTCCCTCGCCTTTGAAGACCTGCTCTACATTTTTGTCGTCTTCTTGTTGTTCGGGGTGATTGCATTCTTGCCTGGCAGCGCGGCGTGCTTCGTGATAAGCCGACTGTTCTTTGGGCGTCCGGATCGTCTTTGGTCGCCCTATCCCCATGTGTGCTGCGCCGAGTCGGAGAGAGTTCGGCCGCTGCCACCGCAGCGGTTCCGCATTTTGTGAGCGCAGACGGTTGCCCCTAGCAACGCGGAGCGAGTGGCGGCAGGAGCAGACAACAGTCGTTTTATCTGCGACGCTGTTTGCTCAAACGCTGACTGGCAAGTGCGCTCGGTATTTTAAATGCAGAGCATTTTAGTAACTCACGATGTCACCCGCGTTGTCCCGTCGTAGTCCGCACCGTCGTTGTCCGCACCCCTCCCCCTACACTCAATAAAAGAAAATACTATCCGGCGCCAGGTTTCGATCCCTCGACCCTGCGGGCGGAACGCAATGTACATGGTGCTCTAACCACTGCGCCACAAAGCCGACACAGAACGGGACGCTACGAACGCGCCTTATATCGTTGACTCATTCAAATTACTGCTGACGAGCGCTCTCTCGTCAGCAGTTGCCACAAGTGCAACAACATTAACGTAACGCAAACTACTTATCGTCGTGCGCCCCCGGAAATGCTCTGCATTTGATCGTGCCCCTCGCGAGGGGGATGTTTCACTGCGTCTACTGGCCAGTACACTCGTCGCCATCTGTCGGATGTTGTGCGAACCCTTTGCGGCTGATGGCGCGCGATTTGAAATTTGTGGTCCTGCTGCGCGGCGTTTTTTGAGAGCTCCTCACGTGGCGCAAGGCCACGTGCTAGCCTGAACGACACCGGGCGGTCCTCACGAGACACACGCTGACGTGCTCCCGGCACTTCCTTGGTATTTTTTTCTGTTTATGTACGGCGCAACCAAGACCCGAAACAATTCTGGCGTAACTTTCAAGACCCTTTTGCCTTCCATAGGAGCATGGCCAGAGGAACTGTACACATCTCGGTAAAAAACTTCGTGAGAAAACACGATTTCATCATTCATTGTAACTTAGTAAGGACGATCAAATAGGGTTTGCGGTTGCTATGATACACTGATCGGCATAGTCGTAACTTCAGCCACATTTGCGGATAAAGAAAAATTGAGGCACGTGCACTGCTCTTGGTAGTCCAAACGACTACAACATGAAACGCGTAAATCACATCCTTTCCGGTTCTTACATATCGACATCAAAATTGCCGACTACGACCGAACAAAATGTGTCCCTGCAATTAACACTCGCAAAATGTGAAGGCGTGAAACTTTTGACATCGCTGTAGCGCGTTGTAATGGATTGCTGTTCGGAAATCCGAACCCAACTTCGTCTTTCCCCATTGCAGATCACACAACATTATTCATCTATGGTCCTAGAGGAGTACCAGAGTAGCCTCAGGGGAAACAAATGACGCCCCCCTCCGTCTAAGATGGCGATGGTTGGACAGGAAGCTTTTTTTGTACAGGATTCCTTGGTTGTCATCCAACTTTGAACTTTGTCTCGCGGACGGTTCGCATTTTTAATCGTAGTGGCTGTGAATTTCACCCTTAGCCATTTGATTCCTCAAAAGAATGTCCGCGTTCAACGGTCGACGTCGTTAGACGGAGCAGGGCATAATTTTTTAAATTTTGCACGTCCATGCTCCCCCCTGCAAATCCGAACTGCTTCCGCCATATCGTAATTGCGCAAGTCGACGGCTTCATAACGCGAGGTAACCAGTTTCGATTCCGAACGCAGCACGCGTTTTTTCTTTCCCTTTGCAGCAGACGACGTTGATCATCATCATTTTCATTTGGCACTTCACGAGCTGTCGCATGCTCACGTGGCTGCGCCGTCTCGCGCCCGCTTTCTAGATCGATTCATTTAAAAGCCCCATTCCAACAAGCCGTGTCGCTCCGCTCTCTGAACACTGTGCCGCAGCTGGGGGACCCAGAAGTGCAATACATGCTGCCGAAACCCTGGAACGATTTTGGATTCTGCACGTGAGGCAGTCGGTGAGGTGGCGATACAACCATGTCTGATCTGTCAACTCCTCCAAGCTAAACCAGTCGAGCAAGTGTCACCTTCACTGCACAAAGACAGGCTTTCGACTTTGCGACAAAGACAGTCGACTTTGCGGGACCGGTGTACATCAAATCGCATTGCCAGAAGCGCTGTTATCTCGCCATTTTTACGTGCGCAGTAACAAGGGCTGTTCACTTAGAATTAGTTGCAGACATCAGGACGGAAATTTTCCTGTGCGCCTTCCTGAAATTCATATCCCCACGTGGTCTCAGTCAAATTGCGCGTAGTGATAACGCGCGAACATTTCTGAAGGCGTCCAAGGAGCTTCAAAAGATTTGGAGAACGATTATAAACCCGGACGTGCTTGCGTTCTTCTGATCTTCGACAACTGAGTGAAAATTCCTATGCCCGAGCGCCTTAGTGGGGTGTGTTTTTATCCAGCAAAGTGTTATCTTGGAACGTGGGAATCCTTCATTCCTTCTCATCATCATCATCGACAGCGAATGTTGGCTTTCGTGCATCGCGCTTTTGACTCGACATGCATAGACTGTTTCGCTTTTGAGAAACAATTGTTTTCGGAGCAGCCGATCTCATTCCATCATCTCACCAAGCGCAGTACGCTATACAACATAAGTGGCTTCTTGCATGTCCTTTTGTTGCGCAAATTGGCAGCACATGCTGGTGGTCTGCTCCGCATTCTTATTGAAGGCGGTGTCTGTATGCGTTTTGTTACTAAGTGATTTCCTAGCTTGTCCCTGCTACTGCTGATGTAAGTCCATGTGTTCCTGTTTCTATTCGCCTCCTCATAGAGGGCAGCAACTGTTCGGCGAGGAGCCTGGGAAGTTTTCATGTTGGGGACGGTAAAATTTAGCGGTACCGTTGCCATAAACAGCTCCGTTGTAAAAATGGCAGCGGTAACCTTTCATGCTAATCAGAACCTTTATGATACACCACGGCCGGAGAATTACTCTTTCTCCGTAATAATTACGTAGTCCGATAATGACAAGCGTAAAAAAAGATATTTTGTCTTGCTTTTTCGCAGTGAATCTAGCAGCCATGAGTGCTGCCTCGAGACGAGAGCTACACAAGCACTACGCACGGCTGCCATTGAAAGCCACCTATCCATATGCTCCTAAGCGGATGCAGCTTAATACTGCTGCTTTCAGTCGGAGGAAGAAAACGATGGGATGGTGTTGTAGGGAGATAGATAGTGGGAAATTATGGCAGGAGGAATGGAAAGAGAAAGAATAGGAGGAGGGAAAGAGGAATGTATCGGGAGGGAAGGTGGATGGAAGAGTTGGTAGGTGTAGGAGGAAAGATGCAAGCAAGTGGCCAGAGGTTCAGATTAAAACCAAGAACCTCAGAATAAAGGAAGCGCCTGATGTACTGCGGATCCCCATTGGTTCACGAAATGCGGCCTCGGAAATATCCGGGCCGGTGCTGACGCAACATTTCACGTCCCACGTGACCGAACAAAAATAGCAATAGCCGCGCATTCCTGGGATCAAAATAACCGACTTGACTGTCTCTGTAACCGGGCTTCATGGGAATGGAAGACAAAACCCTCACCACTTCTTGTTGTTTCGAGGTTTCATGTTCTTTCGAGAATGTCCGGTTCCGGAAAACAAAATATTCAGGAGAGGCATTTACGTCACTGCTTTGCTGCCCCTCGCCTTATCCCCTGCTACTTCAGTTCAAGAAGCAGATGATAAGGCACACCGGGTTACGATTATATTGAAGAAACGTGCTGATGCCGGGAAATCTGTGCTGAAATCACCTTCTGGGCAGTTAATTTTCTTCTTACCTGCAATTCTGCCGAAGCGCCGTAAACACTGTCCATGGCATTGTGCCAGATTTATTTGCCGCAGCTGTAAAGAAGCAACTCCGTATTTGAACGACCTTAAAGCGGCGTAACTTCATCCACAATTTCTGCACTGCATTGGGGATGCTAGGTGACTCTCCAGCTTTCTCTCCTCCACGCTCGCTAGCTTTCAGAGAGTTAAGTGGCCAAGACGCTTCTAGAAAGCAGAGAAGAGTAAGATGAGCCCATCTGCGGCGGTCGTTTTGTCTCTTGCGTTTATTTTGCTGTATAAGAGCGGGTGTCGAAGGCTCGTCCTGCCGAGACAGAGTAGCCTCGCAGGAGGTCGTGATGCCATGATGGTTTCTGACGTACGCCATCAAGTGTCGTCATAACAGCCACGTCGTGTTGGACTCTAGCTATAGAGCTTATGCAAAAGTGCCGCCATCTACCGGAAGAAAAACGAAACGAGCACGCGACGCCATGTTGGGGGGATGGCGGTCGCGGGATGGCTTGGTACGGAGCGTGTGAGAGGGGCTTCTGGGCTAGGCGATCCTTTTATATTCAGATTTAAGCGCAGCAAAATGAGCGACGAGTGACCTGTGGACCTTTCTCTTCTGCCCACATTTGCGAGCGACTTCGTAAATACGCATTATGCATCGAAAAAGCACTCAGGGAGGCACCGACAGGGAAGCTTTTGGAGGCTGTCGCGTTTCTTCTCCATTTTTTTTTTTTGGCTTTGGGAACGCAAACATTGGAAGTACACCCGTGTTCGTTCGCCTGCTGTGGGTTTCTCAGGAGGTCATTCCTGAAACGCTTCGAGCCAATTCGGGCTGCCCTGAGGTTGAAATGGGGAAAGGTCGGGGGGGGGGGGGGCACTCCGCGATATAGCTATAAGCTAAGGGTCCTCTGGGACGCAGAGGAAACCTGCAAATCAAACCAAAAAAAAAACACACACTTAATAAAAATGTTTAGCGCGTAACCTGTGTGGCGTGTAACGCGTTAAACATTGCCAATATACTACCTATAAATTGCGAATTAATAATGAAATTACCTATACATTGCCGAGCGCTGGTGAGCGCGTGCCTCGCGGCTACCGCCGAGCGTCCCCAGCACACGCAAAGGCTTTAGTAAAAAAAAACTGCGAAAACCTTAAAGGGCAAGCACATGCCGAGCGCTCGTGAGCGCGTGCCTCGCGGCGACCGCTGAGCGTTCCCTGCTCACGCCCTGGATAACAAAAAATTGGGCCCATCTCCCCGCGAGGGGGACTCGAGTAAATGCGTCGCATAGGGGGTGGGTGTATTTCGTTAACGTTTAGTGTTTGGGGAGTTGGTGGTAGTGAATGCGTTGTATCAGCAGCTTCTTGACGTAGTTTGAATGAGTCAAGGATATAAGGCGCGTTCGTAGCCTCCCATTCTGTGTCGGCTTTGTGGCGCAGTGGGTAGAGCACCATGTACATTGCGTTCCGCCGGCAGGGTCGAGGGATCGAAACCAGGCGCCGGATAGTATTTTTTTTATATAGTGTAGGGGGAGGGGTGCGGACAACGACGGTGCGGACTACGACGGACGTCAACGCAGGTGACATCGTGAGTTACTGAAATGCTCTGCATTTAAAACTGGGTGCACACTACCGCGTAGAAAATTCTGCTCGAAAAATTTGATCGTGGGAAAATAGGCTACGGTCGAACTGCAGGCGACGAGCGGTAAATGACCGATACACAGTTTACGTTACTATTTACGTTACTTGCGTTGCTCAAGGCGCTACGTGACGGTTGCAACTCTCGCGGATCATTTTTCTAATTTTTTAGTTTTTCGAAATTTCGTTTCAATGATTATCTCCATTTACGCTGTTATAACGACTACATTTGGAACTTTCCCAAAATCTGTATTATTGTGGAAATGCAGGTCGTTATACGATTTGGTGCTGCTGCTGACGATTGCTTTTGGTATCCCCTTTGTAGTGAAGTGAGGACGTGTCACCTTACCAAAAAAACTAATATACCTATGTTTTACACTCTTCATTTAATACCACAGCTGCTCTTAGGGCAGGCACAAAAAACTTATTACGCACAAAATACTTATTTTTTTCTGTGACAGGTGGGAGCTGTCCTAAGCAATATTCCCCTCTCTGCTTTTCGTCCACCAGCATGCTAATCTTCTTTTCGCCGTCTCGACAGCCTTGAGTTCATTTCCTTCTGTGCTACCTTTAAATCTGGAAGCCGGATATTTCCCTCATGTAGAGTTGGATGGATATCCTCGCATTCTAACACTACGTGCCGCATAGTTTGTTTCTTTTCCGCAGACCACGCATAACCCATCATTTTATGAATACTTCCCAACAAAGCTCTTAGTTCACTAGCAACCTGCTCTAGCCTCAAAAAGCAAAGCACTGCCCTTGGAATTATCGTAGAGATTTTCCTTTCTGATATCCAATTTCTCGGCCCTGTACGTCTCTAACGACGTTTTCGCTTCCATTTTAGCTTTCAATTTCTTCGTTTCTATCTCCCTTCCCCATGTTTTCGTTACCTTGGCTGTTGTGGATTCTCCACTGTTCTTTCCGTAATTCATCGTTAGCCTTCTACTCTTCCTTAGCCACTGCGTGTCCACGCTTTTCAAGTATAGGAACCTGAAAACTTTACCTGTCCAGCTACGTTGATCCGTTGCTCTCAGCCTCCTCTCAAAACACATTTTACTCTGCGCTTCTCGAACTCCAAACGACGCCCAGCCCATATCTCCCTGCACTGCTTCGTTAGTTATTTTTTCATGTGCTTCTAAGGCCTAACGGCCTACCTTTATCTGGTTCACTTCAAGGCCTACTAGAACGTCTGATTTTAAGCAGAGCACTGCATTCGCACATGTGAGACCCGGAACCATTATTCCTTTCCACATCCCTCTTACTACTTCATATTTGTTACATCCCCACAGAGCTCCGTGGTTCATTATAGCAGCGTTTCGCTTTCCGTTACCGTAAGTTGCTCCTTGTGAGTTCTTAAGTAGTTATCCCCTTCGTTTATCCACACTCCCAAATATTTATATTCCTTCACTCTGGGTAATTCGCCTTGCTGGATTGACACTGCGTCAGTGCTACTGTTTTTGAAAACCATCATTCACAATTTTCCGCTATAAAATTTTACCCCAGGTCGGTGGGTTCCTGAGCCCTAATATCTATGAGCCCTTGCGTATCGGTCTGGTTATCAGCTAAAAGAACAATGGCATCTGCGTATAATATTCCCGGAATACGCTGTTGTTCCACTTTGCTTTGCAACATATTGGTTAAGTCTAACCCTAATTGACTTTCTTCGAGTTTCGTTTTAACCCTGCCATGAAAAGCATAAACAATATTGCGCTCAAAGGGCATCCTTGTTTCACTCCCCAAGGGGTGTTGACCGGCTGGGCGCATTTCTGTCCTTCCCATGTCAGGTGCACTCTATTATCCTTATAGATTGCGATAAGGAACTGTATTAACTCGTCATCTAATCCCTGGAGTCACAGCATTCCCCGCAGAGGTTCTCTGTTTATGTTATCATATGCCCTTTTAATATCCAAGAACGTAATCCACAATGGTCTATTCAGAACTTTCGTAATTTCAATGCATTGGGACATCACATTGTGTTATGTTTCATATTTTTGTTATTATTTTTTCAAAGTTTCGTTCCACCAATTGTCTCCGTTTATGCTATTATAACGACTGCAGGTGGAACGTTCCCGAAATCTTCATTATTGTGGAAATGCCATGCGTTATACGTTTTGCCATTTTCCCTGGTTTTTAAATATTTTTCTTATTTTTCAGTCTTTCGAAATTTTGTCCCACCAATTATTGCCATTTACGTTACTACAACGATTACGGTTGGAACTTTCGCGAAATCTGTATTATTGTGGAAATGCAGGGCGTTACACGGTTCGCCATTTGCGGTAACTATTTTATATTTTTTCTTAATTTTTGTTTTTTCAAAATTTCCTGAGACCAGGGCCCGCTTGCTCGAAGCCAAATAAGACAGTCTTATTCGCAGTCTAATCTTATTGGCAGTATTATTCGGGGTCTTGTGTTCCCTAGGCTATAAGACGCTTTCTAGAAACTTATAAGATAGCGAATAAGACTCTAAATAAGAACACAATAATACTGTGCATAAGCCTGCTCCGAGAAGTCTTATTCACAGTCTTATGCTGACGTGGTCGGTCGTTTCATCATAAAGATCGACCTACATACCGTGAAAAGCGAGTGCAGTAGCCGCACGAGTGGCGAACGATACCAAGCAGCGGCCGTTCGACCGTCTGCTTGGAACAAATCAATGCCTGTTCCGAGGAGATCGACCCCGTTGGAAACGCCGTCGGGAGAGAGGGTGGAAAGCGACAGACAACGCAGGCGCCGGAAGCCGCAAGGCCTACTTACTTTGGAGTGGCACCGATGGCTGCAGCCAACCACCGTTTTCAAATTTCGCTGTGCGCTAAGGGCGTGTGCTTGTTTTTCCCGGGTAGCGCGGCTTTTTTTCCCCCCAGGTCAAACAAAGATGGACACGAGTGATAATCTGCGGCTCGATATTAGTCCCTAGCAGACATCGGGCGGCCAAGCGCGCGGTGTGAATGTGCGATCGTCTGCTATGTCGGCTGTCACCACAGTAGCTACGAAAAGGTGGCACGGAAAAGACGGAACAAATGTATTGTTTTATAAAATCATGCCCATTAACCCAGGAACAACAAATAGGCGTTCACAATAGAACTACAATGTGACAACAAAATTACACACAACATCAAAACGCTAGCAGCCTGTAGTACCTCTGCCCGTGAGCGTCAAATAAAATCACGTTTTCAACGAGAAGCTGCGCAGACTCGCGTCTTTCCATCCTTCTCTTCGAAATTGGCAGTTACGAAGCGTATTCGCCGCGAGCTCGACATGTAGGTGGCGACAGCGTCGCGCTGCTAGTGTGGATGCTCCGCTGAGCGGCCCGTAAGAATGCACACTGTGGGCGCGCTTCGTGCCTTTTTCTCGCCGTATGTGCGCACGACAGGTGCAAACAAGAGTGGTATGCTGTAGTTCGGTTACTCAACGTTCAATGTATAGCACGGAAGCGGCAGTCAGTTTTCATTATTACGCCAAAAAACGCGACGACTCATCGGGAATCTCAGAATGGCCATAATTGTGACAATGAACTTGTACGCTGTGGCTCGTAGCAAGCTCTATCTTTCCAGACTATGGCTTTGAGCCTTCAATAAAAGCATAAATGGAAACAAATCAGGAAGCCTCAATCTCTGCAATTCAGTTTCCAACGGCAATCTCAATCGCTTTCACTGGTAGCATGACGCATTCTTGCATTTGTGGATGCTCTGAAATGGTAACACTACTTAACTGCCCCGAAATTCATTCTAAGAGCTTACGATATTTTTTGTGTGTTCAAAAGACATAAAATTACTGAATTTTGATCAGCGCAGACATATAAATGTAACCGCTCTAACGGGTCTTTTAAATGAAATTTTAGCGACTCTGAAGGAAGGTTTCATGAATAACGGTGTCGGATCACTTATTTACGGCTTTCGTCGCAAGTGAACTTGCGAATTGAATTGTCAACGCACGCAGTACAATTAACATCTCATGTTTAGCTAGGTTTTCGCAAAGTGACAAGCAGGTTTACAGTGTGCAAACCAAGCTTCTGGGACCTCACAGTGAGCACAATTTTTCTGTGACGGCTGCTCTGTTGACGATTTGCGTTCCTTTTAAAATCTAACAGGTGCCTGCAACAGCGAGATGTGTTTGCATTCTTGCGTATAAGGGCGCTTATGAACCCTAAAGATGGCAATAAATGAAGTTGCGCTGTTGCAGATTTCCTTTTTATTGCTCGTTGCAAATCAGCGCAACGGGTTCCTGGTAACGACTTTGTTTTGTAAACTGAATATCGCCTTTGTCTTGGCATTTAATTCTTGAGGATTGATTAAAAAATGAAATTCTGCGATTTCATTTTTTTTCGGGAAGGGGGAGGGGGGGGGGGGGTCCTGCCAACGTTGCAAGAGCAGCGAGAAGAGAATAACGCGCGCGAAAAGCCAAACTATGGTTATCAGTATTATTTACAATCGAAACTACACTAGCCGTCGTGTTCTGTAGCGGTGAAAAAGCAGTACACGTATTTTCCAAAATGATTAACCCCCCTTTGGTCCGAGAATGTCCAGGAATTGTGGGACGCCTTTTTCAAAATTGTATTGAAAGCAAGCATTGCGGGAAGAAATTAAAAAAAAAAAAAACCAGCGAGTCATGGCACACACCCCACACACATATGGGCAACAACGTGCATTATATATTACGCGTTTTCTCCTCTTTCTTTAAACTTAGGTCCACCTTAAGAGGTTAAGACGTGACCAAATTAGGCATTTGGTTATGCTGAGTGAGACACGTTTCTGGACAAGGTGATTCATGTCGGATTTGAAAATGATATATATATATGAAAATGACACACAAAATGTCACATGACTGACGCAAACTCACAACTGCTTAATTTTACCGAAACATTCCCCCTAAATACTCTTGGGCATCCATAGAAACGTATTTTAAATAATACGTAAAATTAGCAACTCGATACAGTTGAATAAATGTTTATTCCTCCTCCTGAGTATAACCAACGACTGTCCAAAAATGCTATTTATTTTAGAAAAGGTACGGGAAGGACACGATCACACAGACGCTTGCGGGTGTAAAATACGTGTCCGGTAATGTATGGGCGATAGCGCACGGGTCGTGTGCAGTGTAAATGTTTTTGTTTGTTTCTTCTTTCTGTAAGGACACAGCGCAATTTTACAAGGGTGTGGAATTTGCACGCGTATGCACAGGTCTTGTCGCTTCTTACCCGTTTCGCGTACTAAACTTTTATCCTTTAAATAATCGCCACGCCACCTTCAAAAAGCACCCTTCGACGTTACCGAAACGGCAGACGACTGCACTCAACAATACGAAAAGTGCAATGTGTGGAAGCAATGTTTATAACACGTTTCACACTCAAGCGGTGACCACAGCGAAGATGTTTCGTGGAATTACACCAGCGCATTAACCCGCAACGGCCGCTGATTATTGCGTTTCTAGTGGAAACGAGCACGCAGAGGTTACTATGTCATTGCTTACTGCCAAACGAGCACACATATTGGTTGTTTTGTCGTGTGCAGCACGCGTCTTGCGCCGCACGCAACGTGAAAAAGCAGACGACGCGAGAGCGCCATCCACACTAGGTGCGGTTCGTCCCGCCGCCGCCAGGGGCCGACTGTGTTCGCGCTCGGGGCGAATACTGCTTGAGCAAATGGGATCCGGAGGCGACACGTAAAAGCAGCATGCATAATACGAACATTCGGCTATATTCTACAGCGCGATTGTTTACATCGGCAGCCCTCGCTAACGTGCTGCCGGCTAGGCAGCGTGTTGTTGCGATCGTGTGACGTGTCGCCGTTCCAGGCGGCGTGAGCCGCTGGAGTGCTCGTTGCATCCGAGTCTACGACGGTGAACCCGAAGCCAATTCGCAACTTTCTAATTTACGGTGAGATGAAACGCACGACTCGTGTTGCGACAACGTCAGACAACGTCGCTGCTTTTTGCGTCAGACCAGTAGGTTTCTCGGGCCCACGCTTCGAGCAGACGATATTTGTTTTACCCGGCCGGGCGACCGAGGCCCGGCCGCGTGAGTTGGCGTACCAAGGATGGCGGATCATTCTAACGTATGTGTCACAAGGACCAAATACGGCGTCCGATGGTCAGCATTTCTTGAATTTATCCAATCATGGTCGAAAATAAACGCTTGCCCAACGCCGGCGACGGCAACAAGCAGTTTTGCGGCGTATTCCCCGCTTTTCCCTATGGGCCTCTCTCGTGCTCATCTAGGTACCCGCTGTCCCTATAGTCTTCAATCAGATCGCTCTGTAGTGGCCCGAGTGCTTTCGAGCAAGCGCACTATACCGAATCTTATTCGCGGTCTTATTGAAGTCCGTGAATAAGACTAGACTGTGAATAAGACTGCCAATATGAACGTGTGTTGTGCAAGCGGGCCCAGTTATCTCGTTTTGCGCTATTATAGCGATGACTGGTGGAACTTCCGCGGTATCTGCTCTTTTGTGGAAATGGAGGGCGTTACACGGACCTGGCTGTGGGGGCACTCGGCGAAGAATGCGACGCATTAAAATCTGGTTACGGAATTCCTGGAAATCGAAATAGGGACCTTACCGCCATCAAACCGGCAACCTAACCACCCAGCCACCCCAAAAGAGCAAGGTATACGGGTTTAGCAACGGCTGGTAAAAATACCTTGTGAAGCCCATTTGAAAGAAAAAAAAAATAAACCGAACAACTAATTTAGGCACCCATAGCGTGAAAAAAAAAACCATTCCAACTTGCCTTCCTCGGCGGCCTCATTACAACGCGCTAGGCAAATGCACACATGTTTAGGAAGTCGGAAAGAAATAATAAAAGAGCAAAACAAAGCGATAACCGAAACCCCCAAATTAAGTACAACAGAAAATAATCACAAGACCGCCGCCGCGCGAAACAAACGAGACCGACCACGGGGAAAAATTACACCATCTTCCCGTAGGGGAACCCTGAGTAGTGTGCGAAGCAGCCATGGCGGCGTTGCCCGTGGCAGTCATCGCGGCGTTCCGGAGGAGAATGAGAGGAGCGGAGCGCGCGCCGCATCATTATACTGCGAGCTACAGTGTCGTCCCGAGCGGAGTATGCCGCGCCTACCGTCACGCCTGTAACTCTGAGCAGCTTCGCATTATCGCGCGCGAAGCCGAATGTGTTACCATTCATTGCGCAATCCCGAGGAGGAGAGGAGCTTCGGAGAGGAGAGGAGGAATACCGGAGAGGAGAGGAGCGCAGGATATGAGAGGAGGAATGCCGGAGAGGAGAGGAGAGGAGACAAGAACAGAAGTGGAGGTGGAGGAGGATGCGCATGCGCAGTGGGGTTGTGGACGCCGCACGGCGGAGGGAGGGACATAGCCCATACCATAAGATGCTTCGCATCTAAAAGATGGCTGGCGGTTACGATACTCCTAATGCGACGTTTGGGCGAAGCGGCAATGCGCTGAGGCAGCACTCACTCGTGGGTTGTCGCGACGGCAGCGATGATGAGCCTCTGCGTCAGCGGCGCGAAGTGCGTCTCAGCAAGGGACCGCGACCCGCGTCTTAGGCAGGGCAGACGCACCATCGTCACGTGCACGTCCCCCTCACGTTTCTGCCACCGTCACGCAGACAAGCGTCTCGTGCGGGCACAGCATACTGGTTCCCTCCCCCCACGCACACTTTCGGAAAGCTCTGGCACAGCCACGGCGGACCGCCTCCCCTCACAATTTCGGAGCACTCTCCTCGTTACAGCAACTGCCCCCCTCCGGCCCACCGCATACTCTTGGAGAGCGCTCGCGCCACCACGGCGAACCGCCCTCCCCTCACAACTTCGCGACACTCTCCTCCTTTGCTTTCTTTTACTATTCGGTATTGCCGTCGTTCACTCGGTTACGACGGCAGCGCGGTTTCGCGTTATGAAACCGGCTTCTATGCGACTGCGTTCCTGGCGTGCTCTCTCGCGTGCTGTTCTTCTTGCAAGTCGCCGTGCGTTCGCGCCTGAACTGGGAAGCACAGACGCCGAGATCGCGCTACAGATGCCGAGTTAGCGAAGGCGGTTGCTGCCGGTTCTAGCGCCCACTTGGGGAGAGATGTGAAAGAGTGCGGACGAAACGATTTGTTCCTCCCAGTCATGCAGAACGTTCAGCGAGAAGTTCAGAAATACATGTGAGGTGCAACAGCCGATTCTCCGAAGAAGGCAGAGCCGCCAGCTCTGCTGTTTCTCCAGTCTTGCTGGGTCAATTCTGGGTCAATTCTTTTTCTTAACTTTCCCTTTGTTCGTGTTTGTATTCTCTTGAGTTGCCTCGTACATGCGTGTATGCATTCGTACATGTACTGTATCTTCTTTTAGAATGAACAACTGTGTTTTGTGTTTGTAATTTAGGGCTCTGGCTTGCTTTATTCGCTGCTGACCGCCAAAGGCGCGCACAACACAACAGCCCATAGTCACTTGTGATCAGGAGAGTGAACGACCCACTCTTTTTGCCCGACACCCCATCGAGGTGACAGATACAGATATAACGCGGTTGCCATACGCCGGAACCGAGCCAAACAAAAGCAACCTGTCGCCTCTAACATGTAGATACTCACACTGACAGAGAGGACGGGGCCAGCCTTGTAGAGCGCGTAACGGCTGCCCGCTTGGCTGATGTCGTATAGGTCCGACCCCGAGGGAAGCTGAATGTCGAGACCGGTCTTGATCAAATGGGCGAACCGCTCCATCCGGGTATCCGTACCACCCATGCACACGTACTACAGACGTAAGGGAAAGAGGCCATAAGACAAAGATCTCTACCATTCTTTTTAAAAAAGTTGCGAAAAGCGGGAAAGCTTTCCCTCATCAAAATTTCGTCAAACGTGCGTCAAACCCTTCGCTAAGAATGCGTTTAACCTTTGCTGAAAGTGCGTCCAATCAATTGTCAATCCTTCAAAGATCCAAATCCCAATCTAAGAATGAACCTATACGCGGCGATTTTTCGCACACTATGTAAACGCAACTACAGACGATATAAATGTACACCGATACGTAGTTTATGAGAAAAAGGTGTACTATTGTACTCGTACACCATAATCGATGCGTGTATTGTCTTATCTAGAACCGTTGCTTTTTCGCCGTTTTGAAGAAACCGTTTTGACACAATTGAGGCCCGGTTTAACTTATGCGCCGGGTGTCCAGAGATCATATCAGAGCTTTTCGGTCGACCAACCTGTTTAAGGGAAATGCGTAAGTTTTAAACATGACAATCTTTCTTGGGCTACTTAAACCCAGAAATTTTGTTCTGTCTGTATGTCTGTTTGTCTGTCTGTCTGCCTGTCTCTGACTCGATTTAGCCACCCGCCCAAAGAGATACAAAGTCAGCGCAATAGTCATATACTCACAGCGAAATCTAAACGTCTCAGTCCATTTTGTAAGTTCATGATTGTTCAACAACAACAAAACACTCCGCTAATATAAGACAGAAAATTAATACACAAGGGATATTTAGAGTGTTCCTTTGTAAAAAAATCATAGATGCTTGATTTCTGCGAAATGAAATACTACATCTACAGCGGAAAAAAAATACACACTGTCGCCTGCTGTCGTACGCGCCACTATAGCTTCTGGCGGCATTTTAAGAATTCAAGCCGTATCATTTACGAAAGGTTCCACTAGATAGGTTCCACGTTCTGCTGGAACTCACGCGGACTAGGGCAACAGGGCTCTATAAACATTCAAGTAGGGCGCCTCGATTCGAGCGCGTCTCCGCCGTACGGCAGCGCTGGCATTGGGGCACCCGGCCTGGAGCAGTGGAACGCGGTAAATTTAAATTAACCCGAGCAAACCTCTAGCGTGTTTGCCTTGGGAGTAGCGCGACGCAAGAGGGACAACATGAGAGGTGAGCGGGAAAGCGAAGGGAGGGATTTACAAGGCAAATGTCGACAAAGACTACCGCCTTTTGCCGATTTTTGCGATGAAAGGAGCAGAAACGCGGCCAATTTTTTTTTTTTTTTTTGACAGACGCCATTGGTCCCACTAAAAAAAGTTTTCGCTTTAAAACAACGTTGTTCAATTCCAAAGATCTAGCCTTAGGCAAATTATTCAGTTCCATTTCAGCAACGTAAAACGTTTTTAATCAAGAAATTGAAGAAATATTGATAAACGTACAAATTGAACGCTATAGAGATACGTGTAGAAGTGACGTAATGCGAGTCAGAACTAATATTAGATATCAGTTTGATAACTCCGCGTTAATCTAGAAGTGATACGCTCAAAAGCAAGCAGGTGCGCCCCTACAATCCCCAAGACATGTTTCTTGGCAACTACTTGCAATTACTTGGGTCAGGGGCATGAAATCCCATAAACAAGCGAAGTCATGGAGAAATCACCAAAAAGTGGCTGATGATTAGCCAGTGCTTCTTAATTGCAGAGCACTTTAGGGGCTCGCCTTGTCGTCGTAGCTCGCTCTCTGGACCCATGTAGAGCCACACGGTGTTCCGTCGTAGCCGCTGTGGTGGCGGCGTAACCCAGAGGCTTCGAAAGCCAAGCGGTTTATATAGTCATAAGCGTTCGAAAATCATGAACCACTGGCGCTTGTCATACATCTCCGGTTGTTTTAACGCACAAAAAAACTGTAGGTACATTTGAAGCAAAACTTACGTAATTACTCGGAAGCGCACACGTTCCCTCAGTTAAAAACGCTCGTTGGGTTGGTAATTTTTACGATAGTAAGGGGAAAAAAAGTGGCAGTGTAACGAAGCCACTAGCGGGAGGAACAGCAAGCACAAAAAGAACAGAACTCCCGCTGGCGGAGTTCCAGGCAGGGGGCGCGCGAGCACTGCGACGGCGGGAAATTTGAATTGGATTCGATGGTAGCAGCGAGCGGATAACGGCGCTACGGCCAGTAATGCTGAATCACTGCTCTGCACTTCCGACAGCTTCCACGTTGAGTGGAACGGCTTTAATTTTTTGTTTATTAACTGGTTTATTTGCTTGAAGTTTGCAATAAGTTTGTATCGCTGTTATCGGGACAAATTAGCCTTTTGAATAAAAGAAATTGTATTTTGTCTTCCCCGCCACTTTAACCTAAAATGTTTGCCGTTGAGTGAACTTAGTTTCAGCACACTCAATTCCATGAAGGCAACGACCAAAATCGCAACTAGCAAAGCAACTGCCGCTGCGGCTCAACAGGTAATACGCTGTGTAATACGTGGAGCGGTAGGTCTTTCTCTCGGAAGCTGTATCTTGTCACTCGACAATAACTACGTTTCTGCTCCGGCTATTGACCGTTTGCAAGGTCCGGAAGGATCTTCGCTTATCTCCCGCGTGCCATGTAATAATCAAACTGTGCGCCTGAAACTTTTTAGGCGCAATTTCTTCATTTATTAAAAAAAAACTAATGCCTTGTGCCCCTTGGTCTCTGTAAATTGCAATTCCGCAAGTTCACGGCATTTGAGACACAACTCACCACTAGGAGCAATTTCGCTTATCTACAAATGTTCTCCCAAGTTCTTCAAAGTGCCGAAGTTTATTTCCATGCAGCTAAGCGAAGACATTCCGGATAAAAGTAAAAAGGAGCGATAGAAATGACCGCCCTGAGGCGTTACGGTATATTGATCGCCGCATCATTTTTTACCTTTACGGGTTCTTTACCTTTACAGTTTTAAGCAACGGCGTACATACAAATGTGTGAGTAGCCTTAGAACGATTTATTGACTTTCTTTTATCCCACTCGACGGGACGCCCGTTCACATAAAGAAAAACCACGCTGCGCCACTTTCGACCCTTACAATTTTTTTGAAAGCATAAGTAGCGCGTGCAATTTTTTATGCTAATTATAGTAAACTTTATGCAGCTGTTACTTGTAACTCTAAACCAGAAAAGTGCCAAAAAACAAAGAAGTTTTAGTATCACGGAAGAGTGTTTTTTTTTACTTTCATCTTATTTGCATGGCCGCAAATACGCATGATGCGTTCATAAGCAGCAGCAGGTGTCATGCTCGCAGTGGTATCCACTCGGCGACAGTGTCATCTGTGACAATACAGTCGAAAAAATAAAGCGATCCAACATTACAGCCCACAGTTTTTAGAACTTGATAACCGAAACAACGGTTACCTTGACGTCTCCGAACATTTCCTTGAAGTTGTGAGTGCGCGTGGAGAGCGCGAGGTGGTAGAGGTAGTCATCCTTCAGTCGCTTAAGATTTGGGTTGCGAAGCTCGACATGGGCGTTCTTCTTCTTGTCGTCCGGTGACGAGGAGCTGCGAAGCATAGGATGTATTTATAAATTGCAATTATTTCCTGCAGAAAATATAAATTGTAACGATGGCAGTGGCAGTTGCTCTCCGGCCCTTAGCGACATAACCGATGCGAAATGCGGCTGCTTTCTAGCTTACGCCTGGACCGCTCACGGGTGTGTAGAACTTGAGTATCGTCAGCCATAAAACGGAACCAAAAGGCACCCCACCCCTTTCATACTGACGAAGCTACGACGACGAGGATATAGTCCCCTCAGCTCCCGCAAGATTTGGAAATCATAAGGTACGTACTAACATGCGGGAAAGACCGCACGGAACTGAGACCGTGGACTGCCGCAAAAGTTGTCGCGCAAAGAGCTTTTTCTTCCGCATGAGAATGAGTGTGGCGGGTTTCATTCGTTCTGCGGGTGCTGAACACGGGTGGCGCGGGGGGGAAACCCGTTAATCGGGGATTCCTCAAGCGATGTAAACGCCCCGGAACGCGATGACGTGCGAGACCCGAGCGAAACCGGCCGAAACACTAGGCCTACCAAAAACGATTAGGCCAGCATTCCAAAATCTTAGGCCACGCTCATCTCTTATAAAGAGAAATTGTGCTTTTTATGCATAGGTAAATACCTACAGCTAATTTGTCGTCTATTATCGATGCGAAGTCAGTCCAACGTCGCAGTTTATTTCACACTATTTCGCCTTGTTATTGTCGCGGAAGCTGTGAAGGCACGCCGCAACGGCTTTTTCACGAGTCATGTTTTTGACAAGTAAAAAAAAAAAAAAACAAAAAAAACATGGTGCCGTATTATCACGAAGGAAAAAAATACTCAGAATAGGCCATGACGTCCCCTTTGGGAAACCGCTCCGGCCATGTCAAGATGCCCATAGAGCCCAAGACCCTTTCGTATTCTCTGGGCATCTCGTATTCTCCGCCGCTGCTACCGTAAAAGACCTGCCGAATATAGCACGCCATGGCACGCGAACGCCGAAAAAACCGGCGTAAGCCGCGAAATCTGTTCGATACAAGCCGTGCTCGCGTTTTCCGCCGATAATTCGCAAGGCGCGTAGGTGGTGGCGCCGTGGGGTACCAGGAGGACAAAAACTCCCACCTCCCCTCGTGGGAACCCCTGTGTAGATGCGACGCATAGGCGGAGCGGCGAAGGGACCGCGTTTTATAGCGCGCATAACGTTGAGGGGACTGCGTAAGCCGGTCCCAGTCGATGACGACGTTGGCGTACTTGTAAAGCGGCGTGGACTCTAGGTGTTTGAGTCAAGCGTGGATGTTGCTTGGCCGGAGAACGGCACACCGGTTATATGCGCAGCGCGCCCGAAGGAGAGGAAACCGCGGAAGAGAGAGTACTGCACATGCGCCGGCCCCAGTGCGTCTGCCGCGGCTATGACGCGACGTGCCGCGGCTATAACGCAACACAACCCAACACAATCCACTTTATTCCAATCGAAGCCAAGCCAAGCCAAGCCAATCGAATCCAATCCAATGCCCCTCGCGAGAGAGTGTTCGCTGTCGGAGAGGAGAGGGGGTGAGCGGCGGAGAGCGCAGCTGGCGCGGCGAGGAGAATGGGGGAGGGGTGGACAACGCCGACGACGACGACGACGACGACGCCGGAGGGACAAGGGGAGTGAATCAGATGCTCTGCATCTAAAAAACACTTTAAGGAGGAACGGGAATCGGGGCACGACGCAAACATCCGAGCACGCACGCCCGCACGTTAGCCAGCAGCATTCGCGCGTAGTATTAGAGAGCCGTTTTCCCGTGATAACAAGCACAACATTCACCGAATGCATGCTATGTTCTAAAGGCTATCGTGCTTGATACACCGCGTGCAAGAGATTTCCAAGCGCTGCACGAAAACGACGAACCGAAACACGAACCGAACACAGTGCGCATGGTGTGTATTCTGATTTTTTAGTCCCTCGTCTTCGTGCAATGCTTTTAAATCCTTGCAAGTTTGTACCAACTCGTCTAAACGAGAACTCTGCTGTTAGTTTCCCCCTTTAGTTTCCGTCACCCTTACATGGCGTTTGTATACATATCCCGGTCGCAGATGTTCGTCGCTTTAGTCGTGCAAGGAACGATAACAACGTTGTTATAACTATTTTCCTCATGTTTGCGTTCTTACATAGCAAAGCAGGGGTAAGAGGGCGCAGGTATAACACATTTCAGTAGTAGGATGCTACGCTGAACTATAATCTGTTTTCAAAACCGACCGTCACCTGCTTTGCGCATCGTGCGTTGTGCAGGAGCGTTTTTCAATAATATGGGCTCACATTAAAGGGACACTGAAGTGAATTTGTCAAGCTCCCGTTTTTGCTTGCACTGCGTAGACTGGCTCAAATTAGCACACTTTTCGTCGTTTATCCGGTTGACAAATCGGTAATTATTTTACAAAGCGCGAAAGAAGAAAAACTACCATGCGCGGTTTGCGGCGGCCGCACCAACTAAGGCTGTGACGTTGAGAGGAGGGGCGCCGTGATTGGACGATGCCCAAGGTTAGCAATCACACAAGTTTCGGTTTCGGTTTCGGTTCTGTAAAACATAACCAATGGCTTTGTTGGATGGGCATTCTCAATATCTCAGTAATCATCGTACCGCGCTTCTGCCATGTTGTCGGCTGTAAAATGCACAAGATAAGCCTCCCAGGACGGCTTGTAGTCGTAGCATTCACTAGCCGAGACCTACGCAGTGCATGAACGCCCTCCGCGTACCGGCAGACGCCCAAATGTCATGCGCTTTTCCCCCATATTTGGAGCTTGCCTCCCTCATGCCTGTATCGTAAAAAGCGTGTTCGCACCAGGCCAAGGGTCTGTTCATTCTGGCCTGTGCCCACTGCCTGCAAGCAGTCGGTGCTTATGGCAACAGCACGCCAACGAGAACTCGCTAGCGCGCCAGTGCCAGCCTGCGCGCGTTTTGTGAACTAGTTCGTGTAGCCATGAACGTTGCGGCACCAAAAAAGGTGAACTCAATATAGAAAACATCGGCGGAAAACAAAAAAGTTAACTTACAAAAAAAAAAAAAAGCACGTACCCGCGGGGATTCGAACTCGTGACTCGCAAAACATTTGGGGTGAAATCCTAGCGCCCCAAACCGCTAGGCCACGGAGCGGGACGCGAATCCGTTGCTAATATAGGGTATATATTGTACAACCGGTTTACATTTTTATTCAGTTTTGGCATTTCAAGCCGCTTAGGTGACTATTTGTTGTACTGCGATCGTGCAGTAAGCGTCGCCCGAGTTTCCACAGTAGCTCACGTCTAGCAATTGCATTTCGTAGACGGAAAAGCGTTCGCAGATGCGTAGTCGTGCTGCTGACCGCTGTGCTTGTTCGCCCAGCGCAAAGAAGTGCTTCCCGCGCCCTAGTTTTACGCTGTACGGTAAAAATATCAGTTGATTTTATTTCCTTAGTACCTATATTGACTTCGCTGACTCTTCTCCCGCCTTCAAGAGGCCTTATATTTTCCTACTGGCGTACCAGTCAGCGAAGCGTCGCATGTGCAGCGCTTGTGAGAAGCGACCTTGACTTGGAGCTAGATACAGTGTACAAACAAACCAAGTAAAGAAAGGCACATTCTTCCATTCACAAACGTGTCCTGGCTTCGTTTCAACTAAGCGAACGAATTGCGACCAAGCAATTTTTTTTTAACCTCCTTGATTGCGACGACCCGCCGGCGGCCGGCGGACGAAACGCTGGGCCGACTGACTCTGTCGGCCGGGGAGCCGTGCAGTAGCGCAGCCGTGGCGCAGCCAATTGCCAGCTCATCCCCTCCTGACGTCACACGAAAACGCCACAGAAAATGGGCGAGCGTAAAGAGAGGAGGACAGCGTTTTCGAATTAGTTTTTCTACTAACTAAAGCGAAGAAAAAATGCCCGCCAGGTGGGATCCGAACGTCGTGGGTTCGGATCCCACCTGGCGGGCATTTTTTCTTCGCTTTCTTTCTTTCTTTCCAAATTCTTGATCTGTTTCAATGGCCTACCACAACCTCCCCTTTGCTTTCCGAGGTCTTCTTGACTGCCAATCCTTATTTCTGTGTTATTTCTACGAGTCCCTCATTTCCTATTCTGATTCGCTACATGCATAGCGAGGGCCTCTGTTCTGGCAGTCTTGGTGCCATAGGGAGCTTAAGAGGGTTCAACGCTGGTTGACCACTCTCGACATGTCGTAGACACTCGAGTCACGGCGCGGGGATTAAAAAGAAGGTCCCCTTCACCCCGAAAAGTCAGAGTGGCGCTGGCTACCACCCCCAAGCACAGGAACAAAATTACATTGACATAAATAACCCAGAAAGCGGGGGAGAAAATCGCCCCGCCGGTAGCGTAGTGGTTATCGCACCAGACCGGTATTCTGGAGGTCGTGGGTTCGGATCCCACGTGGCGGGCATTTTTTCTTCGCTTTCTTTCTTTCTTTCCAAATTCTTGATCTGTTTCAATGGCCTACCACAACCTCCCCTTTGCTTTCCGAGGTCTTCTTGACTGCCAATCCTTATTTCTGTGTTATTTCTACGAGTCCCTCATTTCCTATTCTGATTCGCTACATGCATAGCGAGGGCCTCTGTTCTGGCAGTCTTGGTGCCATAGGGAGCTTAAGAGGGTTCAACGCTGGTTGACCACTCTCGACATGTCGTAGACACTCGAGTCACGGCGCGGGGATTAAAAAGAAGGTCCCCTTCACCCCGAAAAGTCAGAGTGGCGCTGGCTACCACCCCCAAGCACAGGAACAAAATTACATTGACATAAATACCCCAGAAAGCGGGGGAGAAAATCGCCCCGCCGGTAGCGTAGTGGTTATCGCACCAGACCGGTATTCTGGAGGTCGTGGGTTCGGATCCCACCTGGCGGGCATTTTTTCTTCGCTTTCTTTCTTTCTTTCTTTCCAAATTCTTGATCTGTTTCAATGGCCTACCACAACCTCCCCTTTGCTTTCCGAGGTCTTCTTGACTGCCAATCCTTATTTCTGTGTTATTTCTACGAGTCCCTCATTTCCTATTCTGATTCGCTACATGCATAGCGAGGGCCTCTGTTCTGGCAGTCTTGGTGCCATAGGGAGCTTAAGAGGGTTCAACGCTGGTTGACCACTCTCGACATGTCGTAGACACTCGAGTCACGGCGCGGGGATTAAAAAGAAGGTCCCCTTCACCCCGAAAAGTCAGAGTGGCGCTGGCTACCACCCCCAAGCACAGGAACAAAATTACATTGACATAAATACCCCAGAAAGCGGGGGAGAAAATCGCCCCGCCGGTAGCGTAGTGGTTATCGCACCAGACCGGTATTCTGGAGGTCGTGGGTTCGGATCCCACCTTGCGGGCATTTTTTCTTCGCTTTCTTTCTTTCTTTCCAAATTCTTGATCTGTTTCAATGGCCTACCACAACCTCCCCTTTGCTTTCCGAGGTCTTCTTGACTGCCAATCCTTATTTCTGTGTTATTTCTACGAGTCCCTCATTTCCTATTCTGATTCGCTACATGCATAGCGAGGGCCTCTGTTCTGGCAGTCTTGGTGCCATAGGGAGCTTAAGAGGGTTCAACGCTGGTTGACCACTCTCGACATGTCGTAGACACTCGAGTCACGGCGCGGGGATTAAAAAGAAGGTCCCCTTCACCCCGAAAAGTCAGAGTGGCGCTGGCTACCACCCCCAAGCACAGGAACAAAATTACATTGACATAAATACCCCAGAAAGCGGGGGAGAAAATCGCCCCGCCGGTAGCGTAGTGGTTATCGCACCAGACCGGTATTCTGGAGGTCGTGGGTTCGGATCCCACCTGGCGGGCATTTTTTCTTCGCTTTCTTTCTTTCTTTCCAAATTCTTGATCTGTTTCAATGGCCTACCACAACCTCCCCTTTGCTTTCCGAGGTCTTCTTGACTGCCAATCCTTATTTCTGTGTTATACATACATACATACATACATACATACATACATACATACATACATAATACCGCGAACCATACATTGGGTTTGTTTATTTATGCTTTGCTGTTACCGCCTGGCTGTGCCGGTCTGTTTTATCTGTGTGCCAAGGGACGCCCGTGTTCCATTCTTTCTTTCTATGCCGCATGTGTTATCTCTTCTGAAAGGGAGAGTGTTCAGAAATAACGTCAACAGTCTAGAATAATCTTCTCTGATCTGCAGTGTTGTGGGTGCAATTCGACTGTTCGAGAAGCCCTCGCGCCGAGAGCTAAATGAGCGCAGACCAGACGCCGCGGCTTTCGACTCGCCGACGCTCGCCTGCACACGTCACTTTGTTGACTGCTGCTTCGCCGCCTGTGTATTCTTTGAGTTGTCAGGGGAGCACAAGTTCGCTCCAATAAACGTGTTTTCCTTCAAGACAACTGCGTCGTCTTTGGCTTCGTGACAATACATACATGCGGGCAAACATACATACATACATACATACATATACAGATACATACATACATACATACATACATACATAAATACATATACACACAAACAAGCTTCTAGTCAGATAGTCCTCCTAGGATAAGGATTAGAAAGAATCAATGAAATGTATGAAAGTAAGCCGTCCACGTCTGGGGTTAGAAGTCTTTTGTTGTCTTTTGAAAGCCTACGTGCACTGCAAAAGCTAACTGAAATAATTAGCATGGCGACTTCACGGGAATATTATCATCCCCGCAAATCATCATCAAGAGCAGCCACGATCCAATAGATAAACATGGAACCAACGTTCGTGATATCGATGGAGACGCAATGAAACAGCGGTGGCATCCGGAAGTTGGCCGAATTGAAATAAAACGCGTGAAATGTCCCTACCATTTCTGTCACATCGAGAGGTCGTCCAATGTTCTGGTTGCCACGCCATCGCAGGAGTGGCAAGCAAGTGGTGGGGCCTTCTAACGGAGTACACGTTTTCTCCAAGTGGGGTTCCGCTCGTCGTTGCTCACAACGCAACTCAGCAATAAGGCAATAACCAATGAACGGGAAATAAGTTCCCCGTAGTTCGGCTAGTGCGCCTGCTGTGGCCGTTGTTGCAGTGAGCGCGCCTGAAACGTGTGGCTCTGCCCCTCGCCGAATGTGCAATGACATTGAAAGTGTCGCCCCCTCCCCTTTAAAGCTGCCTTCAGCGGTGCATGCGGAGTGATACCAGTGACTACAAACTAAGCGACACTACCAAACAATGGCACGCGCTCTACTGAAGACTGCGTTACCTTCTCAGGCTTAACTGATGTGTCGCTCATGCTTCGAAAGTGAACATCCGCGCAGTAATGGGAAGCCGTTTGTAGGCCGAGTACAGAGCATTTGTTCCTGTGAGCACTAAAAGGTATTGTCGATTGTGCCGGCAGCCGGTAGGAGCACCGCACGGAGTTTCTCCCGGAAGTCGCCTAGGATTGGCTACGCGTGCCACCTGGAGAGTGCTTGGGACCAATGCTGCACTTGGGAATTGGGCTAGAATAATTTAAGTTTTATGTTAGGTTACGTTAGGTTAGCTTATATTGGGTAAGGTGGGCTTGGTTAGTGTATATATGTTACGTTAGGCCCTAACTTTTGTCACTGCTGGCGATGTGCCGAGAAAACAACAAAACGCTCATTTTCAAGGCAATTTCACGTGGTTTTAGAAGCGGATGGGACGTGAGCGCCGGCAGAATTATGGCCAGGCATCCCTCCTTGCTGCCGCAGGGCAGACCACAGCACGTAAGTTACTAAGACAAGTTCGGGGCATTGCGCTATGGCATTAGCATAATGCTCATGCTTCCTTATGCTCAAGTGGTCTGTCTCTGGTGAGCATCAGCAGCAGATAGGGAAGTGCTGCTGCCAAGGGCAGACGCAAAATATTGTTCATACTCTTGATTTGCCCGTGGTGTTCTCATGTCTGTACTTCTCTGAAAGCATCGCGGCGCTGGTAGACGAAGCTGTGGAGGGAGAGACGACAACACTCCATTATTCTCCCTCTTCCTCATCTACAATCGCTGACACGTTTTCGACGTTCCAGGACGAACTGGCAAAACAATCCCCATAAACATCCAGCAAAGATCACGATAGGAACAAGCGCAAGCGGTACTGCTTTGGGCGAAGTCGGCCTCTGCGTTACGGAGCTAGGTAACCATCGAGCAACAGGCCATTCTCTACACTTTCCCACGTCTGATCATGTTGTTTCCTCTTGTTTTGATACCACAATATCGCATGAACTCTGAAGCACATTTCTGGCCGCAAACAGAACTCCTTAGTATCCTGATTGATTGATTGATTGATTGATTGATTGATTGATTGATTGATTGATTGATTGATTGATTGATTGATTGATTGATTGATTGGTAAAGGTTTAACGCTCCGACGCTACACAGGCGATGAGGCGCGCTGTAGTGGACGGCTCCGGGTTTATTTTGACGCCCTGGGGATCTTTAACGGAGGTCTAAATCTCGAACACAGGGGCGTTTTTGCTTTTCGCCTCCACCAGAAAAGCGGCCGCCTCGGCCGGGGATCGTGCCGTCGTCCTTGGGCTCACCGGCACAGCCCCTTAGCCACTGAGCCATCGGGGCTGGTTCTTTTTCACCATCACCATCACCACAACCAGCCTATCTACGCCCACTGCAGGGCAAAGGCCTCTCCAATTAATCTGCAATTATCCCGGTCCTGTGCTAACTGCGACCATTTTATTCCCGCAAACTTCTTGATCTCATCTGCCCATCTAACGTTCTGCCGCCCCCTGCAGTGCTAGCCTTCTCTAGGGATCCAATCTGTTACCCTTAATGACCAACGGTTATCTTGCCTTCCCATACATGTCCTGCCCACGTCCATTTCTTCTTCTTAATTTCTACTAACGTGTCCTTAACACTAGTTTGTTCCCTGACCCACTCCGCTCGATCTCTTCTTGTTCCTGAATGTTACACCTATCATCTTCCGTTCCGTTGCTCGTATAAGTCGTCCTCAATTTAAGTTGGATCCTCTTAGTGAGCCTCCAAGTTTCTGTCCCGTTGGTGAGTAGCGGAAAGATGCAGCTGTCATACACATTCTTCTTCAGGGACAAGGGTAGGCAGCCACCATTATCTGAGAATGCCTGCCGAATGCACTACACCCCATTCTTATCCTTCGAATTATCTCTCCCTCATGGTTGGGATCCGGGATCACAACTTGGCTTAAGTAGATATATTCGCTTACCACTTCCACTGCATCGCCACCTATCTCAAACCGCTGTGCTGTCCCGAGGTTATTGATCATTGCTTTAGTTTTCTGCACATTAATTTTCAGGCCCACAGTTCTACAGTTTGTTCAGTGCGGAAAGCATGCTTTGCAATTCGTCCCCCGAGTTACCTAGCAAGGCAACGGCATTAGCAAATCTGACGTTACTGAGGTATTCTCCAATAGCCCTTACTCCCACCTTTTCCCAATCGAATTTTCTGAATACTTCTTGTAAACATGCTGTGAATAACATTGGAGAGATTGTGTCACCTTCTCTGACGCCCTTCCTTATAGGTATTTTGCTGCTCTCCTTATGGAGGATGATGGTAGCTGTGGACCCATTATAAATATCCTGTAGTATTCTTACAGAATGCTCATCTACACCCTGGTTCCGTAATGCCTAAATGACTGCTGAGGTTTCGACCGAGTCAAATGCTTTCTCATAATCTATGAAGGCTATATATAGGTGTGCAGTACACTCAGCGCACTTCTCTATCACCTGATTGAACGTGTGATCGTCCTCCATAGTATCTGATAATTATCACATCACCTAAGGATAGGGCTCCAGCCAGTTTCTTGAGGCTGAAGTTTGACGCATACCCGGACATCGCAAAAATTTGTGATGAGGGTTGCCTTCGACACGGCGTGACAGTAGCAAGCTACAAATATTTAGATAGTACTACTTCAGATTGACTTAACCAAGTCAATGAAAATATTTGCTTCTAGCCATAATCAATGCTAGCGGTCGTGAATAGAACTCAACTGAAATGCAATAATGACAGGGGTGTTATACATACCGCACCGAAGTCTGAGAAACGCTGCGCTTTTGGTCAGCCATGGCGAGCGAAACAACCGTCTTCGTCTTTCACGCGCCGATGATCTTTTTCCTCTTCACTCCTAATAATCGTTCCTATCCCCAAAAACTCATCCGGTCACGTACAATCCATTCTCGTCACATGCATCCAATACGGCTAAGCAGTAACTTTAGCATAATTCATCGAATTAAGCGAAATATAACGTTACGAGTAAAACAGTTAGGTAAACCACAGAAAGGCGGTGAGAATTTCAGGGTCAGTGGCGGTTCTTACTTATTTCAAAGATCATTTTTTGATAGATCGTCTATCTAACTATAACTTGGAGCATACTGGCTCGCTGGTGACTGTTCAAAGCAGAATACAGAGACTTCGCTGAGGAACGCCTTGCTGCCAACGCACAAAGTCAGTCGTTGCCCAGCAGAGCGTTGTGATGTGTTGACGGTTGGCGTTCGCCAATGCTTCCTCCATCCAGCAGGATCCTCCTGCAGGATCCTCCATTTCTTTTTAAAGGTTATCTTGGCAGTAGTTGGTGGAGACACAGATAGTGGTGCCAGGTGATTCGGACTAAACCAACACTCTTATAAGATGTGCTGGAGGATGCCTAATTTTTCACAGAGTAGGCTTGCCTATTATTTCACCTCGACGCCAAATGTTAATTGGTAAATTGGTAAATGGTAAATGAGCGTCAGGCGGCAGTGTTCATAAATATTGGCAAATCTCCTTCCGTCGGAATATAGCAATTTTGAGTGTGGGTATGTTGGCGTCGCAACCAAACCTGATTTGGTGATTGCAGTGTCTAGACTGCAGTCCGACGGCTCTCCAGCTCAGCCATGACGACATTGGAAATTTTAAAACTTGGCTAGCGCATGGAAGAGCGTCGGCGGTTATGGTGCAGGTGTTCTCTCTTAGCTTCCTGATTCAAAAGACGGTGGTTGGCGTCCGGCTCTTGCCTCCTATTTTTGTTACATCTGTAGTTTCAATTATAGTTTGATGGCTTCGGTTGCTTTTAGGTGCTTTAAATGACTGCTTTCTCTTTGTTAGGTCATGTTAGGTTAGGTTGCGTTACATTACGTAAGTGAGAGCGAAGTAGTGTCAGACGGAGCATTTTTTGCTGCGAAAAGCTGGTGGATGTCGCTTCAGTTGAGTGCCTATAGTACCTTCGGAGGGCACTCTAGAGAGCCACAAAAAATATTTGAACTTGTGTAGTGGGATGCGTGCTTGACTCGCAATATAGAGGCCCGGGTTGGATTAACAAACCCACATATATCCATAATTGGGGCAGGATTTTTTTTCAACAAACCAGAAAAAGCTTATATTATTTTACTTAACCAGGCCATAAGCAGCAGTTTTCAAGATATTTTACGGCGGAACAACGCGGAATTTATTTTTAAAAAAGTGGGACACATGCGTCACACTGACACGAAATTGACCTTCAAAAAGTAAGGCGCATTTGTCCCAATGCTTCCTCAGGGCTCCTAGTTTACTTTCGGACGGTATGAAAAGCTCCAAGACACGTTGAACAGAGCCGCGCATTGCACACAGAACACAGAAGGTTGGTGCGCGTTTCTTTCTTTGCAGTCGAGCACCAACGACACCACCTCCTTTTCGAAATCTACTGAGGGTGATGCCCGGTTCCCAGAAATCGGTCTTAATCCGCAGCCCTTACCAGTTTTTGGCCACTTTGTCCCCTTTTTTGTTGACTCGATACGGGTGATTGCAGGGCCCATTGCATGTCTGGCCGTTTATCAGCTGGCAACCGAGGACGAGCCGGAAACACAAGCAGCTCATTTCATTGCTATTGCTGCGTCGAGAAGAAATAAAAAAATCCAGGACTTCTTAGATCATCGATCTACCGAGTATGCGTTCCTTCTTTGTCCGAACTTGTCGAGTCCAACCATCCAGGCGCTATAGTCAGCGACTACTTTTGAGCATTGGACTAATATGGATGAGGCATTGGAAAGCTTCATATAATCGTCCTTAGTGTCGCTGAAGTGATGAAAATTGAACAACACGTGTACGCATTTTGTGTCCCGCCACTGGAAAGCTGGGACGCTCCCTTTCTCTCGACAGATATACTGCCCGTTCTGTAGCTTGTTCTCTAGTTTGATTTTATCAGGTAAATCTTTGTGGTTTGTATGAACCAGCCCTGCGGCCAAAATGTTCTTTTCTTTCAAAGGCCCCCATTAGGTGTGTCGAGGTAAAAAAGTTATGAAAATGTAGCTGCGTGCCAGCCCCTACTCCCCATATGATCAAGAGCAGAACATGCTCTCCGAGATCTACGCTCGCTGGTAGGTCTGCACCTTTACTTTCGTAGACCTGGAATTCAATCAGGTACCATGTATGGGAGTCGGCTGTGCACCACTCCTTGTATCCCCGCTTTATAGGTAACATCTCAAGGTACTGCTTCAATGAGGACAGGGCTTTGAAGCGTGTCATACCTTCATAAATGGCTTGGTGCGCTGATGGAGTGTATTGTGTCTTGAAACAATCATTCAGTGCATGAATGAGGGGGCGCACACTCGCCAATCGGTCGTACCATCCTTTATTTTTAATAGCCGAGCTGCGTAGCAAACCGTAATTTTTCATGTCCGAAGTTAAAAATACCAAGAAATTGCCGAGCACGCGCACGTGAGCGCGGACGTTGCGGCGACCGCTCTGCAGTTAACAAAACTAAGAACATGCCTAGTGCTCGTGTGTGCGTGCATCCGGACGACGGCCCAGCGTCCTTCTCACGTACAGGGACATAACATTACTGCCTCCTCCTCAGGAACCTACTTTCCCCGCATCCTTCACTTACTCCGCTGGCAGCGCACATGTGGTGGATCTTAGAAACACACAATTTCCCACACCGCACTCTCCCTGTGCACACCCACCCAAACCAATTCGCCTCCCCTCACTGCCTCTCGTGTGGCGCGCTGGACACACTCTTCCACTCCCAATGGAGTGTCCGCACGACCCCTTCCTCAATTTTTCCTCTTCCTCTCACTGGGAGCGGGCTCTGGGGAACTCTGACCTGGAAATTTAAGAAATCGTCTAGGCCATAGCCCTGGATGTCGCGGGGGCCCTTTGGGCCCTCGCCATCCCCCTACCCTGAACCAAATGTTGACCAAAGTGGCTACTACTACTGCTTCCCTGCGCACCTTTGTGAAACCAAGCATACCAACTTAGGGAGATTGGCCAAGTCCCGGCGACCGTCCGGCAGTAAAACAAAACACGGAAATGCCGAGTGCTCAGTGTGCGTGCCCTGCTCACGTTTGTGAAGTCAAGCATACCCACTTAGGGAGATTGTCCAAGATTGCGGCGACCGCACGGAAGGTAAAAAAACCAAGACAATGTTGAGCGCTCGTGAGTGCGTGCTTCGAGGCGACCGCCCAGAGTCCCCGGCGCCCGTTTGTCAAACTAAGCAGATACCCACGTTGGAATATTGGCCAAGATTGGCCAAAAGGATTTCCAGCGTTCGCCGTAATCGTGGCAACATTTTCTCGGTACCAAAAAGAGACGTCTTTGCGCACACCCCTCCAAGGTTATGCCCAATGATTATCACTTCCAAAATAATGAAAGCAGTTTACACTTATAGCAACAATGATAGAGTAAAGCTCGTTGCGGCAGCGAAGAAGTAAATCGGGTGCAACCATGGACTTAAAGCTTTGCAATGGCCGTGAAGATTGCGTACAGCTTAGCTACCTTCAAGTCTTATGCGTTAGCGTGAGCTTCCAACATTTTTTAACAGCGAAGCTGTTCATGAAATCGTAAATGGTCGTGGCCGCAGTTAAAAATACCAAGAAATGGTAAGGAATTGTAAATCGTAAGGTTGCAGAACGCGCGCACGTGAGCGCGGGCCTGGCGGCGGCCACCCGACAGTTAACAAAGCCAAGAAAATGTCTAGCGCTCGTGCGTGCGTGCCTCGCCACGACTGCCCAGCGCCCCCTGCACTTGATTATCAAGACAAGCATACCCACTTAAGCTGCGGGTGAAAGCTGTGCGGCGCGTCGCCGCTGGCGGCCGTCGGCAGGGCGGCACGGCAAGTTCGACGCTAGTGTGCACGCGCCTTTAAGGACATTGGCCCAGATTACGACGATCACCCGGCAGTTAACAAAACCAGGAAAACGTCTAGCGCTCGTGTGTGCGTGCCTCGCAACGGCTGCCCAGCGCCCGCTGCGCACGTTTGTCAAGCCAAGAATACGCCTTAGGGAAATTGGCCAAGATTGCGGCCACTGCCCGGCAGTTAAAAATCCAAGAAAACGCCGAGCGCTCGTGGGTGCGTGCCTCCCGGCCACGTTCAGCGTTCCCGGCGCACGTTTCTCAAGCCAAGCATACCCCTTTTAGCCAAATCGACCACGATTGGCCAGAAAATACTCCAGCGTTTGTCGTAATCGTGGCAACCGTTGCTCGAAACGAGAAAGACACGTATAAGCCCCTCTAAGGTGTTGTCTAATGATTATCATTTAAAAAAATGTAGGAAGCTCACACTTGCAGCAACAATGATGGAGCCAAGGTCGTTGCGGCAGCGAAGAAGTAAACCGGAGGCAATCGTCGTCGTGATGGTCGTGAAGGTTGCGTACAACTTTGCTACCTTCAAGTGTGACCTTCATTTTTTCTTTGCTTAGATCAGTGAGGTCCAAACAGTTCATTATGGCCTGAAAACGCCTGAACGACGTAACCTTAGATGTTTCAGCACAATTGAAAAAAAAACTGTGTACTGCTCCAGTAAAGGTAAATTTGATGTCTGGGGTTGGTGATCATCAGCAGCAGTATGCCGGAGTGTGCACAGAGTTCATCAATTGTAGGCTCTTTTGAACTCTGTCGGCCTTACTGCTTTGCAAAGCGGTGTGTCAGTCACCAGTATCTCCATGCATACTTTGTCAAAAAAAAACAACAGCAAAAGCTCGCAAGGCATCGTCGGGAGTTTTATACTCCGTTGTGAGTCCAACATTTTCGGAATCGATTTCTTGTTTGTGTAATGAATTTATGGCCACAGATAGATGGTTCTTTTTTCAGATTAGAGAAACAATGATTTCCCAACTCTGAAATTCTGTTAGGAGTGGTATGCCGCATCGTGGGCCAAATGGCAAGACGCAAGAAAATTGAGAATGTGAGTTGTGTAATAAAAATAAAAAACTATAGTTTACAGCCGATTTGTTTGCAAATTAAAAATTGGCAAAAAAATATTTGAAAATGAAACGCCATTTGTTTACTGCATATAAATATAAATGTTCGCAGATACGGGCCTGCATGAACATAACTTAAAAACGTGAAGGCGTGTTTGATGTCGCCAAAAATACAACGCATTAAAAGGTAAATTGAAAGCAGTTAAGTAATTGCAGCGTCCAGTTCGTACCCGTGAGAGTGCCTTTTCGTAGGATAGTATGTAAATTGTAAATCAGGAGTAAGCCGCCCACATACCAAATATAATTCATTGTACTTCGCCCAATATGATTACCAAAGGCCTGACGTATTGTTCACGCACAATCCCCGTAATAATGACATACAGAAGCTCATGCGTTCATGCAGTATTAAACAGTAATGTCACCAGCACAGCCATTACAATGGTAATGTAGGCATGCAATTAGGTTAGTTTCGGCTGAAGAAAATATGCTGAATACGCTTTCCGCTCTGTGACAGAATTGGACTAAACGTAACCTAATGTATGCAAATATAAGCGTGCGTAGCTACAGGACCAAAAATCTCGGGGTTGAAATTTACAAACATTAACCCTTCTTTTCCAAGATATGTTGTTTTCAACGAACCTTAGGGGGCTCACTAAACGGTGAAACTAAGTATAGCCAACAAACTTGCATGAGCAAAAATAGAAATATATTCTTGACGATGGCCAATTTGTTATGTCTATCTTTTCCTTCTCGATGCGGACTTTCGAACTAAAAAAGCCCTGTCGTGCAGACGACGATGTAAATGTTAAAGATAGCTAACAAAGGAATTAGTATTATCAGTTTCACAGCAAGCTTAAGTTCTCTTGGGCGTACGATGTTTCCGCGAATACAAGCAAATACAAACGCGCTACAACAATGGCCTCCCAAATGCACCTGAATGTTTCGCTGGCTGGAAATTGCACCGGGCATATTTATTCGCCCTTTCGGGCGTTACAAAAATCATGCAACCCTAAGTCTAAAGACGGCGATTCTTAAACGCGAAGCTTTCCCGTGATGGATTCTTTGAATGGCCAATCCAGTTCTGCGAGTATGTGCTACTCTGGAGGTACGCACCACTTTCCCAGAATACCCACAGAAACTCTCGGGTGTGCACTCCGTAGGCGTAACGTGTAGGCTTGTGGCGTACGGCGGGAATCGATACCTGCTGCTCGGCGTTCAGTGACAAATTTTGTGAGTGTTTGCCGGTTTACGGAAAGTGTGAATAAGCTTCACAATTAGTATAGTCGCAAGTATCTCATGCCCACAGTTTTGCTCAGAATGTGCATTCAGCTTTCATACCTAGTAGTAATGAATTTGAGCTTCAGGATATAATTAAAATGATGCGCATAACGAAATCACCAGGAATCGATAATATCAGAATAAGAGATATCGTTCATAATTTTGAAACACTGAAAAAGTTACTACTCTTCATTATCAACGAAATCTTTTTAACTGGAAAAATACCGGATCCGATGAAAGTAAGCATGGTTAGGCTACTGCACAAAAAAAGGAACAAAGAAGGATTACTGTAACTACCGGCCAATTGCAATACTTTCATGTATGACATCCATAACGGGAAAAGTTGTGTATAAAAACATGAATTCTTTCTGTACAAAATATAACTGTCCAGTTCGGTTTCCGCAGTGGAATAAGCACGATCACACTATTAGAGGACTTTAATGACTTTATCTGCCATGAACTGGATAATAATAATTTTGTTCTTTCGTTGTTTCTTGATTTACAACAGGCGTTCGGTACCGTTGACCATCAATTATTATTGCACAAATTGTACGATATTGGAATCAGAGGCCCATATTTGTCGTTCTTTAAAAATTATTTTTTCAATCAGATGCAATGTGTAAAAGTAGGTGTTTATTTAACTAAAAACAGGGCAGTGAATTTTGGTATTCCACAGGGTGCTCTGCTAGGCCCTCTAATGTTTAATATTTATGTTAATGACCTTGCAAAGGTACCACTACAATCCAAACTTTATATGTACGCTGACGACATGGTCTTAGCCTTTCCGAATAACTTGTATGATGAAGCTGCAAGAATTTTTCAGACTCATATATGCCATTTGCTCGATTGGTTTGTTTCTAGTCGTATTTTCTCTAATAAATAAAAAACGACACTACTTTGCTTTCATAACCCACATAAGTGGCTCACACTATCTAGGCCTATGTATCTACACGATAGTGGCTGCCGTCAGTGCTTCTGCCCAACTGTGCCACGAGCAAGTACTGTTAAGTACTTAGGTTTAACATTCGATGAGACACTAGCTTGGGACACGCACATTCAAGAAGTGGCGAAGCGCTTGCGGGTAGTGTTCAGTTACCTTTATTCCTTACAATTTACATCAAATAGCTCAATAAGAAAAATGGTGTACAAATTATTGGGAGAATTAATAGTACGATACGGGTTAACTATCTATGGTCATGCCTCACAATACCGGCTAAACATATTAAACCCTATAATAAAACGAATATCTCGCAGCATTTCATATGGAACACTATTTCAAGGAGAAGACAAAGATTTAATAATGCCTCAACTAGAAATGTTGTCTGTTGACAAACAGTTTGCCTTTGATGCACTTTGCAAACATTTTTTTTTTCAAATACCTTTAAAGTGGAGAACAAAAAACAAATACCTTTGCGTCGTATTGAAACGTATGTAATTCCTCGCGTTTATACCAATTACGGGAAAAGAACACGATACTACTATGTACCTTCTCTTATTAATAAACTTGAAGTAGACGCTTCCCTTCATAGTTTGAAAAAAATAAATTGTTCTTGCGCCTATGGCCAACCGAAATTCCTTGATTATTTACTATACACCCGCACACTTGGCATGGTCATGCACGTATTGTATATGTTTCATAATAAGTTGTGTATTTAAGTTTGCATTGTATATGTTCTTCCGTTACATTATGTTAGTTAACCTTTCTTTTGTTTTATCTGTGTTGTCGAACAGTAATTGTTGTCCGGCCAGAGGAAATTCCCTCCTTTTATTTACCTTTGTATATTTTGTGCCCCGTGCACGAAGTTGGGCTGCCCAGCCAGCTCACAAGCATAATTGCTTAAGTGGGCTGGAATGTATAATGTGTACTTTTCCTGTAATAATGGCTAGTGTTCAGAGCGTCGGTGCATCGAAGACGACACACTCAATCGCTGCAACACCTCTCCGACCTCCCACGCACCTGCCGCCAAGCGCGCCAGCGGCAATGACATCTGCGACGCCTCCACAGCCTACCTTGCTTGCCACCGCTTCAGTAAACGTAACGACGAAGAGCAAGGAACCAGCCTTACTTGGATCATCTGACTCGACGGGCCTGGTTGTTGTAAATTCACCGAAGCGCCACAAGCTTGTTTTCGTGTCGAAACTAAGTCCAAGTACGACGACGGGGCAGCTCCAAGCCCACCTGTCTTCAGTGAACGTTGAACCGCTATTCTGCCACCGACTTAAGACCAAGTATGAAACGTATGCATCGTTCTGTGTCGGTGTCGACGACATGTACTTTCAGCGTTTATGTGACCCCTGTACCTGGCCCCCGGACTGTTTGGTCAAGCCCTTTCCAGGTAGACTTCATTCGGACATGATTCTTTCCCCCAACACCAACTCCGTTCCACTCGATGGCAAAAAGTAACGCTAGCTTTGAAATATTGTATTAAAATGCCCGCGGGCTTCGTACTAAATCTTTTGAGTTTTTCGCGAATGCTCTGTCCTCTACATACCAAATCATTGTTATCACAGAAACTTGACTTTCAAGCGACATTTCCTCCGCTCAGTATTTTCCTCCTAATTATCAAGTTTATCGTGCTTACAGAAATTCGGCAGGTTCTAAGAAAAAAGGCTGAAGTGTTCTTGACGCGGTAGAGAGATCGCTGCAATGCGTTCGACGTCCGGAGCTTGAAACGCAAGGGGAATGTGTCTGGCTTGATGTGCGCCTCCTTGAAGGCAAGAGGCTCCTTATTGGGCCCCAGCTTTCTATGTTCCTCCTGATACCACCCCTTCGGTGTTCAATAGTGTCCTTTCTTCTGTCGAGCAAGCATCTACACTTAACAGCAATCACAAGCTGCTTGTCTTGGGCGACTTCAACACACCAGGCGTTGAATGGGATAACGATACCTTTTGTCACTACAGTTATAACAATGAACAACAGTGCAGCATGATTTTTGATTTCTCAGCATTTACTTCTTTGCACCAGTTAAATCGTACCAAGAACTGCAGGGGTAGCATTTTAGGCCTTTGTTTCACGGACATTTCAAATGCGCAAGTTTTTCATTCGGACATTGGTGTTGTCCGTCCTGATAAATATCACCCTCCACTTCTCATTTCCGCATCTTTATCCGTACAGCGTGACATAGCTCCATCCTCATACTCTACCCCTCACCGTTATTTCTTTAGGCGGGGTGACTATGTAGGTGTATACAAATATATTTCCTCTGCCGATTGGTTCACCGTCTTGATCTACTCGGATGTTGACGCGCAAGTCGACTGCTTCACTGAAATTATAAAGAATTGCATGGACCGGTTTATCCCAAAGAGCAAAAACTCGCACAAATTTTCTTTTTGGTTCTCCAATGAACTCCGAGCTTCCCTTAAGATGGAAGATCGCGCACATAGAAAGGCACGTGACTCTTGCTTCGATAAGTAGAAGGAAGAGTTTCGAATTCACCGTTAAACGTGTAAAAAGCTCTATAAAAAGTCTATATTTCCTACCTTGAGTCCGTGGAGATTAGTGCAACGCGTGACCCTTCAAAATTCTGGCAGTTCGTTTGTTCCCACTCAAATAACGCATATGATCACATTCTTTTAGTTGATTCTTCCGGGCTGAGGTAACTGATGTAGCCAATGCCTTCGCGCGTCACTTTGGTAATACTTGCGCACCTCCCAGATACAATGAGACATCTTGATTTATCAACAGCGTGCGTGTGGCAAATTCAGTTCTTCTTGATGAGAAGCTTCTACTTGAAAGCCTCAAGCACATGAAACCTTCTTTGTCGTTTGGCCCAGATGGCAATCCTGCGGCCATACTTAAAGCTTTTAAGATATTCTACTTCATGTTCTAACATCTACATTTAATAACTGCTTAACTACTAACACAATTCCAGCTGCATGAAAAATTTCTAGAATATATCCTATCTTTAAGTCAGGCAACCGCACAGATCCAACGAACTACCGGCCGGTTTCAATCCTCTGTGCCGCGTCAAAACGTTTTGAGTCCTCGTTACACACAGTTTTGTCTTCGTGCGTAAAAAATGCGTTGTTACCCGATCCGCATGGCTTTATGACTCGGCGGTCAACGACAACCAACCTTACCTGCTTTATGACGCATGCATCCAAAGCAGTCACAGACCGAGGCCAGATTGACGCAGTCTACTGTGATCTAAGTAAGGCTTTTGATCTTGTTACTAATCCACTGTTGCTCAAAAAACTGCTGCTATGTGGTGTCAATGCTCCGGTAGTTGCCTTACTAGGCAGCTATCTTCTTTTCTTAACAGACGCTGTTATGTAAGTGTAAATGGCCAAAGATCTCTCGACTACATTCCTATCAGCGGCGTACCTCAGGGGTCCGTTTTGGGGACTCTTTTGTTCTCTCTTTTCATTAACGACGTATCTACCTATATTAAGAGCTCGTTTTTCTTTTGTGTGCTGACGATATAAAGCTTTACAAAATAATTAATTTCCCAGAGGACTGCCTCGCCCTTCAACATGACATCTCATCTTTCGCGCTCTGGTGCGCTGAGCAGGGATTAATTCTTAACTCTAATAAAACCAAAGTTATCACCTACAGCCGGAAAACACATTCATTCCGATTCTCTTACACGTATAATAATGCTCGTCTGTCAAAAGTTTCCGAAGTTAGAGACCTTGGAGTGCTGTTCGACAGTTCCCTCAGTTTCACTCCCAATATACGACAGATCTTCGGGCGGGCCCTCCGCTCTCTGGGTGCGGTGGGCAGCTTTACAAGAGATTTCACTTCCCCTGTTCATTTTTAAAGCTTTACTCATCATTTGCCTCCCCCAATTAAAATTTTGAAATGGTTCAAAATAATTCTGTTCGTTTCATTATCTCCAATTATAACCGCACTGCTAGCATATCTTTGGTGAAAAGTAGCCTTCAACTGCCAACATTATCTTGCCGACAGAAAGTTTTGCGTCTCTGTTTGTTCCATAAAATTTTTCATCACCCACACCTACGTCATCAGCTTATTTTGCTTCCCCATTTTATCTCGTCTCATTTGGAACTTCAGTAGAATGGAACCACCTTCCTTCATCAACAGCTGCCAATATTGATCACGAGTTACTGAAACATGCTATAGCTAATATTGTATAATTATAGATTCCTTTGTTGTCCTTTCCCTCCCTCGCCCATTAGCTAACATCGTTTAATTTGAAGCCAATTGGTCATTTCTATTTTTGCCTTTTTATGCCTCAGCTATAATTGCATGTTTAGAAGCCACTCATGTAACCTTTGTAATGCCATTTACTGCTTTTGTCATGACTGCATTGTAACTAACCACTGCCATCTACAATGCCTTAAGGCCTTGACAGTAATGTAGATAAATAAATAAATAAATAAATTCATAATGTTCTTTGTGAATAAATGTTTTTTTGCCACCTTAGCCCTCGACGTAAAGGGCGCTTTTGATAACGTCACCCATCAGGCCATCTTAGAAGGACTTCGAGAAACCCAGTGTGGTGCGCGTACATACAACTACGTGCGGGCTTTTCTAACCGACCGAACTGCCACCCTTGGCATTGGACCACTTCGATCTGACACATTTCGCACTCCTCCCAAGGGAACCCCACAAGGATCAGTTATATCACCCCTCCTCTTCAACATCGCTCTCCTCAAGCTCCCACCTCTCCTTCAAACCATTCCTGGCCTCCACCATGCCCTATACGCTGATGATTTCACTCTTTGGACGACCACCGGATCTCCTGGCACACAACAAGATACCCTACAACAAGCCATCGACACCATTCTCGCTTATCTCCGCCCTCGGGGACTCACGTGTGCCCCCAGCAAATCAGCCCTCCTCATCCTCCGCTCCCGAACTCGTGGGCGATGTCCAGTTCCCACACCCGATCCTGCTCCAACAATCGGTTCCACACCCATTCCTAAAGTAGACACCCTTCGTATACTCGGAGTCCAATTCCATCAAGATGGCTCTGGCGCTGCAGTTCTTCCCCACCTTCAAGCCACTGTCACCCAACTTACCCATCTCATCAAGCGCATCTCAAACCAACGTCAGGGCCTCAAAGAAGACGATACAATACGACTAATTCAAGCACTTTTAATTAGTCGCATCACATATTCCACCCCATACATCGCCATCAAACCCAGAGAACGGGAGAAAGTCGATATACTAATTCGAAAAGCTTTCAAAATTGGACTTGGCCTCCCCGCTCAAACCTCTACCTGTCGTTTCTTCCAACTCGGAATCCACAACACCCTCGAAGAACTCCTGGAAGCTCAACGCAACAGCCAACTCACCAGACTCCTCCTTACCAGCACCGGCCGACACGTCCTCCAGGTTCTCGGATACCCGACCCCACCTGCTTCACAAGCCCTTCAGCGCATTCCATCTTCAATCCGGTCCCGCATTACTGTATCCAAAATTCCTAACAATATGCACCCAGAATTCAACCAAGGTAGAAGGCTCTCCCGGGTTAAGCATCTGCGTTCACAATTCCACTTTCATCCCGATACTCGCTACACCGACGCCGCCCTCTACCCCACACGCCAGGCTCATGCTCTGGCGGTTGTAAACTCAGAAGGCACACTTCTCACCTCCCTCACAACTCTCTCGACATCAACCACCACTGCCGAAGAAATTGCCATAGCCATCGCCGCTACAACTGGCTCCGAATACCTTACAATAATAACAGATTCCCAGCAAGCCTGCCGTAACATTCAACGTGGACGCATCTCACTTCCTGCATTACGCATACTCGCCTCAATCAATCCCCTCCCCGACCTGTACATCGTCTGGACCCCTGGCCACTCGTCCCTCGAGGGAAATGAGGCGGCTCACGCCGCTGCCCGCGCCCTTCCACACCGGGCATTTCCCTCAGGAACAGAACCTACGGTCCAGCCTCCTCCACCTCCCGCTGTCCCATCACGCTACCACGACATCCTGCACCATTATCGCAACGTTCGCCTCACTTTGCCTCAACCTCACCCTCAACTAACCAAGAAGAAACAGTCATCTGGCGTCGATTACAAACAAACACATATTACAACGCACCCATCCTCCACGCTACCTCCCCTACCCAATACACCCTCACCTGCCAATTCTGCCCCTCTCTTAATACTACCTACCACATGGTGTGGGCCTGTCAAAACACCCCATCGCTTGCCCCCAATCCCAGACCTTCCCCAGAGCAGTGGGAGGGCCTGCTGACCAGCTCCCGTCACACTGACCAGATGTTTCTGGTCACCCGTGCCAGGGCTGCAGCCAAGGCCCAAGGGTACCTGGACTGAGGTGAACCCACCCCACCGAGTGACGGCTCAACCACCACCGTCTGCTCTAATAAATGTTTCTTCTCTCTCTCTCTCTCTCTCTTTAGAGTGCCATCATGTATTTATTAGGAGGGTGCAGGAAAATCAAATTTTTATACAATACACCTGCTGTATTCACTACGTGATACGTAAAATAAAAACAAAATATCAGTTTTCAATGCAGCTAAAACACGTTTGCAACAAAATGAGGTCAGGCTATTGTCGATAGATATTTACTGTAGCAGCTCCACAAGTATATCTCAGAACTTGCTATAAAAACGCACCGGGTTTCTTTCTCTCGCGTAATTAAGCAAAGCAATATAACTTATGGAAGAGAAATTAAATACGCAGTTCCTTAACACGTTGAGCAAGATTGGCTCTTCATAACCATTCTATTATTGGTCAGGAGACGCTGGTCGGAAGCACCTTAATAGGCGGCTTGTTGAGATGTAGCTGCGGCACACGTCTCACTGGAGTTTAGAACCTGTTTATGCGCATCTTCTACGCCGTGAGTCAACTATTCTAGCACGGCTCTAACGTCCTGCTGATTGCATTGGCGTTGTGTTTTATTCACTATACTTCGCGGCCAGACGACAAGCGTGCACCAAAATTGGAAAGCAATACCATTGTTCAGCCTCTGGGCAATGCACTTCAGTTACCAATTAATTGCGCCTGCTAAGCTAATTCGCCTAGTGATAACAAAATGCCTAGAAATTGATTCAAGAGGCTTATCTGCGCGGCGGGCATGCACAATGCGGAACCTCATGCTTGCATTGCGTGATGCTATCGAGCACAGAAATAACTTTTGGCTCAAAGCGTATGCCCGACATGGTGATTCACCGGAATCGCATCGGTGGCTGCTTGATATCCTCTTTGAGAGCAATGAGGCGAGGATGAATAACACATTGTACTAGGCAGTAGGGATTATGGCGCCCGGTAAATAAAAGTGTACTAGCACCAGTATCTGTTCCATGCCCCACTTTCTTTGTTATCAGCGTATACGTACTGTAACATCCGCAAAACTAGGCTTAGTAATAGGGGCAACACAGATTCGAACCACATACAATGCAAAAAGGTGCTGCGCCGTACAAGGAATACACGTGGCACAAAACCATATTGACGCTGCGAGCATACCTGAGCTCAAACGCCCAGGGCCTCAACTCTCTCAACGTTCATGCGTGAGCCTTGTTGCATTCGCTCGTTGCAGTAGCATAAAACAAGCAACACAACAAGCAATCAAACCTGAGGGAGGAAAGGGCTCAAATATTAGTAGTTATGGAAAGCAACGAGAGTTCGATTCCGCTTTTCATGTGTTTTAGCAACTGAATAAAATGTCCTTCCTTTTTATATAAAAGCACGCCATTTTGTCTTATACATGCTTTGTAACACAAAATGTCATCATTTGGCATGCGATTTCGTTCGTTCTAGAATACTGCAACGGTAATGTGAATCATGCAGATTCTGATATTTTTCTTCGCAGCAGAAGGGGACGATCCGCGTTATGGTATTTTCTTCCGGTTCTCGTTAAAGAGGCTCTGAATTCTTCAAAATACCATGAGTGGATGCATTGTGCAGTTCTAATCTAGTAATCCACTATCTGACAAGCTGTCCACTCAGCCATATTCTGCAGGCTTCTATTTGTAAATTTCGGCAGAAGACGGAACACCTTGAGGTGTTCACGGCCGCCGTACAAAGTACCGTGGCAAGGTAACAATATTTATCGAGGTGTTTTCGTGCTATCTCGAACTTCGAAATATCGGTTTTTACAAATTCCGCAAAGTACCGGGAATTCTTGTTTTTTTTTTGTCGCACGCACGTTGGACGTGTCAAACACACTAGGAATCCACTAAGTTCAGCCCTTCAGAATTTCAAGTTTGTAATCATTGCTGACGTCTCCAAATCCGCTTAAAGGGGTGCAGAAGGAAACCCAATTTGTGAACCCCCTTAACCTGCGTACACTTTCTGGAAAGCGGAGGAATTACTTAGAATGCGGTGCACGCATTGACGCTTGTTATTATTAATAAATTATTATTATTTTATTATTATTGTTATTAAATGTGTGTCGGATTACAAAGGAATTCTCTTCTCCAGATCCATTTCTAATGCTATACAAGGCTATATGTATACCACAGTTAGAATATGCTTCTGTTGCCTGGAACGGCATCTCTAAATCTAGTAGTGAATTAATAGAACGTGTGCAGAAGAAGTTTTTATCCATATTTAAGCACCGTCATCACAATCACAGTTTTCAGCCTGATTCTGACTTACCCATAGTCCCTTCCATCCCTTCTTTGAACTGCAGACGTATGCGTGCAGACCTTACATTTCTCCACAAAATTGTTCATGGTGACCTTTCTTGCGCAGACCTGCTTAACTGTTTAGAGTTTAGTGTACCACAAAGGCCCACCAGGTGGCATCGCCCGTTCTTGACCGCTGCGCGCAACTCCAATCATTCTCCTGTGCGCAGAATACAGAATTGTTACAACCGCTTCTTTGAACGCCTTGACATCTTTCAGAAATCCTTTACAATTTACCGTACAGCGGTATTGAATACAGTATGTTAGCACCTATGATATATATGTCTCTCGTTCTTTTTTTCTGGAATTTGGTTTCTCTGCGGTTGTCTATCCAACTGATAGTTGCCTATATTTGAAACTGTTAACTGTCATTTGTTCGTTTTATCATTTGTCTTTACACTCTTGCCGTTGTTTTTGGTGTATTACTATCAATCTTTGTTGCTCTGCCTGTCGTGTGGCCTTTACGACAAGCAGAACAACATAGGCACCTTTTTTTTTTTTTTACCTGTACCCAGGCTCCGCCTGTGCTTTATTTCTGTCATCTTCACTACTTCAACTTGTGTGTGTCTTGTCGCTTGTTTGTTTCTTGCTATATGTTACTTGTATTTTGTTTTTCATGTAACTACCCGTGCGCCAGCACTCAGGCCTCTGGCTGTTCCTGGGCACGTAAATAAACATGATTGATTGATTGATTGATTGATTGATTGATTGATTATTATTATTATTATTATTGCACTTTTTTTTTCCGCACCAGCACATCGTTCCTTGCCACCACAATAAACAATTAATTGGTTGTTTCATGCATCATTTTTATTATTTCTGCCATTTGTTGGTCTGATTATTTATGTCTATACTCCTGCCATTGTTCTTTTGGCTATTGTTCTGTCAAACTTGTTGCTCTGTTTGCTGTGTGTCTCGACAAGATGGGACATCGCAAAGGCATCGCTCGTTTTAAGGTAATACTTTATTGCAGTGTGACTTTTCAAAAATCAAAACTCAGGTTTTATATGTACACTCTGTCTCCATCATGTGCACTGTGTATTTTGTTGTATATTTTCTTTTTTCAAGTGCCTTGAAAGTTTCGCTGGCCGAGTGTCATAGCTTGCAATGCTGTTTTTTTTTTTTGCTTTTTTGTCATATCGGGGATTTTGTGTGTTGTGCCGTGCTGTCTTACGTTTCTTTTAATAATGTGTTGTATATGGTGTGCCAGCACCAAGACCTTAGGGTTGTTCCTGGGCACCGAAAATAAAGGTTGATTGATTGATTGATTGTTTGATTGATTGATTATTATTACTATTGAGGTGTTGAACCCCTAGACTTGACGCTATGCTAAAGGAGTACTGACAGGAAAATTTTATGATTCATTTTGATTGCTTTTATTGATAATTATTTCTCTGGCAAACCCGACACAGCACTTTAAATACTTCAGAGCGCGATAATTAATCACACTGAATGGCCTTATAATCGTTTGTTTCAATTTCCCGTGCTTTCAGCGCAAAAGCCGCATATGACAGAATCCTGGCATGACCTCACCGCTTTGTGCGGATGTCAAAACACTGTGGAAGCCGGTGGGGGCGTTGTTTCGACCGCGCCGCGCCGGAGCTGAACGGGTGAGCTGCCTGAAGGTGCTAGGCCAACCATTCCGGCAGAAATTCGATGACCGTTTTCAATAAAAGTCCTGATGGCGACTTTTTTCGCGATTCGGGGCTATATTATCGCTTCCTTTCCCGCGTGTGAGCCTTTATTTTTGCCAACAGTGCCTTTCTTGGCAGAGGTTTTGTCTGTAGCTCTGTACGTTCTTCGCGTCGGAGGCCCATATTTCAGCCACGGCATTCTGTTGAGCAAAGGGAGGATCTATGCAACAATATTAACGCCGAAAATTGGTGTCAGTACCCCTTTAACGTTTTAAATGTCAAATGGCACGCAGTGCAACGCCATTCTTCTCGTGACGGATTCTTTGGTTCTCGCTTGAGTTTTCCAAACCCCTTCGACCATGTTGGAATGAAGCAATTGCACTGACGCCGGTTTCATTTCGCGATGCTCCATTTCCTATTCCGGCCACAAGAAGCGTTTTTTCTTTCACTTCACCAGCGATCATTCATCATCTTCGTCAGAGAAAGTTGGCTTTCCTGCAGGGCGTATTGGCGTTCAACGGCATCAGGGAAATCACGCAAGCTTCCCTTCAATAGGAAGCATTGCGGAAGCATGCGTTTTCCTCTTTTCGTTATCGGTTATTAGGACGCCTTGAGCGAATAAGGCGATTCACGTTGGGCGAATCTGCCGATTTTCCGTGACCCACAAATTATGTTTTCGGGGGAAGGGTAAGATAAATCCGACCCTTGTTTGAGGCGGACAGAAGAGAAATATTTCTAACCTCTTAGAAGAACAGGGGGGTGTCGCCAATAGCAGAACAACCTGGCGTATCAGAATCACAGTAACCCCTTGTTCAGTATTCAGCTCAGTCACCCCGATATACATCGATACGCAGCTTTCAGCCACCCAGAAACGCGCAGGTTCTTCCCTGCAATCGGCCACGGCAAAGGCATCGCTTTACTGTTTTCTACCAACCATTTTATTGAAGCAGGTTTTAAAAGATCGTGGTAATCGGGAATAACTTTCTCACGGAGGTAATCGCTGGAGAATATCGTGATCAAATTTAGCTTCTTCGTACGAATAATAGGTTTAATGACGGACGGAGTACTTTAAGGTTAAAATATTAGGAATTCATTCCTAAATATTTAATAGTGCTCTTTGTGAACAAATGTTTTTTTCTTTAGTGCGCTATCATGTATTTATTAAGAGGGTGCAGGAAAATCTGATTTTTATACGATACACCTGCTGTATTTACTACGTGGTACGTAAAATAAAAACAAATATCAATTTTCAATGAAGCGAAAACGCGTTTGCAACAAAATGAGCTCAGGCTATTGTCGATAGATATTTACTGCAGCAGCTCCACAAGTATATCTCACAACTTGCTATAAAAGCACACCGGGTTTCCTTCTCTCGCGTACTTAAGCAAAGCTATATAACTTCTGGAAGCGAAATTAAATACGCAGTTCCTTAACGCGTTGAGCAAGATTGGCTCTTTACAACCATTCTATTATTGGTCAGGAGACGCTGGTCGGAAGCACCTTAATAGGCGGCTTGTTGGGATGTACCTGCGGCACACGTCTCACTGGAGTTTAGAACCTGTTTATGCGCATCTTCTACGCCGTGAGTCCACTATTCTAGCACGGCTCTAACGTCCTGCTGATTGCATTGGCGTTGTGTTTTATTCACTATACTTCGCGGCCAGACGACAAGCGTGCACCAAAATTGGAAAGCAATACCATTGTTCAGCCTCTGGGCAATGCACTTCAGTTACCAATTAATTGCGCCTGCTAAGCTAATTCGCCTAGTGATAACAAAATGCCTAGAAATTGATTCAAGAGGCTTATCTGCGCGGCGGGCATGCACAATGCGGAACCTCATGCTTGCATTGCGTGATGCTATCGAGCACAGAAATAACTTTTGGCTCAAAGCGTATGCCCGACATGGTGATTCACCGGAATCGCATCGGTGGCTGCTTGATATTCTCTTTGAGAGCAATGAGGCGAGGATGAATAACACATTGTACTAGGCAGTAGGGATTATGGCGCCCGGTAAATAAAAGTGTACTAGCACCAGTATCTGTTCCATGCCCCACTTTCTTTGTTATCAGCGTATACGTACTGTAACATCCGCAAAAGTAGGCTTAGTAACAGGGGCAACACAGATTCGAACCACATACAATGTAAACAGGTGCCTCTACGCCGTACAAGGAATACACGTGGCACAAAACCATATTGACGCTGCGAGCATACCTGAGCTCAAACGCCCAGGGCCTCAACTCTCTCAACGTTCATGCGTGAGCCTTGTTGCATTCGCTCGTTGCAGTAGCATAAAACAAGCAACACAACAAGCAATCAAACCTGAGGGAGGAAAGGGCTCAAATATTAGTAGTTATGGAAAGCAACGAGAGTTCGATTCCGCTTTCCATGTGTTTGAGCAACTGAATAAAATGTCCTTCCTTTTTATATCAAAGCACGCCATTTTGTCTTATATATGCTTTGTAAGACAAAATGTCATGATCTGGCATGCGATTTCGTTCGTTCTAGAATACTGCAACGGTAATGTGACACATGCAGATTCTGATATTTTTCTTCGTAGCAGAAGGGGACGATCCGCGTTATGGTATTTTCTTCCGGGGGTCGTTAAAGAGGCTCTGAATTCTTCAAAATACCATGAGTGGATGCATTGTGCAGTTCTAATCTAGTAATACACTATCTGACTAGCTGTCCACTCAGCCATATTCTGCAGGCTTCGTCTATTTGTAAATTTCGGCAGAAGACGGAACACCTTGAGGTGTTCACGGCCGCCGTACAAAGTACCGTGGTAAGGTAACAATATTTATCGAGGTGTTTTCGTGCTATCTCGAACTTCGAAATATCGGTTTTTACCAATTCCGCAAAGTACCGGGAATTCTCGTTTTTTTTTTGTCGCATGCACGTTGGACGAGTCAAACACAATAGGAATCCACTAAGTTCAGCCCTTCAGAATTTCAAGTTTGTAATCATTGCTGACGTCTCCAAATCCGCTTAAAGGGGTGCGCAAAGGAAACCCAATTTGTGAACCCCCTTAACCTGCCTGCACTTTCTGGAAAGCGGAGGAATTACTTAGAATGCGGTGCACGCATTGACGCTTATTATTAATAATCAATTATTATTTTATTATTATTATTTTTATAATAATAATTTTTTTCCCAAGATGGCGCCGAGTACGGATGCGTGTTCCCTCTGCTCGCAGTATTTCTACGGTAAACAAAAGTTTCTTCGTTGTGCTGACTGTCGGAAACGTGTTCATGTGAAGTGTGTCACCTGGCCGGACGATGAGCTCAACATGCTGAAGTCTGGGGAGCGGCAGTTTACCTGCAATAAGTGTGAGTGTGCCGCCGCTTCGCCTAGGCCTACCCGCGACATCGGCTTTACCGACGGAGCCGAAGCAGCCTCGGCGCATTCCCCTACCCGGCCGGCGGCGACGACGGCAGCGGCCACCCCTCCTAAGGAACCGGTTGACCTCGAGCAGGTTCCCCTGCACGGCCTTCTCGTTCGCACGCTCGAGGGAGTCTCTTTTCTGACAAATCAGGTTTCCCAACTGAAGCAGGAGAATGAACGGATGCGCAGGGAGGCGGCGGCGAAGGCAGATGCACACGCAGCTGCTGTTAAATCGCTGGGGCAGGAAGTGCATACGCTTCGCAACGAGTTGACGCGTCAACGCTCTGAATCGACGTCGTTTCCTACTCTGGCGGCCACTACCAGTAGGCCTGTGTGGCCTGCGCAGCCGGGCCCTGCTGGTGCGGTGGCGTCGCCGAAGTCGTCCGCTTGTGCTTCCCCGCCCGGCAACAAATCGTCACCGCTTCCGGCGCTCTCGCCGTCTGTATGCGGGCCCGTGGGGCCAGTGCAGCCGAAAGCGCCCGGAACTGCTGCCTCGGACACGCCTTCGCAATCGTCCACCACTGGTGAGAGCCCACCACTTCTGCAGGCAACAGGCTATCGCCGTCCAACGAAGGAACGATCACCTGCGTGCTTTGGACTGGCAACAAGTGCAATGTTGTCGGTCGCCAGTCAACATCGGCGATCAAAGGCGCTGTTCGTGACAAAGCTGGCTCCTGAAACATCGTCTTCCCAGGTGTCGGCATATGTTTCTAGCGTCGCGATCGCACCGTTGGTGTGCAAACGGCTGAAAACCAAGTAAGAATCCTATGCCTCATTTTATGTTGCAGTAGACGACGAAACATTTCAGAAGCTGCAGGACCCGGGCCTATGGCCGACAAACTGCCTCTTTAAACCTTTCCAGGGAATTCTTCATGATCGTCACCGGCACGCATCTGAGTTAGAAAATGAATAGGTCACTCATGAATAGGTCCCTTAACGTTTTGTATCAAAATGTCCGTGGTGTAAGGACTAAAGCTAACGAGTTTTTTTGTAATGTATCTTCCTCAATTTTTTCTGTGGTTGTTCTTACGGAGACCTGGCTTTTACCCAGTATCTCGTCTAAACATTATTTTCCGCCTTATTACAACGTGTTCCGCAATGACCGTGCCGCACGCACGGGAGGGGGAGCTTTGATAGCCGTCAATAGCTCATTTAGGTGCGTGAGGCGCGCAGACCTTGAGACAGAGGATGGGTCTGTTTGGGTTGAATTGTGTTGCATCGGTGGCGAACGCGTCCTGCTTGGTGTATTTTACTTAGCTCCTAACATAGCTCCGGTTTCTTTTCAAAACTGTTTAACATCGATAGAAAATGTAATTTCCTCTCATCCTAGACACCGTATCATGATTCTCGGTGACTTTAACTCGCCGGGAATAGAATGGGGGGACCTTAGTATTTCTCATTACAATACCTACGTTCTTCAAAAGGCCTCAGCCTTACTGGACTTTATTTCATTTACTGGTCTTGAACAGTGCAACCACGTTGTGAACTCTGCTGGGAGCTTACTTGACCTTTGTTTTTCAAACTTTGAAAACATCAGTGTCAACATAAGCCCTACTGGTTTGGTTACCCCGGACAATTGCCATCCACCCTTATCTATAGTACTACCTATTCATAGTGATGTGCAAAAGGCTAAGCCACGTGTTTCCGAACTCCCCCGCTATAATTTTGCTGCAGGTGACTACATTAGTTTTTACCAGTACTTGTCGAATTTTGATTGGTCGGCAATCCTTGCGTCAAATGACCCAAATTTTCAGGCCAGCGAATTAACCAAAGTACTGCAAGAAGGTATGCGCATATATATACCACTAAAGAAATCCAAATCTTCGAAGTATCCTTTCTGGTTCTCGAGTGAACTCCGGTCGGCGCTAAAAGGCAAAGAGCGTGCCCACAGGAAAGCTCAAAAGAATGGGGTGACAAAATGGAAGTTAGAATTTAAAGAATACCGGTCACTTTGTAAAAAACTGTATGATCGTGATCGGGCTGCATACATTACGTCCATAGAAAGCAATCTTAAAAGGAACCCCAAAGATTTATGGAAATATGTCCGCAGTAGATCACCCCAGAATAACACTGAATGCATTAATCTTCTTAACTCCGATGGAGTAATCATCGATGACGTCCCTGCCGCGTTCGCTCAGCAGTTCAAAACGGTGTATAGGGATACCTGCGACGTTCCGTCAGCTCCGATGTCCAATTGTCGCGGTACGGCACCGAGCACGGCATTTGTAGGGGAGGAAATCGTGATGAAAAGCCCACGGGACGCGAAGCCCTCGCTAGCCTGTGGCTCAGATGGCATTCCCATGGCTCTACTCAAGGCTTTCAGTCCTATCCTTGCTCCAGTGCCTGTATGTGTGCTTAACAACTGTATTAGTACTGGCATGTTTCCTAACTGTTGGAAAATTGCTAAAGTTGTACCTGTACACAAATCCGGGTCAAAAACAGATGCAAAAAATTATAGACCGATTTCCCTCCTGTGCAGTGCTTCTAAAATTTTTGAATCTATAATTCATTCCCTCATTACATCCAGAGTCAGATATGAAATTATTCCAAATCAACATGGTTTTATACGTGGCCGCTCGACCACTACAAACTTAGTTTCTTTTATGGAACATGCGTCAAAGGCAGTGGAAGACCGAGGCCAACTTGACGTGGTATACTGTGACCTTAGCAAGGCGTTCGATGTGGTTGCCCATTAATTGTTGTGTAGCAAACTTTCCCACCTTGACATTCCTGATCCGTTACTGGATCTGCTTCGTGACTACCTTACCAGTCGTCACTGCTACGTTCACTGTAACGGGCAACACTCCGGAACGTACTCAGCCACCAGCGGGGTGCCTCAGGGCTCAGTCCTTGGTCCTCTTTTGTTTTCACTGTTTGTCAACGATGTTTCGACAGCAATTCCGTACTCATCGTTCTTGCTATACGCAGACGATATAAAAATATTCAAAGTGATTGGCGACATCTCAGACTGTGCACAACTGCAATGTGATATCACCGCGTTTTCGGACTGGTGCAACAGAAATAAGTTGATACTCAATAGTGCAAAAACCAAAGTGGTGTCGTATACCCGTAAAACAGATGATATCAATTTCACCTATCGCATAAGTGAAGAAGATCTGAATCGGGTATGCCAAATCAGAGACTTGGGAGTTTTGTGCTCCCATTTACAGCCCATACTAATGAGATTACCCGTCGTGCTTTGCGAACACTGGGTGCAACATGTCGTGTCTCCAGAGAATTCAACTATCCAGACACATTTCTTCAGCTCTATACCTCAATGTGTCGCCCTCTATTGGAATACGCATCCGTGGTCTGGAACGCAACGTGTCGGTCCAACGCGGCGGCCATTGAGAGAGTGCAAACTAAATTTCTATCAATACTAAAGCATAGGTACGCTACTGCGAAGGCTAAAGATGATCCTGGTGTTGTTGACGCCAGCGTGCTTGTAATGGACCCATTACACCGTCACAGGGCCAAGGCTGACCTTTTATTAAGTGCAATGCACTTCTTAAGCGACCCTGAACCTGCGTCCACCGGCGATGTCCGCATAACATACCCACGTGGGGGATTGGCCAGTTAAGTGCGAATGCACTTCTTAAGCGACCCGGAACCTGCGTCCACCGGCGATGTCCGCATAACATACCCACGTGGGGGATTGGCCAGGAATTTCCTCGTCTTCCTTGGCAACGGGGGGAGATGGGCGCGCGCTGCCTGGCCGCTGACATGGCACATACCCACGTGGGGGATTGGCCAGGAATCGGGCGTGAGAAGGGCTAATGCACCCGCTTAAAGGAGTACTGACACGAAATTTCAAAGCTGAGATCCGCTCTAGCAATCAAGTACAACGACAACACAAATAGGTGTCTGTGAATAAATGCATCTTTCTTTCTTTGTAGTTGTGTGTGTGTGTGTGTGTGTGTGATCTCTCTTTCGGGACCATTACCGAACCGCGCAAATTCAACTCGTGCATTCGCACTTTCACATTCTTCCCCTCGGGGAAATGCGGGGAACTTTTTCTTGTACAAACTGGTCCACAGCCTCATTGATTGTACAGAGTTGCTGGGTGCCATAAATTTGAGAACCCCGACAGGCAACACCAGGGCACCTAGACCGTTTCATGTCTCTGCCCGTGTCAAGAGTCCCGTGGGACGCATTCAGCACCTATACAATATGCACGCAGAAAGTTTGTACGTATTCCATCGTCCCTTTCCAGCTTTTTGTAAGAAACTGCGTCGCTTGACAAACCAGGAGTAGTTTGCTTGCCCTAGTATGTAATGTCCATGCACACACTTTATGCTGCCGGGGTCGGTTAACTATGTATGTATGCTAATTGTTTCGATATTCCCTTGTGTATCTAAGTTTTATGCCTTCATTGTGGCGTGATCTTTAGCTAATATCTTTTTCCGGTTTACATGTTTCAGTGTACAGAGTTTTAATCATGCCTTGTATTACACTTGTAGTCTCCATAGCAGTCAGCAGTGTCTTATTGCTATGCACTGATTGCAATGCCTTGTTTGCATATGTGCTCGGGTCATGTGCGTGTGTCAGCGTGTGTGTATCTCAAAGTGTCTCATGCTCGTTCAGACTATACAATGCTATTTTCTATATTTTTCTGAGATATGCACTTTTATTTCTTTCCGCACCAGCACATCGTTCCTTGACACACTAATAAACAATTAATTGGTTGTTTCATTCATCATTTTTATTATCTCTGCGATTTGTTGGTCTGATCATTTATGTCTATACTCCTGCCATTGTTTTCTTCGCTATTGTTCTGTCAAACTTGTTGCTCTGTTTGCTGTGTGTCTCGACAAGATGGGACATCGCAAAGGCATCGCTCGTTTTAGGGTAATACTTTATTGCAGTGTGACTTTTCAAGAATCAAAACTCTCGTTTTATATGTACACTATGTCTCCATCATGTGCACTGTGTATTTTGTTGTATATTTTCTTTTTTCAAGTGCCTTGAAAGTTTCGCTGGCCGAGTGTCATAGCTTGCAATGCTGTTTTTTTTTTGCTTTTCTGTCATATCGGGGATTTTGTGTGTTGTGCCGTGCTGTCTTACGTTTCTTCTAATGCGTTGTATATTGTGTGCCAGCACCAAGACCTTAGGGTTGTTCCTGGGCACTGAAAATAAAGGTTGATTGATTGATTGATTGATTATTAGTTTAGTGTTCCACAGCGGCCCACCAGGTCGCATCGCCCTTTCTTGACCGCTGCGCGCAACTCCAATCATTCTCCAGTGCGCAGAATACAGAATTGCTACAACCGCTTCTCTGAACGCCTTGACATCTTTCAAAGCTCCTTTACAATTTACCGTACTGCGCTGTTGAACACAGTATGTTAAACATCTATGATATCTCTGTCGTTCGTTTTTCTTTTTTTTTTATTGCTGAAATTTGGTTTCTCTGCGGTTCTGTTTAACCAATATAGTTGCCTGTTTTTGAAACTGTTTACTTATCATGCTTGTCTTATCATTTGTCTCTATACTCTTGTCATTGTTTTTGTTGTCTTACTGTCAAACTTTGTTCTCTGCTTGTTGTGTATTCATTACAATAAGCTGAGCCACAAAGGCATCTTCTTTTTTTCTTTTTTACCTGTACGCAGGCTCCGCCTGTGCTTTATTTTTGTAATTTTTGCTACTTCAATATGTGCGTGTCTTGTCGCTTGTTTGTCTCTTGCAATATGTTTCTTGTATTTTGTTTTCATATAACTATCCGTGCGCCAGCACTCAGGCCTCTGGCTGTTCCTGGGCACGTAAATAAACATGATTGATTGATTGATTGATTGATTATTAATATTATTATTATTATTATTTGTTCCTGGGCACCAAAAATAAAGGTTGGTTGATTGATTGATTGATTGATTGATTGATTGATTGTTATTATTATTATACCCGTGCGCCAGCACTCAGGCCTCTGGCTGTTCCTGGGCACGTAAATAAACATGATTGATTGATTGATTGATTATTATTATTATTATTATTATTATTATTGCACTTTTCTTTTTTTCCGCACCAACACATCGTTCCTTGCCACAATAATAAACAATTAATTGGTTGTTTCATGCATCATTTTTATTATTTCTGCCATTTGTTGGTCTGATCATATATGTCTATACTCCTGCATTGTTCTTTTGGCTATTGTTCTGTCAAACTTGTTGCTCGGTTTGCTGTGTGTCTCGACAAGATGGGACATCGCAAAGGCATCGCTCGTTTTAAGGTAATACTTTATTGCAGTGTGACTTTCCAAAAATCAAAACTCTGGTTTTATATGTACACTCTGTCTCCATCATGTGCACTGTGTATTTTGTTGTATATTTCCTTTTCTCAAGTGCCTTGAAAGTTTCTCTGGCCGAGTGCCATAGCTTGCAATGCTGTTTTTTTTTTTTTTGCTTTTCTGTCATATCGGGGATTTTGTGTGTTGTGCCGTGCTGTCTTACGTTTCTTTTAATAATGTGTTGTATATGGTGTGCTAGCACCAAGACCTTAGGGTTGTTCCTGGGCACCGAAAATAAAGGTTGATTGATTGTTTGATTGTTTGATTGATTGATTATTATTACTATTGAGGTGTTGAACCCCTAGACTTGACGATAGGCTACAGGGGTACTGACAGGAAAATTTTATGATTCATTTTGATTGCTTTTATCGATAATTATTTTTCTGGCAAACCCGACACAGCACTTTAAATACTTCAGCGCGCCATAATTAATCACACTGAATGGCCTGATAATCGTTTGTTACAATTTCCCGTGCTTTCAGCGCGAAAGGCGCATATGACAGAATCCTGACATGACCTCACCGCTTTGTGCGGATGTCAAAACACTGCGGAAGCCGGTGGGGGCGTTGTTTCGACCGTGCCGCGCCGGAGCTGAACGGCTGAGCTGCCTGAAGGTGCTAGGCCAACCATTCCGGCAGAAATTCGATGACCGCTTTCAACAAAAGTCCTGATGGCGACTTTTTTTGCGATTTGGGGTATATTACCGCTTCCTTTCCCGTGTGTGAGCCTTTATTCTTGTCAGCAGTGCCTTTCTGGGCAGAGGTTTTGCCTGTAGCTCTGACTACGTGCACCCATTTTTGAATGCGCCGGCGCCCAGTCGCCGCTCGTGAGGCGGCGTGCGTGAAGTGATGTCGCGAGTTCTTGACGAGCGCTGTTCGCGTCACTTCTTTTGGCTCCCACAGGAGATGTCACGCTGATGATGTCCATTTGCTGAGTGCCGCTCTGCGTGCTGTTCCGTCGGCGCGATAAATGAGATCTAAATCAAGTACGTTCTTCGCGTCGGAGGCCCACATTTCAGCCACGGCATTCTGTTGAGAAAAGGAAGGATCTATGCACCAATATTAACGCCGAAAATTGTTGTCAGTGCTCCTTTAACGTTTAAAACGTCAAATGGCACGCAGTGCAATGCCATTCTTCTCGTGACGGATTCTTTGGTTGTCGCCTGAGTTTTCCAAACCACTTCGACCATGTCGGAATGAAGCAATTGCATTGACGCCGGTTTCATATCGCAACGCTCCAGTTTCTATTCCGGCCACAAGAACCATTTTTTCTTTCACTTCACCAGCGATCATTCATCATCTTCGTCAGAGAAAGTTGGCTTTCCTGCAGGGCGTATTGGCGTTCAACGGCATCGGGGAGATCACGGAAGCTTGGCTTTAATAAGAAGCATTGCGGAAGCATGCGTTTTCCGCTTTTCGTTGTCAGTTAATAGGGCGCCTTGAGCGAATAAGGCGATTCACGTTGGGCGAATCTGCCGATTTTCCGCGACCCACAAATTATGTTTTCAGAGGAAGGGTACGATAAATCTGACCCTTGTTTGAGGCGGGCAGAAGAGAAATATTTCAAACCTCTTAGAAGAATAGGGGGGTATCGCCAATAGCAGAGCAACCTGGCGTATCAGAATCCCAGTAACCCCTTGTTCAGTATTGATCTCAGTCACCCCGATATGCATCGATAAGCAGCTCTCAGCCACCCATAAACGCTCAGGTTCTTCCCTGCAATCGGCCACGGAAAAGGTATCGCTTTACTGTTTTCTACCAACCATTTTATTGAAGCAGTTTTTAAAAGACGGTGATAATCGGGATAACGTTTTCACGGAGGTAATCGCTGGAGAATTTTGGGATCAAATTTAGCTACTTCGTAGGAATTATAGGTTTAATGAAGGACAGAGTACTTTAAGGTTAAAAAATAGAAATTCATTCCTAAATAGTTGATAATGTTCTTTGTGAAGAAATGTTTTTTTTTCTTTAGCGCGCCATCATGTATTTAATATGAGGGTTCAGGAAAATCTGATTTTTATACGCTACACCTCCTGTATTTTCTGCGTGGTACGAAAAATAAAAACAAAATATCAGTTTCCAATGAGGCTAAAACGCGTTTGCAACAAAATGAGCTCAGGCTATTGTCGATAGATATTTACTGCAGCAGCTCCACAGGTATATCTCACAGCTTGCTATAAAAGCACACCGGGTTTCTTTCTCTCGCGTACATAAGCAAAGCAATATAACTTATGGAAGCGAAATTAAATACGCAGTTCCTTAACACGTTGATCAAGATTGGCTCTGTACAATTATTCTATTATTGGTTAGGAGACGCGGGTCAGAAGCACCTTAAGAGGCGGCTTGTTTGGATGTAGCTGCGGCACACGTCTACTGGTGTGTAGTACCTGTTTATGCGCATCTTCTACGCCGTGAGTCCTCTCTTCTAGCACGGCTCTAACGTCCTGCTGATATGCATTGGCGTTGTGTTTTATTCACTAGCCTTCGCGGCCAGACGACAAGCGTACACCAAAATTGGAAAGCAATACCGTTGTTCAGCCGCTGGGCAATGCAGTTCAGTTACCAATCATTCCGCCCGCTGAGCTAATTCGTCTAGTGATAACAAAATGCCTAGAAATTGATTCAAGAGGCGCATCTGCGCGGCGGGCATGCACAATGCGGAACCTCATGCTTGCATTGCGTGATGCTATCGAGCACAGAAATAACTTTTGGCTCAAAGCGTATGCCCGACATGGTGATTCACCGGAATTGCATCGCTGGCTGCTTGGTTTCCCCTTTGAGAGCAATGAGGAGAGGATGAGTAACAGATTGTACTATACTCGGTTAAAACTCAAGAATGGCACCACCTCATGTAGTGTATCACTCCGCCAAAGTCCCGTAACCGTTACGTCAGTGCGCGCGTGTTTTGAAAGGGGTTTGCTATGAATGCGTGATATCGTCTGCCTTGTCTCACGCAGTTTGTTTGTCGTCACTGGAGTCGTTTATAAGCATATTAAGTCGAAAAAATCACAAGAAAGGCTCACGCCATGTTCAAAATATTCTCTGTAACGCCCTGCTTGCGCCGCGCGGAGAAACATCCGGCTACTGTGATAAGGCACAGCGGCCACTTCTGGTGCCGTTCTTAAGTTGTCACCGAGTATAGGCACTAGGAATTATGGCGCCCCGCCGCGGTGACTCAGTGGCTAAGGAGTTGCGCTGCTGAGCACGAGGTCGCGGGTTCGATTCCCGGCCGCGGCGGCCGCTTTTCTGATGGAGGCGAAAAGCAAAAACGCCCGTGTGTACGAGATTTCGGCGCACGTTAAAGATCCCCATGAGGTCAAAATAAATCCGGAGCCCTCCACTACGGCGCGCCTCATCGCCTGCGTTGCGTCGGCGCGTTAAACCCTACAATCAATCAAATCAATCAAGGAATTATGGCGCCCGGTAAATAAAAGTGTACTAGCACAAGTATCTGTTCCATGGCATACTTTCTTTCTTATCGGCGTCTGCGTACTGTAACATCCGCAAAAGTAGGATTAGTTATAGGGGCAACACAGATTCGAACCACATAGACTGTAAAATGGTGCTTCTACGCTGTACAAGGATACACACGGGACACAACACCATATTGACGTTGCGAGCATACCTGCGCTCAAACGCCCAGGGCCTCAAGTCTCTCAACGTTCATGCGTGAGCCTTGTTGCATTCGCTCTTTGCAGTAGCATAAAACAAGCAACACAACAAGCACTCAAACCTGAGGGAAGGAAGGGCTCAAATATTAGTAGTTATGGAAAGGAGCGAGAGTTCGATTCCGCTTTCCATGTGTTTTAGCAACTGAATAAAATGTCCTTCCTTTTCATATCAAAGCACGCCGTTTTATATATGCTTTGTAACACAAAATGTAATGATTTGGCATGCGATTAGGTCGTTCTAGAATACTGCAACCGTATTGTGGCACATGCAGATTCTGCTATTTTTCTTCGCAGCAGAAGGGGACGATCCGCGTTATGTTATTTTCTTCCGAGTCTGGTTAAAGAGCCTCTGAATTCTTCAAAATACCATGTGTGGGTGCATTGTGCAGTTCTAATCTAGCAATCCACTATCTGACTTGCTGTCTACTCAGCCATATTCTGCAGGCTTCGTCTATTTGTAAATTGTGGCAGAAGACGGAACACCTTGTGGTGTTTACGGCCGACGTACCAAGTACCGTGGTAACGTAACATTATTTATCGAGGTGTTTTCGTGCTATCTCGAACTTCGAAATATCTGTTTTTACCAATTCCGCAAAGAACCTGGAATTCTCGTTTTTTTTTTTCGCACGCACGTTGGACGTGTTAAACACCCTAGGAATCTACTAAGTTCAGCCCTTCAGAATTTCATGTTTGTAATCATTGCCGACGTCTCCAAATCCGCTTAAAGGGGGGCGCAAAGGAAACCAATTTGGGAACCCCCTTCACCTGCCTACACTTTCTGGAAAGCTGAAGAATTACTTGAATGCGGTGTGCGCATTGACGCTACTCAGAAGAGATTTACTACTCCCTTCAGTGCCCCTTTAAAGTTCCCTTAAAACGAAAGCGATGCCCACGGGAAGTTTAAAGCTAACTTCAACGCTTTTCCTTGAGCGTGCCAGGGCTTTGCTCTCTTCTTTGTTGGCTGTGCCATAGTTCTATGCATGAAATACCGGAAAATATGGCGAACGACAAATGCATTCATTTTAAGGTGTTTTAAAGATAAGATTTTCATTGGACACTGATGTCGTTTGATGTCGCGCCAAGCGCACACAGGAAAACCAACTTCACACAATGAATGTGTTTCACAAAACGATTTTTATGATAAGCGAAGGCACAGCAGGCGCCTCCAGAAATATTGCTTCCCAATGTAGGAGTCAAACCTGGGTCCTTGCCGTTATTAAGACGACGTCTGTCCAATCACGTCATACCGATGCGGTCTAAGCAGTTTGTTCTTTAACTTTGACTCCGGTTGCATGGGATGAAGCTTCGCATTTTAATCATCGTTCTCTAAATAAAGTGGCTCTGATTTACTCATCCTTAGGGATGTTATAAAGAAATAAGAAAGTTATCAAGAAATGCTGAGACAACACTAGAAGCAGCAATCAACGTATTAAAAGATGCGGTAGGTGACATCCAGTATTTCTTTGATTATTTCAGGGGTATTTTTTGCATAATCGGGCTGTACCCAAATTTATCTCACAAGTGCTTCAGACTTAACCGGACACGCTCTGGGGAGGTGCCACGAAAATAAATGGGACGAACAAGATCGGGAGAAATTTGATTGCACACACAATCGTTTTTAGTGTGGAATAGGCTTCTCCATTATTACGAATGCATGACGAACGCGGCCAGCTTAGTCCAATGTTGCGAATTCAATTTGTACAGGCAACCATACTATAAAGATATTGACTGTGGCGTCTTATACAGCGGAAGAACGCAAAGATGCGCATCGGACATCAACGCAGGCAGCAGTCATAAAGTGCCGCATTTGAAATTTACCACGTGCTTTGTTATATTTGTTTGAGTACGGATTGCGCGCTCCAGGACAAAGGGGTCGATCGATACCTGCGTTTTGTGCTCGCCACTCAACGTGGAAATGAAAGAGGACACTAGCGGTTAAAGAAGTGAAGTACACATTATGAGGTCTGCATTGTGCTGAAGATAGTTTGGCCCCTTTCTTCTCAGTGCATTTGTATTTCTGAGTTGCGAATGAGCGGTATTGTCAAACACATCGGTGAAACAGCCTTTGTTGTCGGCGACTGGCATCAACGCAAGGTCTGTCATATGCGAATGGTAAATAAGGGCACGGGGCGAGTTCCTATGGGCGCATATGTGTTCGTTTTTATTTAGAAAGTCTAGGCTTGTTGCTGCGTTTTCAGTGCCGGCAGGTTTAATACGTGTTTCCTGCTCCCCCAATGAAAGCGAGAGAGTAATAAAAATGGGCTAAAAGCCGGAAAAAATCATTGCTCCCCAAAACTATGCAGCGAGAAGTGTAGATTTTCAGTCAAAAAAGAATTCCGGCCACTTCCCAGCGATTTTCTTCCCACCGATTTCTTTTCAAATAGCAGGCCAATAAATTCGATCTTTTTGTATAAGACTACCCTTCAAGGTTTGCTTTTAATAAATAATTTGAATGACAAATGAAACGAAGTGCAAAGTTGGTGAAAGCCATTGTTGGTACCGTCTTCACTTGTAGTATCTGTAGAAACTTTCGATGAAGACGAAGATGAAGCTCGCACCGAGCTCAGCAGACGCATAGACGAAGACAACGAAGATGACTAGGCGAGGCGACAAGATGGCTGTGCATTGAACGGTTCTCTGTAAATAGTGTGAATATATTGCCTTTTCCCAGACGACGGCCTCCTCCCTTGCCTCCCTGGACGTTTTCCACATGGTGCCGAAACCCCGGACGTCAAGGGACACGACGAGGTGAGCCATGGAGCGGAAATCAACTCTTCGACCGCATTGCTCACCCCGAAGCGAGGAGGAGGTGTCGAGGCAGACGAACCGCCTAAAGAATGCACAGAAAAGCCTTCTTGAATTTAACGAGCAGCTCATCTCCGAAATAACGCCCACTCTAAACGAAACGAGGGACGTCGACGCCGCTGTTTCTTTGGCCAGGCTCCGGCATAGTGCAGACCGACTTGCTGGAATCAGCGAGAAGCTGGAAGCCCTTGTTTGCGGAACCGCGTTTGACGGCCAGCATTACGACGCTTTAGAGTCGGTTAAAAAAGCGTACCGAATCGCCCTCTTACTTGAACGAAGGCTTCACGAACGAAATGACAACGCACCACCGAAGCCAGTAGTGACGAGAGAAGACAAACAGCAACCCCAACCAGAAGGAAGGTCGACCAGTTCAAGCCAGAGTAAACGACATGGAGAGGAAACAGAGGGCTACCGCGAACAAACTACTTCAACGACATTGATAGGCGTTTCGGCAATCGGTCAGCGACCTCAACGATCTTCAACCGTGATTGTTCCGCCAGATCCAACGACGCCGTGTGCCTCTATATGTGACCACTCGGCTGAGACGGCCCTGGAGGTACGCTTGGTAACTGGGCATCTACCGCTCAGAACGGAAAACGCCTTGATGCTGGAAACGCCACACCAAGAACAGAACGCAGGCTATAAAGCATTCTCACAATCTACTTTGGCCACATCAGAAACAGAAGAATGCGCCCTGGACGAGGAGCTAGCTTCAGAAGGTGACACCGTCGGAGTCTATGCGACTAAAGTGCCTGAACCCTCCTCTTCGTATGCAGCCATGACATGTCCAGATCATTGTGTGCAGAACTGCTACCACAAGAGAGAATACGTAACTCAAGGTGATGAACAACCCCGCAGTAGAGTGAGGAACTCTGTACAGGAATGTATAGAGTCTTCACTGCAGGAAGAGCGGACCGATGTTCTGGAGGTGCGTAGCTGCGACAGGAGTGCGTACAAAATAAGAACGACGACCAAGACAGCAGAAGTGAAACAGCAGACAGGCCACCACGATGGCAGTGCCACGAGATACAAACTGCGTAAGCGTACTCTTCGTAAAAACTCGGACCACCCAACGGCGATCAAGCACCTTCGCATCGATCTAAGGGCTTCGGCGGAAAGCTGCACATCTCCAGGAAAGAGATCAAAGGACGCTGAGACGATCATGATGACGTCAACGATTAACCAGGCCACTAAAAGGACTCGGAAATCGAAAAAACCCGGAGGTCATCGTGTCAGGCGCAAACACAAGACGTCGATGAAATTATCTGCGAAGTTAGCGGGCCCAAGAAACTATGCAGGAAAATACGCCTGCGGTTCATCGCCTGGCGTGATCATCATGAAAAGACATAAGCCGGTAGTTCGAAGAATGGCGAAGTCCAGAAGAAAGAGAAGGCCAAAGATAAGAAAGAGAAGGATAGAACTCGGACACCTGATGGACACGAATGGCAAACTGATTGGACACCATCACCGCTCGTACGAACTCTTGTGGGGCGGGAAGATGTAGAAACTTTCGATGAAGACGAAGATGAAGCTCGCACCGAGCTCAGCAGACGCATAGACGAAGACAACGAAGATGACTAGGCGAGGCGACAAGATGGCTGTGCATTGAACGGTTCTCTGTAAATAGTGTGAATATATTGCCTTTTCCCAGACGACGGCCTCCTCCCTTGCCTCCCTGGACGTTTTCCACAGTATCTCTACCCTGGTAAGTAGTTTTTCTGGGTAACTTTGCAAGGGAAAATGACAAACGAACGATAAATCAGTGCTCGGGAAGTGTTTACGAGCTCCATTGCTGCCACGGCAGCGCCACGCATATGTTTCTTGGAAGGCATACTTTGGGCCGTATATTTGCATATCATTTCTATGTAGCGAGAACTCTTGGGACGGCTTTTAAGGCGCTTCGGAGAAATTCGTAGCAGTGAAAAGCCCACGTTCAAGCGGTTTCCGTACAATAAAGAAGCCCAGTTGCCATAAAAATCAGCAACACGCGGGAAACTTGCAAGGTGATCCACTGCGACCGCTTGGGCCCAGCAGCGACGTGAAGGCAAGGTAGGTAACCAATCGTGCGTACTCCATGACTCGTTATGGTACATGCGAGTGTAGGTCGGGATCTGCATCTTCTAGGCCTAATTTGCGGGCGGTTAATGGGAATGGGAGTGAGAAGAGCCTGGGTTGCATTCGCCGTCGGCATTTTCCTGTGAATCTTGGGGACGTCAGATTTTTGTTTAAGCCTAGTGCAGTGAGCCTCATAATACTGCTGGCGCCTCCGGGGTTTCCGCTCTCTGGTGTTCATCATGTCTGACGTCTCACCTTCCAATTGTACTGTATCAACTATTATTTCAACCTGTGCGGTCTTTATGTCGCCGCCGACGACACTCACTTCAGCGGCGTTCGTGTTGTATTCATCGCGTAACATTGTTACGGAAAGGAATAAGTGAAAATGAAGGTGTATTTCACACAGGTATTTACAGGGAAGCGAGCCCCTGTTGGACCTAGCACGAACCTCGTCTACTCAGCTGAGCCCTAGTACATTTCCGCACTACTTGGGGCTATGTACCACATTCCCGTTCTTTGGCTGCTGATACACTGTAACATAACCCCAGTGGCAAAAAGCGCCGTCCCGGTGCTTCGTACGGCGATGTTATGCGAGGGCGATGGTACGGCTTGAGGCGGGAAACGTGGACAATGTAAAGTGAACTGAGACGGGCTGGTTGCAATGGTGCATGATGCCACTTAGAAAAAACAGCGCCAAAAAACGATACGACAGGGTGTAAAGACAAACACTGCGCTGAACTGCCAACTGAGGCTTATTTAGAAGAAAAATGAATATATACTAGAATCAAAAACAAGGAGGAGAGAAACGAACAAAAAATGGAAGTTGAGTGTGGAAATCAAAGCAGCTACGTATAATACGTTGATCATGATCCCTGTCGTATCTCCCTGTATCTCCCTGTCGTACAACTCGATAGAGGGTGTACTCACGCACTGTTACATTCGCCGAGCTTGCCACGATCTTTCGTTTGGCTTTCCATTAAGCTTGCCTGCTTGCCGCGATATCGGCTCCACTTTTTTGTTTTTGCCTCCCTCTGATTGGTTCGACAGCGCACAAAAAGCGCGTCGCTGAGTGAATAAACGGGATTGTCTCCCTGGCACTGCGTGAGTCGTCTGTTCCTCGGCACCCGTCGGTCGTCCAGCCGCTGAATACGTAACAGCTGGTGGCAGCGGTGGTGGCGGTATGGAGCGTGCGTCGGCGGAGGCCCTGGCGTCCCATTTGGTGAGAGCACGGCTTGTTTGACTTCGTTGGGAGCATTAACGACATTTTCTTGGTAGTCGAGGATTTTTGACTTTGCTAGATTTAAGTATTACGTGTAAGAGTGACAATATTGTTATCTGCAGTCATGATTCTCACGTCGCTAACGAAACATAATCTTGTGTTGCTCGCTGAAGAGTTAGGCATCACAGTGCAGAAGTCAATGCGTAAGCCTGAAATTATCGAGGCAATATCGAAATGCGGAGCGAAAGATGACGAAGTAGAGGAATGTTGGAAGGCAGTCGCCCTGCAATTGAAAGAGCGTGAGGTACAACTGAAGTTAAAAGAGATGCAACTGCAAAACCTTGAACGCAATGATAGCTTCGACATGCGCGGATACATGCAACCGTTCAAGGCTGGCAGTGATATCACTTTGTATCTCGTCAACTTCGAGAGAACGTGTAGTAGCGCAGCACTTGGAAAAGAGACCTGGTCGAAACGCCTGTTGACATTGCTTTCCAACGAAGCGGCCGACATAATCGCGAGAATGACAGATGAAGATGCACGTGACTACGAAAAAGTGAAGCTTCAGCTCGGGAAAACGTACACCTTGTCTACAGAAGCCCTGAGGATGAAGTATCGTAACACAAGGCGTAGTCAAGGGGAGTCGTACTCCGAGTTCGGCTACAAATCCATGAGCTTGTTAGAAGAATGGCTTAAAAGCGCCAACGAATACGACGACAAGCAATGTGTGATCGAACTGATCGCGCTAGAGCAATTTTATGCATCGATTCCGGAGCAAATTTGCCTGTGGATTGAGAAGCCAAAGGTCGAAACGTGGCAAATGGCAGCTAGTTTGGCTGTCGATACTGTTCCCGTAGGATGGAAAGTTAGGAATAACTGCGGAAGAAACCGTCGGGAGCTTTTAAGAAATTTCAGAAAGCAGCGAGAGAAAGCAACCAAGGGGAACCCGACAACACTCCCGCCCTAGGGCACACGGTCAACCCGAGTGAACCAAAGGGTTCCAAGTTTGAAGAAAAATGACCTTTGACCTGTTATAAATGCCACCAACCAGGCCACATCACAGGAGGCTGCCGGCAGCAAAATGTGTCTGCTAATTTGCTTGCAGAGGACAGTGGTTTGCTCTTGCCATTTGACTGCGGAGACTTTGATTTGGCAGACCCACAAGCAACGCACACCATGCACAAGGGAAGAAGGGGCCCCAAGAATTGCGGGGATACCGTATGTCCATAGCGTGTCCCATCGGATTAAGAAGGCGGGTGGTCGCGCGAGCGTGCGTGTTGTTTTTTCGGCGCTTAGAAAACTTAGCGGTATTTGCGGCCGGGTGAATGCGGGGTCCGTAAACAGCAAAAAATGCAGCAAGAAACACGCCAATCGCTTCAGGGAGTGTATAGAAGGTGTGGTGTACAAGATTGAGCTCTCTTGTGGCAAAAGCTATGTGGGGCAAACTGGCCGCTGCATTAATGACCGGCTCAGGGAGCACGCAAACACGGTACGGACAGGAACTCGCAGCAATCTAGCTGCACACTGTGCAAAGTGCCAGCAATGCAAAATATCCCCACGAGCATTTGACCGCACCGTCATCCTGAAGCGGTATCGCGAGCAGCGCATGAGGGAGATTCACGAGGCTTTCGTCATCCATACAATGGGAGATACGTGCGTGAGCACACCCTCTATCGAGTTGTACGACAGGGAGATAAGATACCTAGGATCGTGATCAACGCATTACACGTGGCTGCTTTAATTTCCACAATCAACTTCCATTTTTTGTCTGTTTGTGTTACGGATTTCCTTCTCTCCTCCTTGTTTTTGATTCTAGTATATGTTCATTGTTCTTCTAAATAAACCTCAGTTGGCAGTTCAGCGCAGTGTTTCTCTTTACTCCCTTGTCGTATCGTTTTTTGGCGCTGTTTTTCTAAGTGGACAATGTCTGTTTTGCCGGCGACAGGGTGGTAAGTTGGCGAAGGGGCGGCTGGAGATATTTTGTATGCGACTGGGGTCATTTGACGGATCACACGGCATGGTTCCGAGTAAGGGAACAGCAGTTTTTCAGAGAGGCGCAGTCGGTGGCACGGCGACCACAAAAGAACAAGAGTCCCAGGTGAGAACTGGAGGTCTCGGTGCCGGGAATCATAAAGCGCCTTTTGGGAGAACTGCGATGAGCAGAGGCAAGAGCGGGCAACTTGTCGAGCATGGTCGGCACTGTCAACTGCGGCTCGGGAACGTCCGTAAGTTGTAACTGAAGGCAGCACGAGAGTTTCGAGTGAAAAAGAGGGCTCGCGACCGCAGAGCAGGTAAAATGGAGAATATTTAGCGGTGTCGTGACGGGACGAATTGTACGCAGATGTGACGTACGGTAACGCCACGTCCCAGTCCCGGTGGCCCTCGGAGACATACATTGATAGCATGTCATGGTTCGGGAGTATGTCCAATGGTTGCAGCAGGCCCGCTGGGCATGTCGTAGGCTTTATACAATATCAATTTAGCAAACGCGTCTGCTTCAGATGCGCCCCAATCGAACGCCGCATCATTTTTAAGTAGGTCTGTCAGAGGGCGCGTGATGTCAGCAAACCCCCGTATCAAACGCCGGAAGTAAAGAGCACAGGCCCAGAAAACTTCGGCCGTCGTTGGATGAGCGAGGCTCAGGGAAGTGCTTGACTGCGCGAACTTTGTCAGGGTCGGGTTGAACCCCCTTGTTGCCAACAAGATTGCCAAGGATGGTTATCTGTCGGCGGCCAAAGCGACATTTTTTGGAGTTCAACTGAAGTCCCGCGCGTTGACATATTATGAGAATGTCTGAAAGGTGCTGAAGATGCGTTTTAAAGGAGGGTGAAAATGTTATTACGTCGTCTAGGTAGCATAAGCATGTTGACGATTTGAAACCGCGCACAAGAGAGTCTATCATTCGTTCGAACGTTGCGGGAGCATTACATAGTCGGAATAGCATTAGCTTGAACTGGAAAACGCTGTCCGGTGTCACGAAAGCGGTCTTCTGTCAGTACATCTCATCAACAGCTATCTGCGAGCAGCCAGATCGGAGGTCAATAGGAGAGACGTATTTAGCACCGTGTAAAGATTCGAGGGCTTCGTCAATCCTGGGTAGGAGGGTAGACGTCTTTTTTGTATAATGATTACGAAGCCGGTAATCAACGCAGAATCACCAGGTGCCGTCTTTCTCTTTTACGAGCACGACTGGTGAGGCCCACGGGCTGCACGAAGGCTCGATAATATCCTTGGAGAGCATCTTGTCAATTTCGGCTTGGATGACGTCCAGTTAAGCGCGAGACATGCGACACGGGCGCCTGTGGATGGGGATGTCGTCCCCTGTGTCACTTCGGTGAGTCACGAGGCTAGTTCAACCCAACACTGGATCTTCCAGGTCGAAGATGTCACCGTACGAAGCCAAGAGCTCCAGAAGAAGGTGGACCTGATCTGGGGAAAGGTCAGGGCTGATCATAGTGTCGAATTTAGTTGTGGGCGGAGGCGTAGCGAGCGAAGCAGGCGAATGAGATATGGGGTCTACGGTAAATGCAGAAATATGGGAATCGGAGAACGGACAAAGAGTAGCGACAGTCATTTCTTGAGGAATAACATGGGTGTGTAAGGCGAAGTTCAGGTCCTGCCGTATGGAGACAATAGCATGGGGACGCTGACGTTACGGGTGAGTAGAACGTCAAGGACGGGCGCAACGACGTAGTCTCCGTCTGGGACGGGCATGCTTGAAGAGAGAGGAACATAAGTAGCGGCTTGAGGCGGCAGGTGAATGGCCTCATCACAGCGTAAGCGGAGCGAAGGAGGGGCGTGGTCGTCGAGGGAAAGTGGAAGCTCAAAGCGAAGAAGACCCGTCGAACAGTCGATTAATGCGCAATGGTCTGAGAAGAAATCACGGTCGAGAATGACGTCATGAGGACATTTGTCCAGAACAAAGAACATAACTGTGACGGGGTGGTCAGCGATGTTCACTCGGGCGGTGCACATGCCGGCGACAGCCGAAGTTCCTCCGTCAGCAACGCAACCAGGGGAAAGGGCAGGGGTGAGAACCTTGCGGAGACGAGAGCGCAGCTGCGCACTCTTGATGGACATCTGGGCACCAGTATCGATTAGGACCTTAACAGGTACGCCATCAATTTCAACTGCTGGGAAATTGTATTTAGTCGGCAACGTCAAGAGAGGGTTTGCGGGGTCGCTCGTTGATGCAGCGTTACCTCCGGGAGCTTCATCAGTTAGTTTCCCGGAGATGAACGGCGAGAGTGGGGCGGGGAAAGTCGACGAGGTTCCGGAGAGAGAGACGGGCGACGTCGTTGCGGGGTTGTACTCTTCGGTAAGGCACCTGCAGGGAATGGGTTCTGAAATTGGGGCTGCGAGCGATAGTGGGTTGGGGGGCGTCCATCGTTGCGGCGGGAGTCGTCCCAAAATTTACTTCTGGAGGACCAGCGGTTCCAACAGTAGGGAGCGACATGTCCAACACGCCTGCACGTGAAACAAATCGGCGTGTTATCAGGCGTTCTCCATTCAGCGGGGCTTCGGTTGCGCGTAGGGCCGTACGCACTGCGTGGTCCGGGTGGGGCATAACTGCGGCGGAGAGCAGGAGGAGTTAGGGAGAATACTGGCTGGAGGCCCATGTTGGTAATTTCGGCACGAACGAGAGCTTGAATCAGCGAAATGGCTGGAACAGGGCTGTCGACGCCATGGGGCATGGTGTCGGCAGGAGCAGTCGCTTCAAGTTCTCGTCGCATGATCTTTTGGACGGTGTTTTCAAGGGCATCGCTGTACGAAGGCGCGGGGGAAGACGACTGAGGGGCTGGTGCTTGGCAAGAAGAAGTAGCAACAGTGTTGGGCAGTCGTTGGAACTGCTGCGTGATGAGGCGGCCGTTCGCTTGCTCGAAGCCCCATCATTCCTTCAAGGTTCCTTCGACTGTCATACAGTCCTTGCATATGAGCAAGTGAAAGGCGTCGTCAGCTATTCCTTTCAGCATATGCCCAACCTTTTCCTGCTCTGTCATGCATTGGCATTGACCTTACAACAGAGAGCCAGAGCGTCGTGGACGTAGGAGATGTACGACTCGGTGGACGTTGGGGCACGGGAGGCACGTTCACTTTTTGCACGCAGCTGACGTGCGACAATTTTGCCGAACTCTTCCAAAAGCCTGGCTTTACAAACGTCCCAGGTGGTGAGTGTGGCTTCATTCGTTTCGTACGACGTGAGGGCCGTACCTCTGAAGCAGTGAAGGAGGTTGGCAAGCATGATAGTGAGGTCCCAGCTGTTGAAGGCCCTGATTCGCTCGTAGTGCTTGATGCAATCTTCGACGTCGACGTTGTCAGTGCCGGTGAAGAAACCAGGCTCGCGGGGCTGAGTAACGGCGACCAGAGGAGTCGCCGACTCCCAGGGCGGAGCGCTCCTTTGGTGGCAGGATGAATATGACGCCCAATGCGGCGTAACTTGATGAAGGGTCACGAAGCCTCGAGGATTGGGGAGCCAAGACGAGAGGGAAGGGGTGTCAGGCAACCTCCACCACGATGTTACGGAGATGAATACGTGAAAATGAAGGTGTATTTCACACACGTATGTACAGGGAAGCCAGCACCGTGTTGGACCTAGCACAAACCTCTTCTACACAGCTGAGCTCTAGCACATGTCCGCACTGCTTATGGCTATGTACTACATTCCCGTTATTTGGCTGCTGACACACTGTAACAATATTTTGACGCAGGAAGACGAGGCCGGTTCCACGAGAGGACGAACATGCGTGAACACGCACATTTTTTCGTTCCTTTGTTTCCAAATTTTACGAGTTATGCGCTAGCCATAGAAAACCCGAAATCTACAATCTATTTTCCTCTAGCGTTCGCACTTCGCGAGAAAAAAAAACAGCAAAGTTGGCGCGGGTGACGCAAGACTTCTGGCGGATGCAGTTTTTTTTTTTTTTTCCAAAATTGGGTTTTTGTGCACGGCAAAATTTGTTCGTTCTGACTAAAACTTGTTTGAAAATAAAACCTGCACCGAAATGACCCACAGGTTACGAGAAAGTTTGCCTTCCGCCGCGAACAAAAAAAAAATTAAGAAAGAAGTTGCGAAATCAGGCGAGATTCTACACTGCCACTAACTTGGGCGCCCGCTATCTACGTATCTACATAGGGAGTTACTTGTGAGTCAGACTTAACGCCGACCAGATATTTGTAAAGCTATATGTGAAATATGAATTGTCTATAAAAAATTAAATATACACAAAAACAGATTGACCACCCTGTTTTTTGAAAAAAATGTGTAAATTTGAAAATAAAACTAAAAAAAACCCGGGCTGAATTTTTTTTTTCGAACTTATGGAAACTGGACTCCCAAGCGGGCCAACAACACTGCTGAAAATCACGATGCATGATGTTTTTTTGTACCGGAGTTACAAGCGGCGGAAATCACGCTTTCGAGACGCATCTCCCTGCCGTGTGCTCCGTAACTGCAGCTGCTTTGTTGGCTTCACGCTTTGATAAAAAAAGGGTATGTTCGCATTCGGTGGCTACACACTGGACTTTTCAACCTTTGACGTCCCTCTATCGGAGCAATCCATGTCTTTATTTCTTCTTATTTGTGCTGTTTTACTCAATAAGCTCTAGCACGTCTACCCCTGTGGCGAAGACCTGCCAAGAAGCGGGCCTTTGCGGGCGTAACATTTCTTTTAGCAAAAAGAAAAAAAAAAAGCCGCGCGCCTATATTGCGCTCCCCTCCCTCTTTTCCATTCGCTTCTGTTCAAGAGGTTCGATGAGTTAAGAGGTTCAACGAGACAAGAGGTCCAATAGTCACGTGACAGCCGATTCAAGAGGTCCAACGCGTCAAGAGGTCCAATGCTTCAAAAAATCCAACGAGCCTTGCTTTTTTTGTGTTCTCCATTTATAATTTCCCCTCAGCCGTTCTTAATACATTAACCCCTTCAGCTCATTTTATGAAATGGCTGGATCCAATAAACTCTCGAGTAATATTTGGTCGTTTAAAGGAGTAGGGACACGAGATTTCAAAGCTGAGATAACTATGTAAAATGCTGCCTTTTTGCCAGCAGACATATCCCAGCAAGTTCCAACAGTAGCCGTTCCGTATATCATATTGTAAATCCATTTGAATCTCTGCCCGAACGAGAAAGCCACGAGTGAGCCAGCATGACATCGTCTGCTACTTGCCCCAAACTGCCAACGTCGGGGCTCCCGTGACGTAGCCGACGCGCTGGCTGCGGTTGCGCGCGCTGGTACACTGTGTGTAGACGTCATGGTTTTGGGACTGACGTCATGCTGCCTGGGCGCGCGGGAATGACGAAGACCTCGGCCGGTCAGGGCGAGCGCGTCCTCTCGGTCGCACCCGCGTCCAGACCTGCAGCGTTGCGACAAGAAAGGTGACGTCCGGTGGCTACCTCCTGACATGGCGGTCGCTCAGCGTTCGTTTGGTCGAAACCGAAGATGACAGAATAAACAGCGCCGTAAATGATTGTTTACGCTGCGATGGACCTTGTAATGTGCCATTCTATAATTAGTGGGCTGATACCCATGGCTGCGAAAAAAAGTGCAGGTACCCATGGCTGCGAAAAAAATGTAACACGAAACCTTCGCGCCAGTACTTCTTTAGGTCAGGGTCCGTCGCTGGCGGGAATGCCATGAGCACAAATTTATAGCTGGCTCGGGCTCTCACTTGATTTGTTACTTCGCTAAACCTACCTTCAGTCTGTGAATATTCTGTGTATATCTTCTCTGTAAATATTCAGTTTTAAAAACCCTCTAAAAACATCGTCGTCATGTCAACAACAGTGCCGCACCTTCAGGCCCTAACACAGATCATCAAGAAGGCTTCTGTCTCCCGCTACAACATCGGCGAGGCATCGAAATATCCAAGAAGCACAACGAACCTCCATTTAGTGCGGGTGTTCCTGTTACGGTAGAACCGGCGGCGCGGCAGCTAGTGGAAATCAGACGCGCAACTCTGCCAAGCACATACAGGAAGCTTATACAAGAAGCATGTACGAACGAAGTACATATAGGAAGCACGTATACGAAGAAGCATATATACGAAGCATATATACGAAGAAGCATATACAAGAAGCATATACAGCAAGCATGTACGAAGTTCTCAGACCCGCCGGCGGCCTCTACTGGTGGCCTTGGGGACTGCTTCCCCGCTGGTTCCAGGACCTACCGATTGAGGGCGCAGTCTTCTCATAGAGGCGGGTTCCGCTTCATACCGCTTTAGAGGTCTTTTAGCTGCATATTCCTTAGAGCGAACCGTACAATTTGCGCGGCGATGGCGCTGCCGTTCTTGGGCGAGGGCCATAGAGATAATATACTGACTCTAGAGGGAAAGCGCGCCGCTGAGTCAATGCATTGGAACCGTACGACACACAGTGGCAGACATGATACAACGATTTGAAGGTTGCCAGCTGAGCTTTTGCTTACTAAAAACGGCGAAGGCGATGGGTTGTAATCGGGCAACGTGCTACTATGGCGTTTCCGCGTCCGGCTAGCAAAGCATGCCGGGATTAATTGTAACATGGCGGACCGCTGGCCAGGCGGATTTTGTGTAGGCGGCGTCGACAGCATTGCGTAGTTTATCTCCTGTGGGTAGGTAACCGACGTGTTTTAGGTTTAGCGTACGTGTGACTTATATGAACTGAGACTATTTGAGCAAGATGTGGCAACGCTCACACAACACTTGCGCGCAAGCTCGAATGCGACTGATCGCATGCGCGAGGACGCCGAGGAGTCAGCTGATCCGTACTGGGCGCACAGAAAAATGAATCTCCGTATGATCTCCTTGCATTTTTGCGCTGTGCCGCTTTATTTGCCATTCTGTGACATATTGCGAGTCGCTCAATGCTTTTCAAACGAAGTGAAGTGAACTGTGGCTTTAGCTCAATGTAAAACTTTATTGACACAGACAAAAAAAACATCGCATGGGCCAACGCTGATATTGCCGGTGAGTCGCGGCGCTTTGAAGCACAGGAACGAAAGAGCGCGGTCGATCGCAGGCCAACGGAGTGGATGCCAAGGGAGTATGCGAAATACAGTCCGCGGCGTGTCCCGTTTTCCTTTCTGTCTGTATTCGTCAAGTTCTAGCTGCTTTCCACCACTTCAAAGGGAAAGCTTGCGGGACTGAATGCGCAGTATTGAATGGGCAGTAATTTACCGCACAGAGCGCGCGAGGAGAGAACATTAACTTATTGATTTGTTGTGACTGATTAAAAAAGAAACCGCATTTCGTTACCTATTGTTTCGTTCTACCTTCACGAACGTTTGCGCGAAAGTTCGAAGCACGAAGAGCTGTAAGAAGTTCCATGAATAAAACAACTGGAACCGAACGATTATAAGAGCTCCTTTTATTTCTCTTCCAACGGGTACGATCGCTGGCTGCCACTCCGTAGCCTGTAGTAAACTTGCGGTAGTCAAGGTCAGATCGGAATCGCTGTTCCGGCGTCAGTTCAGGGGCAATAGATAGGGTGCTTAACGTGAAGAAAGAATGACAGCCTCGCAAGCGACCGGGGAGGCACTTGCTCAGCGCGTGCATCCGAGTTGTATAACTTGTATACGTTTTGCACGCACGCAGACCTGAGCCGGAGACTGCACACAAAGTCAGGCGCAAGGGCCTCGCCCCTTTCTAGCACACTTAAAAAAATCGAAACCAAAACTGAACTACGCACTTACTTTTTCTCCGCTAATTGGAGCTTAATTACACTAAAAGTTTTTTATGAAGCTACTTTTAATTACTGAAGCAATAATTTGTAGCTATTTTACTTCAGTTCTTTGTTTTAGTTAAATAATTACGGCAGAACTTTTTAGAAGGCTGAATACAATTGATCTGGCAACCATGGGAATTGTATCATGTCAGCGCCCACGATTCGTACGGTCTCGGAGCTCGCTTTACCCCCCTGGCGAGGGCCCGTTGACGTTCGAGCCGAAAAACCACGTTTCCGCTTTTTCACACGGAGTAGAACTTGGTTTATTTTTTTTTTGCACCCTACTGGCGCATTTACCGCGTGGCTATACTGCTAGTAGGAGGATACACTGTATTTACTCGATTGCAACGCGAACGCGATTGTAACGTGAGTAGTGACTTTTCATTGTATCAAGAAAGAAAAAATAAAATCGCGGAATAAACTTGAGGGGTGACTTTGTCGTGTCGAGCAAAGAAAGAAAGAAAGAAAGAAGCACCGAAGTACTCGCACGAAGGCAAGGGTAGCTTTGAAAAGAATATTTATTGTTGCAACGCTTTGACTATACGCCCACCTGTGACGCTGTGAACTTGGTTCGCGCAAATCTCCAAATCGGCGCCGTCGTTTCGCGTGTGACGTCATTTTTTCGTCAAATTCGAGCAAGACCCCGGCCTTCCAAGGTGTCGGTGGAAACGAAGGAAAGGAACTGGCGTTGTCCTTATAAAAGCTTCTAGGGAACGTTGCCTGTTGAGGTTCAGGACGGCCGCAACTCGCCACAGAGGGCGCACCGAGCTCTTGGAAAGCCAAAATTTGCGCACAAACTCCCCATCGCTCAGGATGAACGCTTCGCGCGATGTGTGTTGTCGCCTTGGCCATCGCATTTGTCGTCTCGGAGCTTGCGGAGATTGCTGCGCCGCCTACGAAGAGGCAGATGCACCGCCTAGTCGAGATACACTGATTTAGGCGCGGTTTGCGGCAGCGTTCGATTTACCTCGTACTGCCCATGCTGGTGCAGCCGCGTGCTTGCGCACTGGTGCAGCCCAAGTGCCCCTGGCGGAAAAATGCGTGGCATATATTTGTTCCTTGCGCCCGCTTAGTTATTGGGGAGTTGGAGTTGACACACGGGTACATCCATCGGCGACAGCGCGAAAATGTTTGTTGAAATCACGTTAAGGTACATCGCCGAACTATTTGGCGCAAACGAGCTTCAATTGTTACAAAAAAACAGTGGTAAAAACAATTAGCAGACGAAAAGGCGTGAACGGAACTGCCTGTGCACCGCGCAGGAGCCGTGAAGCGAGCGCCATTTGAATTTGAAGCACTTGAATCTTTCGCCGTGAAGCGAGCGCCATTTGAATTTGAAGCACTTCCCCCCCCCTCCCCCCCCTGCCCCCCATCGCTTCTGGCCGCCTTTTGCCAAAGCGGGCGGTTGACTTACACTTGGAGGCCTTAGGGCCTTTCGTCTTTCAGATCATATAAAACTGCATAACAAGTAGGTCACGGGCCAGGAGCGACTGCTCCGCGGTATTTTTCCGGATGACGCAACACGTGACAACATTTTGCACACGGGCAATCACGTGCGCCCCCATTCAAAACGACGGGCAAGTGACGCGCGCCGTTTCCTTAGAGAATTGGCCCGCCCTGCCACATCGCTTCCTTTGAGCTATATCAGTTGAACCCTGACCACCGTGAGGAGGTTGCCCTGTTCTGTGAAGAAATCAGCAACACGCTTCCCTAGTTCGACGTTGTGGCTGTTTTGAGGCCTACAGAATCCTTTTTGGTCGGGTTTGCTTAATAGGCGCACCCACTGGAGCCGCTGCAGGTGGTCGATTCGTTCACGTCAACTCTTCGGGCAGCAGCTGAATTGCCGATTTCTTCAGCCATCCAAATAGCGTGTCCCTCGAGACGGGCGTCGTCGCACTGAGCGGGACACGCTTGACATCGCAGGGGAGTCGAAGGTGAGTCGAAACTATCAAGGCAAACGAAAACCACCGAGTCCTGGGCACGCCTTCAACGCCGTCACTACCAGCGTAGAAGAAAAAAAAATTTCCCCGCATTTCCCCGAGGGGAAGAATGTGAAAGTGCGAATGCACGAGTTGAATTTGCGCGGTGCGGTAATGTTCGCGAAAGAGAGATCACACACACACACACAACTACAAAGAAAGAAAGATGCATTTATTCACAGACACCTATTTGTGTTGTCGTTGTACTTGATTGCTAGAGCGGATCTCAGCTTTGAAATTTCGTGTCAGTACTCCTTTAAGCGGGTGGATTAGCCCTTCTCACGCCCTATTCCTTGCCAATTCCCCACGTGGGTATGTGCCATGCACAGACACCTATTTCTGTTGTCGTTGTACTTGATTGCTAGAGCGGATCTCAGCTTTGAAATTTCGTGTAAGTACTCCTTTAAGCGGGTGCATTAGCCCTTCTCACGCCCGATTCCTGGCCAATTCCCCACGTGGGTATGTGCCATGTCAGCGGCCAGGCAGCGCGCGCCCATCTCCCCCCGTTGCCAAGGAAGACGAGGAGATTCCTGGCCAATCCCCCACGTGGGTATGTGCCATCTCCCCCCGTTGCCAAGGAAGACGAGGAGCGCGCGCACCCGCAGCTGTTGCTATGTGGACGGACGGCGGTCAACGGAATTCAGGGTCGCTTATAAAGTGCATTCGCACTTAAAACGAATAGATTTGGGGTTAGAGTGTTGTGAAGAGAACGAATCACTCGGGCGCATGTTACCAACATAGATTGGGAAATGGCCAAAACTGTAGGCGCCGTCGATGATAATTGTATGCATAATTGCAATTTTTAGCCAACTTCAACATCGGCATTCGATTGTAACGTAAGGGTCGACGTCAAGTACCACAAAGTAGGAAAACAGCTCCCGTTATAATCGAGTAAATACGGTACATTGCCGTTACAACTTCGAAGCATATTCAAGCAACCTATTTGAAGGTAAGCCGTGAATATCATATCAAGTGAGATTCGGTTGGTTCGTAATCATTTTTTCGTACTACGAAGCGACACGCATAGCAATCAAACGGAGCCTCCCCAACCAACCACGGGCGTCCGCCGGACGTCCGAAATACGGCCGAACATCCAATGCCCAGCTTGGACGGCCACTGTGCGTCCATGTTTGGATGCACAGTTTCGGACGTACTGCGGACATCCAGACACGCATGTACAAGTCCGAATGTCACCCGCCAATGGACGGAAAAAGTTAATACGAATCATCAAATACCAACCAAATTGAATAAAAAACAAAAACGAAAAAGCTACTTTGCTTATCAATTAAAAAAATTTTGTACGTCAACACCCTGACTTGTATATTGCAAGCTTCATCTGAATATTTCTAAAAGTAAGACTATTTTTTCACTTTTTTGAAGCAGCTCACCATTTCCAACTGTTATTTGTTTGGAGAAAGATATATAAGAATAGAGAACCGCTAACGAATCATATGAAGCAAGTTCACTGTGGTTATTTATGCCTATCTGCCCGGTAGTGTGTTTGCCTCGCGCACTGCAGTATTCATTGTAAGAACTTCTCGTTATGCGATTATGGAAATTTTTACTGAACTTTTAAAATACATCTGATTTCGGACGTCCGACTGGACGTACGGAAGTGTTAAATCCGGACGTCCCACGGACGTACATGGTACGTCCATCAGCACTAAAATGGACGTCATACGGACGTCCGCTAGAGCCGGAATGAACGTATACGGTGGCCGGCCGACGGACGTCCGGTGGTTGCTTGGGATCGATCATTGCAGTAGAATGAGAGGCCGCCTAATGAACTGGTTGCAATGCCCCTGTTCTTACAAAAATGTGTGGTGTTCACAGGGGTTAACTCCACGCCTCTGCTTAATTCAACAAGATGGGTCGTTTCAGTTCCAGGCGCTGTACCAATCTTGTGGTTAAATTAGTGGAAAGGAGGTCCCGTTAGATGGTGCGGGACGCCATTGGTAGTACTGGTTTAGCATGTTCTGTGTGGTCGTCTCGAATTTACAGATGGCGGGACCGATTGATGACTCGTATGTTCCGAAGAATCTGCGCTCGCTCACCGAGGAAGTTGCAGCACTCCGACTAGTCCCGATGGGACTGTCCAACACTGAAAAGGAAGCCCGCGTTATGGTCATCTACACAGGAGGCACTATCGGCATGACTAAAGATGAACATGGAGGTAAGATGTGAACTGGAAATGCTAGTACTCTTATGCGGGAGACAAAATATGAAGGCTGTACTCAGTGGGTGGTGCAGGGTACCTCCTGAGCCCGCTTGCTCGAAAAAGGGTGCTTATTGGCAGTCTTATTCACAGTCTAGTCTTTCTTATTCACGGGCTTCAATAAGTCTGCGAATAAGATTCCCACTATCGCGCTTTCTCGATAGCCCACAGGCTAGGCTACGGAGCGGTCTTATTGAAGTCTATAGGGACAGCGGGTACCTAGACGCGCACGGGAGGGATTTCTAGGGAAAAGCGGGGAATACGACGGAAAACTGCTTGTTGCCGCCGCCGGCGTTGCGCAAAAGTTTATTTCGAACGATGATCGAATAAACTGAAGAAACGTAACCATCAGGCGGCTATTTAGGCCCTTTCACAAATACTTTACAACGACCCGCCATTTTTGAAGGCCAACTCACGCAGTTGGGTCTCTCTCGCCGGCCGCGTAAACGAAGTCATAAACATAGATTGTCTGTTAAGAAGCGTTGGCCTTAAAAATCCACTGGGCTGACACCAAAAGCACCCCCGTTGTCTCACATTGTCGCAACACGAGTCGTGCTTTTCGTTTGGCCGTGAATTAGACAGTTGCGAAATGGCTTCCCGCTAATCGTTGTAGATTCAGATGCAACGAGCAGTCCGGCCACACGATCGCAATAACCCGCTGCCTAGCCGTTAGCTCGTTTATTAAGGGCTGCAGCTGTAAACGATCGCGCTGTAGAATACAGCCGAATGTTCATATCATGCACGCTTGTATGCGCAAAACATCCCAATTGCTCAATCCGAATGCAAAATCACTGTACAAACCCAAACACTTAAGATTCGTAACCGCCTCTTTTGAAGGTATTGAAGGAAAGAGGCGAAGTCTGGGCAGCTTCTCCTTGAAAACGCGATTTTATTTAATTGTCACGGAAAGAGGTATTACAGGCTGTTAACGTTTTGCTATTGTGTATAGTTTTGTTGTCACATTGCTGTTCTATTGTGAACGCCTATTTGGTGTTTTCTGAGTTAATGGGCATGATTTTATTACAAAATACATTTGTTCGGTCTTTCCATGCACCTTTTTGTAGCCAGCACGGCGACAGCTGACATAGCAGACGATTACACATTCACACCGCGTTCTCGGCCGCCCGATGTCTACACGGGACAAATATCGCGCCGCAGACGATCATTGCTGGCCATCTTTGTGTGACGTGAGGGAGAAAAAAAAGCCACGCTACCCGGGAATAACAAGCACACGTCCATGGAGGAAAGAATACTTTTTCTTTCCTCCATGCACCGGCCCGTAGCGCGCAGCGAAATTTGAAAACGGTGGTTGGCTGCAGCAGTCGCTGCCACATCAAATCATCAAACAAGATAGGCCTTGTGGCTTCTGCGGCTTCAGGTATATATATATATATATATATATATATAAATATATATATATATATATATATATATATATATATATATATATATATATATATATATATATATATATATATATATATATATATATATATATATATATATATGTGTATGTATGTAGTCGTGAAGTGGAGTCCTTAGTTGCTGCAGGAATACGCACAAAGTAGAAGTACGCTCTTCGGAGACTCTGAGACAGGTCTTCCTCAGGACTTTATTTCCAACGTTTCGACCTGAGACAGGTCTTCCTCAGGAATCCTGAGGAAGACCTGTCTCAGGTCGAAACGTTGGAAATAAAGTCTCCGAAGAGCGTACTTCTACTTTGTGTATATATATATATATATATATATATATATATATATAAGGTTAGTAGAGACAGAGACAAACGAGAAAGACGTAGAAAATAAAAATAAGTTTACTGACGTTTCAGGGAGAGGACTCCCGCACTCTGAAGAAAGGGAGTCCTCTCCCTGAAACGTCAGTAAACTTATTTTTATTTTCTACGTCTTTCTCGTTTGTCTGTCTCTACTAACCTTATTGTTTTCGTGCTCTGTGTGAGTTTTTATGTTTTCAGTCTATATATATATATATATATATATATATATATATATATATATATATATATATATATATATATATATAGCGACTCAGAAAATGGGAAATGAGGGGCTCCGTGAAAATAAGACAGAAAATAAGGGTTGGCAGCCCTTGGCAGTCCTGCCAACCCTTATTTTCTGTCTTATATATATATATATATATATATATATATATATATATATATATATATATATATATATATATATATATACACTATACACGCAGACAGGGTATCCTAGCTATCATGCACCAAGCTTTAAATAAGAGTAATGGCGTAACTCGAAGAAAACCTAGTGCATCATGTTTGCAGTACTGTGGAGAAGCGGGCACCATTTTCTCGTGACTGTGACTAAAATAAATAAATATAATTAATTATCTAACTCGAAAAGTACTGTCATAATGACTAAAGTATCAATGAGGCACTTGTAGGTACCCACAAGGGGCATCTAACTGCGGTATTTTCAGCGACGAACTAACTGGTGCACATTTATTATGAGTGATAAAGAAAACCCGCGAAATATGAAAAATACCACGTGACGGCGCCTCCTCGCGCATCGTAAAGCAACGCCTTCAAACAGGCTGCCTCTGAGTTAGCGAGAATGTAATAAACAAAAGAAAGAAATAAGAAATCGCGAATGAGTTTGTGCCTTATCTGCTCACGCGCCCCGCGAATCTTGCTGTTGCTGCTCCTTCCATGCATGCCATTATCAAGGCGATGCGCTGTCTCTTCGGGCGGGTGACAGGCGAAGCAGTTGCTTTCAATCAGCTTATTTATCAGGGGGCTAGTAGTTTGCAGCGGGAGAGCCAATTGATCAACAACTCGAAGTGAAGGACAGGCGTTAATCGACCAGATTTAGGGGAATTTCCCAAGGTAGAGTAAGTTTCTGTGAAGGAAACTTTGACATCCACCTAAATGCAGTCATAGGGCTACAAAGGAAAGCTATAGAACAGTTGTTGATCAATTCGCTCTCGCTACACAAACTACTAGCCTCCTGGTAAGCTCAGTTGGTAGAGCGACTGCTCCGGTTAAGCGGGGGTCCCAGGTTCGAATCATGGATCAGGACGAATTTTTCTTTCACTGCGAAGTTCCTGAGAAAGCTGTATAGTTTTCCTTTGTAGCCGTATGGCTGCATTTAGGTGTATGTCGAACTTTCCTTCACCAAAACTTGCTCCACCTCGGGGAATTCCCCTAAATCTGGTCGATTAAACCCGAACCTACTGCAATGGGCGGTTTGAGCAATGTACGGGGACTGTGCACTGAATTCACTCCTACGTTCATAGAAAGTACGAAATATTGTTTCTGCGGCTAGAAAAATAATGAAACATTCTTGATTCACCTGGCGCTTCTAACTGTCGAGATGTTTTGATTATTTGCAAGCAACTTTCTGTTTCAGTGCTGAAGCCCGAGCCAGGAGTTTTGGACAAGCGGTTGCGCGATTTTCCGCAACTCCACGATGCCACGTACGCGAAACATCACTTCCCCGACTCTGAGAATCCTCCCCTGGTCCTGCCGTAAGTAATGTGTTTGCTACCTTGCTATGATTTCCACCAAGGACGCTGAAGTGTGCACGACTGCGGAGTTGCTGAAAACATTCTAGTCTGCCGTTTCTTTTACATCGGTTGGGTCTCTAAATAGCTGTTTTTGGAGCAACAGAAAAATCTGAAAATTTATCACCATACACTGGACGTAGTCAACGGCCGCATTGCTTTAGCTTGGATTATTATGGTTTTGTAGCCAAAGATGCATTCAAACTTGCTTAGTGTCGCTAACCAGTTGCTGAACCACTGGGCGACTGGCGACTATCGATCTTGGTGTGGTTAATCTATAAGCGATCGTGATATAGGTATGCTCACGGTGCATGAGAATGCTTACCGTCAAAATAAAGGTTTTAAAACATATTTTATTGTTTGCAGTTGCGAATACATCAGCTTTTCTGCCGCAGAAAGCGTTCGTAACTGCATTACTGAGAAGAGATCTCAACCAGCGTTAAATATTTATTGAGTTCCAAGTTTGTATGTGCGAATTCCTTGTGTGAAGGTAGCTGGAGAAGAAAGCTGAACGAAGTAGGCGGACCACATTTTCAGCTATTTGCATTTCGTGGGGAAAATCTTTCATTTTATGTAGGTTGAACGGAATGTTGTAATGATTTAGTGGACTCTGCAGGCGAACATTGTGCAGTGCTTTGATTTCGTTCTTTCCGGTGGTACCAGCAGCGTACGTAAATTTTGATCGGGATGTCGCCGTCGATGATTGGTGGTAGGCTTTGTGCAGCTTTTTAAACTCAACTGCCCTATTGAACTTGCCCTTTTATGCCGAACTGAAACGACCACTTTCATATGAAAGAACCCGTGGTGTGCGTAAACGATCTTTATCAACGTGCAGAGTGACCAGGTATGCTGGGATCGGAAGGCCCATGATGTGTCTTCTCGTCTTTAGTTGTATAGTCAATTCTAAGTCGGGTATAGGGATCCTGCATTTTACACTCTTTAAAGATGTTCACGCTCTCTACAAAATGCCTCTAACAATGCATGGGTTACAATTTTCTGCTTTTATTGACCACCAACACCACAGGTACCATTTAGATCGTATATGAACCATAGTCGATTACAAACCACGCAACTACATGCAAGTTTTATATCATATCAAAACTTTTCTTAAATTCTGCTTTCGTAGTTTTGAAAGTATTGACTGTTCGGTATATTCGTCGCTTTGCTGTATTCTCTACTTCCCGGCATGCCTCGTTTTTTCGGCGCTTGACGTTTCAGCTGAGGCTCTAATAAATGTGTGTTCATGTCTTTATTGGCTTTGTTCTTCTGAACCTGACGGAAGCGCTCAGGTTCACGAGTGCTAGTTCCACGCGTCTTGTTTTGTACAACGAGCTTCGTGTCATCGCTAACGCTCACGCCTCGGTTCTGCCCGACGTTCACCGCATGCGGGTTGCTCTTCAGCCGTGCGTACAACGTGTGTCCTGCGCACATCTCGATAGGCACGGAAGCACCCAATATCTAATGCTGTTGTTTTTCATCCTCTTTTTTTCCTACTCTGTGTAAAGTAAGAATTACAAACTGTTCAGCTCATCTTGCAAATGGAGTCGCGATTGTCCGCTGTTAAACCACTTTTGAGGAAGCGCAAGCATGGTAGGGGCATAGTTTTTTGCACTTGTGCGGGCAAGATTGTAGTACCGTCGCTAACCAATAAACAGCTCGGCAGTAAATAATTCCGCATCCTCTTAGGTCATTTCGAATATTGTAGCGTGCTCAGGTCCACTGCACGAGGAACACCTCGACAATTGGCTTTAAAAAAACTTTCATTTACTGCAGTAAATTTCCTGCCCGAAATTTTCCTATCTAATCCCTCCATACTGTTTTCTAGCTGTTCTCCCTGTCATTCCTTCTTCGTAACCCTTGTATTGCTTTGATGGTTGACCTGTTTTCCGTCCCCCGCATAACAAGGCCGCTGTACTTCCCATTATCTGTCAATTTTGGCTCACTTGGGCATGAGTTTGCCCCTCATTTATGATGCCGTTTTCGGCCCTAAAGGCACCGCCTATCATTTTACTTTCCAAAGATCTTTGAGTTATAGTAAGTGTTGTTTGAAGGAGTTGGAAATACAGAAAATGTCTGCCACTTTTTCAGCACTCAAAGAACGCGTTGTTTTTATATTACTTTCATTGTGCGAGGACGCTATCCCTTGATTACTAGATAATGCTTCCCGAAGCCACAACAGTTGGGTCTGCAATTGTCAAGTGATGAAACATTCCCATTTCACTTCAATATCTGGCTTTTTCTTATATCAAGCACCGAAATAGGCCCGAACTGGTATATAGGTTGTAGATATATTCAAAGGAATGGTGTCCCCTGACGGAAACCCTTCTTGTTTAAGATTTTCAGCAATCAAAGAACGCATTTTTTCATATTACTTTCACTGGCGACGACAGTATCCCTTGACTAATAGATAATGCTTCCCAAATCCACTACAGTTGCGTCTGCAATTGTTAGGCGTTGAATCATTCTCAATTCACTTCAATATCTGACTTTTTTTTAGTTCAAGCACCGAAATAAGCCTTAACTCGTATATAGGCTGTAGGTATATTCAAAGGGATGGTGTCCCCTGACGAAAACCCTTCTTGTTTAAGATGCTTGTGCTGGTGATGGTTTTGACAACTGCTGACAATACAGATATTAAGTCTTAAACGAAATCTCGGGAGCGTTCACCAGAGCGCCGGCCAGAGAGCTGGTGGAATAAGACTGGCGAGAACCGAGGCATGCAAGAAGTCATACCACGTGGCAACATTAGCGTATGGGTCAGGGCGCATTGCCCTGCGACACAGGCATTATGTGACAACGCAGGGTTTTGTACGAGCAGAATAAATGAACAAATGACCCCAGCAGGCCACCCTTCCTAATTCTATTCCAAGTGACCGCACATCGTATTCTACTGTGCAAGCTCAATACTCAGCAGACAAGAATGTGTTCTTCTGGTTTGAAGGTAATATTATTAACATTTATAATACAGAGCATTTAAAATAATGCTCACCATCAAAAGCGTACTCAGGCCCACTGCAGGGCAAGACCTCACGCACTGACTTCCAACAGCTCCTGTCCTGCGCCACTAGAGTCCACTGCTGGCCACCGAACTTCCGTATGTCATCCCTCCATCGTGTTATCGGCCTTCCCCTTCTTCTAGACCCATCTTTTTGTATCCGCCCTGTTACACTAATTGTTCACCAGTTGTCTGTTTGTCTCACTACAAGGCCAGCCCAAATCCATTGGTTTTTCTTTTTCGTGAACTGAATCATCTACTCGAGTTTGTTCCTGGATCCAGGGAGCTCGCGTTTTGTCCCCAAGTGTTACTGCTATCATTATTCGTTCAATTATCTGATGAGCCGAACTAAATTTGCTTTCCAGTTGTTTAGTAAGGCGCCAAGTTTCAGCTCCATGTGTCATCACCGACAGTATGAATTTGTTGTATATTTGTCTTTTCATTGATGGGTAGCTTACCTTTAATTTTTTGACAGTGCTTGCCGAGTGCCCCCCAGCCCATACCTATTGTGCGCCGTATTTCTCTCTCGCGTTTGGGGGCAGCACTGACCATCTCTCCGAGGTAGTTATATTATTGTGCTTGTAGAGTTTCGTCTCCTGAGCGGAAAAAAGCGCTTACGGCATGCTTATTCCTCATTACTACAGAGTTACTCATACTTCTTTTTGCCCCACGGTCATGCTTCTAAATTATAGTTCCCCAACTACTTTTTGGAGGGTTTCTGCAGTCTGCAAACCTCAAATAACTGTAGTATAGCCTGTTTAGCCTGTTTCTCCTTAATCCTGTGTTTTCCCAGTCAAACTTTCTGAATGCTGTTAACAGTCTCACTCCCTTTCCATCAAAGAATTTCTCACTTTGCTTGTGATGTGTTATCCTGCTCGTACACTCCATATATATGTCTTCTAGAAGTGTTTATTTGGCCTCTTCTATTCCCTGGTCGTTTGATGCTTTTATGGCTGCGGTTTGGACTGAGCCAAACGCTTTCTCATAGTCCATAAATGCCATTTAGAGGGGTTTAGTGAATTTTGGGGATTATTCTATCACTTCATGGTTGAGTACGTATTCCTAATTCCAGCCTCTTCTCTGGGTTATCGGGAATCCAGGCTGTCTCCAGTGCGGCTAACTATAACTTTGGTAAACGGCTTGCAAACAAGTGACAGTAAGCTGATGGGTCTGTAGTTCTTAAGGTCCTCGGCATCTTCCTTTTTATGATTCAGAGTAATGTTGGCGTTTTTCCAGGCTATGGACATTTTTGAGTCCTTAAGCATTCCGACAATTAGCAAGCAAGCTTTTCCAGTGGTATATCTCTTCCCTCCTTAAACTCATTAACGGTTATGCCATCGTCGCCGGCAAGTTTTTTTTCTTGTCACGTCCTTAGTTACTTGTGGGACATCGCGAGTTTTGCTTGTATTCTCAGTAGTTTCTCCCGCTGGAATTCAGTCTGGTGTAAAATCGTTCTGATACCTTTATTATATCGTTAATGTTGTGCGTAACGTTACCCTGCATGTCCCTGAGTGCGTACCTTCTGTCTTTACCGATTACGAGCTTCCTATTAGTTACTTTCTAATTTCCTTCTATTTTCAGCGTTTCCTCGATCCCTGCACGAATGTCGTTTGTTGTACTAAGTTACATCTAGCGCAGACCATATTAGAAAAAAATGTTGTTACAGTCAAACCTGACTATAACGAACGCGGATAGAGAGAATTATACTACATATTAAACAAAAACAAATTAGTTCGGGAAATACATGCGAAACATACTTCTTATAATGAAGTTAACATCTGATATATCGAACTCGGCGTGCTTAGAATGGCCGCCGAAATGCATGGTCTCTGAGCGGCGATGGAGATGTGGATTAGCCGCGACCACGGAGAAGGAGCCGCGACTGAGACGTTGCGCCTCGCACGGAGCGACGTGACGCCCGACACTTTCCGCAACTGTTTCTTACGCGCCGGACTCACGACGGAACCCGGCCAGTCAGCGATTCCGGACCAAGACGGCAGCATCGGTGAACTCCGGGAAGAGCACGCCAACGTTCCCGATGCTGTGCCGAAAGAAATGTCCTTGGACGATTTCCTGAGTGCCGACGACAACGTTTCCGTCACTGTCAGCCCCTCGGACGCGGACACCGTCGCCGATGCCATGTCAGCATGGTGGTGCTGAAAAGCACCCAAGAGGCGTAGTACGTCCCAAGTAAAAGCGCCGTCCGACGCTTAATGAAGCGCTTTCGGCAGCGAATGTGCTCCGCCAATATTTCTTCGATATTGAAGGACGCAGACTCGAACTAGTGCAAACAATGTTTCGTGTAGAGAAATCTGTGCTAGTTAGTTGACGTCGCCAAAATGAAAGCGAAAACAACAATCACCGCTTTTTTGCGAAGTAGGCAGTTAAGGCGGCAAGCAGCTTGATTACTTGCAATAAATGAATTGTTTTGGGTAGGTAATGGTTACATTACTGTGTTCGTTTCTGCATGCGGGGATGGCGGAGGTGGGGAGAGTGGGGGATTCCCGTGGTTTGGCTATATCAACTATTGGATATATCGAACTAATCGCGGCGCATATTGCAGTTCGTTATAATCGAGTTTGACTGTAGTTCGCATCATCAAGCGCACTGCCGCGTAAAAACTATATTTAGGAAATACGCTCCAGAACTTGGCAATTCCAGCGAAAAACCGTCGCGGGCGTGTGAACTTGATGATAACATTGTTACTTTTTGTTAACACAAGAACATTGTAACTTAATTAGATGCAACCTAATATTCTGCCTTTATCCTTGGATGCGGCTACTCATACAGAGACACCGGCGATCACCGACGGATTGTGTACACAATCTCTGAATACGATCCTCTGCTTGACTCGTCGAATGCCACCATGGACGACTGGATACAAATTGCTCGGGACATCAAGGTGGGAACTAGATTTGTTTTTTGCGAATGCACCACCCTGCCTAAAATCAGGCGTCAAATCACTCCCAGAAGTACACCGGAGCGTCAGGTACACCGGAGCTTCAGGTACACATAAACGTTTACCATCCTTTCCTAAAGGAAGTTGAGAGAAGCGCAAACGATTTTTGACATCAAAACTGCGTCAAACGTGCGTCGAAACCTTCGCTAAAGGTGCGTCAAATTTTCCCTTGAAGTGCGTACAATCGATAGTCAAACTTTCAGAGACCCAAATCGCAAAAGAATAACGAACCCATGCTAGGATTTCTCGTGCGCTAAACACTTGCATCAACGAACGATCTAAATGTGTACCGATACGTGGTTTATGAAATAAATGCATCCTATTCTACTCCTCCTTCATGATCGCTGCGTGCATTGTCTTACCTAGAACCATTTCTTTTTCGCGATTTCCAAGTAACCGTTTTGACTCAATGGAAGCGCGTGTATAGACATCTTATCTTTTCGGTCAACCAACCGGTCTATGGGGAAGAGCATTTGTTTTCTGACAGAACGCCATGGGACCCACTGAGGAAGCTTTCGCTTTAGTAAAGCAACAAGGGAAGCGTGAAGATGGATACGGAATGGGCGTAATTTGAAGTCCGGGTATCTCAGCGTACAGTATTCAATTATAAATTCATGGAAGTGGACAGGTCAAAAGTTTATGTACCTCTAGATGAAACGCGTTTACACTCAGTTGATAAGATCGACTAGCCGATAAAATATGTATAGGTCGTTGGAGAAGCATGGTCAGCCATAATTGCCAAAGAAATAATTGAGAGAGAAACAAATCACTGGGGGAAAATTCGAATTTAAAACCCCCCTGAAGATGTACGAGGCAGAGAAATCTATTTTCAGTGATAGGCAGTTCCTCGCTTTTTAATGTTAGAGAAGGTTGCCTGAGAAGCAAAAGCTTTGTGCGGAAGGAGACTCAAAATGACTAGACATGTGTTTTCTGAGGAAATGAAATAGAAGCGAATCCGCAAAGGGTATTTGAATGTAAGCGCATCAATCCAATTCATATCTGTGAACCACTCGGCCTCCCGATGTTCTATGTTGTAAAGGAATTACATAAAAATTAAACTGTCAAGCTGTAGAGGTAACTAGAAGGAGAACAGAATGCTGGTGGAGCTCTGCAAAGGCATCGGGGACCACATCGTGAGATACCGTGTCGAAAGCTTTTTGCGAGTCGATAGCAACCTGAATGCACGTTAGCTCGCGGAAGGGTTTCCGCAGCAACTTTCTCAGAAGGTAAATTCTGTAATCAGGGCCTACGTTTTGTCGGAACTGTGTGAGTAAGGTACAAAAGGCCTAGGTGATAATTACGGGTCATTCGTGCACATACTCTAAAACACGCGCCCTTTGAGCTAACCTAGCCTTAACTAACCTGGGGAGAAGGGGACACAATCTGTTTGTCCCAAGAAAATAAATTTCGGTCCAGGCCCTCACCCGGAAGAATGACAGTGCTCTTTTAGACATGAGGACACTGTGACCTTTGTCGTCAAGTAAGAAGAACGCGTCGCATGCCTCTAATCCACCCCACATTGGAATCAGGGTCGCTTCCCTCATCCTGTTAACGTTTTTAGAGATGAACAATGTTATTTACTATTAGTAGCAGCTAATTGTCACGATATCGCTGCTAAGAGATGACTATGGTAAGTCATCTGTCACCACGCGCACATTTTGAGATTCTTTTTTTAGACAGTACTAAGTCATGGTGATAACAGCTTAGACGATGCCTTGTGAAGGCCGTAAGCAGATATGAATTTCAACGCGTAGTGTTGATGACCGTGAGTCGGAGATTAAGTTCACGTATTCAGGGATGTTGACCGTAAGCGAACAATCTGCATGAGCCAAAATATATATTAGCATCGGCCTGCAGCTGACAATGAAACCCCCGAATCGTTAGACGTTGCTCCTACAGATGACGTACAAATGAGAGTGGAAAGTTTGAATCGCTTGCAGGGGGGTGTGTGAATCAGGATTGTGGCAAGTGAACGGTAGTTTGATGTTAAATGTGCTTAATAATGCCATTGAATTTCACGCTTAAAGGCAAAGCCTAAGCGTTGTCCAAATGTTTTGTTGGGGGCCTTATTAAAACAAAACTAATATGCAATGTTTATCACCCCGTATTTGGGACAATAGAGCGCTAAACGTAAGCCACTGAAGTACATTTTGGTAGCTGTTTATATATATTAATAAAGCGAAGCTTTCTACGTCTCACTCATGGAGTATGTCGCGTCGAAAACACACTGCAGAAAATCCAACTTTCTCTGTCAATGATGATGATCGTGGGCGAACATTAAGAAATACCACTTCCCGTGATTAGAATCAAGCCTCGGTTCCTTGCTTCATAAAGCCGACGTCTATCCGACTGCGCCATCCTAACACGGTCGAAGCAGTTCGAATTTGGAGAGGTATACATGGACGTCCATAATAGACAGAAGAATCATGCAACCTTCCGTCTAGCCATGGTGCGATGCTTTCTTAATGGGAAATCAAATGGCTAAGGGTCAAAGTCAAACTTCTGTTATCAAAAGTACAAACTGCGAGCGTGTCAAAGTCAAACGTCAAGGAGTGAAGGTACAAACCATCCGTGAGTAAAATTCCAAACTCGGACGACAACCAAGAAATCCCTTACAAAAAACCCCCAGCGATCTCCACTAACGCGAAACCTGGCGAGGGGCGAAGCATGTAGTGTAAAGTGTATTCTTGGCGCTTTGGCGTCTTTGCAAACGGAGATGAAACCGTTTGGGGGTACAGGTATACAGCTTTACTATGAAAGTCTCGTGTCTTTGAAGCACGAAGCGATCTAGCGCGAGGCGTAAACGAGTGTTCTGGCGTTTTTTTTAGTACGCAGTACGGAGCGTTAAGGCGCGATACGTAAACGAGTGTCCCGGTGTTTTTTTTGTACGCGTTACGTTCTAGCACGAGGTGTGAACGAGTTTCCTGGTGTTTTAGTACCGTGACTGCATAAGATGACGGTTACAACGGCGACATGAGACGCCGACAGCCCGAGCCCCTCAGGGGCTTCGCCCCTAATACCTTCACGTACAACCATCGCCGTCGTTAGACGGAGGGCTGGATGATTTCTATTTCGTATATACTTCATTTTCTACATCACTTTGTCTTTTTCAAGAATCCTTCAGACTATTAACAGACTATTAACATTCCATTTTTAACTGAAAATGCCCCAATTTATTACCTCAAAGTATAATATTACATTCGAATAATTACCTCTTCAGCATTCGTGGAAAAGTAACAGTGTCTTTAGTGACAGTTAAATGTTGGTTATATTCAGGGGCACAGGTTCTATGTTCAACTGAAAAGATTGAAGTACTATGATTAGGTATCACAACGGTCAGCAAAAACCCAGGATCAGCTTTATAAATCTGCCTATAAATGAATGACTTCTAGTTTTAGATGTAGGAGTGGTAGACAGTTCACTTATAATGTATTCAAATAAATAAATAAATTGTGCTTGGCTGAATATACTCTCGCCAATCATCAAATATTACTAAAAAGCGTGAATGCATCCCCATCCCACCACTTGTCCTCCTTCTAGAGTATAGTCTGTTCAAATGGACCTATCTCTCACCTGTGGCACATCGAAACATCCGTTCACCCACAGATGCGTCAGCTGCAATTTTCAAATTCTTCTGAGATGAGAGTTTTCTGCTTCTACTGGTCCCTCCTGTGCAGGCAACGGATTTTGCCCGATATCTTTTTCACCTTATAGTATCTCGATTTCACAATTTTATATATTTATTTCGAGAGCACAATCCCAAACAGGTGAAAAAAATTCTGATGACACCACGTACGATATTTTTCTCCTTCCTTCAGGAGCATTACGATGACTATGACGGTTTTATCATTCTTCACGGAACTGACACCATGGCCTACACTTCTTCGGCGCTGTCCTTTCTTCTGGAGTCCTTGGGAAAATCAGTCGTTGTCACCGGTTCCCAGGTATGTGAAAACAAGACAAAAAGGAGTCTGGGAATACGTTAAGATGCCCACTCAGTTTTGTTTGGCTAACAGAAAATTATATGCAGATGTTAAATCACCGTTTCAACAAACATTGTGAATTCGAGAATTACAATACATATGTGGCAGGTATAACCGACTTCAAGGAAGGCAGACAACAACTTGGCGGCTACTAGACAGCCCATTTTGCCTACCAGCCACGTCCTGTCCTGGTGCACCAGAAAATGTCTCAATCACTTCTACTACTTTGTATTTTGTTTTTTGGGGACAACGTCCAACGGCAATGGCAGGTAGTATGTATTTACAAGCCTAAGGGAAGGCATCTGACTTCTTTAAGCTGGATAGCGATATAAAGACATATCTCTTCAAAATTCGTCGCTGAAAAAAGACAACATTCTTGAACCTTCATCGCAGTGGGAAAAATTCTTTTCAGCACCCTTCTAACTCATTCCCATTTACTTTTGAGACGTTCATGTCAATACAAAGATCCCTGTTCCCACTGTGTACAGTCTTTTGAGAAGTCTCACCCTGCTGAGTGTCTTGAATTGATGAGTTACTCTGACAAAATGTTTCCCGAAGATAGAGCTGCTATTAGACGAAAACTTCCAGTAGAATATCGTATATCTAGAATTTAAGGCTAAGATTTTCACGATGTAATATGTTTTTGTTTCACAGATGCTAGCCCTTGTTTTTACGGTCATGTGACATTAGTGTGAACCCGATTTATATAAACACCCCGTATTATGGACGAAATTTCTGGCTATCGGTCTCTCGCCACACAATTCTGTTCCGTTAATACAGAAATCCGCCGTCCACACTACGGACGGCCATTTTGGGGACGAAATGGATAAATTCAGATTTTTGTGCCTGGTTATAAAGGACACGGGTCCAGAAATCAAAATGACAAAAAATGAATGGTGACCCCCCAGAGGATCCAGCGCATACTACAAATTCACTGTTGGCCGGAACATGCTTTATCTCGCAACGCTCTTCCTTCCAGTAGCATCGAATTCAATAGGAAACTTTCGTGATCTGCGAACAACACTCTATTGTAGTGACGACAGGGTGAGACCCTTTTCCTATCAAACAAGATTAAAGAGAAAACCCTGAGGCTCAGCATAAGATAAGAGGACGATAACAGTTCGTGCCAATATTTGAGGCGCATAAAAGGCAATGCTGTACGCCTCTCTTGTTAGTTCGGCGGAGGCACTGGCTTGTGTTCCACGTAAACGGACCGAGCTTTCCGCTCAGCCTAGAAAGGAAACATGCCACTTCAAAAGTGAGACGATTTCAGCATGTGTTTTTTACCTTCATTTGTCATAAGGGAAACCTTACATTAAGGGCGATTTTCTGGGGAACGGAGGGGTAAGTATTAACTAAACATTACTTAACAGTCATCATTCAAAAGATTTTAACATCCCGACGGCTCTACCAGGAGAATATTTTTATAATTATCTTGACAAAAGCTACTTGCCACACTTCACATAGACGTTGCATTTGGAGACCTCTGATACACTTTGCCTATAGAAAAATTAAAGTATACGCTCGGTAAAGGAGGTGTTATCTACCTGTATGTTTTTCTGCGCAGATTCCAATTTTTGAGCCCAGGAGCGACGGCTTGGGAAATTTCCTGAACTCCTTGATTATAGCTGGAAATTACGTTATACCAGAGGTGAGAACCGGTGGGAGGTTCATGCGTCGATGTGACCATTTTGTTAAAAGGGCCATGAAGACAAAATACGGGTCTGTTTTACTTTTAGTGATTTATAGTACCCTTAGCGCTCGTCACGCAGCAAACGATGATTTATTCACTAAGGAATAAAACAACGAAGCCAAAATTTCTATTCTCTCGCTGCGTCGTCTGTTTCGTGACGTCGACGATGACGTGTACAGGGCAGTTACCAAACACAAAATTCAGTATGTTGGCTGAGGCTATATATATATATATATATATATATATGTATATATATATCTATATGTATATTATATGTGTATTTATATATATATATATATATATATATATATATATATATATATATATATATATATATATATATATATATATATATATATATATATATATATATATATATATATATATATATATATATATATATGTATATGGTGTGCTGTTTCTTAAATTATAATTTCGTCGCTGAATTTACGTGTTTCTTGTGTGTTGTGTTCTGAACGCCAATGGCGGAAAACATGCGTCGATTGTTGTGACCGAACCACGGCTTCTTATTCCATGTCGAATGCTCTTCCAATACGATACCTTGGTGGCTGTGTTATGCGTCTCTTCAGGAAGAGATGAACAGGCTAAATTTAAAGTGTGTCAGTTCAGTGACACCCAATTATAATATTTTATGTGGAAACAGCTCTGAAATAATCTCGGGAAATCTTTAACGTGTTTGTTTGGCTAATTCTAAGGAAAAAAGTACGGCTGTTATACAGTATCTATAACCGCTGGCAACGTTAACGTTTTCCGGTGAACACTAGTCCAACACCTGCGAAATTACAAGAATTTTTCGATGACTCAGGTTTTACCCACTTCCATTAACATCAAAATCTACCGCCCAGGTGAAGGTCGGCGTCGCAAATGAAATATTTTCTTTAAAGTTGAGATATTTTCACAGTGCTCTGGGCTGGATAATATCGAGCTCATGAGGTAGGCGGTCCTTCAATCTGTAAATTAATTGGTATACTTATCGTTTATCACGGTAATATATGCATAAAAACAAGCACGACAAAACTACAAATGGTGTGTTGCGTACCGTTTGGTGGATAAGCTGCTCATCCGGGGTATGTTTAAAATAAACATTGCACAGTACTTTAAACGGAGTAATAAGAGCAAGTTCAGCTGACTTAAGCAGCGGACTTAGCAAGGACAATTTAACTGGAGACCTGTAAGTGCTTCGGACGTATCCACAATAAGCTTAATATACCCCATTGACATATCATCTTTAATTCCAAATCCTCACTCCGACGTTTTGCTTTGCCATCAAGATATAGCATGCCTAGGACACAGATAAATGAAGCCGTCAATTCTAACCACGAATGAGCTGTCCAATTCCGTGTTGGTGGGATAAGCTCCCTTCAACACGCGTTTTGCAATGAATTACCCGTCTTGGGAAGGTTTCTTCCCCACAGCACTGCATGGCACGATGATTACTTGAAGCGTGGCGGCGTATTTCCTCCCCAGGTGACGCTGATGTTTCACAACGAGCTGTTTCGTGGAAACCGGGTCAGCAAGTTCAGCGCCGCACACCTGGATGCCTTCGGCTCAGTCAACATTCCTTCTCTTGTGACTGTAGGCATCAACGTTGAAAGTACGTTCAATTTGCTTACCATTGGGCCTCAACATCTTTTGATATTTGTTACTCTATTGGCTTGCCTCGTAAACTCTTAAGAAAACTGTTATCATTTTTCTTGGAATTAGAATTAGAATTCTAATTAGAATTAGAATCAGAAACACCAGTTAGGTAGAAAATTGGTACCCAATTTTCTAGTATTTCTACCTAAGTAGGAGTCTAAATACATTGTGTAACAGTACATTATTGCACATAAAACGGAGGTTTTGAGCCGATACATAAAAGCAAATGTTTTGCTGCAAAAATACAGAAGTTTTTTGCCTCACGCATGTTTCGCGCCTATAACTGACGCAGATGTCCAGATTAGTCATTGCTAACTTCCAGCAGTAATCCAAAGGAGACATATTAGACAGCTGCCTTCAGATTCGCCTTTGCCGCTTCAGCCGGGATGTGTACGGCTCACTTTTGACCCCTACGCTTCACCGAACGTTTTTGGCTACATATTCATGACAGGATTCAACTGTCCGGAAAAAGAAAGCACTGCAACAAATGTCACAACCTCACGTTTTGTGGCCAGGTTATACAGAGTATTCCGAACAATGTTTTCAGAACTCCGCTCAGGACATAATTGTATAGGTAAAGATAAATGCGGAAGAACGGAGAATTTTTGAAAACACGTGCGCATGGAAGTTCTTCTTCGGTCTAGGTTGTTAAATATAGATGTGGATGAATAAAACATATTTCGGGCAATTTTTGAGCTGGCCAGTCCAACTATCCCAAGACTTGAAACTGGTAGGGCATTTGAGATACATAATCGCTGGCGTGGGACGTTGCGATCAGCAGGAAAAGACAGATATCTCGATGGATGGGTAACGGCAGAAAATTTTGGCACAAGAGAATACGTTGGGAACATGATAATCAATACAATTTTGGTAATGAGGCTATAATGCTGTTCCTAAAGTTATCGCTTCATTTCACTTTTTCACCTTACATGTACACCGTAATGCTATTGTTTAAGCTTTGTAGGACTGCGAACGCCAAGCACAGTCAGTGGTCGTCCCACAGCAAGTCCGCACGGTGCTCTGGAGAGTTTCTTGTGGCTGCTGCTGATTTCGGGGATGAAATTTTGTCCTTAAAAGCCAACTTTGTCCTTAAATGCAGAACATCAATACCCACAGTCTGTTGCAGTTTCTGAACCTGTGTATAGATGGCGCCATTGACTTCTTAGACGTTACCTCGGGAGGTAAGCAGACGAGGCACCTTGAGGCAAAGGGGCTCCCTCATGAAAAAAAATAGTTCTGAGCACAGTCAGCCGGGGGAAAATGCCTCGTGGATGTTGTGTCGCGACACTAAAGCATGCAGAAGCTTAAATGAAGTTGTATGTTAAACAATTTTTGCCTGTTTCCAAATTCTGACGATTTAAAAACATCTAAACCCAGATTTAGGGCGGCAAACATCTGTGCAATGTTCTCAACAATTTCGTGCTGCGCAGAGTCCAAGCGTTCAAAGTAGTGCGCAAAGTTTTTTAAGAGCTCCACTTGCGCCAGAACAATGTGGGTCACAATATTTGCTGAAGAGGTGTCGCCTCTGTTGCAGTGTTTCCCGGAATAAAAGATGTAGGAGAGAACGTTTCAGGCACAGAAATTTCTCGAGCATCAGAACCACAATCAATGTGAGAGTGTTTTGACAAACATGCGCCAACCTACAGCAATCGGGAATGTGCAAATAACCCTGTCTTTTGCAGTAAACTGGCCGCTGGTACGGCCTGGTCATGCTGAAAAAGAATTGACCGTTCATACAACTCTGAACAAACAAGTGGGCCTTCTGCGTCTTTTCCCCAGCATCAGCCTTGAGGTGGTAAGTTTCACCTTTCAAACTAGGACACTTTCAACAGCACTGGCCCCTGCCAGAGGCCGGTCATTTTAAATTGTACTACACCGTACATCTGCCGGCTTGGTGATTACAATTCTCTGTTCTACGTTAACAAATCGAATGGAAAGTGCGCTGTACATTATTTGTTTAGTTACCCTCCACGGAAACCAGACGCTATAGAGTAGGTAGGTTACTTAGCACTGCAATAGCAACAACCGCGAAGAGACGAAGTAAAAGAAGTGGCGAAGGGAAAATAAAATAAATCTTTCCGAAAGCGGGGTAGTTAGCTGAACCCAAACTGGAACATCATGGCAATTACAGCACCGCATCGAAAAATGTGATTCCAACGGGATATTAACCGGTATATGAGGTGGCAAAGAAAACTACTATTACGTTCAAAGTTTTTCTATGTGGAAGGAGAACACCCGGTTTCCAAAAAAGTGGCAACGCCAGCCGCGCAGTGATCAGCAAAACTAAAAAAATCTGCTGTGGATGATACACTGTCGTGCGTACTCCCATTCAAGCAATAAATAAACGGTTTCTTCTTCCTCTTCCCATCTACGCAAGATTTTATTAAAGATGGGTACAAAAAATGGTTGTAGGGAGCTATTGGAGAGCACCTAGCTCGGCACAGTTTGTATTTTGTCCTTGTTTTTGGTGCTGTCTCTGTTCTTGCAGCTGTCGTCATGGTCGTTGTAGTTATTGAATCAAGCAGTTGTAGCCTTGACAATGTGGCTGACATTGTTACGCCTGAACGACACCTCTGCCGCTACAAATACGGCTGGTTAACTAGCAGAGTTTGGCTTTGGGCTAGTTGGTAATCCATCACTTCGTACTGCGCAAAAAAAACCCGATGGAGGATACAGGAATGCGACGGGCACAAGCGTTGTGCGAATAATCTTGTGTGCAAATTTTATCATGCCTTCATTCTATTCTGTTCTTTTCTATCTTTGTTTCTTCACGCTAATGTCCAGCCCTAGTGTTTTAATTCACGCTTTTTTTCAGTAAACCTTAGTTGCAAGTTAGAGCTCGTGCCCGTCGCCTCCCTGTGCCCTTTGTCGGGTCTTTTCGCGCTACACGAAGCCATGGTTCACTAGGTGTGCGCAATTTCTGTGTCCACAGTGCTTAATTAACACAGTTTCGCGCAGTAACAAGCAATTATATTTTGTGAGCCTGTTTAGTAGAATAACCTCTATGAGTACATTCTTGTCATTACTCTAGACCCCGCAGATGGTTCGATATTTTAGAACTGTTCAGCAATGAGAGAGAGAGAGAGAGAGAGATAGAGAGAGAGAGAGAGAGAGAGAGAGAGAGATACGTCTCATTACTGAAGAAGCAGAGAGGTTAGCGGCATTTACATTCGTCTACATATTCCTCTGGCGAGGATTAGAAATGCAGAAAGAAAATGCCAAAGATAAAGCTGGGATAGAGCTGGGCTAGGAGCGAAGCTCATTAAAGGCTAGGCTAGGGCAGAAGCCCCCAGACTTCTCCCCTTTCCTCTAATGAAAAGCTCACTCCCCCTCTCAAGGTTGCAAAGAGCGAAACGCGGTGGCATTATTTGCGAGGGCTGTGTTGAAAAGACAGCGGTATCTATAAATCATTTGGGCGAATATAGAGCTACTGCTCTTGGAGGCGATACGACTTAGGAAGTGATTTCTTGCGTGTAGTCGATGCCTGAAGTGCACTCGAAGAGTCTGCTGCGGTCTAAGTACTTCAAAAGGCACACAACGTACGTTTGCAACAATTCAAACACTCGAAGATCCTTTCCGAAGCCCAAGAAACGTGCGAAGGTTATTATATCTTGCCGTCTTAAGCCTTTTCTTGCTTGTCTCACATACTTTATGTAAGATAGGGAGGCTGTAACGTAGCACTCCATCCACATAGCTCTTGTGCAACATAACCATTAAGTGGCAATCACTGCCAAAGGGTGGACCTTGTGGGCGTGCTCTCAACGGCATGCCAAGGAATGAGGCAGACTGTGGTTGCGTGAAAGAACTCTTTACTTACATCCTCCACCTCGCTGTCGCCCGTCCGGGCATACACACACAGACACCAGCACACAAACTCCCAGCGTCCCGAGTCGCAGTCCCGCGCGCGGTTCTTCCACACCACCGCCCACTCCTTCACATCACTTTCCGCTGATGATGATGATGATGATGATGTGGCTATCCCCTTTGTATCGGGTGGGCACACCTTTGGCACCCTAGCCGTCACTTATCTACAGGACTATAAACTATATCTAGAACTCTGAGTCCGCCAGCGCCATCTCTCGGGCGCCGGCGCCCCCAGGTCGCGCGGCCGGTGGGCGTTCGGCGGCGGAGAGGGTACGAGGAGACGGCTCGCGGCGAGGGGCGCCGAAGCGTTCCGAGCAACACCTTCCAGTCCAGAAGGCATCGCGCCAAGGCGCCCCCCACAACCTGCAAAACATTTAGAAGCCTAATTGGCATAAAAAATGCGGCTCCGTATCCGTTTGACCTCGGGTGACCAGGTCATTATGCGGTCAAATAAAAATCCTGGAAATTTGTGAACTTGTGCATAGGAAAATATGGGCCCGCCTAGTATCAATGCATAGCTATCCCTACATTCCCATGTGTATGCCATCATGGTTGATGTTGTATAGGGCTTTCTGTAAATGCTGCTGTGTACTTCGTCGTGAACGAGAGGCACACTAGACAAACATCATCTGCGTACAGGGTGATTTTCACTTCACGCGCCAGGATTCTCTTGAGTTTAAGGACGGTCAGATTGAACAACAGCGGTTTTAGTACTGCACCGTGTGGTACACCCTTTTGTACGGTGTATTGAGAAGTTGGGCCGTCAAAGGTGTCGTCGGTTGAGGTAGTGCGCTATATATATATATATATATATATATATATATATATATATATATATATATATATATATATATATATATATATATATATATATATATATATATATATATATATATATATATATATATATGTGTGTGTGTGTGTGTGTGTATGTATGTATGTATATGTATGTATATATATATATATATATGAATATATATGAATATATATATGTATATATTTCCTACCCCCAAAACCTGCCGTCAATAGGGGCAAGAATAGCTGTGTGGAGGACCGAATCAAAGTTGTCCTTCGAGTAAGGACACTAGAGCAGTGACGTAGTCTATCGCTTATCTGTCCTGACGGAAACAATATATTTACTGGGGATACGCCTTCCTGCTCCCGAGAACCCATGTCATCCTGGTATGTATCATCTTCTCCATTAGCTTTCCGATGCGGCTAAGCAAGCAGACAGGCTGGAAGGATGCATAACTGGTCGTCGCTTTCCCAGGTTTTAAAAGTGGAGCTATTTTTACAAGCTTTCACCTGTTCTGTTTTTCTGTATATCCCCAATTCTTGTTGGGAATGAATCACACAATCGCTTGCCACATACCTCGCCACCATGGCTTCGTGAGAACTCTGGCTATTTCTCCCGCCGACAAGGAACATACAGAGCGTCCAGGGAGCTCTCTGTGAACATGTGCACGGGATCCGAACGAACATTCTTCAGCTCTTCTTCGACCCGGTGAATTGAAGACAGCAGTTAGGATCTGACAGAAGTCTTGCGGCCAATGAAATTTTTTCTGCCTCTCGGTGGGAACTTTTTACGATGTTGAATTGTAGAATTGTAGTAGACGTAGTAGACGTCAGCTACTAAGCTATGGCTTAGTAGCTGACGCCGTCATAGAGTGGTGTGGAGCGCTGGTGCACACCAAAGATAGGCCCAGAAAGCTTTTATAGACTGAAGGGATGATCAACAAGGGCTGGCTTTGACCTGTTGGAGGTCGTGTAGGAGAAGGCACGTACGAATCGTTGTGGAGGTGTTGCTGATCTTCGGTAACTTCTTTCAAAGGTGCGCGCTCGTGCAGGGAGATGGCAATGAATAGGTGCACCTGCGGGCTGTATTCTCGCATTCCACTCACAATTCACCATATGCGTGTCATAAGCTGCCTTTCGTTCAGCGTAGCGCAGAATCTCCTTTAGAGTTGGCGTAGCTTGTCCAGAAGCCATTTCACATGCTTTCTGACTTGTCTTGAAGCTCGTATCGTCGTCCATGATCTTGGTAGACAATACTGTCCTCTCCACGCATCTTGTTTTTAACAGTGAAAGCAACTTTATAAAGTCCATATTAATCTGGAAATTTACCTTTGCCTTCCTTCAATTTAAATTATCATCTGCAGGTGAAGGCCTTCCTTGATCCTCCAGTAGAAGGAGTCGTACTGCAGACTTACGGAGCTGGAAATGGACCTACGGCACGTACGGACATCATGAATGCTATCCGCAATGCAACTGCCCGTGGAGCTTTGATCCTTAACTGTTCCCAGTGCATTCAAGGAGGTGTGATGCCAAGCTACGCAACGGGGAACGTGAGTGGCTACGCACATTTGAATGCTTCGTGGCAAGATCTGTTTTGCATGATTGTATTATTACAAAGCTATGTTCTAAGTGCAGGAAAGCAGAGAACAATGAGGTAGAGAGGTTACGTGAGGGGAAATAGAGCGTTCATATTGTTTAAACGCTCATAAATTGTGTATGAGTTTATTTCATTGGGAAGTTTGCGGCCATAATTCCTGTTGTTATTCGACGTCTGAGCCCAATGCATGCGGTTGACTTTAGTGTACCTTCTTTTCTCGAATTTCCTTTATGCCAAGAGATAATAAATGTAGGTGGGATTTTACAGAATGAATGGGCGTTACGCGAGAAAGGAACAAGCTTAGTTTAATTGTTTACATTGCCTAAAAGGAAATATTTTCACACGCAGATATTTCAGAACTTCGTAAATAATCAAGCATATTTCAAATTATTTCATAAACAATCAATAAGGTTAAGTTCAACCCACTACGCTTTCGCGGGTGCAACCTGAAAGGCGTAACATTAGAAAACAATCTAAAGCAGTGTCATTCAATTTCCGATACTCCGTGCGGCATTAACGGAATAGTGATAAATGCTATCTACAGCGGCAATATCCCCGGTTTGCGATAATAGATGGAGTTTTGCAATAATAGAAAGATGCTGATGAGCGCAATTATCGTTACCACAGATGGCATCAACCATACCAGGCCCTCCTTTTCGCCTGCACGTCTTACGTCTGAACTTTTTGAAGAGCATATTAGGCATAAGCTACTTTTCATTGAAGCGCAAGTGTGTTCTGATTTTCAATCCTTAGGGACGGTTAATATGTGCGCGTATTCAAAGATTCTAATACACAGAACCAGAATGAGTTAGATGTTTACTTGACAGGACCCTCTTAACGACAAAGGCTGAACTTTGTTTACGTCTCGGGGCTAACTTTGCTTACGTCTTGCGGTTTCTAATATGATATAGAAGAAAGAAGAGACGGAGAATCGTTTCTAAAGGGTTTATTCCAAAAGATTAAGGTCTCATTGATGAGTATCGACATGTGAGAAATGCCACGTACTCGGCACTTCAGTTGACAAAAGCATGCACGTAATGCTGAGCATTCTTTTAAAAAGCAGTAAACTGCGAGAGAGGGATATTATGATTACAACTGAGGTGATGGTTTCATGTGTAAACCCCATTTACCCAGTGCTGCTCTTTAGAAAACTGACGGCATAGCACATTGTATTCGCACTATAGTGTGTAACTGGAGAAGTTAACACGATTAATCGTTACGAAAGTGTAAATGGAAATGACTGATCGATGTATAACTTCAGAATAAAGTAGTGAACAAGGAAATAATTGGAAATCACGTAACGAAATTTAAAACTCGCATTTTGGTGATCACGCTGCTACGGTTTTTTTTTTGGTAGTGGAGGGGGAGCGGGCGCTGCTCCCTTTCTTGCGTGGTTGTTACCGTTTACGTGCCCGTTTCCTTTTTTCAAAATGTTTAGGAACTGCTCCAGGCCGGCGTCATTCCTGGTGCTGACATGACCCCGGAAGCCGCTCTGACGAAGCTGAGCTACGTCCTCTCTAAGAAAGAGTGGACGCTCGAGGAGAAGAAAAAGGTAACGCTTATACATCCGGTTTTAAGCGAAATGAGCGAGGAGAACTAATTGTTTCTGCGAAGCAAAAAAATTGACGTCTGCCTGATTCATACCCGTATATGGTACAAATGAAAGCAACACAGCATACTCAAACAATTCGCTTTTGAAGAGAGAAATGTCCTGCCTATTAATTTGCCACGGAGGCTTTGAAAGAGACACGGCCAGACCACGTAGCAAGGCCGGTTTATTCGGAACCCGTGGGGTCTCTATATCATGATGCCAGGGGCGCGCGAGCCATCCGGCGGGTGAGCGTGCTCGTGGGCCTGCGTCACGCTTCTGCCGCTTGCACTGTGGCTTGACGCTACAAATTAAAACCCAGCACCACGACTGTTCTAGGTCAGTCATTTTGTCGATTGATCTAACAAAGAGGTTTGGCATTGGTAGCGTGAGAGTGATCTTGAAAGGTTGCATTTTAACCACGCTGTTCAGGGTGTCTTCGGAAATCATATACGTTTCTTGTACATGGATAATTTATTGCGAACAGCAACTACATCCGGCCATTCCCCCCAAATTGGTACGCCTCCAAAGATGTTTGCACTGATCGTTGTTTCACTTTACACCAATAAAGTTTTATCAGTGTATGCAACAGGATTGTATTCCTGCTCTATTAACCATGTTGGTAATCTTGGATTTTATAGCCCGCATCGATTATCTACAACAAGCCCTTCCTTCGGCCAGTCCTGATTAGTCTAATGACCCTAATTCATATATTTTTCAGATGCTGCAAGCGGATCTGCGTGGTGAGCTGACCATCGGAGACCACAAGGAAAAGAGCGGCAAGCGCAGTGCTTACGACATTTTCGGACCGTGCAAAGTCCTGTCCATGAAGGGGGAACATTAACTTCCTTGCCGCTGCGCTTGCAAACTTGCCAAATTTGTCAATGGCATGAAATAATAGCCCGGTTAAGTCGAAAAGCATATTATGAGTGGTTTATTTGACAAATTTCGCGCCTTTCCGTAATAAAGATTATTAAAAATCGGTGACTTGATAGAATAAAGGTGTTCACAGCAGCCTTGTGTCACTGTGCTTGTGATATTCAAAGCACGTTCCTTGTGAAACTGCCATTATGGCCTGTAAACAGTTACCCCCCCCCCCCTCCCCCCTCCGTCCTTCTGTCTTAACATGGGATGTAGAATGCCAAGATAATATTTATGCATAACAAAACCGGGTTATGGAGCTGGAAAAATCTCGCATATAGGATATTTCAGTTCAGATTAGCACTGGACGTTAAGATTTTAGGTTTGGCACGCCGTGTAATTCCAAATACTGGCAACCAAAGGATGGCGAAAGAAGTGGGGTGACTCCAAAGACAGGATGGACAGACTAAACACAAAAATTTGAAGGCATGGGATGGAACAGAAAAATTACACCATCTTCCCGTGGAGAACCATGAGGAGGATGCGAAGCATCATGGTGGTTCCGTGTAGGTTCCGTTGTGTTGCAGTTATGTTGTTTTATTTATCGGAGCACGAATGGGAACGTAGTGTGAACCGCCATATAGAGACAGAGAAATGTAGCGACAGTGTAGACACCGACACCCACTTTACCTGATCGAACACCTCCTGGTTCTCGTCTTTGTTTATTGCGTGCTCACGCTCCCACCCCGCTGCCCGCCCTCTTCGTCCTCTTCACTGGTTCAGCTGCAAGGCGCGTGGCGCTTCCCGCCCCAGCTCTACCGAATTCAACATCCTCCTCTAAAGTTTTAATTTAGTCGTTTCCGGTGACGTTCGCCTTCGCGTGCCTTCGTTGCATCAGTAGCTTCTTGAGGTAGTTTGAATGAGTGAAGGACATAAGGCGCGTTCATAGCACATGCTCCCGTCTCGGTTTGTAGCGCAGTGGGAAGAGCGCCGCGTACCTCCCGTTGCGGCCAGAGAGTCGTGGCACGGCCGCTGTATGAAAGGCGCACTGCGTGCGCTCTCATCCAGCGGCCGTGATCGTGGGATCGAAACCAGGCGCCGCCTAACTGTTTCTTTTTATACTGGACTGCGCTGACGTCAGCCCAAACGCTCACGGGGCTGAAGAGACGCGCATGCGCAGTAGAGTGCGGATGGCGGACAACAAGGAATGGAGGGACACAGCCCGGAGCATGAGATGCTTCGGATCTAAAAATCCCCTGACGGCAGTTGTTTGGGGTCCCTGGGTGATGCCTATGTTCCGCAATGAACGTGAATGAGCTGTAGATGATGTTGATGATCATGTACAGTAGACTATCCGTACAGTCCCTAAAATTTCTCTACGTCTGCTTTACTGCACTACTCTGGTGCAGAGACAGCAAAATTAATTCCAAAAAGTAATTAAATTACATTACTAATTATTTGCCTAGAATTTTCTAAAATGTAATTAAATTATATTAGAAATTACAGGTGGCAGAAAGTAATGACATTACATTACTATTACTTTTCAAAAGTAATGAAATTACTTTGAAATTACTCTGAAACGCATGAAAACGGAACGAAGAGGCACGAGGAAGCAGGCAGAGCTCCCATCGAAGCGTTGTTGCCTCCGCGTCCATAGAGTTCCAATGCCCAGAGACTCTCTATGACCATTGGAACTATACTTGTTCAGCTTTTCTTGGTCAACTTTTTATGCCGTAAAAGAAGCGGACAGCTAGCTATATCGCAGTAAAAAATAATTGGGAAGGCAATGACTAATTTCTATGAAATTACTGGCCTCAAGTAATTTATTACATTACTGAATTACCGACACTCAAAAGTAATTCATTACATTACTCATTACAGCAGAAAGTAATTTATTTACTGTAATTTTATTACTGCCCAGTCTGCTCTGGTGTGCGTCGAAGCCCGCAAACTGAACAAGCAACTGCGGCTGACACAACCCTGGACTTACCAACTACGACAGTAACGAAATGCAAATAGTCAAGATTAGGCGGGACCGTTACTGGCAAAGCGCAGAGAGACTTTTTAAAATCTGGTGGTACGTGTGGCGTCATCAGTACATTTCTATTAGGGGCCCCTTAATCAGTGTGGTTATTCGCGTCTGACAACCGCAGACCACAAAATACCGCCTTCGTGTAAGGCTTGACCACAAACGAGCAAGCAGTTTAGTTAGCAAAAAGTTTCAAAGACGCTCATGCATTGTTATATAAGGGCAATTGTGGACGGGAATGACACAGGCTATAAAGTATCTGTGTGCCTGTCATAACGTGGAGATGTAATCGACGCTGTAGTCTTATCCCGCTGCGGTGGCCCAGTGGCTAAGGCGTCGTGCTGCTGAGCACGAGGACGCGGGTTTGATACCCTGCCACGGCGGCCGCTTTTCTGATGGAGGCGAAAAGCAAAAACACCTGTGTGTACGAAATTTCGGCGCTCGGTAAAAATCCCCAGGTGGTCAAAATTAACCCGGTGTCCTCCACTACGGCGCGCCTCATCGCCTACGTTGCGTGGGCGCGTTAAACCCCACAACCAATCAATCACGCTGTAGTCTTACGTCAAGAGCACACTAGGTTCTCCCAATGTGAGGTTGGCCGCACTAGATCCTTTTGCAATTCGTCTGCATGAATACACTACCCATTTGCCTTGGTCGATGTGTTCGATTTTCTTGGCTTCGGTAGAGTCTGTGAGATCACCGTGGGTGTCTGCTTTGACGGCATCGTTGGGACCAAGTCCGTATAGTTGCACGGCGCGGCTAGCGTCATTTATACCTATTAGGACGGTTTGGTTACGGTTGTCGCTACTCTTCTGGACAGAAAGATAGCGGTGTTTTGGACTCCGCACATAAGGAGATGAAGGCTGGCCTCTAGTATTCGTCGCTTGGAATTGATCGATTGAAAGACTGGAACGCCGGGTCTCCCTAAGTCAAGCACGTTATGGGGCCGAAGAAATTTCTGTGGTTGCTGCTTTAAGTGCAATGAATTCTGCCAAAGAAAATTAAACTTTTGATTTACCACGCACTATTTCAGTTACATCTTAACTACTATTTTTCTTTCGGGAACTACAACAGCCATAAATATGCATAAACTTTTAGTATTGCACAAACAGCCCTTACGGGCAATTGCTCGTGTTTCACCTTTATCACCTTCCGGTCCCTAGTTTTTCACTACCACGTTATGAAAGTAAATTACGTATGTTCTCAACTCTACAAAATTCAAATACAAAACGATGTTGGTTTCTTAACTGATAGCGCTACCTTACACGAGAAATTAATTTCCCACGAAACACGACAACATGAAGAAGTGCACATAAAACCGGCTCGCACAAATTACGGTCTCCACACTCTATCCTACAACTTGCCTTTCGCTCTAAACAAATATGATTTTGACGGTTTAGCTATTTGCTCTACGTCTTACAGTACCGTCCGTAATATGTTCTTGCAATACGGCATGAAAGTGCCGATTTCATATAATTGGTTTAAAAAATGATTTTGTTGTGGTTGCCTTTTTTCTTTCACTTTGTTTTTGTTGGCTTACTTTTTGCATTGTGCATTTTTTTTCTGGGCTCGTCCTTGCTGATTGTGTCGTTGGGGGTGGGAGCTCCGTCGAGCCGCGAGTACTGCGGCTTGTTTTTCCGCCTCCTGAGACATTGTGCTTGACTAAAATAAACTTCAACTTTAACTTCAAATAAATGCTTGAAGTGGTAGTGATTGGCGCGGCTTGAAAACTGGGTGTTGCCGCGGTGGTGTTTAGCTGAAGCGCGCGCTGTAGTTGAGGTCACCGCACATTCGCTAGTTTTCTCAGTGCTACTGTATAAGGTGGTGGGTTTAGACGTCGCTTGTATTGTCTCGTTGTCTTCCTCGGCGCCTCGGCTGCAGTTCGGAGATGCCGCGGCGTGGCCACCTTCGTTGAACCCTGGCTCGCACCTTAGCCTACAACGGTATAGGTAGGCTTAGGACGCTGGCCCCAAGAAAGACCTAAATGGCGCGAGAAATATTTCAACCAGTGGAAAATGGCATACACTGATATACAATGCCTACCTGCCTGAGATCAAAATAATAAAAACAATTGTCTCGGGATGCCTTTCGGGAAACTAGCTAGAGTTTCCCGGCTTATGCTGAAACTCGCTCTCTTCCCCTAGAATCTGCATTTATCAACTCCTCGAAAATGATTTGTCAACCGAGAACGTAGAACCGTTTGCACTGTGCCACACATGCTTCATAACGCTAAAACGCGCAAAGAGATGCATTATACGGAATTTGCTACATCATAAGAAGTGCTGAAGTGCCCTCAAAATATTCGGCCGCTCCGCATTCATCAGCCCATGTGTCTTTATTATTTTTCCCATCAGTGCTCAGTCAGTTGAGTTGAAGAGGGCTCAAAGTAAGTTAAAGTTCACTAAAATAAGCTCATAGTAATGATATGCGTCTGTGTTTTGTTAACCGAAGATCGACAGGTGCCCTCATGAACTCGGCCATATGTAAGTGTCGCTTCCTTGAGCTACTATCGAAAGGAACTCTTGTAATGTTTCTTTCAACCAGTACTACAAAAGTCTAAAGTGCGAAAAAATGTTGGAAAATGGTTTGCGCACTTTTAACACCTATCCATTTCGAACAGTGGAAAATGCACTGTGCATCATTTAAAATTGCGTTCGTACGAAAAATACCTTACATAATCGCGCTAGTGTAATGATGTGCTTCACAATGCCATTCCGAACAAAGCCGAAACTTGGGCGAGTTGATCAGTGCTAGTTTTGTTGTAAAACACAGCAAGGTGACGATTGCCAGAGAAGCAGTGCACAGCTCCGAATAAAATAGCAGCTGGGAGTCGGAACCCGTCCTGTGCACTACTGCTCTGTCCGTCGTCAACTTACACCAGGGTGTAATTTGTGAAATCTAGCCATCATGATTTTGTAATGACTGTGTAGTACAGCCATCACATATATTTATTTATTTATTTATTTATTTATTTATTTATTTATTTATTTATTTATTTATTCAGGTTACCCCTAAAGGCCCTCTAGAAGATGGTATTACATAGGGGGGGGGGGGGGGGCAATACCGCATGGTGAGTAAACTACAACAACAACAAAAAAACAGAAAAAAAGCAGTACAACAAGATACAATGCAACGTAACAACTGCAACAAAACGCAAACCATGAATACGGGCAGCAATTGCATGGCGTTATACAATAGTTAAAAAAAGAGTGGATATAGGAGTGGATAATTTACAGAAACCTACAATAAAGTACCTAGTATTTTAGGCCATGTACACTTAGTTCGCCGAGTACCAAATCTGAAACAATTTCTATTGACCATTTTCTCAGTTTGAACCGTTCCCTTAAACGCACATAGCGTAGTGGTAACTTAACCACAAAAACAAAAAATATCGCTTTTTCACTGCAGTGCACTTGCACAAAGGTGTAACGAAACGGTTCATTTTTAGTTTGAAGAATCTAAACCAATGGTTCTGAAAAGGGCGTAATCACTTAACTCGGTAGCAAGCCAGTTCAAACAATGAAAATTTGGATGGCGTTTCTGAGAAAGCCAAAGGCCACCACACTAAGAAAACACCATCGCCCCAACGCCGTTGTGCGCAAGCAAATAGCGCATCGCGCGGTGTCTTAACTGTCTTTCCTGTTAGCCCTGTCAAACCACGCGTTTGGCGCGTCACGATAAGACATACGTTAGACGCTAAGGGCCTTCTTTGTTTGTGTTCGTTTGTTTCCTGACAACAGGAATGTGCACCGGATGCGAGAGAGGAGTCGTAGAAACAGGACCAGACGCTTCCCCATTTGTTCGTTTTTGGTATCTTGGTTATCTTCAGAATACTTGCCCGGGCGGAAGGTCAAACTTGAGGGCTCGATATCAGCTTCCGCTAGGGGGTGGTGCCGCTTTTCGGTGCCTAGCGCCACGGTTTGAGGTGTCCCCGTCAGTTACTGGCAGAGTTGTCGAGCAGTTTGGACGCACTGGGCTGCAGAGATGGCTGGTCCTATCGACGACTCGTACGTGCTGAAGGTGCTACGCTCGCTGACCGAGGAAGCTGAGACATGGCGGCCGTACGCAAGCAGCGACGAGGCCTGCGTCCTGGTCATTTACACGGGAGGAACTATCGGCATGGTGAAGGACGACGATGGAGGTAAGCGTCAACCTGCAAGTACATGGTACTCTGGCAAATGCAGATAAGCTTACTTGTAATGAATGGCTCCAGGCGGAACAAAACACGCCCCCATCGTCAAACTGACAAAGAAAAACTTAAATCAAACTGAACCTAATAATTTCGGCGCCCGCTTTCAAATCTACAAATGGACCGCTGGAGTACTTTTTTTAAGAGCGAAGCTCGTTAGCAGATTGTAATTTTTTGTGTTCGCGTTTAAAAATAGCACTAAATTGCCGGGCGCGTACAGTGCTCGGCGATTGAAACGCGATACTCGGAGCGCGTGGCTGCCGATGCTTGTTGCGCCACAGGTGAGCGCTTGTGAAAGCGAGCTGACGCATTGTGGTATACGGTGAAGGTGAGAGCGTTCGTGACGCATGCTGACTGCATCCGGCAGACAGCCCTTCAGTGTGTGGTTCTTCGCGGCGTCATAGGGGTGCTACATGCCATGGCTTCAAAACGCTGCGTCTGCGTGCCGTGCCGCGCGAAGCTGGGTGAACTGGCACCGCGCGCGTTATGAAGAATTTGAATGCCCATTTATCGCGATGTGTTATCGTGGCGCGCACGGCACGCAGGCGCAGCGTTTTGAAGCCATGGCATGTAGCACGCGTATGGCGCCGCCAAGAACCACACACTGAGGGCTGTCTCCCGGATGCACTAAGCATGCGTTACGAACGCTCTCACCCTCATCGTATACCACAATGCGCCAGCTCGCTTTCACAAGCGCTCACCTGTGGCGCAACAGGCAACGGCAGCCACGCGCTCCGAGTATCGCGTTTCAATCGCTGAGCGCTGTACGTGAGCACGGGCCCCACGGCGACCGCCCGGAAGTTGACAAAATCAACCAAATGCCTAGAACTCGTGTGTGTGTGTGTGTGTGTGTGTGTGTGTGTGTGTGTGTGTGTGTGTGTGTGTGTGCGCGCGCGCCTCGTGACGACCGCCCAGCGTCATCGGCGCACTTTTGCAAGCCAAGCATACACATGCAGTTGCGAGGTTGATCAAGATTGGTAAAAAAAAAAAAGTGCAGCGTTCGCCATTACCTTGGCAACACTTGGTCAGAAGGAGAAAGACAGGCAATGGCACATGCCCCTCCAAGGTGATGTCCAATGATTATCACTTAAAAAAAAAGAGCTTACACTTGTAGCAACAATGTTGGAGTAAGGGTAATTACGGCTGCAGCGAAGAAACAAATCTGCTGTAATCGTGGACCTAAGCCGTCATGACGGTCGGGAAGGTTGTGAAGAGACTGTTGGGAAGACCTGGCAAATGCATCTTAACGAATCTAAATGTAAAGTTATCTCTTTCAGCCGCAGGCATGCAAATTCTAAGTTCATATGCTCTTTAAACAGCTCTCTCGTCTCACCACCATTTGCGCCAAGGCCTCGCGATTGTCGGGGTATTTGCGGAGAAACTTAAAAATGCCCCTAACAGCGTACGAAGGTTGGCCTACGTTACTTTTGTCCATCCTCAACTGGAATTTTCTATCCCTGTATGGTCACCTGACCAAAAATACCTTAACAATATGCTTGAAGCCGTGCAGAATAGAGCAGCACGCTTTATTTCTTCCGATTACAATAATTCTCATAGCGTCACCCAGATTAAACATAATGACATTCCCTTTCTTGATACACGACTTTCCATTGCACTTCTGTGCTTGTTTCAGAAGTAATAGGAGGAATAGAAGTACTGAAGTAATAGAGTAATAGAAATAGTAATGAAGAGTAATAGAGTAATAGAAGTAATGGTAATAGGTTGTCGCCCCTTCCTCTTGAAAGACCATTGAGCATGTCAAAACGTTTGCATAACAATCTCAGTTACTTGCGCATTTTCGGTCATACATTAACTTTTAATAGTTCTGCCCTCCCACGTGCAATCTGTCTGTGGAACGATTTGACCGATAACATCGTTTCCATATCAAACCATGCCTCCTTCCGTCCGCGTGTAACAAGTCATTTCTTAGATTTGCTTTCTTAAATTGCTCACCCACTTCTTGTTGTCTGACGTGTTTTTGTGGAGTATTTTTTAAGTTGTATTGTGTATGCACTGCGCCTTATAATCTATAGTTACGCCTTGGCAGTAAATTGTGTCCTTGTGTTTTTGTGCCGGTTGTTCGAAATGCAGTGTTAGCCTCACCTGGTACATATTATGCTTACTTGCTCTTGTATTGCTTTTACTGTCTTTTGCCTCCCCTTACGCTTTGCTCCAATGGGGACTTGTAAGGTTTTTGTAAATAATAAATAAAATAAACAAGTTTGGATAACTTCAAGTCTTACACGTTAGCGCAAGCTTCCTTATTTTTGTTCCCGTCTGCAATTAAACTCGCGTGTTTCTTCAGTTCCCCCTGGCAAGTAAGACAACGGCCTCACAGCTGCCGAGAAAATTTGTAAGAAGTGATTCCTTTTTTGTAGCTGCTGAACATATGGGAACGCATCACACATCACTTACCTAGACTCGACAAGCCACTAAACCATTGGAGAGCAATATTCATCAAGCCCGTTGGAAAAACAAAGCGCACAGGAACTTCTACTGCCTTTGCAACGTAAATGTGGTGGACAAAAAACATCTGCATTGCTTTCCGTCCGATCAACATAACGATCTCTTCAAACGCATGATTTTCTTTCCTCCACTCTTTTGGACTGCAATAGTATTTCTACAGTGCGCAGAAATGTTTTTTGTTCACCTGCTGTAGTTCTGAAGCCCGCACCAGGGATCTTGGACAAACGTCTGCGCGAGTTTCCGCAGCTTCACGACGCCGAATACGTGAAAGAGCATTTCCCTGACTGCAAGAACCCTCCTCTTGTCCTCCCGTGAGTAGCTTGTTCGCAATCTTGCCACAGATATGTTCAATCACGAGTACGCTTAAATGCGCGCGTAGTTCTTTAACATGATTGTGACCTGTCGTTCCTTCGAATATCATACTATCATACAGCCGGGAAATATCTCCGAAATAACTGATAGGCGTGAATGTGAGATAGGCGTGAGAGATGAGATAGGCGTGAAGGAAAACTTGTTGCCGCGGGACTGGGCGCTCCGAAATAACTGATAGGCGTGAATGTGAGATAGGCGTGAGAGATGAGATAGGCGTGAAGGAAAACTTGTTGCCGCGGGCCTGGGCGCAGTCATTGGTTTCAAATGAATTGGTTCCGCTGTTGCGTGCCATTGTTCCTGTGTAATATTGCCCTTTACGACCCTCACTTTCCTACTGGAAAAGCAGGGATGCCTAATTCGCCCACTCATCTGTGGTGTAGCGAAGCAGAAATGAGTGTCCCGCCTTACGCCACCGCCCGAGCTTGAAACACAGCTGGACCGGCGGACGCTAATACAGCAGCAACAAGTAGGAGTGCCGCCTATGCTGAACAGACCCTGTAAATTGTTCGTTTTCGCACGGTGGCACTGTCAAGTGTGGCACAGCCCAAGACGGGAGCACACGCTAGAGAGAGAGAGAGCAATATTTTAAGTCTGGTTAGCTACTATCGTGATAAATTGAAATACGTACAATGAAGCGGGTGGTTTTAAGTGAATGCCACCATCCTGGCGACGGGCCGCGTATGCGCAGTGTGAAAAAGTTACGAGTTTGTGTTCAACGTTGATACGGAAACACCGTCGTTCGGCTGTGAGCGTTTTGGTCTGTCTTCCCACCGCGTTCCACGCCCGCTCATGCATGCGTTATCTTTGTTGCTGCGATGGGTGAATACGGCGCACGCATCTGTATTCCTTGATTTATTTCGTGCTCAGCAGCCAACGGACGATGGAAATACGACGTCTTTCCACATCAAGGTTGGTCACGAACTCTCGTAACTTGTTCGCACTGCGCATACGCGACCCGTGGCCGGGAAGCGCGGCGTGTACTAAAAGCCACGCGTTCCGTTGTTCGTATTACAATATATCACTATAGTACGTTCGGTCACCAGTAGCCGCATTATACAGAGTGGCCAGGTTCGGCTATAAACTGCGAAATTCGGTTGATCGATCTTGTTTGTGGAGGGAAAAATTGCTGATTGGCTGTCTGGCTATTTTTGGCTATACCGTTCGACCTACCATGGTCACCGGCAGCCTGCGGCAGCTCGTTCCGCGAGGCTCTTCGGAGTCGGCAAGTCCGAGCTGCCCAGCACCTCTTTCCACAACTCAACTGGGTTAATTAAAGATGGGGTGCGGAAAAGTGTAGAAGAGCTACATAAAAGTGGCAATTTTTCCATTTTAGGCTCACGCGACAGGCAGCTTTATACAGGCCGCATTAGCTCGATTTCAGGGGGCAGGCTGATTACATGCAGTGTTTGGTGGTATGGTTCACTCTCCTTATTCACTTTGTCATGCGATTTTTCTTTCGGTAGCCCTTATTCGCAATATTTTTTTATTTTAGTTGGCCTTTGATCTGCCTTACCTGCTCTGTTTCGAGAACAGAAACGCATTGTTGAGTTTCCGGGACTACGTGCTCAGGCTTGACCGCGGTCATCGTGAGCGACTTTGTCGCGTTTAGTCGGTATGAAAATCGCAGCCGTTCCGTTGGGGTATTCATAGCATAACACTGATAGGTGCAGCACAGATAAGCCCGTTGAAAGTTAAAAGCGCAGAAGTGTAGTGGCATTGTACTCCGTCCAATATTTGAAAAGCACGGAGTGCAAGCTTTACCTTCGTCAGGTTTCGGATGCACTTGTTGCATGGGGGCAAAAACATTCAGCAATAGCGTCAACCCCTAAATGGAGTCAGTCTTTCGGGCTTCAAGTTAGTGTATAGGCACGGTTGCAAAGAAAGGACGCACATGCCTACTGCGAATGTCGAAACCAGAAAAGCATCAGATGACGTGGCGATGCGTTTTTCTAGCACCACGTGCTCCGGCTAATTTTCACGCCGGGTGTTCGTAGCGTCATTCATATTGCACCACCCATATAAAACACCTCGACAAATTCGTAAACAATAAAAATAAAATCGCCGTACGTCAGTGTAATCGAATTAGGGAAAATATAAATGAAAGGACATCACAACTGCAAACAGAATAGCGCGGCCTCCAACTGTCAAAAACTACGTTCAAGGGTTTCTATATTTGCGCTTGAGTCCACCAATTTTAGTGTCATAAAAACAAGCTGCAACTGGAGCCTGGTTCGGAAACAATTCTCGTAGTAGGGCCACCAGAGCCGGTAACTATAGCACAACGGTCGGTCGTTTGAATCTGCAGCTTCCAGTTGCGTTCACCCGGCGACTTTATTACACTCTCCTCTGCGCCTTCACTGGGTTCATGTACGGATGCCACAATGTAAGCTGAAGGCTGTGGCAAGTTGGACCAATCACAATACACTATCTTTATGACGACAGAAAAATGATACACAAGGCGTACGTTTACTGGGGTGAGTAAATATTTTGTATCTCGGTCGGAACGTTTTTTGGGGGAGGGGGATCTTTTTCAACATGTTCCGAACTCTTGTATACGTTCCTTGGCTACTATATATTACCGAATATTAATCTGCGTTTACGTACGAGCACCCGCAAGGCTTATGCTAATTATTTTTCACGTGGACGAATTCTAGAGTTCTAGCCGACCGTTTTTGACTGCCCGATCCACGGCCAGCTATTTAGAAGCAACTCTAGCTAAGCGATAATCGTATCTTCCTCGACGTGGAGTCATCCGCGTCACTGGTCGAGCCGTGTGCCTTGTGTAAACCAAAACCTCACCCAAAAGTAAAAATAGGAATTAATATTTTCGCCACTCTATAAAGCAAAAACCGTGCTCGATGGCTTATATCACCCTTTTTCGAAAAAAGTCACTGCCAAAATGTAATGGTCATAGTAACTTTCGAATAGCCAAGACAAGGCTGGCTTTCTGGGAGCCGCATGCAGGTAGACTCGCACTTCGGTCGGCGTTTCTGGCTTCCATTTTCAACCTCCTTGATGTATGTGACATCTTCGCCTATTCGGAAGCGTTTTCGCGGTTTCGTCACTGATGTTTCAACTGAAGAAAATGAGTTCGCAGTAACAGACTCTTTGCTGGGGGCTGCCAACTCGAAAATGCGCTCGGGAGCGTTAGCTGATGGAATGGTCCTTTAACCAAGCGCAGCGAATGAAGCAGACCACCACCGGAGCCTCTCTCTGGTGATATCTCTGCCAAGCGCGTCGTGCATGCGCATTGGCGCCATTCCTGTCTATCGGAGCGGAGTGCACCGCCCGACGCGGCCAGCTAAAACTTTCTACTGGCACCAATGTAGCTTGCACTTGCTGATTACAACACCCGGTTGCTTTGTAGTACGGGCGTAGAAAAGAATAGAGGTCGTAGACTTGTGAAGGTCGTCTTCATGTTATGTGGTAATCCAGATGCAGTTGAGAAATAATCCCTCCAGATGCACTCATAATAATGGCTGCAGTAGGAACAGCCCCGTGACGAACATATATGCTTAGATACGGTTGTTCTTACAGGCTGACAGGCGATCCACGCCGAGTTGTGTACTCAATCTCTGAATACGACCCCCTGCTCGACTCATCCAATGCTACCATGGACGACTGGATTCAAATCGCGCGCGATATTAAGGTGAGAACTTTAATACTTTCTAAAATTTCAAATGTATTTAAACTAAGCTCTACCTTCACTTTGCACATGGCCAAATCGGTAACAGATAGAGGTGCCAAGGGATGCGCTCAGCGGCGGCTTACGATACTCACTGGCATAGCTATTATAATAGCTTGCATTGGAGTAGCCGAGCTCTCAGTATCAGTTTCGTGATTACCGTAGTTCAGCCGCTGCCGATAGTCAACCACTTGCTAAGCTACCGCTACGTACATCGGCGAGGCACCAGAAAAATCAAGTCTTTAACTCCTTACACGCAGAAAATGTGGCCAAATCAGAAGCAGGTAGCTATTTGGCTTGAAAATGTGGCCAAATCATAAGCAGGTAGCTATTCGGCTTTAGTCACGTCCTTAGTACGAGATGTTGCGCGAATTGACGCACCGCGCGAAATTGTCTTTGTTCCAGTAATAAACTATAGAGCAAGTACTTTCGAAGCCCACCGTCACTGCACGTGTTGTTGTAGGCATTACTGAAAAAAAACTTTTTCGCTACTTTCTTGATATTTATGGGCACTCTAAATAACCCACGGAGTAGGCTGCATAACGCGGAAAATGTATGTGGGTCATGAAAAAGATGGGACAAGGGCTACACTTCCTTCTAGCCTTTTTTGTCGCTTTTGCAAAGTTGTCGGTCATGTATATGAACTCGCTGGAACCTCAACTCACAAAAATATCCCCACCTTGTCTAAATCCAAGCCCAAACCTTAGGTAGCGCTCCCAGTAGAATGAACTTAAACTTGCTGTATATCGCGTGGTGCCAGAGAAGCGAGTCTCATTGCCACATGCCGTGGGTTGCACCTTTTGACAGGAAATGTCTTCAAATGGAACACTGCGAACATTTGAGCTTTCAACAAATTATAACTACAGTTCGATAAAGCTTCGTAGCAGCTACGAATCACTTACTGTATCTGCTGGAGTTCTTGCCTGTCACTATGGACGCTCGTTGAGTATGTCGAGGTAATTAAACTACTGCTTTACGGTATCAATCATTCTGTAAGGCCAAAGGACGCATGTATATCCCTGACCACTTTCAATGCCAGTTGCGGAAACGGCATGTCACCGACTTGAGGTAATTGCAACATCCCAAATCAAAAGCGTGCTGCCACGCTCATTTACAACGCCAACGCTACGCTAGCACCTATTGCCACCGTTCTGCAGCTCCTATACGCAGTGTCAGACGCTAATTTCAATTCATAGCATAAAAACAAGGCCCAAACGCTCCTGCTGAATTTTTAACATTGCATCTAACTTTACTCTCCGCAGGAGCGCTATGATAAGTATCATGGATTCGTCATCCTCCACGGCACTGACACCATGGCCTACACTTCCTCTGCGCTCTCCTTTCTCCTTGAGGACTTGGGGAAATCCGTTGTTGTCACCGGCTCGCAGGTAAGGAGAAACTGGGTAGTAAATTCCTACTTAAAGACCCTCCGTTGTTAAACGCCTACGCGTTCCGCTACTGATTCGAAGGCTGTGGGTTCGATACCGGCCTCGCTAACAGTTTTCTTGTTGGAGGCAGAAACAAATTCCCGTCCACACCAACCTGGTCTAGCTCCCCTACTGGCCATATCAACGTTGCGAGGCCTACCACCGTCACTTCTCAGTTTTCTGGGTATCTGGTCAATCACGACAAGGAAGGAACGAAGTCGCCCACGCTATCTAGCACGATAGCTTCTCTATGCTTCCTGGCCATGTCCATCTGCACCTCTTTACACACATCCGCAATCCCAATTGAGCCTACATACAGTGCAGCAGTGGCTTATTCAAAAGGAAACAAATATTACGCCAAGGGCCTTAGTTTGCTGTGATAAGGGCACGCGTACACTCAACTTCTGCTTTGCACACTCCCAAATATTTCCCGCCTCGTCACCGTCTTTATGCAGTCATGGGGACACCTGGAGACACCTTCAAACTGAAAGATTCTGCAATCACAACACCCTCACACACACCTTCCTCAGCCCTTCTCGACATCTATACGCATACATCGCGGCAGCCCGCTAACGACATACGACTCCTCCTGCTCACAAACCTTTAACCGTTTCCCACTATGTCGCACGAGCAGTGGAAGTCTGCGTTGACCCTTGTTAGTGACGAGACACGTGTTCAAGAATATCGAAGACCGACGACAAACCTTTATAAAAATGGGACAGACGACCGTTTTTCTTGCGGACTATATGCTCTCTATCGCAAATAAAAGGGCATCACTTAAAACACCTTGAAACGAAACGGTTTCCTTCATGGGCTCTGGAGCGTTTGAAAGCTGAATTTCCAATCTACCAGCGTTACGTATGCTCAGAAAAGGAATGTGGCGAACCATCACAGTGAGCCGCGCAGCAGCATAGTTTTAAGTGTGTATCAAATAACAGCATATACTTAAAAACTTGTGCCCAGCTAAAACAAAGAAAATGCTGTCGTTCCACTTCATTTATGCTGTTTTTGAACCACTCATTGAAACTGACGGAGCTAATTGCATACGCACGGTAGTGTCGCGTTTAGACACATGACACCACCCTTAAGACTTCAGGAAGTTTAGTGCCAAACTAAAATTATTCCCTTCAATTTGTTTAGAGATTTGGTTATCCCAGCACAAAAAACGCTGGCAATGTATTATCTAGAGGACATAAACTGCAAATAAATCGGAGGTCTGTCCCTTTAGAACTTCAGTAATGCTCCACGGTGAAGAACACTATATTCGAAAGACACCAGGCCTCCAATATAATAAAGCATTAGTTGGTACGAAACAGCGGATAATGAAACGAGCGGTCACCTTTCCTATCCTAAGACTTCTTTTCAGAGGTGTAAAGTTTCGGCCACTTGCTGCCTAGAGCGTCTGGTCGGCGCGGGCAGGAGGCGGAAAAGGAAGAGAAGGGACAACGGTATCGTCTTAAAAACTGGCACTACATATTTTCCTCTTTCGTTGGTCGCAAGCAAAAATGGCAACCATAGGAACTTACTGCCCCATCTAGGTATTTTTGTTCTCGCTTAGGCGTTAAGACTTTTGCTCCCCCTAGAAATTTTGAAACCACTTATGCGTTGGAAAGTTGTGGCTTGAAGACATGGAGGAAAAAAAAATTTCATGGCGCTTCACACTGAATGCACGAATAAAATATTTAATGAGATCAACAGGTGCTGCTGTTAGGGCACCCGCCCGGTGGATTGGATCCTTTGTCCGGGATCCCCCGGCTGCGGCTGGCGGCGCGGGCCCAGACATTTGAAGACGAGAATGTACGCCGATGTGTAAGGACTAAAAAAAAAACCCTGCTCGACGCATGAAATTCTCCTCGGGTTTGTGTTCAAACACCATACCTGAATAGTAAAAAAGCCAGTACACATTAGGAATTCTTTACCCGAACCTTCTAGCGTGCATGTTCAAGGCACCTCCTAATGAAAGAAGTGAATAGTCATTTTTGAAGCAGGCAGAGAAATTGTAAGAAAGTTGTACATAACACAGAAACTCGTAACAATGTGTAGGCGCTGTTTTCGATAGTTTGCAGCGGCGGCCATAGCCGCATAACTATAGTTGGGGATTTTTCTAGGGATCGGGGAACTCATTGCCTACCTTTACGGATAAATCGATGCCATAGGTTGGCAACACTAGTCTCGCATTTCCCTCTCACAGTTCTCGTTGCCCTCAAAGTCTCACAGGGTCGACCCCTGCCTGCAGAAGCTCAAACAAGCGCTCTGCGAAGACTGTTTACTAACTATACTATTTTGTTTTGTGCAGATTCCAGTTTTTGAGCCCAGAAGCGATGGGCGTGAGAACTTCCTAAATGCGCTCATTATAGCAGGAAACTACGTCGTACCAGAGGTGAGTACTGTGTAATTTCGTCAGGCTTCGCCGTAAGCAAAATGTTACAAAACGAGTTCGACCAAAAATAACACACGCGTTTGTAATGAACGTTAACTTAAATGCACATTTTCGCGGGTATGAAAAATATATGCAGGCATGTGTATTCACTATACTAAATAAATGGGAACTGCATAGACCGGAAAAAGGTCTGTTTATCAGCCGTTTCCTCTAAAAAGCGGTTGCGGTACGCAGATAAGGGAATGGTACCTAAAAGTTGAAAAATTCAACAGTCGACTTGAACGTTCCGCCAGTATAATAGTTTGAACTGCGAGCTATTGGCTCGTGAAAAACGACTTTATTTGCTTACTTTAGCTTCAGCAGCTGCTTTATTTGTCATTACCCGAAAGTGTTCTTTCTCTGAATGGGCTTTCGCTCACAACCAGAAATACTGTCCATAAGTGCGTAACACCTAGATATTTGAGCTCTACTGTGTTCGGGGTGTTCTGAACCACAATGTACAATATTAAACTGTCGAGTACTCGAAAGTACATATTTTCGGTGTACCACATAACAGCAGCGCATTGCGAATGATAGTTTTTTCACCAATCACTTGACCTGCAAGTACTTTTGATCTGTTTGAAGAAGGCATTTGTAAAGCTTAAGTATGTCGTTCTTAACTCAGGTGAAAGTACCATCACTCTTTCAGTATCACTTTCAAAGTTCTGATTTGAGAGCGATGTTAAATGGATGCCAAGGGAAGGACACTATTCAATAAATGTGTGCGCATCGATACTTCAGGAGGTACTCATTTTAACGTCACCGCCTAACTGCTTCCTTTGCCCATGACCTTCGCACAAATCTTCTTTTGCGAAGCACTTCGTGAGATACCGGGAATTTCAACGGACAACGCCCCTTGCTGCGCCTTTTCTCTCCGCAGGTGACGCTTATGTTTCACCACCAGCTGTTTCGAGGAAATCGCGTGACGAAGTTCAGCGCCGCTCATCTCGATGCCTTTGCGTCGATCAACATGGCTCCTCTCGTGACATTTGGCATCAACGTCGAGAGTAAGTTATGATTTGCTGGAAGCGTGCTCAGACAATTTCATGGCGCAGCTGGTTTCGTAGATTTCTCGTGTCCGTTAAAAAAACATAGGTGGTCAGTTACTCTGCCTAGGAATTCAATGAACAGGTGCGTGGGCGTGTGTGCGTACGGTTGTGGGTTACGTTTGCCTACTTAGTTACATTACTTTCGCTCTGCGTATGTTTTAACTCGAGTTGCCATTCTCGTTGATTTTAAATTGCACCTCTCTACACTCCTCGCAATGCGAAGGCTGCGTATCGTCCGAACTTCTGGCCGAGGTCGTCGAAAATTTTCAAACGTGTGGCACCCGTAAGGACTCTTCGCATAAAGGTGCACGACGAACAAATGCTTATAAATCCCACTCCCTGATTCCCGGCAATTAAACAAGATCGAATAGTCCCAGCCTGATTTGCGTGAAGAAAGTTTGCTCAAACTTCTTCCACCCTAACTTCGCTAGTTCATGCAAGTTTGTAATGACTCACGATTTATTTTGGATTCCTGAGGTGTAATAAAACAATTTCACGATTTCCGGCATTCGTGAGAGTGAATTCTTGATGTAAATGCAATTGAGATGAGGGTGATAATACCACACGAAATACGCCCGTGTACTAAAAACTGATCAGACATAAGTATCAGCTTAAAGGTAATTTTTCATATGTATATATTGACGCAAAACGAGCATTTCAGAGGAGAAAAGGACGTCACTGAGAATGAAAAATAACTCTGCATAAATTGTAGGAATTAGTTAAATTCATATTTCAGAATATCATTACCCTATAATATAGGTTCTGTGACCTGGAGTTTAACTTTGACAGAAGCTTCCCGGGGAAGCCAATATTTTTGCGACGAACGAGGAACTTGCTTTTTTGGCAGCAACGTTCCGCTTTCTCACTTCGAAATGAAATATTTTGATGAAGGGTGAACAAGCTGTGCACAAATTGCAAAATATTATAGTAAAATTTCAGAGGTCAAATTTCTCAGCAATCTTTATTGAATAAAATTAAATTTAACGTACTTGTTTGAGCAATCAAAGAAAGAAGCGGAGTACATATATGGTGCGTGGAGCCTTTCTAAGGTCTCTGCTAATCCGGCAGATGTGTGTACGCACCGCGGCGGCCGCTTTTCTGATGGAGGCGAAAAGCAAAAAAGCCCGTGTGTACGAGATTTCGGCGCACGTTAAAGATCCCCAGGTGGTCAAAATTAATCCGGAGCCCTCCACTACGGCGCGCCTCATCGCCTGCGTTGCGTCGGCGCGTTAAACCCCCACAATAAAATGTGTGTACGCACCCTGCGATGTTGCAGACCATTTTTTTTGCCCATTTAATAGTCCCGGGTCTAGACAGGACTGGGTGGGCTGGATAGGACTCTACAGAAATATGAATAAATTGACCACGGGAAACTTAAAAAAGGCTTTAGTGATGCACTTTCTTCGCAATAAAACAAGTGTTGACGATCTTACGCATCGTTTGTAGGTCTACAATATACTGTTATAACTACATTCATATATATTGCTTAAATTGATAAAGCCGCAAGCTTCGGTAGTAGCCGCTTATGATCACAACTGGGCGGGAGTGCACCAGGCCGTTTTATGAGTGCCTATTTAAGTGCGGTCTGATGGCATCTCTGAATTCTTTCGATACAGCCCCGTCTGTGGCTGATCAACGGTCGAAGAATAGTCATGCGCTAGGATTGTTCAAATCACGTTAACAGAATCTAACTGAATGAGAAGAATAATCCGATCTCCAGGTGGTCAAAAATTAATCCGGAGCCCTCCACTACGGCGCGCCTCATCGCCTGCGTTGCGTCGGCACGTTAAACCCCCACAATCAATCGAGAATAATCCGTAAACCTGTTCGAACTACTTCTCACTGAAATGCGCCCAAGATACTGTTTTTTTTTTGTTTTTTTTTTCAGTCAACTGGCGGCTCATCCGTCCTGATCCCAAAGGAAAGGAACTGCAGGCTCGAACAACTCTGAACAGGGATGTGGGACTCCTGCGCCTTTTCCCCAGCATTACACTTGCCGTGGTGAGCAGCTGGCTTTTAGCCTTTGGTTTAATCCGTTCATCATATCAGAGTGGGCACGGCGCAGAATTCTCCGACTGGTCACTGCAAATGCTGAAGGCTCGCTAACAAGTCGTAGGGAACATGCGGGAAGATCGGCTACTTAAGTGTATAGTTACGTGAAAGCATTGCTTCGCTATCCTAATGCAATCCATATCCAAACCGCCGAGAAAATTGTCTGCCTGTATTGCTGGAGCCTTACTTTGTGAGGGTTCACATATTGCAAGATTTACGCAAAACTTAGTTTTGTTATTTTGATATATTTTTTCCTCACTGTCCCTGTTTTCATTAAATGGGGTGAACTGGATTTGGTGGAATAAAGCGTTGCGATTGTCCACTATCTGTTAAGTTTTATTTAATCCTTAGCCTTCATTAAATCGTGAAATGCAGGTGGAGGCCTTTCTGGATCCTCCTGTTGAAGGCGTCGTGCTGCAGACGTACGGCGCTGGAAATGGACCCACCGCGCGGAAGGACATCATGAACGCTATTCGCAAGGCCACCGGCCGCGGAGTTCTCATTCTTAACTGTTCCCAGTGTCTTCATGGAGGAGTTGACCCCAGTTACGAGACTGGAAACGTAAGTCACTGAATGATTTTTAGTGTTCCCTATGAACTGTTTTCGAAGCAGACGCGATTATTATAAGGTTATGGTTTATGTATAAAGGCAGCGCTGTCAAAAACTGTGCCGAAAATAGTGCAGACACTGTATTGGCACTCCTGTATGAGAATTTCATGCGTTGAGAACTTCAGTCGAACTTAATTTTCTTGGTCGCGAGTACTTCAGGAGTAAGTTAGAGCTTTCAGGTAACACTCCTGGTAGTACGTTGGTGGCTAATTTCGCTCGTCGTCAGACATATAGGTGTATGGAGGGAAATGGTACGGATACACCGAAAGGAAAAAAAAATTGTCTTGGAAATATAAGTTCTGCCTTAGTATGTATGTTTGTCATATAACAAGAATGCGAGATAATGAAGAATGGTAACCAAAAAATACCTGAAAGCTCAAACGAAATTTTCTTTCATGGTGTCGCAGATGACCAAAAAAACAGCACCTCAAAGATTGGCATCACACGCGTAGGACATGTGGGTGACTGCTACAAGTACGCACAAACAAAACAATTGGTTTGGTGATGAGTGACAACATACTCCAGATAATAGTATAAAAGCGCATTTCCAAGCATTCTGACCTAACTTTCAGGGCTGCAATACTGATTGCATCCCCTTACTGCACACGTAAGCCCATGTGGGAGATGCGTTTCGATTATTAACGAAGCGCAGATCCGTTGAAAATCTGCCTGTCAATGGTAGCAGTGGCGTAGGCAAAGCAAGGAGAGGGTACAAGCTTCCCCCCCCCCTCTCCCATTCCCACGCGATATCCGGATTTGCGGGAGGGAAGGTAAGCGGCGATAACAGGAGCACATCCAATAATGACACGTGGCAATTTTGCCGGAGAGGTGTGCATTAAACTAACGCGAAATGGAGCTCTGCTAGCTTTCGACACAACCATCAGCCATTTTTTAGTGTCCCCACAGAAAAACCCCAATACAATCGAAATATTAAGCCAGAATGTTCAAAAGTTTGCTTTTTGTTTAACAATAGTTTCTGCTGCCTATTATTTGCTTTTCTTTTGCCTTTCCCTTTCTCCTCTGTATTTTTTGTGCTCCGACCCCCTCGGAAACAAAATTTTGGTACATAATTGAATGGCTTTTATGTGCGTAATTTCTGGTAGGAAGAGATTCGCAAACAAATCGTCGGTATTAAGAGTTGATGCTACCACCGTGTGCCCTAAGAAAATCCCGCGTTAAGTATTAGGCCGAAGGAATCGCTGAGAACAGATTGTAATTACAGCTTCTGGAAGGGCTTGTACGTGGACACGAAGCTAAAGTTAGAAGTGAGTGTTGAGTAAAGCACAAGAAAACAATTAAGCATGCTAACATAACAATATTTCGCCACGCCCTTAACTGTTCATATGGTGGTAAGGCTGAATTGCCGCACATGCTCTTACATCGGCAAAAAAACGCCATGCTCCGAGCATTGTCTGCACATTGTACACTTTTGCTCTTGCCCACTTTAAAAGCTACGAAATAACGATAATTTTGCTTGCGGTGCTTTCCTGCCAGTGAAGAGTTTAAAAATGTGTCACGCATCCGGAGACTCGTATTGCTAACAAAAATATACGCCTTCATGCTACAGATTGCGGGCTACATAGACGGGATTTCTGGCGACTGCAGCCTGTTTTACAAAGCGGTTTCTTTTTATGTATCTGTTTTTTGAAAACTACACAGGAACTCCTTCAAGCCGGCGTCATCCCTGGTGCTGATATGACCCCGGAAGCCGCTTTGACCAAGCTAAGCTACGTTCTTACCAAGAGCGAGTGGTCACTTGAAGAAAAGAAACAGGTACAGTTTCTTAATTACCTAGTATTTCATTAAACTTTTCCGCATTTTACCTGCCTCTTTAGCAATGTTCAGTTTATATATTTTTTTTGTCCCTTTACAGTTTTATTTTTGGCCTCCTTCTGAATAGCTTTTACCCCTGCAAGCATGTATGAAAGTAAGAGTAAAACTGCACCTAATTATCGGGAATTACCCCACTGCGAAATCTTGAATATCCTCAAGACTTTGTATACTAATAAAAAAAGGAGACCGGAGACACTGCAGATTTGTAAATTCGCTGTGCGTCAAAAATGTTGGAGTTGTGACATTCTTGGAGCAGCATCTACACAATTTTCAGTTGAGGCGGCCAGAGGATAAAAAAAATTATAACCCATCCACTCCTGTAATGAATAACCGGCGAAGCTGTATTGGCGGATAGCTGACTGCCCATACAATTAACCGAATAAAAATTCATGAATAACTAGGACTTTTAATTATTTCTCATATGATCGTTTTCGAGGTAGCGCTTATAAAACAAGAGTTTCAGCTGTTTTCTGTAACCGTAGTCGCTCCGTAGAACGGCATCTATAGGCAGAAGACCAGAATTTTGTATTGTTTACAAGGTTACTCTGAGCTAATCTACAACGACATATAATAACTCTGCTAACGCAATAGTCACCTTCCCGGCCCGTTTCAGTTAATTTTTTTTTCTAATACGCCCACGTTGGGTTCACGGCTGCAGAACACGTTACACAGTTCTGGTGCGAGCGCGGGGCATTCTTCGTAGTCTCTAGGGTCGACGCAACCCGCAGAATCACGCAACTTGAGTCAGTACCGAGCCCAACACAGTTTAGCTGTAACACACTCAGAGAACATTCCTCAGACAAGATGCTTAACTTGAGTCAGAGGCAGCTCCATCAATCTAATCTTTCGCATCGCGTAATTACAAATGGAAAGTTGGGCGCCGTTAGCAATCGGGTGCACCCTTTAACAAAGACACGCATATCTTTGATATCTACACATCCACATTTGCATATCTGCGCCTTAGCTCAGTCCGAACCAAGATGTAGGCGTCCGTAACTAGTTTGGATCGCTTGCTTATATCGTTTGTGAAATCTTCACTCTCACCGGAGCTTTCGAGGTTGTGTGCTTGGCAACAGGACAGCAGCCGTTAACCGAACTGGGATATCTGCTCCTGTAACAAATTGCCTCGACTTGTTCACGTCAGCTGGTTGGGCGATCCAGTAAAAATACATTCCAGAAATGGTGCCCTGTGCTATTTTTTCCTCGAGATTAGATATTATTCAAAGCTACATACATTTGTTAAATAAAAGTACAGATATTTCCACTTCAAATACAACAGTGCAGTCGAAAATATTAGTTGTGCAACTACCCGTTCGCTTTAAAAGGTGTGAGCTTGCAATTCTCTTAACACCGACGAAGTTCAGTTGTGTATTTAGTACAATGACAACCTATTTATATTGATGCTGTAACACGTGCCTGCGTAACCATGGGATACGTGTACTGATACTTAGATAAGTAACCCCAAACTCCGACTTACCACTTCATCACGTTCGCAATCAGCGGTGGCAGGTAAAGAATGCATCTCCATGCATCTATTTTACAGAAACTGCAAGAGGACCTGCGTGGAGAGCTGACAGTGGGACCAGGCGAAGGATGGAGCGACCAGTACAACGTATTCAACCTCTATGGACCATGGAAATCGCTGTTCATTCGCTGACAATGTTCAGTGCACATCTTAAAGTAGCGAGAAATAAGACACTGAAGCCTGGAAGTCTGTACCCCACTTATACGTTTGTATCTTAGGCCGTGAATACTATATTGCATAGAATCTTTGCACATTTACAAAATAAAGCATCTTTACTGCACCTTCGTCAGAAAATATTTTTGAAGTTGACTTTTTGATATCCAATTAAATTAAATTTGGCACTATTATTATGAAACCAAATTTCGTGTCGTGAGTGGCACCTTAGAAAAGCAGCCTTAAGGCTGAAGTTGTGTTTACGTGTTTGAATTTTGAAATATTTATACTAGAAACTGCTTGGACCACGGGTAATGCCGGAGAGGTCTTCCTGAAAGTGATTTCAGCAGGCCTTTTACGAATGCAAGGGCCACCGACAGTTTTAAAGCTACCGGACTCGCTGACGTCTGGTACCCAAATAAGTTCTCTATCAAGTTAGATAATATCCGTATACATTGCCAACATCGCATGGTAAGCACATAGTCGTGTATACCATTAAGCTATACTTTTTTGCACAGTTGAATTCATCATGTTTATCACATTTCTGGACTGTGGCTAAAGTAGTAGTACCACGGTAGATATCGTGCGTAGCTCTAGCGGTTTTCAATACCAGCATAACTCGCTTCCTGTGTACGCACGTGCTAAGCTTGGACCTGCACTAAAAAAAAACCTTTACGTCCTCTACCAAATTTCAAAGTAGTCTGCTGTAATGGTTGCCTGAATGATACGAAGCATTCATTGGCTCAATTCCACCCAGATTGGTGTTTGATTTGTCTTGTTTGGAACAGCCGGTTTGTACAGCAGCATGCGCTATTTTATCACAACGCACCCCAACTTCACCATCGCTCCAGCGAATGTCGCTCTCGTGGACCACTGTGTTACGAGCCAGAGAACGTATATCCGTGTTTAAACTTTAGCAATTCATCTTTGTGAATCCCAGACACGCTGACAAGTCGACCAGGATTTTTTCCGCTCATCCTTGATCACGTCTTACTGCCGCTGCTTGGCCAACTGAAAATTAGACTTCGTATTTGAGGCTGCTTTTAATCAGCCGCGTGAATTTCAGTGTTATTCGTTGGGTGTTTTCCAACGTATTGCCCGGAGATTGTTTACGCGGCTCTCTACGCATTCATAAACACGCGCTAATTCGTCCGAGAGTTCATATGGAACGGATCTCAGCAACATATGAAATGGGACTCTCGGGTGCTTTCGTTCGCTCTTTCGTATAACCGAAATCTTGCAAACAAAATTGTATTTTTCAAGGACGCCCTTTTTTCGTTAAAACATCCACTTCACGGGGACGCCTTACTTGCTTTTCTATTTTAGGACTCATTAGCCCTATTCTCAACTGCACAAATTCCAAGGCAAATTCCTGTTCTTTTTTTGCGTAAGCACAACGTAAACAATGGGTGACGTGATGCACGTACAGCTCAGACGACATGCAGTGTGGTTTGGCGCTTCACTCATGATCACAACTAAGGTATCAAATATTGCCCATAAAGACAAAAACCCTTGGCATGTATTGTAGAACTTTAGACGGTAGCTGAGGTTGGCAAGGGAATCACATTTCTGCAGGACAAAATTGGCCTTAACACAACAAGCCGATCGAATAACGTAGATCCAAAAGCGAGCGAAAAGAGGATGTTGAGCTAAACAACATCACATAATCTTTTTTACCGTATCTATTACTTTCTTTGAATCGCTTTTAATAACATAGTTGAGCTCTCTGCTTCAATGCAAGCTGTGTTACGTTATCACCTTCCGGACCGCCACCGCCGCCACGCTATCGTCTGCTGTGAAAAAGACGGCAGCGACCACGGAGCAAGATATAAAGACGAGCCAAGGTAAATATAACTGGTAGCGAAGCTTCCATAGAAGCCCATACGTTAAGAAAATGGCGGCTCTTAAGCTGCTCATGGGGCTTAGCGCCATCTGTGTGAGGAGAGAACACTTCCGGCGGAACAAAAAATAAACAGGACGTGACGCAAGATCCGGTCAGAGAGTGACGTCATTTTGGGAGCATTAGCGGGAAAATTTGACTTCAAAATAGCCTTAGCAGGCCTCTGATCGCTGAGGCAACGCCGCCTGTATAAACAATGCCTAACGCGTGAGCGAAAAATGGCCAAACAGCCACTCTCCTGTTGCTCTCTCCTACCCTTCCCCGCTCCGTAGCCTTCCAGCGTGCTTTCGTGTCCGCCAGCCAGCGCCGCTTCTCGGAAACTATGCAAAATAGTGGAAAGTTTGTTTAGCGTTCCCGAGGCGGCGCTCCTACGCCTTCTTGTTTTTCACCATGCCTGTCTGTCTTGGTCTGTCACTGATAAAACTTCCTTTGTCACGAAGCAAAATCCCTTGCGCTGCCGCAGGCTGATGCCGACTTAGCGCGCTTATCTACTCGGATCACAGGCCCTGAAATTTTCTGAGTGGGGCATCCCCCCTCTATCCCCTCCGCATTTAGGTATTGTTTTGAACCCCCTGTTCGCACTCCGCATCGGTACGCACTTCTAAAATTGAGGACTATACTGTAGAAGCACCCGGGCAGCGTGGCGGGATCGAAGCTGCTTATCCTTTTGTTTCCTATAATTTTCTAAAGTTTACAAGCACGTGATATTATTGGAAAGTAATCGTAGAAGTAAGCGCCTGAACAAAAAACGTGCACGCAATTTTTTCTTCTCTAAATACTCCAGAAAGAAAAATATCAGTAAAATAATGGCTGCCCCATCCGAAAATATCGTTTTTCTGTTAGCTATATGTCTACCCGACAATCAGTATGTTCTTAGACTATTTCAGTCCGCCTCCGTTTTTATCTTTGGAAAAATGCAGCAAGTATGAAGCGAGCGACACGTTGAACGAGATCCCCAGTGCGCCACAGAACTAGCGCCCCGTCACGGCTAATATGTAAGCGAAACGGCCCTTGAAGCCCAACAGGCAAGCTGACAGACACACGTCGTAGAAGTGGGTGCAGCGTTCGCGACTCGCGAGCAGTGACGTAAGGCGAAATGTCCGCCGGCACGCGCCACATAGCGGATCAGTGCCTGAACTAAGCGTCCCTACCCACGGCCGAACTGGAGGAGCGGCGAACGCGCACTTTCATACGGCCTGCGCACCCAACAAGGAAACCATACAGCAGATTCTTGACAGAGGGAGGGCGCTTCGAACCAACCCTCTACCCTCCCAACCCTCTTTTTTCTTAGTCGACGCATCGCCTCTGGCCGAGTGAGCAGACAACGCTTGGCGAACGTGTCTTGGATCTGCCGCGGAATATCACCGGTACCAATGAATGCCTTCGCTGCTATATCTCACCAAAAAGAAGACTCGTTGTGCACTTCAGTTAGATGATTAAGATTTTCAGCTGTATGTTTTTGACACTGTGCTCGCTGCCAGCGGTCCGCTCAGCCCGACCGGAGCGTGAGCAGCAGAAACACGTTTAGCTAAGCGATAACCGTATCTCCTTCGGCGGGAAATCATTTGCGTCACTGGTCGTGCCCTGTGCGCGTGCAAACCAAGGCATCATCCGAAAGGAAAAATAAGAACTGATATTTCAGTCACGGAAAATGCCGCGTTTATTGCCTGCCTCACCATTTTCATATAATACAGTCGCTCATAAGATATGAAGGCCTCGCATATTTTTTTTTCCCCGAGTTAAACTGTTTCTTTCAATTTTTTGATTAGGCGCTTCCGAGTGATAATGTCAGGCTGTTTGACTCTATTAGACCGAAAATTCAGAATGGGGGAAGTCGCCTATTTTAATGACGCACATATAAATTTACACGGACAGGTATCACGTGTAGCCACGGCAGGGCTAGGGCAGTGGCAAACGCGCGCGCCGCGGCTCCACCCCGCCCGTGCTGCAGGTCAACCGGCGAGGGTTGGTTCGCAGCGCCATGAACTAGCGGCGGTGAAAGGTAGGAACTATACCCGAAGCGCAGGCCGTATGAAATTGCGCGCCCGCCGCCCCTCCAGCCCGGCCGTGCCTTACCCTTCCCATTGAAAAGCGCGCGACGCGTCAGGCAATGTTAATACAGGCGGCGTTGGATGAGGGCTCATGTAATTGCCATCTGACGCAAGTTGGCGAGCCCTTGGCGTGTGTGCTTCAAGTCAACGCCAGCTTATACTCGTGACTAGAGAAACGTACTGAAGCATACTGTCCTATGATTAGCCTCGGTGTTTATAAAAACAGCTTGCATCTTCTCTGAACCTTTATTCTCTATTCATGCCTTCCACTGCTGTATAAAAGCAATCAGTTGTTTATTTTGATTGCAGTGGGTGGCAAACGTACCCCCCCCCCCCCCCCCGACCGGAATTTGTTTTTTGCCTTGGGATACAGAGCACAAAATGACACTTGACCATTCTCCCCATTCCCTCTTTCATATAAAAAAAACGTGCCCACTCCTTCCCCCGATACAAATTTCTACCGACGCCACTGCTGGGTTTAATTGCGTCGCACATACGCAGGTTGCGTGCGTGCCTTACGTATAGATCAACGTTATATATTCCTTGCTCAGTTTGTGTACTTCTGTTCTAAGAGAAGAAATAACGCATAGTCATGCTATTATCAAGACATGTGAAGTTTATTCCAGGATAAGCATAAAACAAATTTACCACAGCACAAAATCAGCACGTATACAATAAGTACAAAATGTTCGTGGGCACTACATGCATTATAATTTTCCTTACGTGCCGAAAAATTGACTTTACCCGTAGCACATAGCATTATGAGCAACGAAAGCGTCAACAGCAAAACTACTTCGAAACAAAAAAAAACTAGGCACTGCATCTTGAAGCAGAAAACCGGGCCGCAGGAATGCCGATTCACGAAAGTGCAGCGAGCACACCGCCGCTGTCCCGGCGTCTTATCAAGTAGTTATGGTTTTCTACAGAAGTTCACTCAGCATTCACGCCTGCAATTTCCTGGTTGCATTATTAGGCTAGTGTCGCAATAGATAAGTAAAAAGAGGAGAAATGGATCAATGCAAGCGAAAGCGATGGCAGTATGTAAAATCACATAGCAGGAAAGATCTGGCAGCAGCGCAGCACGGAGCAGCATAACACAGTACTGTGATGGAAATGATGCTTGCGCATACAAGAGCGGGAAGCAACGAGCACTACAAGCGTTGTAATGCAATAGAGAAGGCACTGAGATAGACAATTAATGCGACTCGTTTAAATTCGAGTGGTCCTACGCTGAGAAGTCCTAGATTAATTGACACCACTTGCTCCGAGCCAGCCTGGGGTGAAATCAAAAGATAACTGTGACAGAACAAAGCTTTAGACCCATTTTTTTTCGAAGCACCACCACGTCCCCTTACACAACCCTCGTGCACGTATTAACAGTACTATAGTTTCGCGTTACCTGTGGAAATGAGAGGAAAATGGCGCAATAAATTGCAGGCGTACGGGAGTTGCTGTTGTAACCTTGTACAGCACGTCGTTTCCGTAGGTACCGAGGAAAGCGCTCCGCTCCAACCGTTGGCAGCATCGTCCCGTAGTTCACCGTGCCCGCCGGGCACGCTACTAAACCTGTTCACCGACGATACAACGCACCTCGCAACTCCACGCCCAGCAAAAATAAAGTGCGCGCCAAATTAACAAGGAAAATCGAATGCAAATGCCCACCACCAAAACACGCAAGGGGCGTTTCCTAGCACACGAACTTTAGGAGCGCCTTTCCGAACGCTACAAGGACTGCGTCACAGAGCAATGACATGTGCTATTCTTCAGAGGGCGCTACAAAAAAGTTTTTTTTGGGAATGAACAGCATTTTTATAAATTATTTACACACTGTGCCTAAATAAATGTGATTGAGAAATAAATATTGTTCGTAAAATATAAATGCTGTTTTATTGTTGAACAAAACTTGTTTTTTTGTTACTAATGTTTGTTCCCTCCTCACCTAGTCGCGCTTCAATCGCCACTCCCATAAGCCCCCATGCTGCTGTCGCTGGCAATAGGTTCTGAACCGCTTTTCGCCCGAAGCTTCGCTACCATTTATATTTACCTTGAACGAGCACCGACTGTGGCCCAGAAAAAATCATATGCTCGGGCCGATAATGTCCACGTGCCGCCGGCCGCTCAGCTTCCCATTTGCTCACTTCCTCCTTCGTTCGCCCTCTCGTCGCTGTGCCTCTGTACATGGCTCTTCCTTTCTTCGCTCTCCCCAGAGGCGTCTTTCCTCTCGCAGTGACGTTTGTCTTATGCCTGTCCTACTATGCAGGAGGAATGCGCGCACGCGTGAAATTTAAACACCCTTGCGCAGCCGCAATAGACGGCGCAGATAATCGCACGCCACCGAAAGCATGGCGATCGCTTATTCCCTATCAGGGAGAGTTTATTCTGATATTATGAAGACCCGCTAAACATATTGTACTAACCCAGCAAATGTAAGACGCAACTCAACGACGACGCCTTCAGAAGCAGCAAAGAATGAGCAAGAGTAATATGGAAAGCCACAACATACAGTCTAGCGTGATTCTGCTTACGACAAATCGATGCAGCCGAAAAATTACCCTCTGTTGTTGTCCCGCTCTCCGGCCGCGTGCTTAAATGTTTATGCTGCTTCTGCGCACGAACAACGCTTACAAGCGTCTCCCGGAGTCTCTATCGGCAAATGGCAATGATACACACATTTGTTTGCCAATGACTGGACTCAGACCGGTGCCCTGTTGTAATAAGTATACAAAAACACTGTCAGCTTGATAAGGCACCCAAGAATATCAAACGCAATCTTCATTGTAACTCATGCCGCAACTTACCGCCTGATATTCACTGTCGCTCTACGGTCGTGTTATCTCGTCGATAACGCTGCGGACTCCAAATAAAATGCTGCGATTTGTATCGGTGCAATATTGGACCTACCAGGGTTCCCGGCGTTATTTGTTTTTGTTTTTTTCTTTTAAGCGGCTGATCAGCAAAACAACCGCCTCGTTAAAACTTTTCTTTCGGCGAGTCATCACCACAGAGATATAGGGTCCGGACGAATTCAAATATCGCGAAATGAAGGCTTGTGAAAAGACCGCACTGTCAGAGCCTTGATCTTGAGCAGATTGCTACGTCGTGGGCAGTCGCGGGTGATTTTATCACACACTCTGTTTTGGACGTAAGTTGCAGAACTGCGAGAAAGCTGCGGGAACTTTTATAATCGCTAGTGATCAGAACCAGTTGCTCCTGCCGCCTTTTGTAAAACCTGTTAAAACACAGCGGAATTGGTGTTCACAAATTCACAAAACGCAGTCGCATTTTCGGCAAGCACTGCGCAAAAGGTAGTGTTTGTATAGCACCCATATGTCTATATGTGCGCTCTACATTTTGTTTTCCCAACATGCAAACCAATCCTTAACGTATCATTGGCATATGACCAGTCAATTCCTTCTTATCCGGGTTACCCAGAAGGTGCTGTCGAACAAGTTAATCAAGCCGTGCGATGAAGGAGCGCAATGAACGCGAAGCGGCGCCAAAGTACGCCCAAAGCACTCCGTGCCCAAAACTACCGTCGCCGAAGCAGACGACAAAAGCCGACTGAATGCGTTCCGCCAACGCGCCCGCCGCTGCACGGGGAACGCCGGCCGCTTAGCTACATTGTGCTCCGCGAGTGATGCACATTAAAGGGACACTGAAGTGATTTGTAAACATTGAGGGATTACTAGCGCACATTGTAGTCCGGAGTCCATAGGCCATGTTTCGACCACTACGAGCGCGTGTACGCGAATTTATTTAGTAGAAAAAGCAATTCGAAAATGCTGTCTTCCTCTCTGCACCCTCGCCCATTTTTTTGTGGCGTTTTCGTGTGACGTCACGGGGAGACGAGCTGGCGATTGGCTACGCTACTGCACGGTTCGCCGACCTTCCGATCGCGAGTCATCCGGCCGCCGACGGGTCGTCGCAATTGGCTCGCTCAATTGAAACTAAGCCACCACACGTTTGTGAATGAAAGAATGTGCCTTTCTTTACTTTGTTAGTTTTTGCACTGTATCTAGCTCCAAGTCGAGTCAAGGTCGCCTCACACAAGTGCTGCACAAGGGCACATGCGACGCTTCGCTGACTTTAGGCTAGTAGGAAAATCCTAGGCCATTTGAAGGCGGGAGAAGAGTCAACGAAGTCAATATTGGTACTAAGAAAATAAAATCAACTGAATCTTTTATAGTACAGCGCAAAACTAGGGAGCAGGAAGCAGTTTTTTGCGCTGGGTGAACAAGCACAGCGGTCAGCAACACGACCGCACATCTGCGAACGCTTTTCCGTCCAAGGAATGCAATTGCTAGACGTGAGATATTGTGGAAGTTTGGGGGACGCTTACTGCACGTGCGCTATACGACAAACAGTTACCTAAAGTACTTCTAATGATAAGGCTAAATAAAAGTGTAAACGGTTATACATTATATACCTTATATATCCCGCCTCGGCAGAGCTGGCCTGTGGCCGACAGGTCTAAGGCGCTAGGTTATCGTTTTGCAAGTCGCAAGTTCGCATCCCCGAGGGTGCAACTTTTTTTTTTGCCAGTTGATTTTTTCGTTTTCGGCCGATGTTTTCTAAACTGAGTTCACCATTTTTGGGCCGTAACGTTCACTGTTCCACGAGCGAGTTTGCAGAACGCGCGCAGACAGCCACTGACGCTCTAGCGAGTTCTCGTTAGCGTGCTGCTGCTTGCGGGCACTGTGCACAGGCCTGAATCAGCACACCCTTGGCCTGGTGCGAACACGCTTTTTACGATACAGGCATGGGTGAGGCAAGCTCCGAAAATGAGGGAAAAGCGCATGGCATTTGAGCGTCAGCGGTGACGCGGAGGGCGTCATTCACTGCATAGGCCTCGGCTAGTGATTTCTACGATTCCAAGTCGTCCTGGGAGGTTTATCTCAGACATTTTACAGCCGACAATATGGCAGAAGGGCGGTACGGCGATTACTGAGATATGGAGAAGGCCCATCCAACGATGCCGTCGGATGTCAAACCTGTTGCTTTACAGAACCGAAACCGAAACTTGTTTAAATGCTAACCTCGCACATCGTCCAATCACGGTGCCATCTCCTCGCGACGTCACAGCTTTAGTTGGTGCGGCCGCCACAGACCACGCATGGTAGTTTTTCTTCTTTCCCGCTTTATAAAATAATTAACTAGTTATCAACCGGATGAACGATGAAAAGTGTGGTAATTTGAGCCAGTCTACGCAGTGCAAGCAAAACCGGGAGCTTGACAAATTCACTTTAGTGTCCCTTTAAGGGCCCGCCGGAGAGAGCGAAGTCGGCGCTCCTGTTTATCTTGCTCCGTGGCCGCGACCATTGCTTGTATGACACATAAGAGCAGCGAAGCGCTACGCCTGGTACCTGCGAAGCGTTCCGATGTCGCCGATTCACTGTGCGGATGCGGTTGCAGCAGTAGATTTATAATTTAAGTGAGCATACACGTGCTCTTTTTATTTATTAAATTCTGATTGTCTTCCTTGACTCTTGAATTACGCATGAAATGTGCGGCATAGCATTTGGTAATTTATCCAATGTCTACATTAGCTACACACGTTTGTTTATACGTGCGTTATGGATTTATTGCGTTTCGATCGTGTGTTTTGCATTTTAGCGCAAGTGAATGCACGGTATGCAGCAAAACGTATGTGAGGCAACATATACAAAAACTAATGAAACAGTGTGAGCCTATCTGCACCTTTTTTATTAGCTTTTGATTGCATGCGTTTAGTTTGTTTTCGTAGCATGCGTTGCTGTTGTTATTATATTATAATATTATTGTGATTATTTTATTCACATCATTATTATAGTATGATAATGACATTACATAATAGTATTATTGTTATCGTTATTATTATCAGCATATTTATGTCTACAGCTGGAGGAAGGCATCTCCCATGTACGTATGGCTCAAAGGGTGGGTCCCTAGGCTCATATCATGTTGTTAGCACTATGTTAACTAACAAGTGACTACATAAATAATTAATTCCGTTTCAATTGTGTGTTCTGCATATTCTCTTCACGTGAATGAACGAAACATAGCAGAATGAACTTGTTGCAATAAATATACAAACTAAGCAATTACTGTGTGTTTATAATACAATCATAACAATAATTCCGCCATTTATAATTTATAATTTAGGCTTCAGTTCCGTGCTTCGAGTTTCAGCTTTAAGTACGAGAACGATATATTCACAAAAACGAAGTTAGAGCTATAGCCGATAAATAATTAGACAATACAAGCTTAACATTTGCTAGTAATTTATTAGAGGATTTTAAATAAGGTTTTTATAACCGGTTTACTGCAGGGCCCGAGAAATACCTGAGGAATACATAGTGCGCGAAAGGATATATGGATGAATAATTGCTTTGCGATTCTGGTGTGGGATGGCTGCTTTTGTCTGCAGAAATGTATTTTGGATTAGGAGGAAAGGTGGGTCGTTGCCACCGAGCATTATGATCGCACAAACGGAAAGACGTATCCGCGTTTCTTAATAATGAAGAATGATATAATTTAAAATTTGCCTTTACGATTGGTGTTGTCACAAGTCGTATTCGTAGCCAAAACCAATTTAAGAAAGAAAGATTCCTAATGCATCAGATAACATTTAATTCGAATACAGATGCCAGTTTTCACTCAAAACTATGCGCGCCCGAAAGCCGCATTAAAGCTAGTATTCATTCTAACCCAAATATACAAACGTGCTTGTTGATGTTCCAGATCTCGCGTTTGGCTCCAGTGTTAAAAAGGCAAGACCTGGCTCATTTACCACCTCGACAGATGTACAGCAGCTACCGGCTGTGTCCTGCCCATTTCACCAGCAGAGACTACACGGACCTTGGACAGACAAGGCACTGGACACATATCCGCTGGCTGGAGACCTAGTTATTAGCATACGGCCATGTGCCCTACACTTTTGTTTGCGACTACAAGCGCGAAATATACAAGTTGTGTTTTTACTGTATGGATGGTACATTTGGGCAATAAAAATTAAAATACCTGTACTCTTTATTCTTGTCTAGATTGTGTGTACTAATACACCAAAACAACGTCCTACTTAAAATAAGTGGTGCAAAAAGAAGTGGACGCGCAAAACTTCATCAATCAGAAAAAAACAATTGCCCTTTTGATAATGTGGCGGGTTGCGCAACAGGAACAGGTCCTGCGCTGACCATCTGAATATCTTCCACTCACCCGCCGCGGTGGCTCAGTGGCTAAGGCGTTGCGCTGCTGAGCACGAGGTCACGGGTTCGATTCCCGGCCGCGGCGGCCGCTTTTCTGATGGAGGCGAAAAGCAAAAACGCCCGTGTGTACGAGATTATGGCGCACGTTAAAGATCCCCAGGTGGTCTAAATTAATCCGGAGCCCTCCACTACGGCGCGCCTCATCGCCTGCGTTGCGTCGGCGCGTTAAACCCCACAATCAATCAATCAATCAATCAATCAATCAATCAATCAATCAATCAATCAATCAATCAATCAATCAATCAATCAATCAATCAATCAATCTCTTCCACTCGCTCAATTTACCTTGCATGTGCGTCCCAATTGAATTTGGCGCTAAATTGCCCCCCCCCCCCCCACTCGGCTTTTCAGTCCCCATTAGGATGGCGTCTCCCTGTGCATGTCTGCGACGCGCCGCCATGTTTTTAGTACCGCCCTCAAACACCAGGGGTTTGTCCGGCGCTGCGAGCGAATTTCGCGTCCCATGCAAGGTATAGGAAGTTTCACTCCCCTGGTTTTACTCCCCGCGTTCTCGCTGAATGCCACGTGATAGCGTCACGCGACCACTCGCGCCGCTGTGTGCCCCGCACGCGGCACGTGTAGCGGCCATGTCCGCACCTTGAGCATGCGCTAGGACTCACAAAAATTAAGGAAAGCTCACACCAACGCATGCAATCTCACTTCTAGTACGCCAATATGCTAAAGCCTGTGCTCACCTGAAAAATCAGAGCGCTGTCTCCCGCCCTCACGCCAAACTACACATCAAGGAAGACACTCAAATACTCCTCGATGGCCAGGCCTTTACCCAAGCCCCATAATCAATATCCTGGGCCCACGTCTCCAGTCCAACACTCAGAGTGACGATCCATGCAGCGCCTCAAACACAGCATCAATCAAATAATACACATGATCAGGCCAGTTGCCACAAAGACGCCAGGCCTCCAGGAAAGCAATACCCTTCGATTATTTCAAGCTTTTGTCCTCTAGAGAATCACTTACATCACCCCTTATCTTCTTTTCGGCAAGGAGGACATAAACATGCTTGATATGACGATTATAAATGCGGTTAAGCGGGCCATTGGTCTTTGCATGAGGGCGTCCATGAAGAGGGTTCCTAGGATGGGGCTCCACTACACGGTGGAAGAGCTGATAGAGGGCCATCTTTCTAACCAGAAGCTCCGATTGAGCAGAACTGTACTGGGTCGCCGCATCCTTCACCAGATTAACTGGGCAGCACAAATTGTCACTCCCGGAATCTTGGCGACAAGAACTAAGATGCTCCCCCCTTTACCTAGAAATATGAATGATCAATAACCTCGGGACAGCACAGCGGTTTGAGATAGGTGGCGGGGCCGGGGAAGTGGTAAGCGAATATATCTACTTAGGCCAAGTTGTCACCCCGGATCCAACCATGAGGCAGACATAATTCGAAGGATAAGAATGGGGTGGAGCGCATTCGGCAGGCATTCTCAGATAATGAATGGCAACCTACCATTGTCCCTGATGTAGAAAGTGTACGACAGCTGCATCTTACCGGTACTCACCTACGGGGCAGGAACATGGAGGCTCACTAAGAGGGTTCAACTTAAATTGAGGACCACTGAGCGACCAATAGAACGGAATATGATAGGTGTAACATTAAGGGACAAGAAGAGAGCGGAATGGGTCAGGGAACAAACGCGTGTTAAGGACATATTAGTAGAAATTAAGAAGAAGCAATGGACGTGGTCAGGGCATCTAATGCGAAGGCAAGAAAACCGTTGGTCATTAAGGGTAACAGAGTGGATCCCCAGAGAAGGCAAGCGTGGCAGAGGGCGGCAGAAAGTTAGATGGGCAGATGAGATCAAGAAGTTTGCGGGAATGGATTGTTCGCAGTTAGCGCAGGACCGGGGTAATTGGAGATTAATGGGAGAGGCCTTTGCTCGGCAGTGGGCGTAGATAGGCTGGGGATGATGATGGTGATGATCAACCCCTAACACCACGAGGGTCGCCGACAAGCCCGGCAACAAGTGCTCTGCACCACCCCCGGCGTGGATCATGCAGTTACCTACAAAGACGCCTCCCAACATCAAGGGCAGCAGTACGGCATCATCGTGGCAACAATCTGAAGCAACCTCCTTGCGTGTGCCTCACTCAAGACCCAAGACATGACGGCAGCAGAAGAGGCAGCCATCGCCTTGACTCTCACTCGACCATGGGTACGGAAGGTAGTCACTGATTCCCAACAAGCCTAGCAGAAATACCAGTCAGAGTGGGTGTCCCTAGCTGCACTCCGTGTGCTAAACGAACGCTATCCAACCAGATCCATTAGCTCATCTGGACGCCTGCTCACGCTTCCATGGCGGGCAACAAATACGCCCACCAGCAGCCTGCGGTTTTACCCCTCCCCCCATGCTATGGAGCTGCACGAGGACAGTCACCCCTTGTCACGTTCAGGGTCATAACCCAGGATTATCGCCTTCAGAGAGAGACCCTACGCTCACCGCACCCTGAACTTTCCACGGAACAACTACCCTACGGCTCATACCAATCGACGCGTGTTCACTCAAAGCACCCGAATCGCTACGACGCTGAATGTGAATTTTTCTCAGAAGTAGAGACACTCTACTATTTAATCGAGGTTTAGGACTTCATCTCTGAGCGCCCACCTCTTTTCCCGTCAACTACCCAACAACAGCAATGGGAGATGCTGCTCAACCTACTACCGTTCATGGATCATGCATTGATTTAACCTTAGCAAAGAATATCTATCTGGAGTAATAAAGGGTGCACGTGGTTAAGTGCATTTCCCCTAATTGTTTCGAAGTAAAAGTCAATGTTTATTTCAACATTGGATATGCTGATATACTGAGGGCCCAGGCAAAAAGCCATCTTGTGCTTGAGGAGGCCTGTGCCCCGTATACAGTTCAAACAGCAGTTGCAATGTACATTCATATACAGTAAATATACAATTAGGCAGATTAATTCAAAGAAGATATAAGGGAACGTTTTTACACAACAGCAGTTTTTTGGCATAATTAGGCATAATTATACTTGAACGAAACAGGCATAAGTACGTTCGGTGAAAAAACAATTTTCTGGCACACTTAGTCATAATACATACATTGAACTAATAACCATATTGTGTTTAAAAAAAAACACTGAAAAACAATTTAAAAGCAATTTAAAAGCAACTTCCTGGCACGCTAAGACCTATGAAATCTAATAAACCAAACAGACATACGTACATTCCAATAAAACAGCCAGTGACAGGGTAACGCGAAGTCGAACAAAATTTCTCCGTGCCTCTAGCAACAACAGTAATCATCATCACAATGGACAGGACTCTATAAGAAATCTACGGTTTTCAAGCTCAAAAGGAATTTAATGGGGTCGGTAGGGTATATTTAAGCCTCTGTCGACCGTAGTTGGTGCGTTTGTAGGGAATACTCCGTGCGTGCAACGAGTATCGTAGGCACGAGGACGGTTTGTTAATCCAGCGAGCTGCGTTAAGTATAGGTCGTTGTTTTTTATATATAGTTTTTGTCGCGTGAGCAATACCGAATTGTACAAGTCATGTACATGAATGACGCTTAGTTTCTGGAAAATGGGGATGTGTGGTCGTCATATGCTACATTTTCAATTACCCTAGCAGCCTTTTTTTGATGTCTGTGGATCTTATCCTGATTTGTAACGGTTATGGTACCCCACACAAGAAAAACAATACCGTAATGTTGAGCAGAAAAGAGAATTATATTGTAGTAATTTCATATTTAGAGGTAACAATAAACGTAAGCGGCCCAACACGCCAACACTATACGAGAGAGCTTTGAATAGATGGCGTCAACATGAGCATTCCTTGTCTCTGGTTTCACTATTTGTAGAGCCACGTGAGAGAATATAAGTTATGCCACTTGGGTAATCGTTGTGGGTGCCGCTTACAGCTTTGCTTTCCAATCACATTCACAGGGTTGATTGGCGCGCATTTTTTTTCATTGCCGGCCAAGAATTATTCGCTTTCAGTAAAGAGAAATAAGGGAAACTTTAGAACTGTTGCCCGTAAATGTTATAAAACGTCAAAATGACGAAGGCGCACACAACCGCTTTGTCAACCAGAAGCACGTGACCAAAACTGAAAGCCAATTAGAAAAGACTTCCGGCAAATTTCCAGTTTCCCTCGCAATTTGTGCAGTTCAGAATAGGGCCCCAATTATCGAATTCGTCAGTTCTCCGAAAAGTTCCCATGTTTTTGCATAAGCAAAACGTGAGCAATCAGTGACGTGCACATGTCTAACTTTGACGCTTACCTCACAAGGACCACTGACACACTATCAGATATTGCTTACAAAAGATATAAATGGCAATTACATAACAGTTTTGCGGGTTACTTCCTCTCCGCAACACTGAAAACCGCCATGACAGTGTCCACCGTATCTACGCATATGTCCTCATCTCGCAGCAAAAACAGGCTCCGTCGTCTGCGCCGTTATCACCCAAGCAAAATGTCTGCCATGGCGTCAACAGACATAAATAATTGCGGTGACATTGCGCGGTGATGCTCTACTTGCCTTAGAGATGGTGCCAAAGAGCGGCGCGACACACGAAGTGCCCACGCTGCACCACAGTTGTCTGCGAGTGCGGATATACACTCAAATGCGCGCGCACCTTGCCTTCGGGAAAGTTGTTCAGTACAAAAGCCAAATACTGCTGCAGAAGAAATTTTGAGTTTCACGCGCATGCCGATTAAGATGGGACTGCGGCGTAGCGGCGTAGCAGTGAGTGCATTCTTAGCTGGGAAACTAGCGACATCTTTCGGCGAGTTGCCGAACGGCCGCAGTGGAAGCCTGGCGAGAGCTGAACAATCTGTGGGCGATACCAAAATCTGTGGGCGATACCAATGTGGGCGATACCAATGGGAAGACACCCCTTTTTGGCTTGGGCTTGGTGTGACTGTTGGATTCTTTAGCGGTTTTGGGGATTTGCTTTCTTCCCTATGCATTAACACGTTTACTAGCTACAAGGAAGAAGAAATCTTCCCTTTTTTTGTGGTAGCCGTATTCGGACGATGCCGCAGACAGTGCGTGATCGCACCTGACGTTGCTCATGCCGCAGTTGAAGGACGCATGACTGAGCGGGGAATACAAGGTAAATATAACTGGTAGCGAAGCTTCCATAGAAGCCCATACGTTAAGAAAATGGCGGCTCTTAAGCTGCTCATGGGGCTTAGCGCCATCTGTGTGAGGAGGGAACACTTCCGGCGGAACAAAAAATAAACAGGACGTGACGCAAGATCCGGTCAGAGAGTGACGTCATTTTGTGAGCATTAGCGGGAAAATTTGACTTCAAAATAGCCTTAGCAGGCCTCTGATCGCTGAGGGCTCATGTAATTGCCATCTGACGCAAGTTGGCGAGCCCTTGGCGTGTGTGCCTCAAGTCAACGCCAGCTTATACTCGTGACTAGAGAAACGTACTGAAGCATACTGTCCTATGATTCGCCTCGGTGTTTATAAAAGCATCTTGCATCTTCTCTGAACCTTTATTCTCTATTCATGCCTTCCACTGCTGTATAAAAGCAATCAGTTGTTTATTTTGATTGCAGTGGGTGGCAAACGTACCTCCCCCCCCCCCCCCCGACCGGAATTTGTTTTTTGCCTTGGGATACAGAGCACAAAATGACACTTGACCATTCTCCCCATTCCCCCTTTCATATAAAAAACGTGCCCACTCCTTCCCCCGATACAAATTTCTACCAACGCCACTGCTGGGTTTAATTGCGTCGCACATACGCAGGTTGCGTGCGTGCCTTAAGTATAGATCAACGTTATATATTCCTTGCTCAGTTTGTGTACTTCTGTTCTAAGAGAAGAAATAACGCATAGTCATGCTATTATCAAGACATTTGAAGTTTATTCGAGGATAAACATAAAACAAATTTACCACAGCACAAAATCAGCACGTATACAATAAGTACAAAATGTTTGTGGGCACTACATGCATTATAATTTTCCTTACGTGCCGAAAAATTGACTTTACCCGTAACACATAGAATTATGAGCAACGAAAGCGTCAACAGCAATTTACTTCGAAACAAAAAAAAAAGAACTAGGCACTGCATCTTGAAGCAGAAAACCGGGCCGCAGGAATGCCGATTCACAAAAGTGCAGCGAGCACACCGCCGCTGTCCCGGCGTCTTATCAAGTAGTTATGGGTTTCTACAGAAGTTCCCTCAGCATTCACGCCTGCAATTTCCTGGTTGCATTATTAGGCTAGTGTCGCAGCAGATAAGTAAAAAGAGGAAAAATGGATCAATGCAAACGAAAGCGATGGCAGTATGTAAAAGCACATAGCAGGAAAGATCTGGCAGCAGCGCAGCACGGAGCAGCATAACACAGTACTGTGATGGAAATGATGCTTGCGCATACAAGAGCGGGAAGCAACGAGCACTACAAGCGTTGTAATGCAATAGAGAAGGCACTGAGATAGACGATTAATGCGACTCGTTTAAATTCGAGTGGTCCTACGCTGAGAAGTCCTAGATTAATTGACACCACTTGCTCCGAGCCAGCCTGGGGTGAAATCAAAAGATAACTGTGACATAACAAAGCTTTAGACCCATTTTTTTTCGAAGCACCACCACGTCCCCTTACACAACCCTCGTGCACGTATTAACAGTACTATAGTTTCGCGTTACCTGTGGAAATGAGAGGAAAATGGCGCATTAAATTGCAGGCGTACGGGAGTTGCTGTTGTAACCTTGCACAGCACATTGTTTTCGTAGGTACCGAGGAAAGCGCTCCGCTCCTACCGTTGGCAGCATCGTCCCGTAGTTCACCGTGCCCGCCGGGCACGCTACTAAACCCGTTCACCGACGATACAACGCACCTCGCAACTCCACGCACAGCAAAAATAAAGTGCGCGCCAAATTAACAATGAAAATTGAATGCAAATGCCCACCACCAAAACACGCAAGGGGCGTTTCCTAGCACACGAACTTTAGGAGCGCCTTTCCGAACGCTACAAGGACTGCGTCACAGAGCAATGACATGTGCTATTCTTCAGAGGGCGCTACAAAAAAGTTTTTTTTGGGAATGAACAGCATTTTTATAAATTATTTACACACTGTGCCTAAATAAATGTGATTGAGAAATAAATATTGTTCGTAAAATATAAATGCTGTTTTATTGTTGAACAAAACTTGGTTTTTTGTTACTAATGTTTGTTCCCTCCTCACCTAGTCGCGCTTCAATCGCCACTCCCATAAGCCCCCATGCTGCTGTCGCTGGCAATAGGTTCTGAACCGCTTTTCTCCCGAACCTTCGCTACCATTTATATTTACCTTGGGGAATATGCCACCGCGAAATTCGTAGCCGGCGAAAAGAAGAAACAAAACATACTTCGACGAAGACAAGATACGACAGATACGGGCGTTTGTATGCGTCCTATCTTGTCACCATCTACGAATGTTTAACACCGCGTTTTCTTTTGTTAAACTAGCTGGCGGTCCGTGCACCGGTTCACCTCAAAGGCAACGTTTTCATAGGCAAACTAAAAAAACTTTCCAAACTCTTCAAAGAACTTATTATTTGCAATAATGGTAAAAATAAAATCCGAGTCCCCCCCCCCCCTTCCCCCGCACAAATATTAACATTGTTCATAACTACAACCTTGGCCTGCGGAATAGCAGGCACAACCGTTCCGGCAAAAATGCGCTTTACTTCCTTTTTCCTTAGTTTTAAAACAGCCTGCTTTTATTTCCCACTTACATAATTGCACACTATTCTTCGCGTTTTTGTGGCACTTATTTGCGATCACTAACACGTTACAATCCAGGCCAGTGATGAAACTAAGGCGAGCGAGATGTATAATGGCGGTCCATGACGACACAGACGACCTTGATGTGAGCCGCATAGACGCTAGCGCCAGATTCCTCTCTAGTGTATATTGTAAGAAACTCTATGGGTAGGTTGACTGCATGTGTGCGCGCCATGCGGAGGAGCCTGCGCGTCCCGGTTGCTAAGGCGGCACACATGGTTGCCAGCATGCTCGCCACTTCAGTGAATACAACCTATAAGAACAGCTGCTACGTCTACTAAAAATTAAGAAGGCAACTGAGGCTGGCAAAAGAACACGTTTCTACGGCAAAAATTGGCGCCAACACCATAAGTCGGTCAATTAAATTGGATCCAAATGCGAGTGAAAGTTTGTGCTAAGCTAAACATCATCAGGCAATGTTTTTTTGTGTTAATATTTATTCCTTTCAATCAATTTGAATAACGAAGTTGAGTTCTCCGCTTCAATGTTAACTTGCACGCTGTTTGTTGCGTCATCATCTTCCCGCCCTCTTGAAAGTTTCCGTAATACGAAATAATGAGAATATACAAAATTTTTAACTTTGCTGATACACCGCGGGAATAAAATTAGGGGTATGTGTTCGTAACACATGATAATTGAGTACGGTACTGTGTGAAAGAAAATCGACGCCAGTTTTGCCTTGGTACAACTGCCAACAACGCCATAACATGGTTTGTATTAATTTCGCATATTCGGAGCATACGGGAAGCATACGGAAACAACTGGTGCCGTATTTCAAGGTTTATTAATAATAAAAAAAACAAAAACGTTGTCAAACGTTTCTATGCTGACAAATCGTTTGATTCTTTTGTTTCTGGAAAGAGAACCTGCATTAGTTACACCTATAGTATCTACGCAACGTTTCACTTGGGCGGCTGTCCGCCACCTCGTTATCGCCTGCTGCTACGATACAAGTTTAAGGCGTGACCACAGAAAAGGACGGCCGTGACCATTGGTTTTATGACGCGGTACGGACCGGGAAACGCAGCGCTTGATAACGGCACGCCATACGGATGCTGCCGATTCACTCATTCCTCAAGCTCGAACTCACTCAGCTCCCTAGTGTACAAAACAGTCGGTCTTCTAGTTATTTTCCTGTTTGATCACGTGATTCGGCAGCTTACTGGAAGGAGTGTGGACAAATGCAATGCGTTGGATTCTTTGTAATGGAGAGTCTTGTGCTACAAGTGTGTTCCAGTTACGTGAAACTAATCACTAGAAAAGGTATTGCCGTTCGTAAAGAATAAACATTGAATGGTATTTTTATGCTTTATTATCTTCACTTGGAAACAGCCAAGATTATTATTTCTTTCACCAGCAAACAGTTTAAACCACACCTGCTGAGAAACTGCGCGTTACCTGTTGCAAATTCACGAATATTTCACGGAGCCGAAGGTCGGAGAAATCTTTCGCACTAATTCACGGCGATGGCAGCCACCATTAGCCCGCTGTTACGTGACATAACGCGACCTTTACGCAGGGTGACGTTGCCAATGTGTGACGTTCACGTTCCCACCCACAATTTATATTACATCACGTCTTCCGAGCCAATCACAAAGAGGGCGTGGCCTAGTAGTCATTTTCATGTCGAATAGCAAAAACAGCAACACGCTGCCATGATAGTGGCATTTCATCTAGTTTTTCAAGGCCAGCTAAGAATTATGCTCCTTCAGTGGCGAGAAAAAGGGTAAACTTTAGAAGTGGAGCCGGTAAACGCCATGAAACGTCAAAATGACAAAGCCAAGAACAACCATTTTGTCAGGCGGAATCATTGTGACCAAAATTGAAATACGATCAGAAAAAAGCTTACGGCGAATTCGGGAATTCACGGCAAATGCATGAAGTGGAGGGAAGGGCCTTTATTCTCAGAGGCATACTTAAACTCCAGCACGTTTCTGCCATCAAAGATTTATGACGAGCAAAATGTGACAGAAAAATGTGCCGCCCTGGGGTAGCCTTTACTCAAGGGAATTCAATGCAGGGCTAACCGGACAAGAAAAGACATCACACGACAACGTGTGTTGTTTCGTTCCTGGCCTGTTAGCGCTGTTTGGAATTGCAGTGAATTTGCACCAACTAGGCCAAAGCACCGTCTTAACTCGTTAGCTTTTAGTTCCAATGCTTGCAGCCCCTCGCACGCAAATATGCATCAGCTGATACCACTAGATAAATACTGTTCTTTTTGGCCCTGGAACGTACCAACATAAGCCGTCGCCATTCCGTTATTGTTTTAGCGTACATTTGACAACTGCTACTATGGGGGGAAGTATGAGAAACCAAAGCTTTCAGAAATTCAGTCGCGGGCAGCTTTTAGAAGAAGTATCCTTGGAATAAAGACCACTTTCAAGTCTACCACAATGTCTGAGGGCTATCGAAAAGACATAAGGCAGAGGGCGCGTAATCACTGCACAGAGTGAAAGGACAACTGCAATCAAAATTTCGGCCTTCTGAAAACCGTGTTTACGTATAGTCTGCCTAAAAAGACTACAAGATACAAAATATGACCGCTGGAATACGCGCGTGCACGCTGCAAGCGCTCAGCGAAAATCAGCTTACCTTGCATTGACACAAACATTAGAGAGTTTTAGCTAACCGTTTTCGACGGTCCGCTCCGGTATCCGCGGCACGCTCAGCGCGACCGGAGCCAATGCCGTTCGCGGCCAAGCGCGATTAGCTGACCGTTTTGCACGGTCCGCTCCGCTCCAATAGCAAGCAGGAGTGCCATTGCGCATGCGTGGCGCGCTTAGCTGCGAACGGCATTGGCTCCGGTCGCGCTGAGCTTGCCGGCGATTCCAGAGCGGGCCGAAACGGTTAGCTAAAACTCCCTAACGTCGCGGTTGTTCGATCGATCGATTGTAGGGTTTAACGCGCCGACGCAACGCAGGCGATGAGGCGCGCCGTAGTGGAGGGCTCCGGATTAATTTTGACCACCTGGGGATCTTTAATGTGCGCCGAAATCTAGTACACACGGGCCTTTTTCTGCCGCCGCGGCCGGGAATCGAACCCGCGACCTCGTGCTCAGCAGCGCAACGCCTTGGCCACTGAACCACCGCGGCGGGTAACGTCGCGGTTGTTGCTAGGTTGAACCAAAAGAAAAGAGCCAAGAGGAAAAGATATACACTGTATTTTCACAACGTCAGAAAATTAGCGATTTTGATACTGGAATTGATACCGAAACTTGGTGGCAGCTAAAATAACAAAGGGGAACAGAGAAATACTAATAATAATTTGTTACTGCCCACAAAACGGAGACATCAATAGAAAACTTTCAGAAATAGAAGAAATAGTACAGGGACATAGGTCGGTTGAGGTATTAATAGGTGGAGACTTTAAAGAACGAAATCAAATCTGGGGCAGCCAGACAACTGATGAAAGAGGGGAAAGAGTTTTAGAGCTTATCGTCACTAATCCTTTAACATTACTAAATAAGAAAGATTCGATCCCCACATTTAGGACAAGTAGGGCAAGAGGGTGGATAGATCTATCAATAGTTAACGCAGTTTTAGCGAGAGCTATTAAGGAGTGGAAGGTATTAAAGACTTTCAATAATAGTGACCACAGATATATAAGAACTATAATCGAAAATGTCAAAGTAGAAGAAGTCTATGGATTAACGTTAAAAGGTGAAGCTAGAATGATAGATGAAATAGCAAACGACGTATGGTTCGAAGAAGTACAAAATAGGGTTGGAACGGCAGATGAAATAGAAAACGTAATTAATACATTTTATAACAAGCTTGAGATACTGAGAGCGAAGTATAGTAAAAAGAGAACACCACCCAAACAAAAACCCAACCCGTGGTGGAACATGGAGTTAGAGATTGAACGCAAAAGAGTAAGGGCATACAGGAGAAGATACCAAAAAGCTAGAGGAGACATGAGAGAGAAGTATAAGAAGGAATACTACAAAGAGCACGAATGCTATAACAACATGATAGAGCTAGCAAAACAGAATAGTGGAAAGCACTAACGTCAAAATTAACAAACAATCCTTTCAACTTGGCATACAGAATCGCACGAAATCAGTTAAAGACTAAAGTAAACAAGATGGACAGATAACAAAAACTCTTTAAGAGACACTAGAATACTTACTAGGGAAACTGTACCCAGAACAAACACCACAAGTCCAGGAGCACCAGACGGTTAAACCAACAGGGGATAAGAATACTAGTAGTAGTCAAACGGAATGTCCAGGGGATGGAGAAAATCCTGGTAGTAGCGACACTCCATTTACCGAATTAGAAGTAACATTAGCTGTGGATAACCTTAGGAAAGATATAACACCCGGACCGGACAAGCTTAAAACCACTGTTATTCAAGCAATCTTCACGAAACACAAACAGTTCTTTTTGAATTTATTTAACGCCTGCTTTATGAACGGTTATTTTCCAGAAAGATGGAAGGAATCAGAGGTAATACTCATCCCCAAACAAGACCAGACCAGAGCAAACAAGACCAGACGAGACATGCGAGGAAAGTAAATTTCGCCCAATAGCATCAATTCCAATCCCAGGTAAAGTTCTGGAGAAGTTAGTTAAGGACCGACTATATCACCACCTCTATAAAAATAACCTTTTTAATAAATATCAGTATGGCTTTACTCATAATACATCAACAATAGAGGCTTTAAAAGAAATAAAAAAGAGGGATACAAGAGCGAAACTAGACAAAACCAACACCTTAATCGTGTCTTTGAACATTAAGAACGCATTCAACTCTATTGCCCAGTTATAGTAACAAAAAAAAAACTAGAAGAATACAAATGGTACAGTAATTTATTGAAACTAACATATAGTCTACATACAAGGAGGAAGATTGTCTACGAATCTGACAATATTAAGGTTATTAAGCCATTAGACGTTGGCTCGCCACAAGGCTCAACACTTAGCCCACTTTACTGGAATATCACCATCGCTGACTTACTAGGTAAAGAACTCCCATATGAAACCCACACCCAAGCTTTCGCAGATGATATAGTAATCATCGTTCAGTTTAAATCCAGAAAAGATGCAGAAGAAAAAACAAACAGAGTATTAAAAATAACTAATGGCTGGGCTGTAAGCAAAGGAAGAACAATAAATAATGAGGAATCACAAGCAATGGTAATACGAAAACAGTGTGGAACCCATCCACCTATAATCCACATAGGTTCAAGCAGAATAAGAACAGTCAACGAAATGAAGTTACTCGGTGTAATAATAGATAATAAGTTAACACTTTTACCTAATCTAAAATATCAAAAAGAAAAAAATAGCTAAGATAACATACAACCTGAACAGGACGCTAAACGACGACAAGAATTCAAAGAGAGAATTAGTGCGAGTTATGTATAAGAGAGGCATTGAAAGAATCCTTAACTACGCAGCACCGGTGTGGTACACTCGAAAGGTAACTATTTTAAGGAAACTACAGGCGATCCAAAGGTTACCGCTACTAATGATAACGAAAGCTTTTAAAACAACATCAAACCTGTCCTTAAACATTATGGCAAAAATCCCGCCAGTGTATCTAACAATTGAAAAAGAAATTGAACAATATGGAGTACTAAAAGAGGGCAAACATTTTCATGTGACGACAAGCTATACACAAGTAATAAAATCATGAAAAAATACGATCTCTGGACAGATCACCCAGCAAATAAAAGCGGTATTATAATCACTCCCACAGAAGAAATAGTAGACTACCGTATATATACGGATGGTTCAAAGACGGAAAAAGAAGTAGGAGCAGCGTTTGTAATATTTCACAATAACAACCAAATAGTGAGAACGGGAAAATTTAAGTTTCCAGAATACAGTTCTAACTACGAAGCTGAACTAATAGCCAATAAAGAGGCAATAGAATTTATAATAACAAACAAAGCAAACAATAGCCATCAACTATTTACTGATAGTTGGTCGGTACTCCAAGCCCTAAAAAACCCACTTAACACAAATCCAATAATTAATAAATTAAAACTAGTCCTTAGAGAGAATGCAGCAGTAATTATAATACTAAGTTATGTAAAAGCACACCGCTCCTCAATAGGCAATAACTTTGCAGATGAACTGGCGAAAGAAGCCGCAAGAAACGGAGAACCAACTTTTGTTCCAATAACAAAATCATTCATTTCGAAACATTTATATACAAATTTAAACCAGGAGTGGAATAAGGTGCGGAATAAAGATGGCAAAACAAGTTATACTCATAGGTGGATTAAGAACGTATATCTTATTCCGGACCACTGTCCTACAAACTTCTACTCTTCCCAGGCCCTGACAGGGCATGGTAGACAGGCATCTACATGCAAGTGTAGCAAGGATATAGAGAACTTTGATCATTACCTAACAGAATTGCCCACTCTTAATAAATGAAAGGAAAAGACTCGTTAAGAAACCAGGAGAGCACTTAAAGAACGGAAAACCGGAAATAATTAAGAAAGAGGAGACAAGATTAATTTTAGAAGGGATCGTTTTAAAAATTAACGAATTCATTCTACAAGCATAAGAATAGACCAAACATAACAGAACACCAACACGATCAATCACGACAATATAAAAGATGGGATATGATACGGGAATGGAGCAGAAAAGCCATTTGGTGAGGCTTCCTCCGCTCACATCTCCAGTCATTCCCTTCTTACACCATAGCAACACAAGGAAACCAATCAGAACACCAACAACACATAATCACAAACCATTAGGCGTAACAGATCTATAAACCCGGTCAAGTCAGGTCACGAACAAATCATGAAGAACAAGATCAACAAACCAAGATCAAAGAATCAAGAATCAAGTAAAGTTCAAGAACAAGAACAAACAAGACAAGACGTCTACCAAGGATACAAGTCGACAGTTAAGATAAATTTTTAGAACGAAGTGTTCTTAAGGTTTAGTGTTTGTTATTTTTCTTTTAATACTTGTAGAGGTTTCTGATTTTTCGTTTCAAAGAAGGAAATTTTCTTTTCATGTTCAAAAAAACTTAAAGCACGCTCATAGTTTTCCCGTTCCCGGGCGGTGGTCGCTGATACATCTTCTCTTCCCCATTACCCCTTCCTTTTCCTGCCCCAACCACCTTTGTACCACTAACTCAACCCGTATTTCTACCCCTGCCTTTCCCTTTCTCTCCCTGCGATACCTATATGGTGCAGGCTCGGAACCTCTTTCCCTCTCAATGTCACCTTACCTCACCTGCATCCGCCAGTGTATTTCACGCCTAATTGGGCGTCTATCCCCCGTTGCCGGTTGCAGGTATACGCGTGCACGGGTTCGGAGAGAAGGGGGTGGGGGCATGCACGCACAGTAGGGCTTAATGCCGCTATCGATCACATAACCGTTGTGGCGGGACTATCCGTAGTAGCGCCCAAGCGCAACAAAATGGAATAAACCTGTTTCCAATCCACCCCGTCGTCGTGGTGGGAGATTTAAACGTGGCAGTCCCATGGCTCAATGCGCCCACTCAGCTGTCCTCCAAAATCGAGCGGTTTGGGTCTTTGTTGGTGTGTTGCACAGAGAAAGAGATGCCTACGACTGGCAGCGAAAGGGAAAACCACGTGTGGTTCCACTACTATAGAGGTCGAAGCCCTCGAGGTGTTAACTCGCTATGGGACGGACGCGTGTCGCTCGCCTGGAAGAGCGGAAACTTAAGAAGCATCAGTCCGAACCCAAGGGTGACTGCGCACGAAAACCACGGTAAGCGGTGCCGCCGCCGTTACCGCCTCAAGTTCAAGCTGGACATGTAGCTGCGAATCCCGCCCGGATGAACTGGCCCGCTTGAAACGCCGACATGGGCCAATACCATTCGTTGAGCTTAAAGCGCTTGAAGAGCGACACGTTCGACAGTATCTTTCGCTTCTAACTACCCGTGCATGACCGGTTGCCGGTGTATGCGTGCATAGGTTGGGAAAGGAGGGTTGTGGGGTGTGTGCGGGAACGCGCAGATATAGGTTTCATACCTTTACTGATGACATGTTCATTGTATTGGCGTAAGGTTCAACGTGGCCGTCAAACAGCCAAATGCGAACGGTCCGGTGTCATACGTGGTAGACTGGATTGGGTTGGCTTGTTAAACAAACAGTAAGATACCTACGATGCCGGAGGGAAAGAGATAGCTCTAGGTTTGTCCGCTAGGATAAAGCTCGGGTCTTTTCCAAATTTCATTCATGTAATTGGCTAGGAAGCAAGCTCAGTCTTAAATTACAATCATGTTTTGTTTCGTGCACTCCGTAAAAGTCATGCTGCTTTGCAGGTCATCCTTCTTTCAAGGGCACTAAATGTTTTTGTCTAAGGCACGCGTGGCATGACTTGCATAAATGGGAAACAATTTAGCTCATAGATGTACTTTGGTGTACTGTGAAGCCCACTGCGTGAACTGCGAAACTTTCATCAGCCCTTTTTGTGTCCCGGGATAGACTCCTCGTGGAGTTCTTTTGATTATTTCTTGTAAGGTCGTTCTTGAAGCACGCAAAAATCCCCACTCCATAATAACAGCGGCTTAGTGTTTGGCGCACTACAACATTTTTAATGTGGGGTTAAAATTTTTATCTCTGCGCACGGAGTGAGAACAACATAGGACGGGCAACGGCATTTCCTAGCGCGGGTTGATAACGTCACAAGTGCTTGGCCAAGGCTAATTTGCGACACCACGTGGGGGCGAGAAAACGGCAGTACAGCCGCTATGGGGATTTTACTTCGAAGCCATAGTGGCCGCTATGATTTTGTCCATCAGCTGCCGCTAACGTCCGCTTCACCTCCGGAGCTAGGAAGCATTATAGACCGCGTTGTTTTTGTTGTGGGATTATCTGGTCGCTAGCCCGCACCATCCGCAACAAGTCGTTCAACCACCGATATATATTCTCACTCCGTGTGGTTGTTGTACGGCAGATTTTAGGCACCTTCTGCTGTGTCTAAAAGCAGCTCGAATTTAGAATTGCTTGAGCAAGTGTACTTCGGCGCGTACCATGATGACGTTCCCTCATGACGTCACAGCGAGAATGGTGCTGAAGAAGTGCTGATGCCGGTTGTGGAGTGACGCACGTACGTAGAAACGAACGCATGCAGGTTTTTGCTAACAGCCAAGCATAACGGATATCCCAGAATAAAATACTGTGACATTAATAGCAGGAAGTAGGCAGATTCACCTCTGGTTGCCGGAGACGCAGACGCAGATGAAACCAATGGAGTGCTAAATACGGCTCACCCGATTCTCAGCATCGCGTGTGTCTTAGGTATTCGTTTCCCGGTTCTCTTTTTACGAGGACCGTATGCACGTGTTATAGTTAGGTATTCGTTTCCCGGTTCTCTTTTTACGAGGACCGTATGCACGTGTTATAGTTAAAGCTTTCCGCAAAAGTGTAGAAGTCCCTATAGGTCATCCCCTGTGTCACTTTAGTTTGCCCTACCACTTAATGAAGCAGCATGAGTACCGACGACACCCTCGCATGGTATGTTATGTGGCGCCTGCGCGTAGGAAATTGCGGCCAAAAATGTCGTATAAGTGCTCGTTCTACTGTAGTTAATTTATTAATGTTGCCAAGAGTGCAACCACTCTCGTTACGGGGAATGCAGTTCAGCGGAACGTAAACGGAGGTAAAAAGGTGTTCAGCCGTTGCTCTCCCGCCATGGAGCGGGTTTCAGATGCGCCGATTGACTACCAAAAATTTATTATAAATTACCGCTAAATGGCGTTGCCTTGGTGAAAGTGACAACATCCTCTCCAACGCGTTCCGGAAGAACACGGGGCACAGGTCCGCCAGTATATACACATGTGTGGGTCATTGGTTATTGACCTTTTGTTACACTGTAAAAAATTTTTGCTCGAAAAAACAGAAATTTTCTGGCAGCTGTCCTGCCAGAAATTTTCTGTAAAGTTGTGTTTTCTGTTTTTAATGTTTCTGTTATTTTACAAGCATTTTCTGTTTCTCACTACAGAGAATTTATGTCAATTCCTTGTTCTCGGTTTTTCATGTTTCTGTTATTTTACAAGCATTTTCTGTTTCACACTACAGAAAATTTATGTCAATTCCCTGTTTTCCGTTTTTAGTTTTCTGCTTTTTTATACTTTTTCTGTTTTTTAAAGTTGTGTTTTCCTCCACAGAAAATCTGTGAACCTTCTGTTTTTCACTGGCACCTTTTTTATAGACTATTTGTGTTGTGCATACATCGTTTTTTCTTACGAAAATTATAATAATGTACTGTTTCACGTTTCTGGTTAAATTGTTTTGCTCATTTAACAAGTAAGGTTAAATATTTTTGCTCTGACTTATTTTGACATCAATCTCTGGCAAAATATGTCAAAGCAAAAGAATTCAGCACCTTGACACAATTTCGGTTATGGTCCTTCATAAAATACATTTCCTGTTGCTTTTTCACATCTTGGAAGTACTGCAGTTGATTTCGGGGCTTTATGCTTCATGGGTGAGAATAATCCTACCTTGAAAATAAAATATCACCCTGTATCATATTGTTTGAAACTGCCAACACAATTACTGGTGTACAGTACACAGCATAAAGTAACCACTCAGGCACACAAGAAAGCAGGGTTAAAGTATCATTGACGTTATTTATTTTTCTGATAAAATTTAAGGCTGTTGCTACCAAGAATTAACTCAGTTACGAACAACGTATCAAAAATTTCAAATATAAGGATCTATGAGTATGAAAACAAAAACGCAATTCACGACATTGTGGCACAGTGAACAAAAGGAGACTTTCCGTGACAGAGGTGGTTTTAGACTAGGAAGATCACCTTTTCTTCAACTTTCAGAAATGCCCACAAACACGCCACTGAGGCAAAACGAACTATTTACAGAACTTAATCAGTGACGTTAAACTGACAACACTTTTTCTACAGTGACATTAAGCTACAAAATGTTCACATCTCGTATTACTACAGTACAATACTACTACGGTGAGAGCTCCGATAGGACTAGGGACACATTTTCTTCTACTTCAAAAAAAAAAAAGAACATCAATAAAATAAAACCCGACATTTTTGCCGCTTTCTAGAAGCAGAAAGATGCAACATAACGCAAATACCACGGTAATGAAAAATGAGGGAGGAAGTGTTGTGAGACGGGGAACATAACATCTTTTCCACATTAATGAAATCACAAAAAAGCAGAGAACATATAAATGTCAATTCATACAATAGCAAAGTAACCAAGGATGCGGCACGTTTGGTGCAAGGCGCGTCCATCAGAGACATCTTCATTGCTGCCCAGGGAAATTGGAGAGCCTAGTAGATTTCGTGGTCTTCCACCACAGTGATCAGGGATGCGACATTTGGAAACAGGAAATGCTGCTTTTGCTTTGACTTCTCCTTCTTTGCTCCCATGTCAGGGTTGATGGCTGCAATAACCCTGCAACAAGAACAGCATACGTTCCGCATATAAAATACATGTGCACCAACATAACAACATCGTTTGCAGGGTTTTATGTATGGTATCATGCTGTAATAATAGCTGCCAGTTTTTTTTTTAAATCAAGTGTTAAGCTAGACTCAGGTGTTTGATAACTGCATTCCGTTTTCTTGTGCTACTGAGGCGATCCAAACGTACCACCTGAGCAAATGCAAGAAATATATATAGCAGACTACCAACATTACAAGGGGGTGAATAAATACAGTTCACTCTATTTCTTCACTACCCGCTTCACTGTACACAGCGGGAGCAGTCAACCTCGATTTTTTTCCAAACGGCCAAACTGTTCCCGCTCACTGAGTAGCCAGTTAGTGTTAATTATTAATCACTCTTAATATTTGCAGATTATCCTACGTAGCTCTATCAAATCCATGGCTACATCAGCCTTGGCTTCAGCATAAGCGGCAGCGGTTTGGCCGGCTGAATAAAAATTAAGACCGACCGCCCTCAACGAGTGAATGGACCTTTGTCCAGTACCGGCCCTCCAGGCGGCCGCCACGGCGAATCAAACTGGCTGTAAGGCACGTCCCCAAAAATGTTTGGCTTTCGGGGAACCCCTGCGCGAAATATCCTGGTCCTGCACTCCCTCCCACACCCAGCTGTCACCAGTGCCTCTCACATTAATGCCACGGTAGCAGGCGCACGCTCGCGTGACTAATCTGCAGTGGCCGAAGCACCCCCTTTCCTTTATTTTTTTTAATTTTCCTTGCTCCCTCACAGGTAGCCAAGTGCTCGCCGAGTGGTCAGCCTCAAACATTTTTTCTCTTTTTTTGAAAGCCTTTTTTGTATGCATTGTGGGGACCAGGGTTCTAACGGCGGCCTAGCTCGATCCTCGAGATCCGGCCGCAAGGCTAGCTCCACTGAACACCGCCGCGGATCAACAACTTGGCGTATCGGCAGCGAACAGCAAGGAACACAGGACACAGAATTCGCCCACTCCGACGTTTATTGCAATGCAATAAAGGAGACGTCGGGCGCGTCGTTCTACACCGCCGACCACCTTAGCCGGGCGGGAGAGACAGGCGCGAGGGCGGACAAAGGAAGGCCAAAAAAGGAGCGAGTCGTACTTACGGCCGCTCCCGACGATGGTTCGTGTCCAAAGAGGCCCTACCTCCGTCGCCCGCCTCGGACCAGGCCGCCGGAGCTTCCGGACAAACCTGTCACGTGAGGGGGTCGGCCGCGCCCCCTCGCTCTCGCGGGTATCCTCCCGGAGGGGGAAGCGCGCGACCGCGAAGAGAGAGGTAACACCCCTCTCGCCTCCGCGGCGGGCCGAGAGGGATAGGCAAGATGGCGGAGCTCCGCAATTCCCACAGCATGTACGAACTCACTGCGAACTTCCCGGAAAGAGAAAATAAAAAAGTGCAGCCCTAAGAAGCATAGCCGCTCTCCAAGCAGCAAGCTGAGGGGGCAGCCTTTTGTTTATTTCACCCGAGGCAACTGCCAAGAATGGTGGACCGGCAGCCCGCGCATGTGCAGATTGCCACTGGAAAAAGGTCCAATGGAACTTTTTCCAGTAGCGATCTGTTCATACGGGGCATGAAGTATATCTACAGCTGTAAGCCACGGCCACATAAAGGAAAAAAGAAAGAGGAAAGCTTGGGAGGACTCGAACCCGTAATTATAACATCCGTAAGCAGAGACGTAACCTTCACACTAAACTCCACGACGGAAAACGACATCTGATGCGCCGAATTTCATTTCGTCTGTACAGAACTTTTAGCAACCCACGCTAGACAATGCCTATGTATAACCACAGACAACGCGCGAGGTGGTGTTGATTCGTGGTCATCAGCAGGTAAATAGAGAGGAAACGGAGAGTACGGCGGCCGCGTCTGCGTACAACATTCATAAAAAACAAAAACAAAAACAAAAAGAAACTCATAATAAGGCGAGCGTCACTACATAGGCACGGCACAACGCTCTTGTCCCACGAGGCGACTTGTCGTTACGGTACGGGGTGGCACTTCGTAACAATCTATTTCCATCCAACAAGCCAACAAACAGCAGTGCAGGCTCGAAAAAGAGAGGCATAAATAGGAACTAGGCGCCGCCTCCACACGACATAGTTAAAATCATAGTTAAAATTTAGTACTCACCCTGGGAAGATGAAAAATTGAAGAAAGAAGCCCGCCGCTGTATCGTTATGCTGCTACCTACAGGGCGGCCATTTGCAAAGGGCCGCATTTCAAAATTGCAGGAGCGCAACAAAATGACGTCGGCCGGGCGCTGTTTGAAGATTAAGAAAATTCTTGTGAAACGTTAAAAAAAGTATTCATATTTTATTCTATTTTATGCAAATTAATAGTACAATATTTTCACGATTTCAAGCCTGTTATTGGTCAAGATGAGGAAATAACAGAAAATTTGTGTTTTTTCTGCTAACAGGTTTCTGTTTACTAACCATAACAGAAAAGTTCTGTACGGCAACAGACATTGTATGGGAAAACTCTGTAAATTTACAGAAATTTTTTACAGTGTATCCACCACCCATGGGTCACCCGTGGACAACCTTCTATCACATCTGTTCACAGCTCTACACATGCTAACAGCGGGTAAGGATTTGTAAGAGCTCGTGGGGGACACGAGACCCACCATTTGCCAGCGAGTTTGTCGTCACCATGTTCATACAAAACACGATGGAGAGGCCACTGACTCACAGGAACTCACCCACCAATCAGTTGCGCTAACTGTGAACATCCATCGTTCCGCATGCCTTTGGCCAGGTCTCCTCGCGTGATCCCGGTCCCACCTCTACATCGCCCCTTGAACAGGATACGGCACGGCCCGGTGCAAGTAAGAGCCAATCGTTGTGACAGTCTAATGCATGCAATTTCGCGCTTAACAGTGAGCGTGTGCTCACGCATCCTCTGCTACCGGGAGCCAATCAATTGGACGTTTGCATGTACAATGTTTTGAAATACAGCACGCAACGCCCTACTAGCAGAACAAAGTCATGCGAGGTTAAAAACGAAGTGGAAGAATCCTGGAAGCAGCAACGCTGTTTCATATAACGATAGCCTCATTCTTGTGCATAGCTTCAATGCGCACCATCTCCCGTGAAACCGCATTGCTGTATCACCATCATTTCGGGGGGCAAAAGAGAACGCATGACATGCGAAACTGCACTCTGACCGCTCACCAATCATCTCTTTTCAGTAAACACCTTACAAAAAGCTAACCAGAAAAACGCTTTAGTGAATGGTGTAACAACGAAGAGATGTCAATAGAACGGCCCACATAAACACCGCAGTGACTTTAGTGGCGACAGAGAAACCAATAAATATGGTGTGTATACTATCACAACCGACGTAAAACACTTGAACTTGGAGAAGGCGAGGGTTTGAAAGGATACATTATATGAACTTCGAAATTTAACATATTTGACAGCACTTGTTATGTATTGTAAATTGCAAAGGTGGAACAAACTTTTTCAACGAACGGTGTGGGGGTTGGAGCTGTTTCACCGGTGGGTGGGATACTTAATTTCATCTATCTCTTGAACATGGCCGCCGTCCGGCCACGAGAGACCAGAGCCTTACACTCGTCGAGTCGGGAACTGGTTAGTGCACCCTTGTACGGCTCAATATTGGTGGGAAGGGTTGTAGGGTAGTTATGGGGTGTTCTGCCTTCACATGTCGTGTGAGGCAAATTGCTTGGTGTGATCAGTCATGTTCAGTAAAATGGAGTTGGGATCATGAGGTGCAGGGATGTTCTGTAAAAAAAGGGTGTTTTATGCGGCATAAAGTGGCCTCATCTTTATTGGTGAAACTTGGGCGAGGAGAGTATATAGCGTCAGAGTGGGCAATGGCGAAGCGGGGTGGGGGTGGGGGGGGGGGCAGGTTCTAGCGCATTGTACGGTTAGATATCTTTCTCTGGGCCAGGGTTTTCGCAACTAGCACCAGCGTTGAGCCGCCCCACTCGCCTCCAAGGAATTGTGTCCAGGGGTCCTGGAACTGTGAACTTCCGGGAGTGCGTTGAGTATATTGTAAGTACGTAGTGCTATTTGGATATGCAGCCTTCCAAGATCTCACAGCAGTTGATTTGAGAGTCGGGGATCGCTGTGATAAATTCTGTGCCGGTATCTGCTGCTTCGGCTGGCTGTAGGACTCTGTTTGGACGTACGAGGTAGCAGAGGAAGCTGAGCGTTTCACTCTTTAAGTTTACAAACGCGAGGTCGTAGCTTTTTTGTAGAGGTAGCAGGTGGTGTTAGTGTAGCATGTATAGGGCTATTTTCGTATTCGGTGCAGAGGGCAGTTACCCATGCGTAGCATCGGCCTTTATGTTGCTTGTAAGCATCTCTTCAGGTATCGGATAGATGTTCAGATCTATTTCTGCGAGATTGTATGGTTTGCGTGGATGGAGGGATATCGTAGCCTAGTGTGTGTAGGACGTGCTGACCGGGTATGTGAGCTTTAGATGTCCTACTGGGCTTGCTCCATTGGCCTCAGCGAGTTAATTCTTAGTATTCTAGACCCATAGTTGGAGGAGTGGTTATGTCGAAGTGGGAGTTGGGATTTCTAGGTACTATCTTGGTGACTTCTTAAAACTTGATGTCGGCTTGTGTACGTTCATACGGTCACACTGAGCGGCAGGTGAAGCCATATGTGAGACGGCTGACAAAATGTGCTTGCACCATTTGTACGGTGTCTTTTCTTCGAACCTTTGGTATTGACTCATGATGTCGCAAATGAGGGGAGTCATTTGGGATACCATATATGTATCAGTTTGTATATGGTAAGAGCCCGCCCCCGTCCGGTTGAAGTATAAGGCTGAGGACACTTAGAGGGATTACCTTGAGTACACGGACGCGATAGATTGTTAGGGCAGTGTCTGGCTTCTGGGGGCGACATCGACATAGTTCTTGCTATGAGAATGAATAAGGCTGATTTCTGTAGTGCATATTGGGGACCCGCGAGTGTAGATACGTTATGGTGGCGGAGATGGGTTCGTTAAGTGGGTCTTGGTTTCCTGGGGAGTCGGTGGGAGCCAAAAAACTCCCACCTCCCCTCGCGGGAACGCCTGTGTAGATGCGACGCATAGGGGGTTCACGTTGCAGCGTTGGACAGTGGAGGAACGGCGCTGGAACGATGGAGCGGAGCGGCGGAGGCACCGCGTTATATAGCGGGCATAACGGTGAGGGGACGCGCAAGCGCCAGTGCGTCTGCCGCGGCTATGACGCAACACAATCCACTTTAATCCAATCCAATCCAATCCAATCCAAGCCAAGCCAAGCCAAGCCAAGCCAATCCAATCAAATCCAATCCAATGCGCCTCGCGAGAGAGTGTTCGCTATCGGAGAGGAGAGGGGGTGGCGGCCGAGAGCGCAGCTGGCGCGTCGAGGAGAATGGGGGAGGGGCGGACGCCGACGACAACGCCGACGACGCCGGATGCAGGGACAAGGCGAGTGAATGAGATGCAGTCGCATCTAAAATCCAGGGTTGCCACCATTCGGAACACACCACCATACCACTTGCCACCATAACTAACTTGCATAGTACGTCATAGCGCATGATTTAAGCTCAGTATGGTGGCTAGTTGACGTGAGGTGTCGGAAGATGCCGCGTTGATAAGGAGAGATAATATGGCCGATCTTTCGGGGTTCCGCGGGGTAGTATGAAAAATTTGTATTGGCTAGGAATCCGAACCGTGTGCTAGGCTGTGGATCGTGAATGAATGCATGCATAGATCAATCAATCAATCAATCAAGCAATTAAATCTCTAATTAAAACACCTTGTGCTGTTTTTGGGGGGCACCCGCTCGTTGTAGGGGATACCCGGACCGGGATCACCTGGCTGCGCAGGCTCTCTTACTAGGCTAAGCTAGAACATTCGGTACTTGCTGATCACCCGCTCCGTCCTTTGCCGTATGAATGGGTTGTGGATTGGTTGCAGATTTGCGGTTTGTGAGGAAAGCTCAAAAGTTTCAGGCTGCTTGGCACCATTTGGTAGTTAGCAGTCATTGAAGAGTGGCTGCTTGTGTTACTCGGTCGAATGCTCCCGTTACATCCAGGGAGAGAATGCCACTGGGGCGTGTATTGGTCAGCTGGTAGATAGCTGGCTCTCTAACAGTTTCAAAATATATCTTGTGTTGATAAGTAACAGCGGAACGCACGGATGGAATCTGGGAAGTGGTTTGAGCCGTCGAGTAGATTTGTAGTTCTGGTATAAACCTACGCCCCGTATCCTTATCGTTTTGTGCTAAAGCGGAAAAGCATGATTGTATATATGAGGTCCCCGGAGGCGCTCACTTTGCCTTCTCGGCGTTTTCGAAGGGGTTATTAATATCTTCGCCAGAGATGTCTTGCTTCGCGATCAGTATGAAAGCTTTCGAATGACCTTTATCTGTTTCTTGCGCGTTGCGCGGCTGCTCGTTTCGTTCGGCGTCTAATGTCGAGCTGGCGGCGACACTAAATTCAGTCTTTTGTCTGTTCGCTCGTTTGGTGGAGTTCTTCGCCCTATCTCTGTGTTGTCTTAGCTCGGATGACCGCACCTCGCTTCTGCCGAGTTTGAGCTCTTAGTGTTGAACTCGTTATCCTATGGAACGCTTCCAAATGGTCCAGCTCCACCTACCGCACAGTTTAGGTGCTTTGCAACGCTTCGTGGTATGGAACACCTCGTCGTATAGACCGCTTTCTAAGAGTCGTTAGCGTTACGCACGCCGCCTATTCTCTCGACGGGCCATTTTTACCTTTCCGCTTAAAAGGGCAACATGGCAGATAAAAAAACGCCAGCAAGACAATATTTTGTCGCGTTATATAAGTAAATGAATTGTGATAATACTTTTGGTTCATCGGTCTTCTGCAACACTGCTCGGGTTGACGGATAGCCACACCGCCCTACAAGTACAGTTGCTAACGGCCTTTCACAAATTCGAGTATTGGGTGAAATATACCTCCTGGGTGACAGCGGTTGTATTTGCACCTTAACCTGGTCCACATGGAACTTTTCTAGGCGGTTTTTACTTAGCCTCATGATAATCAAGAGTAGGCGCACAGCTGGAGGTAATTTCACGAAGGTGTGGCTTATTTACTTGACGTCAGCGTAGTAAAAATAGTTTTTATATCAAGAAATCTTGTGGGTGTTGCAGCTTCATAGTCTCTAGGATTACTCTGCCGTTTCAAGTTCTTTTGAAGTATCGATTTCCGCATTGTACAGTGAAAGACCATCACCGGCTGCTTTAATAGAACGTGTGACTTCAATTCCTCGTGAAAGGAGCCATGAAGAGAAAATGCAAGTTTGTTTTATTCGAAAGATTTTGTATTTTATAGTGCCACCAGCACTTGTCCGGATAGAAAAGATGCTTTATTCACGGAGAAAAAATATTCAATTTAGGTTAACATTTTGATTTTCCCGCTAAATCGTTTGTTTTCTGGGTCTGCAATGACATCACAGGAAGCGACCGCTCTGCAGCCTAGAGTACCTTGATTCACGCGTCCGCCGTACAGGGTAGAGACACATATACGCTGGCGCCGCCATTTTTGGTCGCTCGCTCGCCGCCGAAGCAAGTCATTGTGTCAAAACCGCGCTAAAGTTATCGCTGCAACGCAATTTACTGGTGAAGTTTGAATCATCTTATCTGTTTCGCGGTGCTAGGTCTCGTGGGAAACGAAACAAACAACGCGTTCAGCACGTTGACCCAATTGCGACGGCACGGGGCCGTTCAAAGGGTGTCTCCACCCTGTGCGGCGGTGCTGGCTTCTAGGTACCCTACGGTGGCGTTCCTGCTTTTCTTTAGGTACCCTGAACCTAGATGGCGCCACCATACCATGGCAAGCCTTTGGTTTGTTTTTAAGCGTATTTAAACTTGGCTTGTTTTTGTTCTGGGAGAAAATAATCGTTCCCTGAAACAGTGGTCGCTCGACAAATATGGTTACGTAAGACACCGTTGCTTGCGTCAATCGGCCAGTGTCGTCTGAGACAACCCCAAAGCCCCGCAGTGCTCTGCAGCTAAACCAAGTATAGGCGCCGGACAGCGCCCAGAGGGCGACACGGAGCCCACGACACCCAGCGCCCCCTTGGGCAGATATGCGCAACACTGGGTCGGTCTCCGCTAGCCGGTACGCTGCTGAGTCGGGGGCGCTCTTCTTTTTGCAGCGCGGATTAAACATATCAGTCGCCCCTTTTGGGCTTAAAACGAAGTAAGAGATTGTAAAGTAATCTTGCCACATAGTGCATGTGAATGAAGAAGGATTAATTCGGTTGAACTCGCGTATAGGAAGGCAGATAAAGGCCGCATAGGAGTGATGCCCAGAAGAGAAACGCTTGTACAGCCTGCCTGCGGGGCAAGCATTTCTCACGATCAGCATGTTTCGCTTAAAAAGAAAACGTAGTTTATATTGTTCAATCCACAAAAGAGGACGCTTTGTCTGCAAATATATCAGACGTTGCGCGATGTTTGCGCGCGGGGTATTCCATCCATGTGAGTGCACTTGCATGCGACTGCAGAACTACTAACGGGACCACATGGGAGTTACATATAGGTCTTTGATCCTAATGTGATGCTCCATACATGTAACAGTACGAAATTCACGTTTCTTGGGGTATAGTGAAAGTGCGGACGTTACTAAGTGCCCGCTTCGCCGAGACACTTTTGGGTTTCCAGTTGTAGCCCAGTACGCTAGTTGCATACATGTAAACACGCCCCTAAAAAGAAACTCTTCCCGAGAAGGCTATCACAAGAAATTCCTTTGGGCAGGGATGGGATGGGGGGAGGTGTAAGCAGAACATCTAATAGGCGTATCGGAATAAATTACGGAATATTCATATTTGGGTATTTTTTTTCTCTCCACGACATCGAGTTCGGCAGGAGACCTACGTTAGGAAGGAATAGTAGCGCTTTTATTACAGTCAACACCTTTGCAACAAAAGTCACGGGAGAAAAATTTAGTTCCCTGAGTACACCCCTCACTGGTCTGGAGTGACCGCAATCACAACAGATGGGATAAATAAAGTTTGTCCTCCTCCCCCTCCTACTCCTAAACATGAACATTTTTTCCTGTGTACATATTATTCCAACGTTTATTGCGGCACGTCTTAGCTCTATTTTTCTTTGCTTTTCAGTGGCTTAGACAACAATTTCATTGTTTCTTTTGAAGAAGAGGCGGTGCTTTTATGCTATCCAAATGCTATGTATTCAATACGGCGGTATAAGCACGTCGAATATTAGATGAAGAAGCGTAGAACCGCTGTGTGATAAAACTACAATGCTATAACTGTGCTTGGGTGCCCTCTTTTTTACCAAATTTAAAGTGCACTTATTGACCGCCGGCTAACCAGCCTACTAAGAAGCTGATCGTGCACCACGGCAGCATGTAATCCGTTAGCTTAATGTGGGCCTTTCAAGATTCAGTAACCATGCTTGGTATCTGCGAAAAAAAAAACAGAGAAGAAGAATCCGCGGGAGAATGCAAAGCCTTGAACACATGCTTTCCCAGTTGTGTTAGCCTACGGCTCGTCAGTGAGGCGACAGCATTTTATCAGCGCCCCGTTTTATTTCGAGGCTTCCCCCGACTATGTAACATTTTCATGACTTTGTTGCACTATGTAGTAGATATACGCGCAAATAACGTTATAACACACGTTTTTTTGCAAATTTGCGTTCACTGGCGCTGAAGGCGGTCGGCGCGGCGGGACCGACCCAGAGTTGCGCGTGTCTGTCGCGGACGGCGCTGCGCTCGCGCGGCAAACTTCGCTGTCCGGAGCCTATAATGCGCGCAGTACCAACAGCAGTACGCATCAGTACTTCTATGTTTACATGTGCTTTCGTAACTTCCACTGCTTGTCCCACCATTCGTATTGCTTTGTAAAGAACGAGCACTAAATTTAAGCGCAAATAGCTCGTTCGGCTAGATTGTAAGCTGTACCTAATTTGCGTGTGCTTGTGCAGGCCTCCAACAATCGCATAGCTGGCTCGAATGACATCATAGGTTCTGTTGCGGGAAATGAGCTGGTGGGTCGCATGGCCATTCCCTTTTTTCCCTAATTATGTAGCTTATTTGAGCAATGTTTACGTTAAAAGTGGTGTCAGTATGATTCCAACGAGGCAATCTTTTGAATGAACCAAACTTGTGTTTCCTCTTCATGGCTCCTTTAAGTATAATGTCACGCGTGGCTGTAGATTGGGTATATAAAGCAATACTTTCCGAACCATAATTACGGAGCACACCACTCAGTGAATGAAACAATTTTTGTAAATTAGGTTATTAACAGGACTCTGAAGACCGCCAGTAACTTAGTTTCAAACGAACGTCCAACTTTCTCATAGCCATTTTAGCTTTGGTTTAATTACTAAAGATGCCTTAATTGCTGAGAATTCGCTGATCAAAGGACGCATTTTCCTTGCTCATTTCCCTCGCAGCAATTCCATGAAACAAATAGCGGCTGCTGCAGCCGCTGTGTGCGTGACGATAAACCGACAGCAAGCAACGCAGCGGTGATGTATTACGCTATGGAATCAATCGAATACAACGCTACCACGTATTAAGCGGTTTCGTCAGTCTCGGTTAAATTAGTCGTGCTTTCACGAACTACCACATTGGTTGGTGCTACCCATAAATAAGCAAAATGTTTATTAATGGCACCCGTGATCGTTATTGACGCTTTTTTGAAGAAAGGCGTGTTGTCTTTTTTATGTGTAAGGCCGTGTGAAAGATGGGCGAACCAACCCCTCATGCGCAGCAAGTCGCGTCGCATAGCCGTATCTCCACAAACACGTGCGAGTACGGCCGTCCAGCGTTAGCCAACAAGGACGTTGCGTACGCCAGGCGTTGCGTCATTTTAAAACACTGACGTTAGCCAAAATAAACGCTTCCGTGTTTTTTCAGCGTACTAAAAAGCAGGTACAGGGTCATAATAAGAGGGGCTATGCACATAGTACTGTACAAGGCTCACACAAATAAATCGCTGAGTACTGCGCCAGGTATTCAACCACCGAAACCGAAGCGAACTATACATTTGGGGTCGCCGGGTAGCATTCTTTTTTAAGTACGGAGTGGTCTAGTCGCCGGCTTGTCGTCGTAGCCCGTCTCTAGTAACGCGTAATACGTTACGTCACGGGTGACGCACCCAAACAGGTGCTTCGAAAAAATCACCGCCGCTCCCGGTCTGAGTCGCACCTGGGGCACTCGCGTTACGAAAACGATGTGATACACAATGGATCTCACAGGACCGGGTTCGCTGTGTGCAAATGGGCTCGGGCTGGTCTTTGCACGGCGCCGATTCTAGGGAGGCTGCAGTTGCTAGGCCACAAATAAGTACACAGTAATATAAAATGAAGGAAATATATCATGAATTGACCCGTTAAATAACCCAAATTAATGAAAACTCAGTGCAGTATTTATTTATTGGAGTTTTCAGGTGCAGCTTCGCCTTCTCGTGACTACTTGCGGTATGATCGCCAGGCTGGTACTGAAACTATTCAAGAGAGGACGAACAGCCCTTCTAGCAAATCACTGCGACGCAATTGAAAGTCACACGTGCAGTGAAACGTGCTTAATTTCGTTCTTTGGCGTTCAAACATGACACTTCAAATTTTTTCAGTTAGGTTATTATACACGTTGGCAGGCCTCTTGCTAAAATGTTTGCTCCGAAATTTCATCCACTTACACTGTAAGTTGCGCGGAGCAGCCAGTGGCATCGACACCTGTTTTTACGTTTTTGATATTTTCTACTCTATTTTACAAAAGCCACGCGTAAGAGCGCTCCGTTTGTGTTCTCAGTGAGCCAATATATCGATCTAGAGGACCTTGCATTTGGACTTGTGGGTTTCTTTGTAGACAAATTGAGAGCTTCGTATATTTAAAAGGCTGCTCTCGAACAATCCACACAAAATAAAGCGTAGCGCAGGCAAATATGCGAAGTTTCTGATATTTCACAAAAGTACTCGATGTCATAGCATGTAGAGCACCACATGTGCGGAAGCACTTACCTTGAATCATCGACTGTCGACCTTTCCACACGTGGGGACCTGATACAGTTCGTAGACTTGTATTTCCTCTGTGGCAGGTTATTCTGAATTACTATGAGTACGACGTAAAGCTTCCGTTCTCGCCCTCTTTCAATACGGGTTCGTTTTTGATTTACCATTTGTTAATGGCTGCCATATACGCAAGAAGGACTTCCGGTAATCAAACTTATGGAGCATCCGGTTAAAATATTTTTCAAGCACATCGGTCCAACCTAAATCAAAAACCCCGTGCGCTAACGTTCTCTCAGCGCATACTTCTCGTTGCTTGAATCAAGCTGCGGTAGAGGGAAGTTTTCAAACCTCAACCAACGTGAAGTCGAGAAACAGCACGGATGTACACCTCCCTTCAACGTTTAATGATCACCAGGTATGTGTTGCAAGCCATTCAATAGTTGCAATCTGCGCAGAAGAGAGGCTACAATTAAACAATTACGCGCAGAGACGTTTTAAGACCCTTCTAAGCAACGTGTTCTTTTGAAACGCGCAGTCTGCTAATCCAACATACTATTCCGGACTCCTGAGCAAGGTACCTTATGCGTGCTCTCATTGAAATGAGAGCCCCCATGTTTGCTGCGGAGACTTGTTAAAATAGCCTGGCTGCTTCACAAGATCGCAAATTACCTCCGCGCGAGCATCTATTGTATTTTGTGCTATTTCACGCATATTTTAAACACGATAGCAGTTACAGTCTTATCTTCCCGGTCCTGCCGTCTCTCTTCTCGCACGTCTCCAATCTTCAGAGGTCACCTGCAATTAAACACCTCTGCATGACCGGTTGTCGGTGTTGCCAGGGGGCAGAGTTTCTACAGGACCTTCGCGACATTTGTAGGGCCGTCTTCCATGGAGCCTATGAGACGGTATAATAGGCTTAGGAACATCTGTGCGAGGGGGCTCTGGTTGAGACATCTATAGTTGAGGCAACTATCGCGCGTTTTTGGTTTCTTCGGGGCTCATGCCATCCCTTTATAAGAGCTTTTTGTCTAGTGAATCTTGTCGATTTTCTTCCTGGTATTATTGTTTCTTCTAAATTTTCCTCACGACCATCCTTGTGGGGTTTCATGCATGAGGTGTGTTCTTCTTCTACTGACGGTTTGCGGTGTCGCGCAAAACACTAACCACATGTAATATCAGTGTTATATCATGAACCCCTCTACAAATCTCTTTGCTATGGTATACCCGGTCATGATGTCCTAAAGAAAGCTTGTAAAATGCTCCTTTCACCATGTACATTGCATTGGAGAAACGTTTATTGTGCCTGCAGTAAAGCGCGCACGCGCGCTTAGGACGTGGCCTACGTCGTCGTCTTGGCGGGTGCTCTGCGAGGATCCTCGCTCGCCGTTGCCGGCTCGCAAGGTTCCTGCCTAGCAAGCGCCTCGATGACCTGCTGGACGGCCTTGAGTTGCGTTTCTTGGTGGTCACTCCGCATTGCTTCCTCAAGCTGCGGCGGTATACGTCCTGAATTAGCTTCGCTTGGATGTTTGGAGCAGTCCCAGAGCATGTGCTAGAATGTGACCGTCTCCCTGCGGCACACTCTGCACTTGTCGTCGGGGTGTGATTCCGGGTACATCCGGTGCAGTAGCGCCGGGCTCGGAAGCGTCCTCGTTTGCAACTGCCTGAACAGCACGGCCTGTGACCTGCTCAGCCCTTTGCAGAGCGGCGGGAGAAGTCTACGGGCCAGCCGAAAGGCCTTGGTCAACTCGTTGTAGCTGGTCACTCGGTCTTTGGCGCTGAACCACAGCGGGAGGCCGTTGCCCTGGGCGCGGTCGGTTAGTCCTCGCGCTCGGGCGTGTGCCGTTTCGTTGTGGTTGGCATTCTTCTCCTACGCTGCGCCTGCGTGCGCCGGGAACCACTTGATACGAATCTTCTTGTCGCGGTCTGCCTGTCGGTTCAGAATGCCTGCCGCCGTTGAGGCAATTCTTCCTTTCGCGTAGTTTCTCACCGCCTGTCTGGAATCGGTGAGGATCGTGTGGCATTCTTGGTCTACGATGGCCAGGGCGATGGCTATTTCTTCCGCTTCCTCGACTTGCTTGCTTGACGTGCTGGCGGATGCCCGCAAGTTGCCTTCGCAGTCGACCACGGCAATCGCGAAGCCGTTGCAGCCAGCATATTCGGCTGCGTCCACGTATCTGGCGCCGTGGTATTTCGCGTGCAGGTCCGTTAGTGTTTTGGCTCTAGCGCGTCTTCTGCCTTCGTTGAAGTCCGGGTGCATGTTCCTCGGCAAGGGGTCTACCCGTACGTTCCGCCGTACGTGGTCGGGAACGGGGCGTTTTGGTCCCTGTTGTTCGTGATAACTGATGCCTAGTTTGCACAGGATCTTTCTGCCGGCCTTGGTCGACGACAGTCGTTCCAACTGAGCGGTTCTTTGCGCTTCGGCGATCTCGTCGAGCGTGTTGTGCATGCCCAGCTGGAGGAGACGCTTCGTGTTGGTAGTTTCGGGTAGGCCGAGGGCTGTCTTGTAGGCCCTCCGGATTAGGATGTCTAGCTTGTTCTTTTCGCTTTTCATCCACTTGTGGAAGGCTGCCACGTACGCTATGTGGCAAAGTACGAAGGAGTGTATGAGTCTGGTGAGGTTCTCCTCCTTCATGCCTCCCTTCTTGTTAGTAACGCGCTTGAGCAGTCTTGTCGCGTCGCCTTTCCCGTGATGCGGGTGACGGTGCCTCCGCTCCTACCGAGCGCTTCGATAGTCATCCCTAGCACTCGGATCTTGCTGACCTTCGGTATTGTGTTGCCGTCCCTGGTTCGGATTTTGATTTTTTCGTGCTCCCTTTGCTGCTTGATTCTGTGCGTTTTGTTCGGTCGGTAGATCAGGAGCTCGGACTTGGTGGGGGAGCAACGCAGTCCCGTGCCTTCCAAGCTTTCTTCGATCGCGTCGACAGCCATCTGCAGTGTGGATTCTATGTGGGCATCGCTGCCCCCGTCCACCCACAGCGTGATGTCGTCCGCGTATATCGTGTGGTTCAGTCCTTCGAGCTGGCATAGTCTTTTGGCAACTTGTATCATAACGAGGTTGAAGAGCATGGGTGAGATGACGGAGCCTTGGGGGGTTCCCTGACTACCTAATGTCTTCTCATCCATCTTCAGGTCGCCAGCTCTGAGCTCTGCCGTTCTACCGCTGAGGAAGACCTTAATATATTCGTACGACCTTTCACCTAAGTTTAGATTGGATACCTGCGAATGGATGGCCGAGTGCCTGACTTTATCAAAGGCACTCTGCAGGTCAAGCCCAAGGACGGCTTTGGTGTCCCTGGTTTCGCCGTCGATGACTTGATGTTTGATTTGGATCATGGCGTCCTGCGTGCTCAGGTGTTGGCGGAAGCCGATGATCGTCTCGGGATAGAGGTCTTCGTTTTCGAGAAACTCTTGCCACCGGTTGAGTAGGACGTGTTCCAGGACCTTGCCCACGCAGGACGTGAGCGAGATCGGGCGAAGGTTGTCCGTGCTCAGTGGCTTCCCGGGTTTTGGTATGAGAATTGTCTTGGCCCTTTTCCACTGCTTCGGCAGGGTACCGATCCTCCAGCATTTGTTGTAATACGCCGTAAGGTTCTCGATGGAGTGGTCGTCGAGATTTTTTAGAACCTTGTTTGTGATGAGGTCCGGCCCAGGTGCCGAACGGCTGTTCAGGTCGTGAAGGGCAGTGCGTACCTCTTCAATTTCTATATCCCTGTCCAGACGCACGTTGGGTCGGCCGGGGTATGGACTGTGGTCGACCGACGGTGTCGTCGGGACGTAAAAATCTTTCTTTTTCAAGCTAAATACGGAAACCTTGCCCGTTAAAACATAACTGCGCAGTAGGAACATTTTTGTGCCCTTGTTAACTTTAGACCTTCGGAAGCTTCCGAAACAACTGAACATTGTTTAATTGACTGCCAAGACACTGATTTTTTCTGGGATGCGCTTCAACGGACACTCTGACAATACTTTGAATTAACACTCCACAGTGTGCCGTACTTTGTAACTCCCGGTGGTGATGTGCCTTATGACCTGTTTTTTCCGATGGTTCTGCACAGTTTATGGAAAACGCGAATGTTAGACAGAAACGCCGAGCCGATAGTAACGCCTAAGCAGCACCTTAGTAATGTAATAGTCAAGGTAAAGGGCTACTACACTCTAAGAAAAAAGGGTAGAAAAAGAGAGGAAATCCAGGCTTTTCTTCCCCGGACCAGCGAGATTCTCCCTTTAGCTAATTACACGTAGCGCCCTCTGTACGGCCTCTACGAAACACCGATACGGGGGAGGAAATATTCTCCCTTGTCGTCTGCAATCTGCTGTCGGCGCCGACGCCGAAAACGAAACCGTTCATCGTTGCAATGTGGCTTTCGCCGATCGGGCGGATACGGCGACTATGAGCAATACCTCCCCTGCGGTGTGCTGCTTGCTTGTTTTCTCGCTGTCTTTCTTTTTAAGTGCGAATGCACTTTATAAGCGACCCCAAACCTTCCACCGCCGGCGGCGGCGGCGGCGGCGTCGGCGGCGGCGGCGTCCGCAGTCCTCCTCTCTATATATAAAAAAAAAAACAGCATCTGGCGCCAGGTTTCGAGCGCCGCAGCGCGACGCTCTACCGACTAAGCCACGGAGGCGACGCTGATATCAGTGTTAGTAACGCGCCTTATATCTTTAACGCAGTCCTCCTCTCTATATAAAAAAAAACAGCATCCGGCACCAGGTTTCGATCCGAGGACTTTGCGGCCGCAGCGCGACGCTCTACCGACTAAGCCACGGACGCGACGCTGATATCAGTGTTAGTAACGCGCCTTATATCTTTAACGCATTCAAACTACGTCGTCAGCGGCGTGCGTTGGCGACTCAGCGGCGTTATAACGGCTTGATAACTGCGTGGTGTACACGTGATACTACAAACCCGGAAGAGATGGAAGAGAAGGCGGCGAGGCGGTGGGCTGCGGGGGCCGAGCGCAAGCGCCGCAAGCGGGCCGACAACCGTGCATTCGCACTTTCACATTCTCCCCCTCGGAGAAATGCGGGGGAATTTTTTATGATTACCATGTGCCCGCCACGCTAACGCACGGCTCGCCAGCCGTGTGTTTGAAGCGAATTCTGTGGGCACCGCTGCATGCTTGCTGTGGGCGACTCGCCTGCGCCCTGTTCAACTTACCACTGCATTTGTGGACGTTTTATACTGACGCCCAAGGGTAAAAGAGGCCAGCGATGACAGCAAACTGCCCCTTTTTTCGTCAACGAGCACGGACAGCAGCATATTGACGCATCAGTTACCAACAACAAAAGGCCCCCATTCGGTAACATCTCTGCTGAATGGTTGCCAGACCAGTGGTGCGCTCTTTATATGTATACGCTAAAAGAGCGAAGGCGAGGCAATGAGTGTCATTACACAAACATACCTGCCGTACTGTTTCGTGAAACGTTTTTTTCTTCTTTGAGCTATTTTAGTGCTTCTTACAAAACCTCAAATTAATAAAAGTTTGCAATTGCACGGGTTACATGTGATGAAATAACAAAACCCACCTAAGGCTTACGCACTGCCGTGGGTTATCGAAACAAGCAACGATCTTACTGTTCATACCTGCATTCTCTGCGATCAGGGTTATAAATACTTTGTCGCCATTTCAATGTTTAGTTGTGGCTTGTGATCATGCGGACATGTGAAAAGTGTACTATATGTTGTGGTGTGTATACTTGTATTATGCTTGTGATGTTGTGTGTTGCGTGTATTGTACGTTGGCAATGCCTTTAATGAAGTGTATACCGTTGTGTTGTGCTATGTTTCTTCCCAATATGTGCCCGCCCACATGCGGCCTCCGTGGTGTTGGCTATAATAAATACGTTATTCATAGAGGAAACCAAGGAAACGCCTTGATGTAAGTGCCCACTGATGGTGATGCTTAGTAGCTGCCCCTCCCCACCCGTACTTTTTTTTTGCGTATCTATCGGTCATTTTAAAACGTTTACGATTGCTTTACTTCGAGCACGCTAGAGGGCGAGCATTGTCATCCCCTCGCTCGGACGGATGCGACAGCGACGGATACGTTTTTCGTGTTGCCTGCATTGCCTTTGCGCTGAGATTTACAATTGCAGACGATCCGTGTTTTGATGCATCGGTTGTAGCAAGGTAAGACGACTAACAACAACTGGTTGTTCTCAAACGGCCGCACTGGATGGTTGTGATCTCGTGTGCGGTGAACGGCGGGGTTACGAGACACGAGCCATTCGGAAATAAAGGCGGCATTTTGAAAGCAATCGGTATGACTTCTACTGTGTTTCCGGCGACGCGTTCGCTCTGAACGCGTAGGCGGGGCGGGCAGCGAGACGAATGCAAGTCGCGCATATACGATTGGCGACATCGCTTGCTAACCGCAGTTCCGGTGCTCGGTAGGTAATTTCTTGGTTATTTTAGCGCATTTTAAGCGCACACAACCACAGTAACCTACTTATTTGTACTTCCTCGATCCTCAAACCGATCAGCTCGCTAGGCCTTTATCGCATGACAAGCCTCGCTTGGGTGACGCTGCCAGGGGAGGAACGCTTCTCCATTAGCTCACAAAAGGGTTAAATCTTCCTCCACTCCTAGGGGTAGAAACGCGGTCCTCCCTCTTAAAGGGAGAATCTTTCTACCTTTTAGGGAGCAATATATAATACATTCATGTTTCACCCTTAAGGGAGAATCTACCACACCCTTTTTTCTTAGAGTGTATGACCAAAATTATTGGAGACCTGACTGGTACCCTGTTTTGCCTTTTTCTGTATCACTGGCCCCTCACTAGCGGGAACAGTTGTGAATGTGTCTCGCCGAATTCAGGATTACCCGTTTTAGCCTTTATATTAGGCGCCAACAGTTCTAAAACAGTTCTTGTAAATATGTTTCCCTACATTTGAAATGAACATCCTAAGAAAATAAGAAAAATGGGTCGCTATGGCCGAGTGGTCTGGAACACTGGGTGTGTTCCTCTGCAATTCCCGGCTTTCAACTCCAGATACCGCATGTTTTGCGTGTTTGAAGTTCATTTTTTTTTTGGTTTTCGGTAATGTTTTCTATACTGATTCACAATTTTTCGGTGCAACCTTCATTCTCCACGAGCTAATTTGCAGAATGCGTGCAGAATGACACTGACGCCCTGGCGAGATCTCATTGGCGCGCTGTTGACATAATAAGCACCGACTGCTTCCGGGCACAGTGCCGAATAAGTCGACTCTGGGCATGGTGCGAACATTTCTTTTATGACACAGGCACGAACTAGGCACGCTGAAAAGGTGGGGCAAAGCACCTCGCATTAGAACATCTCCGTTGACGCTTAGGGCGTTGAGCGAACGGCCTGTGACCGTTATGATTCAAAGCCGTGGTATCAGGCTTCCCTCACGCATTCTACAGCCGACAACATGGCAGATGCGAGGTTTACCCCGATTCCAGAGCTATGGGGAATTCCATGGCAAAGTTTACGTCGGATGCCAAGCATGTTTTTGTTTCAGAGAACCGAAACCGAAACTGCTTTGAGTTACGATCTTGGACATCCCCCAATCACGTCGCATATCGCATGCGCGCCACTGATGTTGCCACAGCCGCAAATTTCGCACGGTGATTTTCTTCTTTCAGGCTTTATAAATTAAATACTGCTTTATCGACCGGATAAACGGTGAAACTTTGCTTACTTGAGCCGGTCTACGCAATGCAGACCAAAGCATAAGTTTGACAAAGTCGCTTCAGTGTCTTTGTAAAGCCAGAGTGAACACCTGGATAAAACTTTCATGCCGGCTATGTGTTGGGCCCATAACGTTACAATCTTCGCATGAGGGTTAAGGCATCATTACGAGCAGTTTTATTCTGTCGTTCCAGAATGATTTTTGTGTGGATGTCATTCCTAAGCGTCACCTTGGCTCAAAATTTTGGAAACAACTACGTTCCGCCCCACATTATCTTCATCCTGGCTGATGACCTGGTAAGCAATTTACGAAAATGGGAGGCGATCTAGCATGCGGATTTTTGTCATCTGGAATGTTCAGTCATAGGTTTGTGTGCTGGGCGTCTTCCGAAACAGTGTGATGCGACTACGGGGTGTTGCCTTGTCAGAAAATGTTTCTGGAAAAATCAGGCTCACCATATTGCACTTGTTATTTCCCCACAGGCTTCAGAGCCACTTATTGCAAGCTTCACTCGTGCATAAAAAGTTTCAAGCCACTTGGAAACATCACCTAAGAAGAAAATATATCGCATAACGTTTTCTCTCCTTCAGAGAGTGCCTTGTGTCTCTTACCAGTGAAGGAGAACTCAGTTTATCTGAACGGTGCCATTTTATCGGTAAATGTTAGGCGTAAGAGGCTCCTCTCCAACAAGTCTCAAATAGTGGACTAAGAGTATAAAAATCTGCAAGTATATAATTTACATCAGGTGCTTTTATATTGTATCTTGTGGCCTTTAGTTGCACATTCCTGAATCATACTTATATTATAGCCTACAGCCAAATATAAATGTGGTGATCATTTTTTGCACCAAACATTTGATCGAGAACAGAAAATAAATAAAATGAGCATTTCATTATTGGGCAACTCCAGGCTTCGCAGGGGTTGCCCTATACCCATCCCAGCCTATACAGAGTGGGGCCTGTCACGACCTTGGCCGGGACTCTGCACTATGCGGAACTGTCTAGGCCCCGTGCTCAATGACTTCAACAAACAACCGCTTTCTGAATGGCTTTGAATGTTTGTGACGAGAGTAATAGCCGATGAAAGCACGCATTGCACAGCTGGCGACGATTGAGTAAAATTGAGAATACAGCCAAGGTTGGCTGTGGACGCTTTATGACGGGCTTTTCAATGTTAAAAAATGGAAGGCACACAGCACAGAGAAATGCAAGCGTTAATTTCTTGTTTCTCGGCAAACAATGAGTGGTTGCTCCTCCTACAGAAGCCGCAAAAGACAAAAAAATATACGATATATCAGGAAAAACAAAATGTTATTCCGTCTATGGTAAAAACTTCGTGTTTCGGACAAGCGGCCTTAACTTTTGTTTAAGCACAGGAACTTTTAAAGCAATATATCAAACTGCGTGGTAAAAATTCTCACGTAAACTTTAAATACGCTGGATAGGATACCAATAATTTCATTATTTTTGTTACGATACTGGTTACCGCCATTTGCAGTCACATTTACGATTCACAATGCATTATTTTTGAGGAGAATTATAAGTTGGCGGAACACAGCCGTAGCTCTCGCTTCGCGCATACTTTTACACCTGTGGCATCAACAAGTGTTGTTAAGACGAACAAAATAATCGATATCGTAGACTGTTGACAGACTTATAGGCCTTTAATAGGTGTGACGCTTCCGACGTGCATTCGAAATTGACCGTTTTTAAGCGCAACACAAACCGTAATACAAGTAAGATAAACCGTTGTGCATTTTTTTCTTGCCGGGAAGTTTCTGGAAGAATCTTGCTTATCAATAACAGAACCAGCGGCTGGTAGTCCCACCCATTGGTGTGCTAAATAACCGCTTGATTTCTGTCCTGACCTGCATCTGCCTAAATAGAACTGTGTGTATTTAAAGCTCGCAAATTTAAAGCAAAGAATTTTTCAGACACGGCCGTATTCTGACCCATTGCGCAGGGCTGGGCAGACACAAGCCTGCATGGGTTGTCGCAGATACCAACGCCCAATTTGGATACTCTTGCCAGTGCGGGCATTTTATTGAACAACTACTACACGCAACCCCTGTGCTCGCCGTCCAGGGCATCGATAATGACCGGACTCTATAGTGTTCACAACGGTGGGTGGCAAATATTCCGCCTTCAATGCTTACCCGGCAATACGAGTGTTACTTCGGGAGACACGTTTGCTTGCTTTCAGACTGCTTGTTCTCAACCTGTGTGGGCATTGAAGCCGACATTTCTCGGAAACCGTTTTACTTAGCCGTTGGCGTCTGTATTGGGCGTGGAATTTGTTCCAAAGCATTCAATAATTGTTGAATGCTTCGTGCGTCAGTGCGCACGGGCATGCTTTCAGAACTCACACTACAAACATTCATTTTCAGGCTAGGGTTCATGTCCTAACAGCAATATATTCCAAGTGCGAGATCTAGAAGATACATCTCGAACGATACATTTCGAGTTAAACGGACAAAGTGGCACAAATGAGGCACAAACATATAGCAAAGGAAACAAAAGAAAGGCGAGCAGAGAGGAAGGTCTTGGTGCCTGATATATTTTTCCTTCCACCGAAACGCTACTTGTTAAGTATACAAAATTCGGGTCTTCTGTTTCGAGAGGATCAGTCATTTTTTTCATACCAGCGAAGGATATTCGGATCATCAACAGAGAGGTCAGCACTCCTTGCTCTCAGTAGTGGGACGGCTCAGGGAAGAAGGCGGTGCATACTGGATCGGGAACTACAAATAGCAGGCCAACCAGTTCCAAAGGTATCCCATATGCGCATTTTCGGACTTACAATCCCCCAAAATGGATCAGGCCTCCACACCACAGCCCCCCTACAAAGGACGCTCAGTCAGTGGTTTACTTAATACACCGCGTATCAAATCGACGCTTCGGATTGCAAGAGTCGGACACCTTGCGCATGGTGCACGCAATGCTAGTCAGCCGAATCGCCTACGCTGCACCCTACTTGGCTCTCAAAAAGAATGAGAAGGCACGATTCGAATATCTTTACCCGCCAAGCCTATAAGACTGCCATAGGATTGCCCTCCAAGACGTGGACAAAAAAATTACTTCAGTTTGGATTGCACAATACCTGGGAATAGAAATCGTCCGGGTGCCCGGACACACATCGCTCGCCGGTAATGAGGCGGCCAATGCCGCTAGCCGCGCGCACATACACCGGGCCATTATCTACGAGAGACAAACATCGCCTGCTGCTTCCAAAGCAGAACCTCTCGTAATATATGGAGATATTCTCGCCCACTACCGTCAAAGCAGGAGAATATTCCCGTCTTCACATATTCAGTTATCGAGACAAGAAGCCACTAGCCTGAGAAGAATACAAACAAACCCCTATACTCATCGCACCCTTTTTCACGCCATCTACCCCACCATATACCCGGCCACCTGCAATTTCTGTCCCTTGCCTGGCACCCTATACCACCAAGTATGGGAATGCGGAAAAACCACAGACCTACGCCCCAAACTTTCCCCCTCTCACGTTCAGTGGGCAGCCTGCCTGAAAAGTCCGGACCCTAGGACCCAGCGGATACTGGGGTAGAGGGACTGTACTGCCAGCCAAGGGTAGGGCATCCCGGACTAGGGACGTCCCCACCAGGCGGGTGCCCTAGTAGCAGCACCAGCGCTCGTGAAATAAATAATTATTCCTTCTCAACACCAATCACTGAATGTACCCTGTCTCTATTGACCCGGCCAACTAAAGTAGTTTCAAAAGAGCGAGAGAGGTGTATTAAAATGGTATTTTTAAGGTCTTTTAGTGCTTCATGTAAGAAAACATCGCTAAATGTTTTCCTGTGGCTCGTAGTTCCCCATTAACCACAATAGCTAACCATTTACAATTGATAAGTTTGTATACAAGACATACAGTCGAGGTTGGATGTAGTTTTGCACATATTGCTGAGGACTGTATTAAAGCAAATCATAAATTTAACATTTTTGCTCTGAATTGTGTGAATAGGAAAAACATGGCAACTGCAGGTTTGTACCGATTCGGAAATTCATATCTGTAGGCTTACTGAATGCTCAAATTCGGCGAAGAAGCTTCATTTACGGCGCGTAATATTAATGCACAAAATCTCATTGCAGGTGTGCACTCCCTTCCCATAGCGCCTGCGCAGACAACAGGTTTGCCATTGAGGTTCAAGCTTTTACCGGAATATCTCAAGAACCTCGGATACGAAAGGCACTTGGTCGGAAAGGTACACGAAATTAACATTTATAAAAGTGTGTAGTGAAGGCCGGAGACAGAATTGCAAACCTTGATTCGCCGAATCAATATCACCGTGTCCGCGCAACTATGAGTTATGTGGTGGAAGTAATTTCGTCTCATGGATAATTTTTGCTATCGTCTTACTTGTGAGAAACGCCGTTCTCAAAAGGCAATTTATAGTTAACCATTTTCAGTGGTTTCGCGTTTCTTGTCGCGTGGAAACATAATTAGTTTGGCCACCAGCGGAACTCTGATATATCCTTTCAACAAACCATGTTGTCCAGCCTTTTTTGCTGTACAATAAAAGCAAGCTCATTGTAAGCCACATATGATGCGAATTCAGCTATTTATTTATTTATTTATTTATTTATTTATTTATTTATTTATTTATTTATTTATTTATTTATTTATTTATGCAATACTGCAGGCCTTGGGTGGCCCAAGCAGAAGTGGTTTGTTTATACTTCAAAGAGGTAAACCAGTTGTAAACAAGAAAAAGAAAGAGAAAGAAAAAAACAAATTAAATTGAAAGGAAAAATAATTAAGCAAATAACAATCGAAGAAAACACAAGAGAACAAGAACGGGCGTATCAGTCCATATTTCAGATATATTGCTCATACGGAGGTAGGAAACGAGGCAGCAAAAAAAAAAGCGACGCATGGGAGCAATGATCATATTCAGTAACACAGATTTTACACTAGATATGGAAAACCAATCACGGGATGTTGGCAGCGTTACATTTTTTTCTAGGAGCAATTCTACAAACACAATCGAACAAACCTCGAGCAATCGAGCTTGCATGGGGCAGAAGTAGTTTAGTGAAGTGACTAGTCAGTCGAGCGTCCGACAGGTTGCCATGCTCAACAGAGAAGGCAGTGGGGCAGTTTTTGCTATCTATCATCTGGATTCAGTGCCCGCACACTATGGCAGGACTAATACACACAATGCTAAACAGGTTGCATTCATGCATAGAGTCCAGGAAAAACGCCATACTACAACCCTCTGCCAGCAGCAGTAATTTTTTAAATGAAAGTTTATTTCATAAACTCAATACAAAGATATCCGTATACAGACAAGGGTCCCAGATTCAAGAGACTGAAATTCGACCACCCGCCGCGGTGGCTCAGTGGCTAAGGCGTTACGCTGCTGAGCACGAGGTCGCGGGTTCGATTCCCGGCCACGGCGGCCGCTTTTCTGATGGAGGCGAAAAGCAAAAACGCCCGTGTGTACGAGATTTAGGATCACGTAAAAGATCCGTAAGTGGTCAAAATTAATTCGGAGCCATCCACTACGGCGCGCCTCATCACCGGCGTTGCGTCGGCGCGTAAAAACCCTGCAATGAATGAATGAATGAATGAATGAATGAATGAATGAATCAATCAATCATTCAATCAATCAATCAATCAATCAATCAATCAATCAATCATTCAATCAATCAATCAATCAATCAATCTGAAAGGGGACCCTCGATCTTGAATACATACATTACTTGCACTGAAGCATCGATTGGGCACAAGATCCTATCGGATCAGTACCCAGTGTAAACTGACATGGAAAATAATCCAGTTGTGTACATACCTACATACCCTCAAAGAGGTAGCGGGACCTAATACAAGTAGTTAAATCAATTCGTGAACAAGAATAGGAAATAAAGGCATATGAGAACACCTGGGGTGGACCACGAAACAACCCGAACGCGTTTTGCCTGTCTCAAAATCCCACTCTCGAAATAAACTGGCTACTTCCCCCCGCCTGCAAAATCCCTCGTCTCATATGCACATGTGAGCAATTTCCCCCTCTCGTGTCCCCTCGACCTCCTCCCTCTCCTCAACGAAAACGAGGGTTGGGTCGGCTTTTGTTGCCGTCAAGACGAACAAAGGGGCAATGGCTGCCGTGGGGCGCACATCGTACAGTGCGTGCGCGAGGACGTACAATGACTGCTCCACTGCTATAACTAAGGGGGGGGGGGAACCTCAGGACTTAGCAATTAGCCGGTATTTAGGCCGCGTCGTCAACGTGTAAGTTCCTTGCTATTACAGATTGATTGTAGGGTTTAACGCGCCGACGCAACGCAAGCGATCAGGCGCGCCGTAGTGGAGGTCACCGGATTAATTTTAACCACCTGGAAATCTTTCACGTGCGCCGATATCTCATACAAAAGGGCGTTTTGGTTTTCGCTCCCATAAGAAATGAGGCCGCCGCTGCCTCCATGCTATTTAAGAAAATCTAACTATCCCTTCTCTTTACCGAGCCACACTGATGACGCGGCCGGACCGAAGCATTTAATTTCGCCACAAAGGACAGACAATTTATTCCTCTGCTGCAGTTCTTTTTTATTTATTTGCAGAAGGAAGGGACGACCGCCTTTGCCCCCCAGGTGGACCGATCTCGCACAATGCCAGGCGTTACCACTAAAAGGGTCGCTCCCCTCTCCAGCTCTAGGAGAGGGCTTTCGCGGCAGGGGGAGGCGCAACACGTGGGAAGAAAGACAGGGATTATGGACAGTGGGATTCTGAGACACGGGGAAAGCGGGGCGGGAAAACTGCGACGGGGGAAATGCGACATGGGGAAACGTGCTACACCCAACACCAGGATAATACGCAATAGATAAGAACAAAAGCAAGGTATTTATTAAAGCAAAAGAAATTCTCTGAGATTTTTTTAGAACAAGTTGGGGCGGGGATGATCTAACAGCCATTGGTAAATTATTCCAGAATGTGACAGCTGCAAAACCAGAGGCTTTCTTCCCGTAATTAGTGTCAACAGTCGGTAGCAAGAAAGTGTTATTGCTTGAAAACTTAGTGACACTTCTGCTGGGCAAAACAGTAACAACGACAAGGTTATATGAAAAGTTGCAGTGCAGCATTTTGTAACAAAAAAAAAAACATTCCGAAGTTATAGTGAAAAAAAATGCGCTTTGATTGATAGTATGTTATTCTCACGCGTAGCCCTGAGAGAGAGGAGCGAAATGAACTAAATGTTATAATGCGAATACATTGGTGTTGAATATGTTGCACAGATGTAACGTGAGAAGAGTACGTGTCACCCCATGAGACAATGCCGTAATGAAAATGGCTGTGAACGAAAGCAAAATACAAAGAAAATAAAGTTGTATGAAGAAAGAAGCGGCGAGCCTTAATAAACCTCGTATGCCGAAAACTGTTTTGCGCTTGAGATTAGAAAAATGAGAACAAAAGTTAAGGTTAGGGTGAGGAAAAAAACGTGATGGGTTTCTGATAAGACTCTGAGTTTAGTTTTTTTTCAGGGTTAATCACTAAATAGTTATCGCGGCACCACTTTACAATGTTAATTTGTACTGCATTCAAGTATGACGTGAAATAAATTAATGATTTATCAGAGGAAGGAATGGTGGTATCATTCGCATACAAGATGCAATGAGAAGAATTAACGCATTCCAGAAGGTCAATAATATACAAAATAAACAGTAAAGAACCTGAAAATGACCCCCGGGGCGACCTTGGTTAAATGTTCTAGTTCCAGAAAAAGCGTTATCCACATATACAGAGTATTTTCTGTTAACTAAATAGTTTTTCAGAAACATTAATGGAGGTCCTGCTATGGCGTAACCTTCCAATTTTTCAAACAAGATATTATGGTTAATCGTGTCAAACGCCTTTGTAAAGTACAAAAAAAAACTGAACCCACAAAATGTCCAGAGTAAATAGATTTTTAATGAAATGCTTTAGGGAAAGAAATTCTTGGTTTGTAGAACGTCCAGACTGGAAACAGAATTGACATGGAATCAATAGAACAAATTTATTGAAATAGCTGTTCAGACGCTTGCAAATATCTGTTCGATTAGTTTGCTTAGGCAAGAAAGAATGGAAATTCGGCGGTAATTGCATATTGATAACCGATCACCTTTTTTGAAAACAGGTACAAGTTTTGCTTTCTTCAGGAAGGATTGAAAAGGGCCACACTTAGAGACAAGATTTATTTTATGACTGAGTGTATTTACGACTAAATCGGAAACTAACTCCAAAGGACGAATAGAAATATTATCTAGACCTGGGCTAGTGTTTTTCAGTGTACCAAGCGTGGAGAGCACTTCTGCTGTAACTGGAAATAAAAAGAACGGCTGGCTAGCACGGCGCAAACCAAGTTGTGCATTCAAAGGCTGGGGGGTATTGTTATAAACGGACGAAAAAAATCGCATCAGGCATTGGCAATGTGAGTGGGTTCCGTGAAGGTTATTTTTGTTATTAAGGCATTAACTGTAGCCGTGTTAAGGAAGGTATTCAAGAGATTACATTGTTTTCTGGGGTCGTTTTTGTGTCTAGAAAATTAGAACCGCTAGCTAGATCCGCTAGAACCGCTTAGCTAGATCTGAACCGCTTAGCTAGTGCTGTGAAATCTAGAACCGTTAGCTAGATTGGAATCATAGGGCTGTCTCTACGTTTACTTGTACTGATTATCTGTTTTTTGTATGCTTACTAATAGCCCTTTATCCATCCATGGATTATGCGGATAACCGAATCTTTTTTTACATTGAACCGTTGTGGTACTGAAGGGCTAGTTAAAGTTACTTTGCATGGGCTCATGTTTGGCTTAAACGCGGAAGCATTGAATAGTGCGCTATTTTTAAGTTGTCCTTACGTTGTACTACAATCGCTAAATTGTAACACGTTCATACCTTTTCTTGTCCATTTGCCTTTCCCTGCAGTGGCATCTGGGCTACAGCAGCCTAAACTACACGCCCACTTACCGGGGTTTCGAAAGCTTCTACGGCATGTACACTGGTCCCACAGATTACTACAATCCCACCATGACATGGGTTGGTACATAGAATCATGAGCCTCTATTTCGAAATTTCAGAACTCCATACTCGAAGCACATCACGCATTTTAGGGCATATCAACTGTTAAGTATCCATGGTCCGGCCTATAGAACACACGTAACGCTTAATTTGATGTATTGGCTAAATCTGGCGCTTGTGCACCGGGTTTTCAAGATGTACCTGAGCTTTGCATCGCTTTTTCAAGCAGATTTATTTATAAATAATTTTATTTTCAATAACGTTTATGATGCACCGAAATTTGTATATAAAACACGTTGTTTATAGAATGTCTATGACACTATTTGTGATACAATTTGAAGGTACGTCGTAAAACCGAACATTTTCCAAGGAAATAGGCCTACCATGAGCAAACACTCAAACTAAATTGGGCTTCTTATTACCACGCAATGCTGCTGATGTACTCTTGAGCATCTAGTAATGTCACGCGTCCCACGCAGCAAAGAGATGAGGCTCAGGTTGAGGCATTCGATGCCCGCACAATATATTTACAGAACCAAACCTTAAACAAACGGGATAATAGCAAATGAACAAGCATATCACACTACACAAAAAAAAAACAAGCCCAACCCCACACTATCAAAAAATTGGCCGCGTATCTGCTCCTGTCGTTGCAAATGCCGTCAAAAGACGATAGTCTTTATCGGCTTTTGCGAAGTAAATGCCTCCCTTCGCTTTCCCGCTCACCTCTCATGTTGTTCCTCTTGCGTCGCGCTCCTCCCAAGCAGTGTTGCCACCGCTGGGCGTAAGATATCCACTAAAAAGCCATAAGAAATCCGCCAGATTCCGCTAGATTCTAAAACATATCCGCTAAATTTTCCGGTAGGGCCTATTTTATTACAAAAACAGTGCAATTTCGTATGATAAATACCTTTATCATTCTTAGAATCTTCCCAAAACTGCGAGAGCTGAAATAACATATAAAAGAGTGTTCCAAGGAGTCTAACTAGAACACTTTAAGCTTCAGTGCGGCGGTGGTCGTCATTTGTCAACCTCATCACAGATGAGGCTAAAAGTTATAAATGTTCACACTGATGAAAAAAAGAATTCACAGGTCAACAAAAAAACACATCGAGGTCTTCGTCGCCGCTGTAGTCGTCTGATATCATCTCTACAGGAACTTGTTCAGGTACTTGTTCAGGGACCAGAAAGGAGACTTGGTTGCACATACGTTGCAGATGTCCCGATGGCAGTAAGAACTGCCGCGGGAAGTTCGTAATCAAAACAACGTTTCTGGTGTCGCTTCAGCCCCGCCCTTACGACGAAGATGGCGTTTCTAGTTTCAGGCTTCATCTTGTTCCGCAGCTTGGATTTTAATATTTTAAGCTGACTAAACGTCCTCTCTACTTCGGCATTTGAATACGGCAGCACGAGCATCGACATGGCAAATCTGGCCAGCTCGGCGAACAGGTTTTCGCCGCAGGCGTCCTTACAGGAGTGAACTTCACACCAGAACGACTGCGTGGATGATATTTGCCTCCATTCAGGAGGGTGATTTTGCTTCACTGGTTTTTAATTTTTTCTATTGTCTCAGGGGGCACTGCCATTGCTTCCAGCAGAGGAATCAATGGCTCCTTCACGACGCACAAAGCGTTTTCGATCGATAAGAGTGATGTTTCCTGGAGAACTGTGATCTTGTAGGGAAGTCGCTTTCTGATTTTATCTACTAGCGTGGTAATAAACCTTATGCAGCTTTCTCGCATCACAGCTTCATCTGCGAGAGGGAACCCGTCGGTCTTCTGAGCTTTCACGTTGTTAACGTACGTCTCAAACACGTAACCCAGATATGGCTTGGGGTTCAAGTGGTCCTCAAGTCTGCACGTCAGAAAGTCAATCTGCTCTGTCAGAATTACGACTTTTTTAACCAAGCTTGAAAGCAAACTCATAAGGTCTTTCTTGCAGGGCGATTTTGAATCGGTGCACTGCGTGAGGTATCCGCCAGAAATCCGCTATGTATGAAAATGGCCCGCCAAAAAATCCACTAGCCGCTAGACTCATTTTTTCCCCGTCAGAACAAAGTGAAATCCGCCAGATTTAGCGGAAAATCCGCTAAATTGGCATCACTGCTCCCAAGGTAAAGACGCCAAAGGTTTGCTTAAATCATTTTAAAGTTCCCGCGTTCCACTGCTCCAAACAGGGTGTCTCGATGCGAGCGCTGCCGTACGGTGAAGACGCGCGTTAATCGAGGCGCCCTACTTCAAGGTTTCTAGAACCGCGTTTCCCTACTGCACGTGCGTTGCAAGCAGAACGTGGAACCTATCTAGCGGAACCTTGCGTAACTGTCGCCGGTTGATTTCTTAAAATGGCGCCAGGAGCTATAGTGGCGCGGGCGACAGCAGGCGACGGCGGAGTGAATTCTTTTTCTGCAGTTTATGAAGTATTTAATTTCGCAAAAGTCAAGCATGTTTGTTTTTTTATAAAGGAACACTGTAAATATCACTTCTGTATTGATTTGTTGTCTCATATTTGCGTAATGTCTTGTTCGTCTTCAACAATGTTGACAAGTATGAACATTGCACCGGACATAGACGGGTAGGTTTAGCTGTGACTATATAAGACTATTGCGCAGGAATTGTTTTGCTTTGTCCGGGTGGCTGAATCGAGTCACAGACAGACAGACATACAGACAGACCAAAATTTCTGGGTGTGTTAGCTGGTAGAAGCAGTGTGATCTATTTTTAACAGCTCCTTCTGTCCATTCAGTAGTTTTATTTGTTTCATTAGTTTTTGCTGCCTCATTCGTTTATATTCTGTAAATCTTATCAACATGTGTGTGAACTTCAAAAATTGGAAATTTTGTGAACTTTCATGAGTGCGAATGTGCATCTTGTTATAGTTATGTGTATATGGTGTTTTTGTTTTGTCTTTGGCAAAAGAGTTGCCTCTTGTATTGTTACCCCTGAGCGAGCATCCTGAGTCTGCCGTGACCCGGCCACAAGCGACTTGCGCTTCTGCGGGCACGAAATGTACAGTGAAATTTATTGTGAAATAAAGTTCTATGTATGTATGTAAGTAGCCCAAGAAAGACTATCGTCTTTAAAATCTAGTCAAAACGTCACTATAATACATTAACTATCTATGCCAAAGTGAAACAAGACCTACCGCCTGTAGCACGACGAACCCGCTGCGATGCCGATGACGTGGCCCGGTGAGTTGGCTGGCTTACGCGTAGACGCACGTAGCAGCACGTCGCGATGGCTCGTGCTGGCTGCCAGTGGTCTGGGTGACCGGGGTGCGATGCCACAGGTTCCTTGAGGAGCACGGCTCAGCAGGAGGCCAGCAGTGCCAAGCCGCTGGTAATAGGTGGTTCCGAGCTGCCCGCTGCCAACGGTGCGATGCCGCTGGTACGTTGTGGGGCACAGCCCGACATGTCGCCGACTGTGCGATGCCGCCGGTGCGCTCTCAAGAGAGGCCACTTTCAGGGCTCAGGGGGCTCAATACCGGTCCGCCAGCTCTCGTCCCGCTGTTGGCACTACCACCTGGAAGCCCCGATGCTCGACCCGAACTTGCCACTGTTCCTCCCAAGACCTCGTTCCACCCTCCATACTCCAACCTCCTCGTCCACCTCTTCAGCTCGCATTTTACCATGTGAGGCTCCCATTTGTTGGTCCACCTAACTTCCTCCATCTCTTCGATTGCCCTGTGTATCTTCTTCATGGGTCCCTTCTAACCATCCCGTAAGCTGAACCTTCTTTCTCGTCGTCTTTTCTTCAATCATCTTATTCTCGGGCCAATCCCCCTTCGGGTATGGGCGCGTCGTCCTTTTCTAACCCCACACCTTCTTACCACGTGAAAAGTAACTTCCTATGTTGTAGTTTTTTTAAGGTTGTTTTCCTTTCGCTGCAGTTTACTTTTGAGTACTCCATCTGGGACTAATTCCAAGGGAGCTAAAATTTTGTTGATGCAAAGAGTGTTAACGCAGTTGCCGTCTTTTGGTTTCCTCGTATCGTCTTGTACGTATTGTTACAAAGGTTATGGTACAGTGTTTGGGGAAAAGGAATCAAACTGAGGCTTTACGCGGCAATGTTACATTTGCGATGTGAGGCCCTTCGCAGTGTTGAGATGCACTAAAATTTAGTATATACGGCACTATTCAATCTGAGACAGAATCTACATACATTTCCGCATAAGGTAGAAAGCCTTAACTGGCGCACTGCGCAAAAAACCGTCATCGTTGTGGTATTTGTTACTAACAGGTACGGAAAATTGCCGCCGCTGGAAAGAGGAGATACAAAACACGTTTCAGTTAATACGTCATTTGAACTCGTGTCGCCAGAGTTGGAACGAAGTCTCTTACCACTGCGCTATATATGCGCCTTCCAAAGAGCGGGGCAAAAATTAAGGTTTGTTGCGTGACAAGAGTACGTATCACACCTCAGTAGAACAGGTGCTCATCAGCGCAAGAAGTATTATGCGCAATAGACGATGAAACAAAACCGAAGAATGAGACGCAAACCCCACGTAGCTGTAAAGACATCTGTCAAGGTAACTGGCGCCAAAAGACGATAAAACGAAATCGACGAGAAGGAGGGTGAGAAACAGGAAGAAAATCTTTTCTTGTAGCCTGCCAAAATTAAAAGTGTACTAAGAAAGAGACGCAAATACGCTAAAGCAGCAAAGCGGCTGTTGATGATATCCGGCTGGCCATCCCTTGAAAAGTATGCAAGCAGGTTTGGGACTTCAAGGTACTCTGCAACAGTTACAAAAACGCTTTCAATCCTTTCTTCGCGTCTGGAAGCCCTGTGAAAGCTATATTTATTTCCACCACGGAACGGCACTGCATTATTTGCTCTTCTCAGCAGATACGTCTTCCATTTCTGCTTTGGTTTTGTGGCTTTCTTTTAAAGTGGCTATGAAATGCGTTGATTCCTTAAGCTGCATGAAAGCCGGCCAAGAGACCCCACACCCCTGTACTGACGTAATTCCAGTGATTGAAGAACTCCAAGTCCAGGAAAGACAGAAAAAGTTTTTGAGCAAGTTTCCAAGTTATCTGATGGGCATATAGTCGTAATTTCTGGCTGACATACTTTGCGACCCTCAATAAAAGTACTGGATGTTTTGGTTGTCTACGCTATGTCATCAAATGTTTAAGAATTTGAAAGAAAGTTGGAAAAGAGTTGCAGGGCCCCTTTAAGTGCCCCGAGAATTCTTTGTAATGCCACTCATAAGCAAGCACAGGCACGGCTGGCAAATAAACCCGTTACCTCATTCTAGGTGGCTGGGGAGGGTGACTCGCCTTATTTCGCACGTCGTCATGCAACCATCGCTTCTTCGCTTCTTGCATGCGCTACACTAACCCTTCGCCAAAGTGCCTGACCCTTCCTTGTGCATGGCCCGAAAATTTTACTTTTTCCGGGGTGATGCTTGCAGGTTGCGGTTGTTGCGCGCCGGAATACAAGCCCCATGGCACAACGTTTTTACTCAACTATGTAATGTAACCAAAGACCTACGTGTCCTATTGTAAACCCTTGGGTTAAATTTGAAGGGTGATATGCTTTGATACCGTCTCACGTGGTTATGGCACTGCTGCCGTCCTCAGCAGAGAGAAGACTCCGGCCTTGCAAAGAATGTAGAAGACACGCGGGGTAAGAACAGAAATCGGCGTTATTAGTAGTTTATATTTTTCTACCCGTGTTCGCGCATTCAGTCTCTTGGAGGTCATGTGGCGCACAAGAACGAACCACTGCAAAGTTGATTGCCTGTAGCAATCACTTCACTCCGGCACATCTATTGCTCGAATTACTGTTGCGACTCGTACGAAACATGCCCTCAAAGAAGCTGCAAATTGGAGCAACCTTAACAATTGTTCTTCAAGGGGGTTCTCACCGTGTTGTGACAGGTTGTATGGCAAAGTGTTTATATTATAAAAACTTCGGTGAACATGATAGTTGTTAAACGTGCACATAAGATTTTGCCAGTGTGGTGCGAAGGAAAATAAAAAGACAATGTGCATTTGCAAAGTCTATGGTGTCCGCCAAAGCTTAGTGAACTCAATGCGGCAATGACAGGTGCAAGCCTCACCATGCGGGGAGTTATAATAAGCAGGGGAATGTTGTCCGCAGCTTCACAAGATTTTTGCAAGCTTTCTAGTGTTTGCAAGGAGGTTATACCTGTCTCAGATGTCCCGCAGGTCGCAACCTCACTGCACCGTTAGTTTATCCACGGTGTTAAAACAAGTCTAAGGGCCCCTTGAAGAAGTAGGTTCCGCAAGGCAGGAAATTATGTGAGCATACTGTTAGTATCTCGGAATGACTGAGCGGCGACCTATGACCATCAGACTCCTAAGCAAGCCATTACAGACCTTTTTTTTTTAAATTGCACACGGTTGTTCCCCGTCACCCCGAGGTTGGTCGCAACTGAAGGGAAACCAAAGTGCCGCATAGAAACTTCGCGTTTTTGCTTATACTGAAATTATTATAAGCGCGTAAAGACAGCACGGGCTGGGAACTATCGGAATGCGAGCTATGTAGAAATACAAGTCACCTCGCGGGGCAATCCATAGTGAGCGTGTATGCTCTATGAAAGTTGTACAAGGACCTTGATGGGTTGGATCTTATTCAGAACTGTAACGGTATTCATCGTACCGTATTCATCAACCTAAATGTATCAACAAGAATCTTAAAGTACAGTCATCCCCTTTCAAGCGGAATAGTTGGGCCGCATGTGTGCATTGGTGATAGCTTCGTTGTAGTGGGTGTTTCTACTTCGTTGAAAAGGCATCCCACGTACGGACGCTAGCACAAAAGCGCGGCCCATGTATTGCCTATAAAAGTAAGATCCGCTAGTAAGCTTGTCAATGTCCCACGTTTCCCTTAAATAAAATCCTTGAGTGCTCCCACCGGCACGTCGTGACCTCTTTGATACGCTCATTGCGGAGGCTTCGGTCCTGTGGGCCGTCTCGTGGTTTGCATTTGTGATATACTAAACAGGGTTTAAATAGAGAGAGATGTCTTGCCTGCAGTATTATTGCGGTGAACTGCAGAAAGCTTTAGGTATGAAGAACGTCAATTTGCGATATGTGTTGCTAGATGCCGGAGATGTTCGAAGACGTCACGTCAAAGCAAAAAATTGTTGGAGGGGCTTGTACATTAGCAGCTATGGATAGGGGAACCGTTGGAGGATATTGATTTATTTTAGGGTTTAACGCACCGACGCAGCGCAGGCTATAAGGCGTGCCTTAGAGGAGGGTTCCGGATTAATTTTGACCACATGGGGATCTTTGCTGTGCACCGAAATCTCGTACACACGGGCGTTTTTTGCTTTTCGCCTCCATCAGAAAAGTGGCCGTCGCGACCGGGAATCGAGCCCGCGTCCTCGTGCTCAGCAGCACAACTCCTTAGTCACCGAGCCACCGCGGTGGTGTCAGAAAAATACATGACGTAGAGAGTGTAAATTTGGACGCGGTAGGGGACAGGTTATGAGTTATCCACGTGCAAAATTGAAACAGCTGGAGGAGAAAGAAATTGGTGCGAGTGCGCACGAGAGCTATAGGCATGTCTTCCTGTGTTCACACGTAAATAACTGCTATGCAGATTTTGAAATTTTACACCATTAGGAAACGGTCATGGTTCATGGCAGACAGGAGTTTCAAACCTTGGTTAAGGAGGCGCTAGAAAAGATAATATACTTATGTTCGCGGCATTTTTATGTCCGTTATACCAAGCATAACATATCTTTGTCATTGCCGTCAAGTATAGGGGGAGCAGACTGCTAGAACGTAAATTATATATGCCGTGTGCAGAGGCCGGCTAATGGTAAAAACTTAAATTTATACTTCATTACGACCTTTTACAAATTACCAACAGGAGTTTTTAAGTTCAAAAGCATTATACCTCAATTCTTAGGCGACATAAGCCGGTTTAAATAGGCATTAATTCGCATTTGTAAGGCTCATTTTGAGATTCCTCGCTTACTTTTTCCACTGAGACACGTAAAAAAAGGTAGAGGATGTACTTGGCATAAAAATATAGAATCCAAAAATGAACATATCACTCATTTTACGTCAACCCGCACTGGACAGCAGGAACACAAAAGAGGATTGGCGTGGGTAACGCAGCAAATATCGGCGTATTTCAGTGGTCATGCGGCTCGTGCTTATTTTTTAGAGAACAAAAAAACTTTAACATGGTTTTTCAGTGAGCTATCAATCGTCACAGCTTAATAAGGGCGACAACATGTGGTGGAATGTTCTAAAAATGACGCGCGTTGCGGAGTAAATAGAGCGAGATATAAAAGGAGGTTCCATAACTACCGAACATAAGTATTGACGTCCATTGCGGGTATTTTGCCTAATGCCCGTGTTTTACTTGTTTTGGTGGTGCCGCGCGGGAACATAGGCGTAAATTTATGTAAATTAGATCTTAATCAATTTTAGGCTTTTGTTTTAAACTTGATGTATTTCTCATGACGCAATGGCACTGTTGTGCCTGCAGCTAAGTACGATGTGATCATTACGTTCCTTTAAATGCAGGTTACCACAGTTTCGGGGATTTGAGGAGGGAACAGGTTAACTCCAGTCAAGCCGCACAGTACAGGAAATAATCTCTAGACCACCTCCAAGTAGCGTCAATTGAATTTTAGGCCACTTAGTACCCCTAACATGTTGAGTTTATAGCTCAACATAACTGATAAACCTCCCTCATATAAACAGATAACTGTGCAAGTGTGTTTAGATTCGTCTTCGCTAGGCGGAAAAAGACACGGACGAAACACTGGGGTAAGCACAGAGCGCCACTCGCAACTGAAATTTATTTTTGAAAAGAAGAAACATATATACACACTCTCAGCGCATGCGACACACTGATACAAGGAATTGCATCACATGTTATCTAAATACGGTACTTCTCGCTGCTATAGTGGTAGCGGCGGCTAGCTGACGCATTTGGCGCCACGTTTTTTTATTACGTAGGTTTCGAGTACCTTCCTGGTTGTTTGACTAGTATGTTTGTACGAGTAGGTGACAGCGCCGAACTTTGCCATGCATCCACACTCATCACAATGGTTTGCCAACAATGAGAGTTTGTCTTTGCTATTGATGTCCCGTTCATGTTCCTTAAGTCGGGAAAAAGAAAAGAAACGGGCGCACGTGTCGATTGCGTATGCGTACAAACTTTCACACGGGCTGAAATATGTGGCTGCTAAGTATGGTATAAGGGTGGTATTTAAGGAACCAAGAAAGTTGGGAGGTATATACGCAGCCATCAAAAAGAAAGTGGACGCAAAGGACGCAAAGCCAAGCGAAGGATGCCGCACAAAACATCGGTCCCAGCATGTAAGATCTGCCACAGGGGTGGTTTATGATATTGGATTATCCTGCCGAGCGAGCTATGTCGGACAAAGGGGAAGAAGACGCGTCAATGTAAGATTTAAGGAACATGAACAGGCCATCAATAGCAAAGTCGTACTCTCACAGTTGGCGAACAATTGTGATGAGTGTGGATGCACGGCAAAGTTTGGCGCTACCACGTGGTCGTACAAACATACTAGTCAAATAACAAGGGTGACACTCGAAGCCTGCGTAATGAAAAAACGAGAAGACAAAGGCGTTAGCCAGCCGTACCTAACACCATCGCTACAAGAAGTAGCATATTTAGTTAAAAGCACGGGATGGAATTCACAGTATCAATGATTTGTGCGCCTATATTTTGCCTTACTTAGGTGCGGTTAATGGAATAACTCCTAGTATTTACTATGTCAACCTTCAGAATGCCCAACTCCGAACGTTTAATAGCGCAGAACTTCTTACCAGTGTATGGAAATCGAAGAAAAGTAGCAAGAAGCATTACGGCCTTCGTTTTGCACGATCGGTTTGATTCAGACAAGCATAATTTATTCTTATGGTGTTTTTTATTCTAAGGGCGCTCACAGAGGAATTGATTTCTGGAACAACAAAGAACCCGTGACGACAATACATGGGAAATATGTCACAAACGTTCTACTCGAACGGGCGAAGGCTGTTATTTCCAACAGAAATAAAGCAAAGGTAAGTAAAAGCTTTCGGATAGATATATCAGTCTTCCTTATGCGGAGGTTTTCTGGTTCAGCGTGGGGTACTTGGGCAGCATAAACCAGGCGAAATTTCGCAGTGATGCGGTGTAATGCGTTCCTCACACCATGGGTACAAACTATTGTAATAATTTGAAACTAGAGGTAAATGTGAAGAACCTAAACATGGCATAGGTGGTAAGCGAGCACCTGCCCTTTGTAAGGACAATGCGATTTATTCTTCTACAGTTCTACATACAGATGAAGCTATGGGCCAGTTCACTACCTTTGTGTCTCCCTCTTTGTGTCTATTGTTTTGTACCACACAGGAAAGCTTTTCGATTTTCCTATTGTACCCGTTTTAGTTACAGCCCACCTTTTAGTTACAGAGCCGCACTTTTGAAATTAAGGAAGGCGTAGTCAACGCGTATTGAACTGTTCCCATCCTCACGAACTCACGGAATCCGAGAACATTTCACCAATGCAGCTTCGTCCAATTCGTTTAGTCGCAGGCGTGAAATGCTTGAGTCTTAACGGGCCACACGATTTGTGATATTATTTTATCTTGCTAATTGTGTGCGTGTTGCCAATAACGGTGGGTCATAGGCTCACTGTAGGTCCATTTTGGTGAGGTATGAAGAAAGGAGCAAAATAATATAGTTTACCTTAACGCAGGAATATGCAGCCGCATAAAGTGCAAGAAAAGAAAACCATTTACTGACAAAGCAATGAAATAATACAGTAAGATGGAAGTGAAAAAGTAAGCCGATATCCATAGGATTGCGCGTGGAGCCTTTATTGATTATTGATTATTATAATTTCTGTATCCCGGCACGTCTTATACGAGCTGGTGTGGACCGGCTCTCTTGATACAGTACTGAAAACCGGTAGCAGGCTCTCACTGTCCCCGAATGACTCTTCGAATCTACCTAGAAACCAATTGACCTTCCGAAATATCTTGGTTTCTCTTCGCCATGACTCCGTGCATCACATGTGCGTGGAGCCGTTTCCCGCTACATGAAACTCAAGGCTCTCATAGCAGCAGTTTTCGCCACCTCTTGTTATATTTGCGGTGGAAGAGACGAAACATGATAAATTATACTTCCGCCCCATGGACTCAACAATGCCGTAAAACTTCATTAGGAAGCCCTAAAACACCGTGATTACCTGCAAAGAGTGGAGGGCGAGTTTTTATGATTCTTGCCCCTTATAATGTTTCCCATCTCACTTAGGCCGACACGTATCAATATAGCGGCACAGTACTTTTTCCAGCGCAATGTCCTCGTTTTTTTAAATGGGAGTGATACCTGTGGTGTATACTGAACAAGTGTTCATTTATAAACTGTGGGGTTTAAATGTGGCAAATTGTGACCGATTGTGACGAGCCCTCTAAACAATGTGTTGTTGCTTCGGTTTCGGTGTCGTTTGTGTCATAATAATAAATTTCAGCCATCTCAGGAGTACCAAGCCTGATTGAGAGCATAACGCGGCATCTTATGTCCAATCCTTGCGGATTCTCCCGGTTAATTCCTGAATATTGGGCGTGTTCTTAAATATTTCTTAAAATGTGCGAAATCACAAAACTGCTGGTGCTTTGGGCTCGTGTCGGTTGATTTACCACCCCAAAGCCGCTGGCTGTCTCCATGTCATCGACATTCGTCTACGAAAACCTAAAACTCTAAATAATTAAAAATAAATAAGGTCTCTGCCGTAGAACGAAGTCCCTAAAATACTGGGCGAGACAATAGCTTTTTAAGCACCGTAGATACAGGAAAAAGGGGGAAAACAAGACTTCAGTGAAATGAGAGTTTCAAATGTGTGCTCTGAAATCTCAAACCTGTGTCGTATGTTGTAGATTGATTGATTGATTGTAGGGTTTAACGCGCCGACGCAACGCAGGCGATGAGGCGCGCCGTAGTGGAGGGCTCCGGATTAATTTTGACCACCTGGGGATCTTTTACGTGCGCCGAAATCTCGTACACACGGGCGTTTTTGCTTTTCGCCTCCATCAGAAAAGCTGCCGCCGCGGCCGGGAATCGAACCCGCGACCTCGTGCTCAGCAGCGCAATCGTATGTTGTAGAGTTCATTTATTTAGCGTAACTTAGCTGCATTCCCTCCATCTTCAGGAGAAGGTTGCCAGCGGCAAGAAATGTTTCAAACGTAGAAGGTTGATATCCATGACAGCATATCTTAAACATATTTCGCTTATTGTTATGAGGTACCATGCAACCTACGACGAATGGTACACCAAGCAGAGTGCGATACTTTGTAGAACAAAATGGTCGCCAAATTACAATTGTCCCAATAATTCGGTTTCAACGCTAGTGATAGTTGTATGAACACAACTTCCCATTTTGAAGCAGTTGCAAAAGAACAATCCTAGAAGCAACAACGGTCGCCTGCACTATTCCGAATTTCGCTCAATATGTCTGCTGCTGCAGCCACTATTCCTCTACATGCCGCACCAAGCAACTCACAGTGCCGGGGGTCTCGAGCTTCTCCAAGTACCCCAGGAAAATACAGCGAAGTTCCCCTACATCGGAGTTCAATCAAGGACTACCTACGCTGGTGAGTAGACTAATTCTTAAATAGCATTGCACTCACGTATGCGTGTATTTTTGTGAATCCCTAAATACTTCTTGGTGGTTTCTGTGGTAGCTGATGGGAATTTAATAACTAGTATTGAGATAAGAGAGGTGAGTTGGCCACTCTGGAGAAGGGAAAGAGGGAAGAAGTGTTGAAAATCAGTAATTTTTAGGCGGGTTCATTCATATGGTGACAGCAGGGGATGGTGCGTAGTATCTTTCGAAGGCGAGTGTACTCCCCTACTCACAGTATTAGGTCAGGCCGCTCTTCACTGTGAAAACACAATAGAGCACGCAATAAATTAGTCTCTTTTTAAGGGACAGAATAGTTAGAGCGACATTTCTTGGTTGGAACCAGCACGAATAAAACGAAGACAAAGCTAGGAACACTAGAGCTGTGGCCTAAGGACAGGAGTAGGGAGAAAAGGTCAGAGCAAAATATTACGCGACCCTGCGAAAGCTGCACAGTTCCAATTCAGGTGTTTAAGTTCTGAGACAAAATTCTGGCGACAATGTCCAATGTACGTTGGGGCTACAGAGTTCGAGAAAAACTATTTCCTCAGTAGGGTGGAAGTAAAAGCAGCATCAGCGATGGTCTTGTAACAACGACTTCTGAGGAGCGGCATTGGGCGGGAACGCCTTACAGTTCAAACGGAGTATTTTCGGCAAGAACGCCTAGCATGAATAGTTTAAGGCAGAAAGAAATGCCAACAGCGGGTGCAAAGTTCGGAATATTCTATGGAGGAGTAGTCTGGGGGCTCTCTAGAACAGAATTATGAGCAGCTTGACTGCCCACCCCCTAGTTCGTGTGCACTGGTACCCGAGCGATGCGCACCATCGTTATGTTCCGCCCCCGTATCTATACCATGGCCCGAGTGTGATGAACGTCAAGGTGACCACAGTACGCCCTTCTGATTTTTCTGGGGCGGAATGGGAGTCATTAAGGAGGTGGTCTGAGAAGAGGGGGGGGGGGGGGGGAAACGGTGGAAGCGCCAGTTCGTGGTTTCAGTTCTCCTCAGAGTCGGAGGAGCTTAGCTCTAGGAGGTGCCAGGGTGAGGTTGGCCACTGTACTGGTTCGGCTAAGCTCTGGACGCTGTTCCCAAGCCACTCAAAGCCACATGTATCGTCTTGAAGGCTTGTGCCCGTGAATTTGTAACGCTCGTTTGGTGGTATCCATGCCATGCATCAAAGGAGAGCATGCATAGCGGGCACGACGCTATCTCGAAGGATAGCAGATCATTGTGTAGAATCTTGAGTCAGTCGAGCACAAAAGAGTAGTAATAGTTTTTGGGAGTACAGTACAGTGAGCAGCTCCAGCTCTCTCCATGGGCAGTGTGAGCCAGAGTTGATGTTGTTCCTGGGTCTCAAGAAAGCCTGAAACAGAACTGAGGGGCGTATATTGCTCTGAAGCGCAAATTCGTTGGAGGCCCGTGATTGTAAGGGGAGACGAACAATGTAGGACTTGCGGTTTCTTCATGTGAGAAACCGCTATTCCTAAAAGAAACCGGCCTTGGTAGATGTCTCTGTGGTGCCCGTGCACTTTTTCTTATAGACAGGCAACACAGATAAATTTCCCAAGGGCGACTGCCCGTATCAGGGAACGGCAGGCAGCCCAGCTAGCAACACCATACGTAATCCATTTTCTAGAGAAACGATCGAGCATTGAGTTTCAGTTGCGTTTTTTTTCTTTATCTACTGACTTGCGCTGTTTCGGCTTCCCACTGGAGCTCCCAGTTGTACAGCTTTCTCGCACTTCGATCAGATCGGGGTTATGGCAGCTTAAATCAGGATGCAAGCGAGATGTCGGTTATGCACATCATCAACGAATAAAAACCCGATTTTTTCAGGATCCAACTCTAAACCTGGCGTACGGATGATTTGGGAAAGGCTAGTGGCTGCTACTTATGGAACTGTAGTGGCAGGTATGGTGACGTGATTCAGGGGAAATGGCATGACTTGGAAACAAATATATCCTAGCCGCACAAGTAAAAGCACACACCGACGTTAGTTTCTTATTTCGCCGCACGTGTGAGCCGCAGCCTCCACGTTTCCTTGATGCGTGCCAACTAGCGCATATCGGAGCGTAGACAAAGGTACAGCACTCGACCAAATTTCCCTCCGCACTCGGCAGACACCCCACCCATTTGCACTGTAACTGCGTCTCCGTGGAGGCAGAAGTGGGTCCCCATGCAATGTTCCGGTGCAAGAGGTGGCTGGCTTTATCTTACTGACCAACCACACACGGAGACTGAAGTCGTTAATAAGGATGCGCTTGTAACCATGAAATCGCGACAGTTACCCTCCAGTAGTCACGACGTGATGGCGCGCAGGTATGAGAAGCTATCAGTAGAAATTAAGCAACAATACAGCCGCTAAGGGGAAGAGAGGAAAAACACAAAAATGTATAGACTTTGGCATAAAAGGGATAGGAATGTTGAACGTGTCGGGACGTTCACAGTATTGTTTCTTTTGTGCCACCATCAGGAGAGGTACTCTCCCTGTTTAGGTCTGTTTTTTTCCTCTGAGCGAAACTATGTGTCTGTTGCCAAGCTATACTGCTATGCGAAGTTATGCGTTGGTCGCTATTTTGTGTTCAAAATCATTGCGGGTATGCAATGAATGACGCATATAGAAGCCCTTCAGCAAGTATCAGCAGTTCTGCAGTTAACACACTGGCGTTCTGACTCACAACCAAGGCATCCGCTAACAAAAACTTTCGCGCCTGACCTAATAACCCAGTTATTATATAAATGTATAAATTACCTATGCATCCGTTGTTCCAAAAATATATTATGAAAAGATTGCGTGTATTATTGTGTTCCCTTGACCAATAAGCGTTACAATTGAACTGGGATGTAGCAAACGTTTATGTAACGAATTCCTGGATTTAACGTTGTTTTTCAATTTCCCATTGCAGCCCCATTCAAACCCATGTGTTAGCGACGTCTATGTAACGCAGGCGTTGAGGCGGATTACCATGATGTAACGAATTCGCTACGCTGACGAGCCATTGTTTCTTGCGCTTTTTCTGAAAAATCGGCTGAATTAATGCAACAATTTAGTAGTACTTCGCCGGCACCGCAAGGTACGGGGCGTATCCAGTGTCAGTGCGGGGTCGGTTAGGTGCTAGGCCTGCCTGTCGACGTGTAGTCGCGAGTCTTTACTGCTTTCTGTGGCGTCGATTCGTGGGTGATAGCTTCGGCTGCCACAAAACTAAAAGGTTTCTATTTTCAAGAGAAGCTCGGCGAGAAAGAGGAACGTCGCCACCCGGTACCGTATTACAGCTAGCGCCCTCTGAACAGTTATGAGTGCGGCAAAGAGCATCAAGTTCCCGAAAAGGCGTCTTTTTGCGTACGTTTCTTCCTTGAAATAGTTAAGGGCAACCAAAATTGTCAAAAGCCATAAGTGATACTAAAGTTGCGTTTGGCAATACGGGTGTAAGTGACCTTGCTTCTTTGCAGTGCTGTGCTGTGACTAAGTTATCATCATCATCATAATCATCATCATCATCTTTATTTTTACGTGCCCACCAACAAACAGCCAATGGCCTTAAGTTTGTGGGAAAGCAGCAGGCTCAAATCACGCAGTTTCTCACAGTGAAATAAATCCTTAGGAGATAGTTCACCATCACTGATGTCTAGAATTTTGGTTTGATTTCTGCTCCCCTCACGCGACCCTTTAATCTAAACCTTCATGTAACGAGTACCTGGATGTAACGAAAAATTGCGATTTTCTGCCAACATCGTTATATCCAGGTTTAACTGTATTCTCAGCAGTTTAACATTAAGATAACCGTTCCGTACTTTACTTCAACAGGAATGGTTGATGCCTTGGACCAGACAGTAGGTGAACTGCTGGAAGCCCTGGAAAAAGCTGGTATGCTCAAGGACACCATACTGGTATTCGCATCGGACAATGGAGGAGACCCCTACACTGCCACCGCGAACGAGGGCTATAACTGGCCTCTGCGAGGGACCAAAGCCACGCTCTGGGAAGGCGGAGTGCGTTCAACGGCCCTCATCTGGAGCCCACGACTCACGAGAAGTTCCAGAGTCTCTACGCAGCTGATGCACGCAACAGACTGGTTGCCCACGCTGTATGCTGCGGCAGGTATGGGCAAAGTCCATAGAAATCTGGTGCTTGAAAGGGGCACAAGAGAATCATTATAGCAATACAAAGCCTCTGTTACGTGCATAATATACTCCAGATATAGTTGACTCGCAGCAGTTAATTTTCTTGCCCTTTTGTTTTTGCAGGCGGCCGTGTAGGGGATCTCGGGACCTTGGATGGTGTGAACATGTGGCAAGCACTGTCGCAGGGTACTCCGTCTCCTCGAACCGAACTACTCCACGAGATCGATGACTGGAGTGGAGCATCGGCCATTCGCTTTCAGAACTATAAGCTTGTGGTGGGAAGCTATGGCAACAACTTCGACACACGCTTCGAGGTTCGTAGCACTGAAGCCTTGCCCTTCGTTAAGTACCATTGTAGTACCCGTCACGTACCTGTTCTGGGTAAGGCCGAAAGGGCCGTAGCAGCTGTAATAGCGCTTCAGCCGGTCTATCGGTCACGTTGGGTGGTTAGTGTTTATTCTAATACCTATTGTTGTTGCATGCGTTGTTTTTACACACTCTTAGGTTTCAGGAGGACGCGGCAAAGTACCTTGAGTGCTAAAATGTAGCGGAAACAAAATATGGTTTGGGCCCTACGTTATATGGTTTGGGTCTACGTTAATAGCTCATTGGCGCCCGACGTTTTATTCATAGAACCAGAGGCGATATTCCTACGTAGACATTAATGGGTCATTTAAACATCATGAGTTCAACTAAGGGCGACGACGAAAGAACGGTTTGTTGGCATTCTCCGGCTACTAATTGTTTTCGTTCAAACGAGCTCATTTCCTTGTAACATCACTCCTGCATGGTCCTGATGACGCTAAAATTATCCTGGAACCCACACGACTCAGCGGCAAGATCAAGAATGGCCGCGTGGGGTCGTCCGCAAGCTGGAATCTCTGGCTCCACCGTAAGGTTCAGCTCAGCAGCATCTGAGCTGTGACGACCAATTCTGATCGGCTGCCATTTCGGATGGGCTGTAGTTGCGACCAGTGACCGAAACGATGCAGCTGCAAGGAGTGCGTGCCGCGTCTGAAGGTGCTGCTAGTGAATATTTTTCGCCACTGATGGAGGTAACCGGCGACCCGACAACGAAGTGACCTGCAGACGTGCCACATACTGATATGACACCCTTCTTGTGTCGCTGGCGCCTCCTAGCAATCTGCTTCCACTCTAGCTCCGATGAAAGGTCCGCCACGTCCCCTACCCTGCGGAGCTCTTTAACACAATCCAGATACGAACTTAACATTAGGCCGCGGCAGAATTTCAACATCATGAACCCGCCCTCAAAGATTTTGCAGAAATCGCTAGATGGCTGCATCGGGACCAACGGATTTACTTGATCGGCTTATCAGTGACCTACATACACTGTGTCCGCGTGGGTGACGTCCCTTAACGCAGTGTCTAAGTTGTGGTTTCTGCAGTACAGAGCTCTCTCTGCCGGCACGCGTCTTCAGGTGCAAGCAGCCCTGGCGCCACGGACTGACATTCGAGGTTATCTAGTCACGGGCGTGACTCCGGACTCACTTGATAATAACTTATTTTATCACAACATGAGCTCGTGAACAAAAAATTAGCTTGACTGTGCAAGTATTTAGAGATTTAGAGCTCCGGAATAAGACTAACACCTCCGTCTTTCGACCCTGAATGTGGCAATTTTGTCTTCACCGGAGTTTCTGTGTCTTTGTAGCGTCTATTACGCGCTAAAATGCAACAACGGTGATGTCTATCACAGGAGGAATTTCCCAGATAACTAGCCGTTTGGTTTCGTTCTTTATGCGTTATAGGAATTTTATGTTGTGGCGTCAATTAGCACCTCAAAGACCGAATTTAAGTCGAAAATCCAAACTGCCGAAGGCTGAAGCAAGAGTCTACTGCAAGTCAGAGAAAATCCGAAGGCAAAGCCCGCGCTACTAACCAAAAGTAAATGCTGTGCTCCCCATAAGCGATGGTAGCGCAATCAATTAAGAAAAGAAACGGTTAGTAGCGGATTCGGATAGACGAAGATTTCATCTCGCGAGGGACGAAGGTTCGTGTCCGACCACGGCAAGCGGTTTTTTTAAATTGTTTGCACATGTTATTGTTCGCCGCTGCTGCTAACCTTTTTTTCCATGCCTCAGCCTAGCTTTAAAGCAAAGCAATATTCTACCAGTTTAAGTGGCGAAGCCCTGAAAATTATAAATGGGTAAAGTTTCCGGAGAAACGAGTGCTAACTTTCATTTTTGGCTTCAGATATTTTGCTTCCGGTTGACCGATTTTGAGGATTTGCCTCTTGCGGCTTTTTTATTCCTTAACGCTCACATGCAGATTGTGGGTGGAACAAGGCCCCACGGAGACTTGAAAGCGTTGCGGCAAAACTCCAAGGCCGCAGCGGTGCTGAAGCGTTTCTACGGAACACAGAAACCGTTCCTGCAGCCCAATATCAACGACTGGAGCGCGGGAGGGAACGTGTCATGCGGACAAGGCAACCCCAATCAGAACTTTGTGCAAGGTCAACAGTACTACCTGTTTGATCTGTCTCGTGATCCATGCGAATTGCACAACCTGGCTTCTACAAACCCCCAGGTAAGATGCCAAACTCTAAGAAGTCCTCGCAGGGCACCTTCTCCACGACGCTCCAGAACGACCAAATAAAGTGGCCTATTGTGGAAATTCGGCGAATGACGAGGCGGAGTATTAAATTTGAGGAAAAAGGGCATCTCCATTGGGACATTTCGAATTGCAAAACACTTTACACGTCTAACATGTTGTCCCTGGGCACATGCCTTGCCTCTTTCTCCGGATCCGAATTCTCCGAATCCACACACTAGGCCACTTATTGGTGAGGACGCCCTACGGGAACTCCTTAGTCTGCAGCATTGTCGCGGAGTGAGAACTCCAGAATTGGAATGACTCCGGATACATTCTACCTTTTCGAGATGGCCGAACGGAATGGAAATAGAATAAGCACAATGCTTAGAGGACTGGAATGAGAATGGAATTAAGCGCCTTTAGACCACAATTGGAATGGGAGTGGAATGGTCGTGATGTTTAGACGACACCCTAACCATCCCAGGCGCCTTTCGGTTGCGTAATTAGCCTGAGATTGCATTTTAAAAGCTTGTTCATACTCTGAGTTGTAAGCAGTGTTTTAAGGGCTTTGCTCGGCGCCCACTGCACCCGTTTTTCAATCTTTGTTGGCAATTATCACTGCAGAAAAAGGTATTTTTATAGCTCACATCGGCTCCCAACTATGCAGTTTGGTGGACGCAAAAAGTAACCCGTTTTGGTTACCTTTTGCAGCAGAAAAAAAATGTTCAAAATGTAGCAGCAGAAAAAAACGTTCAAAGTTTGGGGTTTTTTCAGCACTGTTCTTTGATATTGTTGCTTTGTTCTTGTGGCTGCCATCGGCATTTTAGTACAGCGCTGTCAGAGCCTTGATATTTCATCTGAAGTATGTACATACTGCAAGCAACTGATTCGTTGCATCAGATTCACAGAAATACCCTTTCTACGTATTTTCTGCTTACCCACAGTGTGCAAAAGCAAATTTTTCATTATTGTGCTTCAGTAACTAAACAAAGCGTGAAGTGCCTGTTCTTAAACTAATTAGTCTGTGGCAAAATATTTTGATACCTTGTGAGCAAATTCAGCTCCACGTATGGTTTCGAAGCGATTCGCTATTGCGCTGCAGGTTTCGGCAGAGATTGATGAGGAAACAGGGAGCTCTTAGTCGATGAAGTGAATTCCGCTCACGCCGCCGACTGCTGGCTGCCCACGTCGAAATGTCCCGAGCAAATAAATACGGGTTTTGCTTCCTTCGGCGTGAAACGTCACGTCTGGCTGGTGGCGCCGTTAGGTCCGGTCTTCCTGCATTGGCAGGCTATTTTATTTGTGGCATATCTTTCTCTGTACAACTGTCCGTGGCGCCGACGCCAGACGGGCGTCTCGGTGGCAGGCGCCATGCGCCCAGCCCACCAAGCGGGAGAACGCATGGAGAAAAAATTGGGTATGAGGTAGGGCAGGGTTAAGGGTGGCCAGGCGAAGGGCCCGCAGCCAAAACCGCAGTGTTTCTCGCCGCAAGCTGGCACTGCGAAAGCTTGCAGCTAAAAATATAAAGTGTCCGTACATAAAACGACGAGTGTCCATGGCCTCCTCTTGACACTCTCCATGCCCGACGCAAAATCAGCAGCCGTGTAACTTCAAGCTGACCTGCTGGTCATCTTTCGGAATACGCCAGCGACTCCTCATCCATCTGTCCGTCTGTTGCGGTGGGGCCACGGGGCTCCAGCAACGGCGTATAATGTTCAAATATTAACAACGCCCATCCTCTCCGCTTGCCTTCCCCCTACGCCTGCAGATACTATGAGATAGAGTTAAACTGAAACCAGGGCACCAAAGAAAAACAATGTGGGTGAGGTCCATGTGTGCCCAGCCCCCACCATAGGCGCAAGGAAGCACTGAGCTTCCAACATCCACGCTCTTGTACGGTAGTTGGCAGCTGATATATATGATTTCACTAGCTATTGTGTTTGAAATTCCTAAGAGACAGCTGCCAAAGGGCTTTTATTTTTAACAGTTCCGGCTCCAGCAGCGACCCTGTTTGCGAGTGTTTGACAGCTTTCAGCAGTGAAACGCCGTTCTGGGCTTCGATCAGAGTTTGCGGCCATCTCCTCCAGTTGATTTATTGATTGATTGTAGAGTTTTAACGAGCCGACGCAACGCATACGATGAAGCAGGCTGTACTGAAGGGCTCCGGATTAATTTTGACCACCTTGGGATCTTTGACGTGCGCCGAAGTCTCGTACACACGGGTAATCTGATTACTGAAGCCTTAGTCGTCAGCTTGAAAGTTGGGTTACAGCCACTATTCGTGCGACGGCAACCCAACATTCCACCACCCGAAGACGCCAATCAGGTCTTATTTCAATATTTTGATGAGGTCCTGATACATGGGTTGTTCGTTTGTTGAAACAAACTGCCTCACCATACCTCTTTATTTTCCTGGGCTTCCTTCATGATATGGTTGTCTTTAAATTATGGCGCGCAAGTGATGTTTAAAATAGGTGACCCGAGTGCTGTAGGCCTAACGAAATATCAGACCCTGGCATAGTACTCTGAAACCTCGTTTTAACGTACTTGAAGGGGATGCTTAACTATTTCGTTATATCAATTATGACAGTTTACGGAATGTATGCTCCGTTCGGTGCACAAGTATAATCATGCAAAGAAGGACACCACCTCGCGGCCCACTTCACAGCTTTTCGACCTACTGCATACAGCATATCAATGGCACTGGTCTGGCAACACGTGAATCACATAGTAATATAACACCCAACAGGCTGTGCAACGAAACGGAAAAAGCAGCCATCAATGTAGTAGCTGCTTCCTTTCGAACCGCTAAAGAAGAAACTATTAAAAGAGGCTGAACATCCAAATACTGCAAGTGGTTGCTGGAAAACTGAAAGCTTTTTGCATTATAAGCGCGATTGTTCTGCACGAGATACGCCACCAAGGCGCTACCACCCACCAATTATGGTGATTAGTGACACTTTTTGCGTAGTTTTGGAGTTATCAACGCATATGATAATGCCAGCTTCATGTTGCGTTGCTCGGTAACCCGATACAGCACCACGAGGCGTTTTCCACGTTGAAGAATTAAAGGAATAGAATTGAACTTCTTGTTCATTCCAGGAGTGCCAATGGGCTACGTCTTGTCATTCCGAGGATTTAAAAGAAATAGAATTGCGGCAAGCTCTGATTCCTTGGAATAGAATTGGAAATTAATGAGGACGCCCATTCCGCAACACTGGTGCGTACCAAAAGTGCAATGACTAGCCAGAAAAAGAGCTTAGCCGAAATTCGCCAAACACACCGCACGTCAGATATGATGTGATTGGCGCGCAGCGGGGTTACCATTTGATTGCACGTAAAACTTACCTAGCAAGGGCGCTACACAATCACAAACTATATTGACGGCATCGTACGTACGAACACCTTCGGGAATTTTGGTACTCGTTTGAAAACCAATGAAAACGGTGTCATTTCAAGCTAAATCGACATGTTCGTGTTTTGAAATGGCCATTCTCGATCTTTCTCGAAATCACCGAGGACAAATCCACCATTCTTTCAATCATTTTGAGTCTGTATGTTGGTGAGTTCAAGGGGATGTAGTTCAGTAACATTTACAACTTCGTTGTTAACTACCTGGAACACGTAAATGAAACGCAGCCTTGTGATGGAGTCATCCTGCCGTCCAATGTCAGAATGAGTTATTGTCGGCTTACGTACGTTTCGGCATACGATTAAAAGCTACGTGTCATTCACTTCAAACTTGTCTTAGCCCTCAAACTTGTCGGCGCGACTGATGTCGGCGCACGCAGTTTTGTTCAGAACCTAGCCTCTAACTTATCCGCTCTAATATTGTCTGGCGCCTCACCAAACCGCGTAAAACTTGTACTAACTGACTAGCTTCATGATTACTATCGCTACACTTCTTCGCAACTCCCCACTGTACTATTCTAGTTGCACTGACACAGGTGGCAAATTTGATAAAAACAGCGCACTCCTCTTAGTAACCGAATCAGTTAATTATGCAAACTCCTCCGCGGGAATTACTCCAACCAAACTAACATCAAGTGCCGCCTAATACATCCTTTCTATTTCCGTAGAACAGGAATTCTGGATATCACTGAGCCAATTAAAAGGACTTGTTGATCCAACCGATAGCTCGTTAGAGCTCAATACCATTAAAAGTGCCATAACTAGTATCCTAAGAGCTTTACGAAAGAAAGCGTTCTCTATATTCCCATGTAAACAAAAATCTCGAACATGCAAAGAGAAAAGTCCTTAGCATTTAAAATATTCCCTACTGCTTGCCTAGAAGCTAGGACCAGCACACTGTGGCACAATGGTATAAAAACGAAGTAATCTCGCTACGCAGCATGTATATTGTTTTTCGAATGATGAAAATCCACAGCGTATCTGTTTTCGGCACCGTTCATTTTTGCGGGAAACTTTTGTGTTCCATTTTCTTGACCTTTTGGTGTTGTCTTCATGCCCTCCCCGCTTTCTTGTTTTCAGATGGTTTCCTTTCTACTGAGCAAGCTGGCTGCCTACAACAAAACCGTTGTGCCAACAATCGACCCTACTACGGACAGCAGGGGTTTTCCTGAGCACAACAATGGACTTTGGGCCCCCTGGATTTACTGACGGAGCTCCCCATCCGTCCAGCAGTGTCACGCTTACTTGCGGCGGACAAAATGCGAACATGAATTCCAGCCTGTAGGGAATATGAAGAATTTCGTAGTGCTAAATATTTATGGAATGTTTTGCGAAAGGTCAATCGTCTGTTTATTTGGTCGTATTATGACCCCTTGCAAAAAGCACCGGCATAGGGCATATTCATTTTTTTAGATCTCCACATCTGCTTCAAGAAGCATTACCCTATCCTTCAATAACCTGAAGAAAACAGAACCCCGTGTATTGTATCGAGACCGATTTGTATAGAACGTTGTAATTACCGATGGGATATTTATTTTACACCAATGGATGGTGATTGGGTTCGCGGTACATGGGGCAAAAACACAATAAGGTTACTCTAGACATCGAAAAGCAGGCATAAGAAGCTTCAGATACGCAATATTAAACACTTATTTTTTTGTGCCGAAATGGAGTAGGAGGATATACCTCCTTCGCAGAGCCGGCGGCATCAGCATATTCCTTGATCAAGGAATGGCTACAATTTTAAAAATAAATGATTTAACCGCTCCAAAGTCTCGTTTTTACAGGTTTGTATGAATCTAGCGATTCTTTGAAGTACTATTATTTATGTTAGACTGAACCGCAACATACATAAAGAGAAAGCATAGGAGGCCATTGTCCGAAATTCGACTTTATCAGGCACAGACAGTGGCTACAACTATAAATAGCAAAAAGCACAAACGGGTTGATATTTGTGCAGTGTTGCGTATTTCGAATAATTTGAAATTATTCAATCAATTGGATTCAAGACAACATTGAGCACATTCGTTTTGGGGTAGGAATTGCTACCGAGCACCCAGAGTAGGAGTTGAGAGTGTTACCACAGTGCTGGATCATCAGTTATTTATTGCCCATTTCGGACATCATCAGAAAGTGTGCCACGTGTGATAAGAACGCAGGATTGTCTTAGGCAGAATAACCCGCCTAAAAACGGGGCATAGACGGGCGTTTTCGACTTGATGCTGCCGTTTGGATGCACATCGCCGACACTTCCACATCTATACAACGCGGTCTGCTGTCTCACAAAAGCACTGCTTCGCAGGCTTTGATCAACCTCTTAGTAACAGACCTTCATTCTAGACCTCCATGTTTCATGAAAGACGAACAACATCAATATGCCTTTAGGCCCTCCCTAATCGTTCCCAATCGCCAGAAACCGTACACCATAAGGATTCATACGGAGATCATTCTTCAATGTGTTTTCTTTGATCTTTTTTCTCAAACACCATACATGGAACCCTCCGGTACAAGGTCGCAGAAAGGAGCAGAGAATTTTTTAATAAAACGGTATGGCCCTAAGCCGCAAGAGGTAAGACTGGAAGCGATGTTTTTCTAATGGCCCACCATAGTGGCCACACAGAGCAAAGTCTAAGCGTGCTTGCAGTTCTTTTCGCGGGGAAAGGCGACCGAATTCACTCGTTGTAAAACTGAACGCATGCCCGCAGTGTAGGGCTCCCATCAGGGCAAGGCCTAGGCAATAGCGTTCAAGTTGCGAACTATCTGGTGTGGTAATTTCATTGCAATGGCAACACTGCACAGGAGGCTGCGTTGCCATAGTTGGAAGACATTGGGCAGAGGGGCCAGGTTGTCAAATGTTTGCTTAATCAAGAGAGCTCTCCGCAGCAAACTTGCTTGTCATTGCCTTGCTGGGAGTGGTGTCCTTGTAACCTCGCAAAAATGCCGGGCGCTAGAGCAAAGCCGCAACGTTTCGGTAAGAAAGAAGGTCTGAATTTTTGGGTACAGTGAATTAAAGATCGATACTGCGAGAATGTCGGTGATGCCGGCGCTGATCGTCAAAGTCAGTCTGTACTGCCCTGGCACGACTCTTCCCATGCTAACGGTGTGACCCCGGTGGCGGGTCTCACAGCTTTGCTGACCCGCCAGCTCGGGGGCACACTCGTTACCAGGATGCCCTACATGACCAGGATGCGTTTGTACTGCGACTGGATTGCTGAGTGTTTGGTGTATGAACTACACAAGCGTTTGGCTTGGTTGGCCGTGGAGTGCTTACTGAGAAGTCCAATAAGAGCACGGAGAGCTTCGGTACAGTTCGTGAAAACTTTTCGCTGATTAAAAAGTTTCATTGGAAGTCCCAGGAAACTGTTTATTGCTGGCCCGTGTTCATTTCACGGACAGGAACGCGCGACCTTCTATCTGCAAGCACACGCTGTAAAATAGATGATCGGTGTTGCCCGGAGTGTCTTCTTTCGACGCCTTTTTCGTGCGCAGCAGACGTGATTATGTAAATCGTAAATGCTCGCAAAATACATCTTCGGTTGAAATGAGGGATTCCCTTTGTCTGCTGGTCTTCGTTCTCCTCCTTTTCTCTGTCTTAAGGCACTAGGTTTTCTGCTCTTCTGTCGCTCTATGTCAACCTATCGACCACAGCAATTGGTGCCAAAAGAAGCGTGTATTGCTTACGCAACAACTGAATGGCTGCTGTTACAAATTTCTTTTAAATATTAAGATGTCATGCCGACTTTTATAATGAAAATATGTCTTCTTCTGTGAAACAGTGCAAAATCTGCTGTTAAGGTTGCTAAACATGGTATCCATTTCTACCACAAGAAGAAAGATAAAATATCTCCGAAATAAATGCTTACATCCCAAGTGTAAATCCAGCGTTACATATACCGGTTCATACGTTGGTCTAACCGACATTTCACCCTTTTTTTAGTAAATTGATGCATCAAAAATATATGAATGTTTTGTTAATTGTTTGACTCCTGTGTGGTCATATAACTTTCGTGTCAGAAATGACAGGGTGGGTATGATTACCATCGCAAATAATGGTTCATCAGTATGCTTTCAGGAACAAGTGGTCGTCGACATAATTCATCGTAAGTTTTGCTTTCTTATGACCACGCAGTGAAGCCGATGCATGGATCAACCTTGTTTACGAATTATGGTAGGTTACTAGCTGTGCGAAAAATACTGTGAAATTAGAACTATGTATAATATGCCGATTCGCGAAGATAATTCGTGAAAACATAGTCCACAAAACCTCCATCAGAGGTGCATATGAACCTGTGTCAACATGTGATATCCATGACAAAGTGACGTTCGCGCCATGACTCCAATTTCGCAAAAAAAATTGTTTTAACCCGTCCCTCTCTAGTAATTCTATAAATTCTATAGAAGCGGGTTTCAAGCCCCTGAACAATTTTTTGGTGAAGGAAGTACGGCAAAGAAAAAAGAAAATTAACGAGAAAACGAACGCTTCCACATATTTGGACAACAGGAATAGTGAAAGTAGGCACAATCATAATCCTGGTTAATACTACAGTCGACACACTAGCTTCTTTGCGTAGCGCGTATTTGTGCATGGCATCCGCAATTCTCTCTTTTAAAGCGAAGGCTTTCTTAATGGGATCGATGGCGTTCTGTCATTAACTAATATATTTCCCCATAGGCCGGAAGATTTGCTAAAATATTTGTCGTTCAGTAGGCCACCTGTCTATATTTTCAAACGCCCCTCGCGTTACACGAGCAGAATAAAAAGTGTTCTATCAGAGAAAAGTAGTCAGAATAGAGAGTGGAATGACAAATGGCGTCGCTGTTCGATGCAGTGGCACTAATACATACTCCCATGGGCATAGAGTGAAACGGGTTTGTCAAGGAGCGTATGTATGGCTCGCGATCGAAAGGGAGAAATTTATAGTCGGTACGAAGCTCAAAAATAAATGGGTGCTTCAGACAAAATTATAGGTACTTTAAGAGCTCAGTGTAAAAATTTCACGCTAATTTTACGCGTATTAAGCTAACATGAATAGATTTTAGCCTTCATAAGTTATTCGTTCTTCGTGGCGCAAGATTGCATATTTGAAGCGTATTATGCACAAACAGCTTCCCATACTCGATGCGTCAAAAATAAGGCGGCAAATTGAACAAGCTTTAGGTAACATGTATACTTTAGTAAAGCCTACAATATAAATGACTGAGGCATTGGACAGCAAACGAGTGATTTGCAGTTTTTAAGCTCTTGGCGCCACTAATTTGTCATCACTCGGGGAATCTTGTTGTATATTATTAAAACGCAGTTCATACACCGAACATATTGCTCAAAGCGCCTTTATTTCGGACAATGACTCAAATGTAGCATGTGGAATATTCAGTAAAACCGGAAGGACTGCACTTGCTGTTTATACAAACTTTCATGTTTACCAAAAATATTTATTTTTAGCCAGCAACAAAACAGGCTCGTGAACGTTGCTGAAAAGCAAACTGAAGTGACTGCATCAAAGAAATTTTCTCCAGAGCTCACAAGTTTGTCCGCCCATAAAGTCTTTCACCAAAGTATAATTGCTAGGCTGCAGCCACATGATGTTGGGTTGGCTTGCAGAAAATGCCGGCCACTGTTGTCCATCAGGAGGACTTGGTTGATTGATTGATTGTAGGGTTTAACGTTTTTTTCGTGACAGGTAAACTGATATATCAGACAAACATTTTGCTGTTGCTGAGCAAGCATACGATTGGTGCCACTGCAGGCAGGTGCAAATAAAATAATGCGCTACGCAAGGTAAACCGCAGAAAAAAGCCAGAAATGGAAATGCTCAATGGTTTGTAAGTGAGGGTAACTTTCAAGAAAAACATATTTCTCACCAAAATACCTTTTGGCGCCATGCCACTTGTTGTGTTAGACGTTTAAAATAAAATGATTGTGTCTCGATTGAAAATCCTCATTTAAACATCTCATAATGGCACGCCTCAAGGATGAACACGCAGGCCCTCGATAAAGAAAACGAGAGGAGGAGGAGGATAAACTTTATTGGGAGCATCGTAATGTGGTGTGGGGCCCTCATTCCAGGACTCCATTGGAGACCCCTGCCGCTACGGCCCTTTCCACCAGCCTAAGCTGGGAATCGAGACCGGAGCTGGACAGCTCCTTCTCCCACTGCTCACGGGAAGGGTGCGCGATTCTGGGAATTTTGGGGTTTGCCGAACACTCCCATACCATATGGTACAGGGTGCCCGGGGAAGCGCAAAATTTGCACAGCTGGAAGTACTGGGTGGGATGGAGCAAGTGAAGTTTTGACGGATGAGGAAACGTATTTGTTTGGAGGAGCCGGAGGCAGTGCTCCTGCTCTTTGGTTAGGGATGCATGACCGGGGGGATATATCATTCTTTGGCACTTATAGTACCCCGTTATGTCCTGATACGTAACCAAAGGATACGCAGTCTCTAACCTACACCCTCGTGTCGCCTGGCGGGATAGATCTCGGGCGATGTCATGGGCGGTCGTGTTGCCCTTGAGGGTTGAGTGGGCTGGCGAACACACCAAACTTATGAAGACGGTATCGGGGCCTCGATTTCTGAAAGCTGAGTAATCTGCCACAGCAGACGACACACGATCCAAAATCGGATATAGATAATCGGTCGGCCGTTATTGCTGGGGACTTCACACATAGAAATATTTCATTGTGCTTTTATAAACACTGATGGGAGTATTTATGATTGTCCTTACCTACCAAACAAAAAAAGTGGCCGCGTATCTGCTTCTTTCGTCGCAAATGCCGTCAAAAGACGACGGGAGCCTGCCGCACCCGCCAAAAAAAAAAGCCTCCTTTCTCTTTACCGCTCACTCCTCATGCCCTTCCTCTCCTGTCTCGCTCCTCTCACGATAAAGCGGCTAGAGGTTTCTTCAAGACAATTTAAATTTACTGAATTCCACTTCTCCACGCTGGGCGCCTCGTGGCCAGCACCGCCATTGGGTGTGGAGACACGCGTGAATTGAGGCAACATACACCACGCGCGTCCCGCGTGCCATCTTTCGTTACCTTTGCCAGTTAACTTCTTGGTATGCCGCCAGGAGGGCTAGTGTCACGGGCAACCGCTTTTGTATTTTTCTGGGCGAACTTCGTATTTAATGAAGCATCTATGCATTTAGGCGAGGCATTTTTTCCCGAGTACCCCCAGCCAGGATCGTGTAGCGTACTACATTTCCACAAAAAGGCAGATTTGGCGTAAGTAACACCTTTAATCGCTATAAAAGCGTAATTGCAGATATTTCTTAGAAGCAATATTTAAAGAGCAAGAAATGAGAAAAATACAAAAAGATAATGAAAATGGCGAGCAGTGTAACGTCCTGCATTGCTATAAAAAATGCAGATTTCGCGTTAGTAAAATTTTTGTTGTTATAAAAGCGTAATTTGCGAAACCAAAAAAATGAGAAAAATAGAAAAAACGGCGGGAATGGCGAACCGTGTAACACCCGGCATTTCTGCAAAAATGCAGATTTCGTGGAAGTAACACCTATAAATGGTATAATAGCGGTAGTGTAGATAATTGGTAAGATAGAAATTAAAAAAAAAAAATTTGAGGTGAGTAATTCACACTCTGGAGAAGTGCCACCAGAATATTCGCATAGTAGACAATTCTGTGAATTTCTGCAGATTCTTAAAATAAAAGAAACAGTGCAAATATCCCTTCTGTATTGATATTTTGCCTCAAATATGCTCAATGTTTAGTTTTTCTCAACAATGTCGACAACCATTAACATTGCACCAGATTCAGGCGTTTAAAGATGGTTGTGGCTACATAAACATGTCGTTCGACATCTGCATTAACTTTCCCCGAGCGGATGAACCCAGGGGGAAAAAGACAGGTTCCCACACACAGAGAGACAGTTCACAGCTTTATCGGCGTATGGTCTTACTTCTGGCGTTTCATCGAGAATTTCGCTGCCATAGCCCGCCCTCTCACGCACCTTCTGAAGACCGATACTTTGTTCTCGTAGATGCTCTGCGCAAGTCAGCGCTTTTTCCGCTCTGAGTTACCGCCAGACTGGTTGTCCTATTTTGGCCCATTTCGATGATTCGGCTCTGACCGAAGTTCCTACTGATGCAAGTGGACATGGGAAGCTGTAATGGTCCAGCAACAGGCCGGTCGAACCAGAGTGATAGCGTATGCCAGTCGCCTTTTGAGCCCTGCCGAACGCAACTATTCTAGCAGTGAGCGTGAATGCCTCGCACTTGTGTGGACTGTCAGCAAGTTGCGTCCATACTTGTACGGCAAATAATTCGCTGTAGTTAGGGATCACCATGCCTTATACTTTCCTCTCTAAAGGACCCCACCGGACGACTTCGCCGTTGGGTCTTATGACTACAGTAATACTATTCGGTCGTCTAGAAGTCTGGTCGAATGCACGAAGACGCGGACTGCCTGACTCGTCGTCCTGTTGACCCACCCGATCCTACAGGCACTGATGACGACGACCCCTACGTATTCGCCCTGTCGGACTTGCTCAACATTGCTGACCGTCAGCGCCGTGAACCGTCGCTTTGGAAGCTCATCCAACGCATCATCTCCGAGCCGGACGACCCTTCTATGCACGCATTTATGCTCCGTGATGGCATCTTTTCCGCCGGAACTTTCGCGAGGACGTGCCTGACGAGCTTCTTGCTGTGCGTCAGCATCTCCGCTCTGGCGTCCTTCGCGAGCTTCACGACGCGGCTACATCTGGTAACCTTGTCGTCGCTCGGACGTACGACCGCGTGCGTCGGCGCTTTTACTGGCCGGGCCTCTACCGTTCCGTGCGGCGATACATCATGGCTTGTGACCTTGGCCAACGCCGAAATACAGCTCGTTTGATTCCAGCCGACACCCTTCAGCTAATCGATGTACCCCCAGAATCATTCTTCCGTGTAGGGTTTGACCTTTTCAGCCCATTGCCCTTATCCCGGACGGGAAACAAGTGGATTGCTGCCCGAGCCGATTATGCGACGCGTCACGTTATCACACATGCCCTCCCCACCATCTGTGCCACAGAAGCAGCCCACGTCCTCCAACATGCTGCACGTTTGCACCACGGGGCTCCTCGTCAGCTTCTTAAGGACTGTGGGCGGTACCTCTTGTCTCAAGTGATCGATGACCTGCTTTGTTCCTGCCGTACCAGGCGCACCCTTGCCACCGCCTATCACCCACAGACAAACGGACTTACTGAATGCTTTAACGAGACGCTCACAGATATGCTCGCCATGTATGTCTTTGCGACCACCGTGACTGGGACGTACAACTATGCTACGTTACTTTCGGTTATAATTATTTTCGCCTCGACACTACTCGCTACTCCCCTTTTTTCTCCTTTTTGGCCGCGAACCTACCTTGCCGTTGGAGACTGTGTTGCCTAACTCGGGGACGTTACCAATCGAATATTCACCAGACGCCGCAGCTCAAGCTGATTTGTCCAGCCAGTTTGCACGTGCCAGGACATCGACAGCACAAGTAACGTACAAGGGGCGCAATGGCCAGCACCATAGCGATGTGTCATTCTCACCTGGCACTTTTACTCCTGCGGACCCCACCGCGCCACGTCAGTCTGTCTGAAAAACTGCTCTGCAGTTTCACGGGCCCTTGCCGCATCATACGCAAGGTAACTACTGTGTCTTACAAAATTGGACCACCCACATCCTCGCCGTAATCCTCTCATAGAACGCCGTGCAACTTGTGCACGTCTCCCGTCTGAAGCCGTATCAATCCCGCGACCCAAAGCTGCCCTTAAGCTTGCTCCGCCGTTTGCACCGGGCCGGTGCTTTCGCTGACGGAGGTTATGCCACGGGCCATTGTACCTTGGCAAAGGACTTAACGACGGACCCAAGATTAACCAGGCGTTCAGTTATGGCACAGACAGACAGACAGACAGACATACAGACAGACAGACAGACAGACAGACAGACAGACAGACAGACAGAGAGACAGACAGACAAACAGACAGACAGACAGAGAGACAGACAGACAGACAGACAGACAGACAGACAGACAGACAGACCTAAATTTTTGTGTTTAAGTAGCTCAAGGAAGGCTATCATGATTAAAAAACTTACCGCGCTTCTGCATCATTCGCGAGAAATATCGGTGAAAGGCTAGTGTTTTTCCCCGCTTCAACTTTACGCTCTTCTCCTCCCGTCATGAAAAATTCAATGTGGTGCTTCAATGCAGTTATATTTTGCGCCCTTCGCCCTGCTCGTGCGAAATAAATTAAACCCGAGTTTTGGCAGTACGACCATGGTGAGTGTACCAGTGCGGGGTCTCAGCGGATTGCCAACTGGGCTAGAAAAGTTATACTAGTGCTTGTCGCGTGAAAAGTGTGCGTAACAGCAGGTGAGTAGAACAGGCACGCCAGTTTTGCAGCACTGCATTTATGGGAACGCTGTACCACTGCACCCCTTTAAGTATTTCGGGGCAAAATACGAAAAAGTTGACAGCGATGAAGTTAAGCGAACCCCGCCTAACAGTAGAGTAGCCTGCCGTAGTAATCCGCGCCGAAGTACGAAGAAACGATGGCGAAGAAATAGGCGCAAATACAGTACATCAGAGGAAAGGTACTACATGAACACCGTAAATGCTCTGCCAACAGACGGTTTCTCTCTCTCTCTCTCTCTCTCTCTCTCTCTCTCTCTCCTTGATAAGTATCTTCACGCTTGCGCCTTGAAAGAAAGTAATGATGATGATGATGGTTTGATTTTATTGGTGCAAGGCCGACACGGGCAAAGAGCGCCAAACAGAAAGTTATTTGATGAGGAGAGAACACGAAATAAAATCAGTTAAAAACTATGAGTACGGCTGGTGTAAAGGGCCAGGGTGAAGAACAAGAGTGGTTAATAAATAAGGTGGCTGGTGTATAGGACCAGGGGTAAAACTATGGGTGGTACGAGATGAGTTGTAAAAAGTGAACTTCTGATAGGAACTGAAATGTGCGCTGAACAGAAAACATGGCATCGTCTCCTAAGAAGTATGACGGGTGTGGGGGAATATGTCGTGTGTGTAGTTGTGGGAAGTGTTTGCGTCGTGTAATGTCGAGTGCCTTACATTGTATCAGGATGTGGATCACGGATAGGGCCTCTCCGCACCTGCTGCACAGAGGTCTCGGAGACCCAGTGAAAAGGTTCGAGTGCGTTGCATGAGTGTGCCCTATCCGTAATCTAGCCAAGGCGACTTCAGTGTATCTATTACGTGTGTCGGTGGTGTATGGTCCCAAGTGTGGTTTTATTACGTGTAACTTGTTGTCTGTTTGTTCACTCTAGTGTGTTTGCCATGTTTTGCGAAGTTGTTGTCTGATGTGTGGTTTCACATCGGTGTAGGGTAATGTGGTTATGTCTACTGTGTTTAATAGTGTAGCAGCAGAAGCCATTCGATCCGCTGGTTCGTTCGCGGCTATACCACAACGGCCAGGGACCCAGCAAAGGACGAGTTCAAATTTGTGGACATACACCAACATAATACCTTTGATGATAAGATTTACAACGTGATTTTTTGAAGACTTTGTTGATGACAATGCCCGCACAACACTGAGGGAATCTGTATAGATAATGGATTGTGGGGTGTGGCTTTGGAGTATATGATTAACAACAAGAAATACACCATACGCCTCTGCCGTAAAGATACTTGTATTACTGTTAAGAGTTCTAGTGACACTAAGGCCGGGCCCATGCGCCGCGCAGGACACAGAGGTGGAAGTCTTAGAGGCATCCGTATAAAATTCAGAATAATGATACTTCTCCTGCAAATACCAGAAGTGCTGCTGAATTGCACATGTGGGAGCTCGGTTTTTATCTAAATGTGTGAAAGATGTGTCGCATGACACAGGGCGGAGATGCCATGGTGCTATGAAATCTGTTACAGAACTTTGGATGGTGTCTAAAAAGGAGACAGCAAGCTCTGACGCTTCCTCTCTAACTCTGTAAGAGAAGGGTGCAGAGAACGATGGTCGATTTAAAAGGAGTTCAGTCATGGAAGTATCATAAAAAACTGATTTAAAAGGATGGTGAGGCATGGATGAAATTTTAAAAGCATAAAGGAGGTCTGTGTATGCTTGCTGACGTTGTAGGTTCCATTTGTTGCACTCTACATACAGGCTTTCAACTGGACTAGTTCGGAAGGCACCACACGACAAGCGGAGCCCTAGGTGAAGCACAGGGTCCAGCAATCTGAGGGATGTTTTAGTGGCTGACCCATAGACAACGCTACCATAGTCCAGTCGTGAACCTATTAGGCTGTTAAAAACATGTAAAAGAAGCTGTTTGTCAGCACCAAAAGAGATGTGCGACAGAACCTTCAAGATATTCATTGTTTTTAAGCATTTATGTTTTAGTTGTTTTATGTGTGGGATGAATGTGAGCTTTTCGTCAAAGATTATACCTAAAAACTTGTGTTCCTTTTTTACAGGAATAGAGCCACCGTGGAGTCGAATGTCTGGATCCGACCGAATGCCACGCCTCTTGGAAAACAGAACACAAGTGCACTTTCCTGGATTAAATTTAAAACCGTTGCTATCTGCCCAGCCGGCTAGCTTGTTAACACCAAGCTGCACTTGGCGCTCGCAGATAGACAAGTTACGCGATTTGAAGGAGAGTTGAACATCGTCTACATAGATTGAACAGGAGATCGATGGTGGCAGTACCTTCTGAAGGGAATTCATTTTTACAATAAACAAAGTGCAACTCAACACACCACCTTGCGGCAACGCCGTTTTCCTGCACATGTACCCTTGAGAGTGCAGCTCCAACTCGCACGCGAAACGTTCTTTCAGACAGGTAAGTAAGAAGCGTATTCATCATGTTACCCGACATGCCAAAGGACTTCAAATCGCTGAGGATGCCGTACCGCCAAGCAGTGTCGTACGCCTTTTCAAGATCAAAGAATACTGTCATACAGTACTGCTTATGGAGGAAAGCATCTTTAATATATGACTCTAACGCAACCAGTTGATCGTTCGTAGATCGTCCCGCCCTAAAGCCCGCCTGGCAGCTCTCAAGAAGACCGTTGTACTCTAAGAAGTACACGAGTCTCCTGTTTATCATCTTTTTGAAGAGCTTACACAGGCAGCTTGTCAGGGCAATGGGACGATAACCGGCGGGAGAGGAAGGGTCCTTCCCTTCCTTTGGGAAAGCCACTACTATGGCCTCCCTCCAAGAGCGTGGAATGTGCCCCTAAAGCCATATTTTATTGTATAGGTGTAAGAGTGTTTCAAGAGTGTCTGGGTGTAGGTGCTGTATCATGGTGTATGTAATCTTATCTGCGCCTGGAGCTGAAGGTTTGCACGTGCTCAGGGCAGCCCTCAACTCATAGAGAGTGAATTCAGAGTTGTAAGAAGTTTTTGATTTGTCTTTGTCTTGTAAGGGCTTTTTTTCTGCAGATGTTTTGTGTTTCATGAAAGTGTTTGTGTAGTGTGCTGAACTAGACACGTGTTCGAAGTGTTGTGCAAGTGTGTTAGCCTGGTCTTCCAGTGTGTCCCCTGTTGTGCTAACCAGGGGCAGGCTGTGTGTCTGTTGTCCTTTGAGCTTGCGTATACGTGTCCAGACTTTGTGTGTGTCTGTGTATGAATTAATGGATGTCAAGAAGGTGTGCCAACTCTCTCGTTTTGCCTCACGGCGCACACGTTTTCCAAACGCCTTGGCCCGTTTGAACAAGATAAGGTTAGCCGACGTGGGGTACCGACGAAGGATACCCCACGCCTTGGTCTGGGCCTCTCGCGCCCGCCTACAGTCCTCATTCCACCACGGCCTCCTCTGGTTGCGCGGGGCACCGAGACGTGGGGAATGGACTTTTCGGCGGCGTCGAGGATGTGCGCCGTGAGGAGTTGGGTGGCTTCTTCAACGTGTAGGTGTCCTATGGATGTGTGGTGTAGTTTCGATGTCTCTTTAAATGTGTTCCAGTTAGCTCGTGCTTCATTGAACCTATTATGGGAAGATGAACTGCTTGGGCCTTTACTTATATATGTTAGTGAAGTGGGGAAGTGGTCACTGCACTGCCATATGGGTCAGTGCCCACTCCCCACTCAAGACATGGAAAGAGAATTGCTGAACCAATAGCCAAGTCAAGATTTGAGTATGTATTGTGTCCTATGTTATGGTATGTAGGCTGTTTCTTGTTGAAAAGGCATGCTCCAGAGGATGTTAAAAACTTCTCTATCAGGCGACCTCGGGCATCCGTGCGAGAAGAGCCCCAAAGAGAATTGTGTGCATTGAAGTCGCCTGTTAAGCGGTACGGTTCAGGAAGCTGGTCAACGAGCGCCTCAAAGTCACAGCTCAGAAGTGCAAGATCAGGAGAGATGTAGATGGAGCATACCGTTATCAACCTATTAAAAATTATTGTGCAGACGGCTACAGCCTCAAGGACAGTGTTCAAGGTGACAGGGTGGCATGCTAAGGATTTGCGGGCGATTATGGCCACACCGCCAGAAGAGTGTGTGCAGCCATCCCTGTCTTTCCTGTATACCAGGTAACTATTCAAGAAATTTGTGTGTTTGGAATTCAGATGTGTTTCCTGGACACACATTAAACTTGGCTGGTTGGCATGCAGAATCTCATGCACGTCGTCAAGATTATTCAGAAGGCCTCTGCAGTTCCATTGAACTGTTTCCTCTTCCCATTATGATGTGTTAGAGCTACTGGAGAGTGATTATTTATGTAGGGTCTTTCGGGGCTTGGACTCTTGGAAGGGGTTTTCTGGCCTTCTCGACTGACCTGGACGTCGCAGCCCGTTCCTTCCGCTGCGATGAAAGCCGGAAGGGCTCGACGTCCATGTCGTCATCTGATGGCAAGGGGGTGCCCAGCGGACTGGGCCCTCTTGACGTGGTACCCTTTCGGGCGTTCTTTGCCTGCGCTGCCAGTGCCGAAGTCGTGGGGAGCACGACAGATGGCACAGGCACAGGCAGTGAGGCGGGAGAGGGGGTCGCTGCGACTGCCTCCATCTCCTCCGTGCCCTTGCGTGTGCTTTGGGCCGGTGGAGAGGAAGCAGTGGATGCAGCGGCATCCCCAACAGACGTTGTTGCCACCACAGCCGCTGCTGGGTGAGCGAGCGGTGCAGAGGCTGGTTGGGCTGCCTGAGGCAACCCAGGGGGGGGGCGGGGGCGGGACCAAGTCCGACTCGCGGTACTGGGTCCCCGCCGAAACCAGACGCCGCTCCGCCCCCCGGCGAGCCGCGTCGGCGTACCTCCCCAGGGGGAAAGAGGCGAACCTCTTCCGCGCCTCTGGGAAGGTGATGTTTTCTGTCACTTTTAGATGGATTATTTTCTTTTCCACTTGGAATTTCTCACACTTCCTGGAGTAGGCCGCATGAGGGCCCCTGCAGTTTGCACATGTGCGGTTGTCAGAATTGGAATTGTCAGTGGGGTGGTCCTGCGCTGCACATTTCGCACAGGTTGTTTTGCCGCGGCAAGAGGTTGTGCTGTGCCCGAACCGCTGGCACTTAAAACAGCGGCACGGGTTTGGTATGTACGGTCGAATAGAGCATCGGATGTAGCCTGCATTTATATATTGCGGAAGTGTCGAACGGTCGAAGGTCAGGATAATGTGTTTGGTTGGGATTATCTTATCGTCTCTGCGCATCGTGATGCGGCGCACAGCTGTGACGCCCTGGTCCTTTAAACCTTCAAGAAGGTCGGAATCTGTTTCTGTAAGGAGATCCGACTCTGAAATCACACCCTGGGAGCTGTTCAGGCTCCGGTGGGGCGTGATCTTGATGTCCAGATCATGGATGCGAGTTTGGGCAAGAAGTGCGCGGGATTGTTTTTCATTGTTGAGTTCGACAAGGATTTCTCCTTTCCTGAGCTTTTTGGCTTCATACTTTTCACCTAATGTGCTTTGCGGAAATTTCGAGACAAGGAATACCGACAGTGAAGCGACGGGTCTCGTTGGGCGAGCTGACTCGATCACAAGAAACCGAGAATAGTTATTCATGTTTGTTGAAAGGACAGTTGTTGACAGAGGTGGGAATGAAACTTCGGTGCGGCCCCTTTTCGGGGGCCGATCACGTTTGGGGGGGGGGGGGGGGTTTAGAAAATGCCATATATCATAGTATAGAAGCAGGGAGACTGGGGTACTTTCTTCTTTGACCTTACCCTGGTCATCAAAGAGGTCCCGGAGCTCCCTGCCTGGTAGACAGGCAGGGAGCCCATCGGCCGGAGCTTGACCACGGCTCCGACGGCCACCGTTAGAGGTTTCTACCCTTCACCTTAAAAACACATCACCACGGTAGCGCACAGCTTATGTTGGGGGGCTCGGGGTCCGCGGTATCGCCAGTACCGTCACCAAGATTACTCAAGGTGCCCCGTGCGGGGGAAAGAAAGTAATCACAACTCAGTGTCCGGGCACTTCCTTTATGCAGTTAACTTTCTTTACGCAGTTAAATAACAAACGTTCTGTTCGGTGGTAGGGAGATGTGTGTGTAAATGTTCGTAAAGACAGTAACAAACGCAGGAGTTGACATCAATAAGGCCTTCAGTAGGGCGCGAGAATCACGAATTGGTGAGGATCTATTCACATTATGATCAGCCGCAAGCCTCTACAAATGTAGTAGAATATCACGGCAAGTTTCATTAACTGCCCTCGACTCTAATTAACTGTTATATCTCCAACATTTATACACCTATTTGAACATCCACAAGGCTTGCATTCCGAGCACATTGAATACTTCTTTATAAGGGTGCGCCACCACCATCCTACCACACAACCTTTCAATCCTCTTTTGAACCTGTTATTATTTGTCATAGTCAAGCTCATACATCAGTATATGCACCAGGTGAACCTGTAACTTTCAACACACCCCTGTTTGCCTGAATAAATTTTAAGAGATTTCTATCCCAACACAGAGTTACATTACGAAGAATTTATTCACGATAAAAATGGGATCCTGCCGGCTGTACTGTGCATGAACTCAGACCCTACGGTCGGATCAATCTACATACGTAGTCTAAGGGACGAGCGTCCGTGCAGGCGACAGTGGGTGCAGTGCGAAGGCAAATAAATGTAAGGCGAATTCGCGGAAGCTAGAGGGCCTCACATTCACGACACTAGTAAGTCACATCTTCTGCAGAATCCATTTTTTCCTTCGTAATAGAGATTTTGTGCATGTCTTTTGCTATACGTTTGGGGCAATAGTCCAATTAGTCCAATAGTCCAATAGGGGCAATTCATAATTTTGAAACATTTTGTGTTTATGTGGCTCGAGTATCGCCCAGCACCTGTCCACGCGCAGCGAGCTTATCTTCGAATTCCCTTTCCTACAAACACCCGAAACATTTTTTCACCTCTTAGATAAATCTTTGGCAGGTCGTAATAGCTGCTGTATGGTTCTCAAAACGTAGCAAGGCTATTCTAGCGAGAAAAACACTAAAGTGAATACTAGCTGTGTCGCGGGCTCCCCGGGATAGTCTCACCTCACGACAAGACGACCCTGTTGTGTGCTGATCCCCGAGTATGATTCTGCATTATCCATCGTACTTACGTTGATTATTCCCGAAATTAACACACACTGGCTTGTAAATGGTGGTGATCAATACCTGAAGTATAATATTGGCAAAAGTAACTGGCGTGCTGTCACGTATGGGTGTTCCGCTGAATATGTAAGCGCACAAAACTGATTTACATCTTAATGTATACCCGTAGCATGAACATCTGAGGAACCGGGGGTTACGGAGACTGCTAGTAAATTCAGAGCAGCGTAACTGCAATCAAGTCCATGCATACGCCGGTTCCGCGACGCTGGCCTGTGACACACACCTGGCGCTTATACAGAGTGAATATACCACACTAAGATCGCGTCAGAAACATTTACACTGTCGTAAACACACCCCATTTGCGAACAGAGTGACTGCTCCGCATAAACATGGATTTCAAACGCCCGCAAACGTGAAATCTCAGTCATGAACGTGCCTCAAAAGCAGCGGCGACAGTGACGAGAGGGACGGGGACTCCCGCGGCTGCTTTCGAAACGGGCCGCTAGGGGGATTTCAATGGCGCCCCTACACTCAGCGCTCGAGGCGTATAGGACTTCCGGTCCGAAAGCAATCCTCGCACACCCCGCGGCCCGTCCAGGTCTGGTAAATCAAGGTATCCCAACATATACAAGGCAGCCATGTGAGCGTGGTGGCAGTGGTACTAACCAGATGATTCTTCCGGGCATGCTGTGCACAAGCCGCTCCCTCGTCGTAGTTAATGGTGGACCATGACGCTATGGGGCAGTGCCCATATTTGTGTACCGTGACTACGCCCCCCCCCCTCCCGGGTAAGGATAACCGTCCTGGTTATGGCCGAGGCTAGCTGGCGGCTTCAATGCGTATGTGCGCCTGTGCTGATCAAGAATCAAGAATGCTTGCTGTAAAAATGGTTTGCACATGACGTAACCACAACCCTTCAAGTGCACTGCTTTCAGTTTTGCCAGCGCTACTTGAGATAAGCGCGGCAGATACGTTCGCAACCGTTCACCATGCAAGGAGTGTGCCACCATGGCAGCTAACAGGACGTGCGTTTAAGCTATCTATAAAGTTTGAACTGGGTATATAAGTTTGTTACCCCTTCACATGTACAGGGATCAAAGCTGATAACAACGACGCGTGAATCCTTGGCCTTCGATACGTGCAGCGCAGCCTGCTGATAGCCACCGGCATTGCCAGTGAGATTAGGTGACGGCGCTGTGGCGGCTTGGCATGCGAAAGCTATTAGAGAGTTTTAGCTGACCGTTTCTGACGGTCCGCTCCGCTCCAATAGCTAGCGGGAGCGCCATTGCGCATGCGTGGCGCGCAAAGGCGCTAGCGGCGATACCGGACCGGTGCCCCGCTTCGCTAACCGGGGCCTCTTAGCGGACCGTCGCGGCCGCTTACGTTACGGTGCGGAATATCAGCATGGCTGCCCCGCGATGTGAGCGCGCTCCCGCGAACTCCGTTTCTTTAGTTGAAACGCGAGCGACGAATTCGCGAAAGCTCTTCCGAAAAGGCAAAGGTGCCACACTCCTCAACAAGCTTTAGTACGACCGAACGTCGACCGAAGCGCGGGCTGCTTCTATGCAGCGCCGAGAAAGACAGCCTTGTCTTGGCTGTTCCAAAGTTTATCGGCTTCTTTAAAATAATTTAGAACCATTATGTAAACTACTACATCGTTTTAAAAAGGTGGGCGCTAAACGGTCCTTTACATTACTTGAGCGACCAAATTCCAATTCGTATCTTGCGATGACGCTTTGCTTTGCCCACGCACAGGGCACGACCAGTGACACGAATCATTCCACGTCGAGGGAGATACGGTTATCGCTTAGCTAAAAGCCTTTCTGCCGCTGACGCTCCGGTTGTGCTTAGCGGGCCGTCGGGAGCATTGCGGAGCGTCACAAACGGTCAGCTAAAACTCTCTATTGCCAATGCTTCCGTGTTTGGGGTGGGGGGGGGGGGATGGGGCGGGCTAAGCAAGGTTTGACGCCGAAAGTCCCTCACCAGGACCGCCGCTGAAGCCTATAATAAACGTTATCTTACTCTGATAACCAGCACAGTCTTGTTGCTTTGGTATTGTTCCAATACAAAAAAGTGGAATGTCGGAACCACACCAAGGCGAAAACGAGATTACGCTAGTTATCAGCGTCATCTGACCGTTTTTCAGGGTCCGCTCCGCTCCGATTGAAAGCAGGAGCGCCATTGCGCATGCGTGGCGCGCTTTGGCGCGAACGGCATTGGCTCCGATCGCGCTGAGCGTGCCGCCGATTCCAGAGGGGGCCTTTGAAAACGGTTAGCTAAAACTCTCCAACGTCGCGGTTGTTGCTAGGTTGAACCAAAAGAAAAGAGCCAAGAGGAAAAGATATACACTGTATTTTCAAAACGTCAGAAAACCAGCGATTTTAATACGGGAATTAAGAAAAGGCGCCGCTATTACGGCCAGGCTGATGTGACGTTGGAGCCGGCTAGCGAGCCGCACGGCCAGCAGCTCCGGAGCAGGCCTGCTCGCAAACTCTTGAGGGCACACGCGGCAAAAACTGGGAGAGCGCTCAGGCGAAGGTGGACCGGTTCCCCATCCGGCCTGCCGAATGCGCCTCTCGGCCAGTGACGCCGTTAGTTTCTCTTTCCGCCACAGTGCCGGCCGTGGCGCTGATCATCGGTGAAAGAACCGCGGCGGCTGCCGGCTGCGGAAGCTGCTTCGATGCGTTCTGACTGAGGTACACGCGTAGACGAACGGAAGTAGTTGGTAACGTCGTAATCTTTACAATTATGCCATGGTTCTGTTGGGACTGCTTATTGTTTTCTCAGTGCAATAAGATTCCAGCAAAATGACTCTGCCTATAATGTATCAATATCCGCCTTTTGCGACGAAATACTTATTTTATTAGAACCACAAGCATCACCCAGCTTGCATTACTTGCATTACTTCTGGTGCCTTCAAAAGCAAGGAAGCTCCTTCTGTAATAAGGCCTCATTTCTCCTCCCAAAAACCTTCGCTGATTTGTACACAAACATTAGCGGTGATCGATTTTGACCGAAGGAGAAGCCGCTCACTTCACTTGCTCACTTCATTTCACTTTGCAAACTTTACTTGGAAGTTTGTATATCCCACAGACTTTATTTTTAACCTCCATGGCTTCGGTGGGCCTTCTCCCGGGATTTTATGTCTGCGGGTTTGATATTATGTTTCTACTCAAGGGTAGATAAACCATGCGGAATGTTTGTGGCTCGCTGTGCACCGGACTTCTGAACTCTTTCGCTACCGCGCCTATCAAAATCAATCAATTTGATCGATACTTTTGGGAGCGCCTTTTCATAGCGTTCCAGGCGTTTCTCGAACAAGTAAAGCTGTTCGGAGTTAGATCAGAAAATGGCCTTTCAAAATCAGTTTTGTTTTAATTTTTGGTACGGAAACGGGATTTTTGACACGCTTTTGAATCACCTGGGTGTGGAACAGGGGCGTGGTCATTGCGCGTCACTGCTACCAGAGTCCTTCAATGCTTTACTGGTCACGAAACTGCTCCGTAACTCAATGGGAGAGCTTCATATGCTGCGTTTGGCCGCCGCGCGGTGGCGCCACCCTCTCACTGACGTCACTCCTCGGGCGGCGTTGCGCTGGTTCGAACGGCGGAGCCGCGGCGAGTTGTGTTTGTTTTGTGCGGGGAAAAAATGTAACGTGCATTTCGCGCTCTCGTGATGCGACTTAAGTAGTGCAACGACGATACCGAACATGTGTTGCGTCCCGGGATGTCGTTCCTTGGACAACGATACCACAGAAAATGATTCCTTGTTCTGTTGACCGAGCGACGGGCATCTGCGTGAGAATTGGAGGCGCGCCATTCCAAGGCAAGCAACGGGAGATTTCAGCTTCGATTATAAGTGTGCGACAGTGTGTGGAAATGCACTGTGTGTGAGAATGTAAAAAGCAATGTACCATTTTGAGAGCATCGTGGACCTAGAATTGTACAAGGCTAACTTAAAGCCGGATTTTTGTCATATAAGTCAAGTTGTAGCGGTGCTTCATTACCTGTTTGCAAACTTGTATTACCTTCCGCTCGGGCTCGCGTGTAGAAAAGCTTTGGGACGTCCTTGTGCTTTGACTTTTCTTATTTCCGCGAATTATCCCTTAGGGTTCGTTTTGTTTGTTTTGTAACCGCGCGTGGCCGATTCTGGTTTCTTATCTGGCGTATCAACCGGAGCGCCCATTTGCTCTGTTTGTCGTACGTCCCGTCGGGCAATATTGTTTGATATGGAAAGGGTGCCACCTTGTCGCTAACTTGATTTTTTGTTACTTCGACTATGTTCTCGATCCTATTTTCATGGATCTGAAATTAATAACGTTCCGAGAGTAATGCATGCATAGCAAACGCCGCGCAACTCACTTTATCGACGTTCATCTGTGCACGTCACACTGCGGACTGCTTCTTCGACGTTTGTGTTTCATTCTATTCTTTTGTAGTGCAGGAGATCACTAGCTCGCTACGTTCAGAAGAGCTTTGCTTCGTTCTTGGCTACGTGGAAATATTCGGTTTTCTCCGTGTGCTGCACATCGCAGCGCGAAAAAATAAATTTTTGTACGCTGGACCACGCTCTTTTGTCTCCCTTCGTAACATTGAAATTTTTTGTTGCGTGTGATAAAATCAGTTTTGTTGTTCTTTTTTGCTTCCTGTTTTTGCAAGTACTGCAAAGCGTGGATGCAGAAAGACACATGGTGCAACATGTATCTCTTCGTGTTTTGATCCTTCGCGTTTCTGCAGCGTTTTTATGTTCTTAAGTATGTACCCACTCATCGAAACGACAATAATATTGGGCTATCTCTTTCAGCGTTCTGTGCATTCCAGAGCAATCAACGGATTCATTAAGCGTAGTCTGAACGACGCGTAGCTTTCAGTTTCTTTATTGTATTATCGACAGGCCCGCAGCAGTCCGTGACTACACAGATACCGTGTATGTGGTAATTCCAAATTTGCTTTAAGAAAAGAACCAATATAGATTTAAAAATTCGTAAACACGACGGCGCAGCGCTTGTGCCAGAGCACACGGAAGCTGTTGCCGTTCGCGGCCAAGGTCTATAGTAATTTACTTCGAAAAATAAAACCCCATTGAAGGCAGGTGATATACAGAATGACTGGACTATTCATCGCTATCCACTACACTTAATCAGCGCGCAGACACCAAAAGCAGCAAGCGTTTGCACGCCAAGAGCGGGCCATACGCCGCACGCGCGGCAGCTGGATGACCTTCGTGGGGCGGTGGCGCCTGTAGTGGCGCGCGCGGTCCCTATATGAAACGAGCGCCGAAGTTTCGTCGTTTCGTGACCAGTAAAGCATTGAAGGACTCTGCTGCTACCAACAAAGAATGCGTGCAACTCGTAATTACTCTGCACCAGTCCTTGTTTTGTGCTATCAGGGCGTGAATGGGGAACTAGGAAACGATTTTCAATCGTCAGGTTCGCGCTCTGACAGTAATAATCCCACAAATCGGCTGAAAATGTCAAGCAGTGCCTGGTTGCAAAGCTACTTTATGATTTTAGGCAGTTTAATTGCCTTTGCGCACGTTGTTCTAAGTACAGTGGTAGTTCTACTTACCCCTGGACCATTCGCAAACAGTTTACAACCGTTTCGGTTTCGTTTCTGCATCGCGAAATTCATATTTAGCGCTACTACGCAGTTACCCAACTTCAAGGCTACCTGCCATGGCGCCTGGAGCGTCCGCGACTGATCCTCGAACAAAGCACGGCGCTCCTGATTTCCCCCACCCTAACCCGCTTTCTGCGATAAGAACTTCAGATGCAAGTCAGAAGATCACACCCAGTCGCCAGATATCTGTTCCGCCGAGGACAGCGCCTCAAATCAGCCTTACACTGCCAGCTGTTCGACTTCAGTTTCGTTTCTATGCGAAGGTATATCCGGGTGTCTAATGTTGCTGCTTAGTTGAACTGTCTATTCGGACGGAGTCTCCCATACGTTTTTGTACTGTTTCATTTGAAAAGTGTTAGGTGGCGCTGCAATAGAGGAGGCTCGTTGTGCTGATCTTTTTCATCGCGCAACTGCTACTCGGCCAAAGATCGCAGGGCACGATCCTAGCTCATCGTACCTCATTTTTGCGAGCAAGGCTACAATTGCGAGTAAGAAGATGATAATAAAGCTCAGCTTTCTGTTTTGAGAGATGTTTTCACCGTGAACGACAACAAGCATCAGCCACGGCGTTCCGTTTTCAACTTCATGCATGTTTTTCTCCGCATCGCGTGCTAGTCCCAAATATTGTGCTCGCTGTAAATGAAAAGTCAGCCATTGACATGATGTTTTTACGTTATGTGGGGGCAAATTGGTGCCTCTGATAATGACCAAACAACAGGTTTATTCCAGAAAACCACCCAAAATTGCACATTTTGAATTGGAGGTGGGCTTCACCGCATGACACGAGCACCGTGCATGCTAACATTTTTTTGTATATCTGAAAAACTGTTGCGCGGAAGTCGACATTTTTTCCTGGGCATGTTTTTGAAATGTTTCCCTACAAAATGTGTATTCTAATTTTTTTCTACTACCGGTGGTTTGATAAACAGAACTCCTTTTTTATCATTTTTTCCGACAACTTGACAAAAATTTTGATTTTGATATTTTTCACAACTATGATATATAAAAACCTTTAAAAAACTGGTGTTATTGTAAAGGCCGTTAAATATTCTGCATTTTGTGTTCCTGCAATTAGTGCCTAACCAATTTTTTAGCAGGAAAAAAATGTTTTCTTGGACCCCTAAAATTAGTCAATTTTCCGGCGGTAGCGAAAGAGTTAAACAATGCATCAGTATCATTTTGCATATTATCTCATGTTCCAGGCAACAAACTGAAGCATATAGCTCGTGATCAAGTCCTCTTTTCAAAAAACAAAGACGCACGTGGCAACCGTTGGAGCGATGCAACAGTGCAAAAGGCTCTACAAATTCGGCTGGCCTGTGGCAGCAGGAGCTACGAGCTTTTGAAGGAAGAAGCACTGCCGTTGCCGTCTGAGCATAATCTGCAGCGACACATCGAAGATATCAAGTTTGAGCCAGGTATTTACAGAAATTTTTCTGTGCAAATGTGCAGTGCAAGGAGTGCAGATTTGTGTCACTCTTACTCCTCTTCAAAAGAATCTGGAAGACCCTCTAGCCCTGAAGGCCAAGCTTCACACCATGCGAAATGAAGAGAAGCACTGAGCCCTGTTACTCGTCGAGATGCAGCTAACTGCAGGCTTGGACTTTGACCCCACCGTGAAAAAGCCAAAAGTTCCTCTTTCACAAAAGGCTTGTGCTGTTAAAGGAAGAAAATCGCAAGTTTTGGTCGTGAACTTCACTAAAGAGTATCAACACTCAAACAAGTATGCATCCATAGTGTCGCGTGAAGAAATTTATGCAGCATGTGATATGATCCCTCTCGCCAACTCTCAGGTTCCATTGAACACCCCCGATCCCACGTTTTTTTAACGTGAACTTGGGGCTGTCGCAAAAAAAACGGAAGAGTTTACAGCTGTGTTGCCATGCTGCCGTGACTGTTTTTTTGTTGACTTAACTTTACGACAGAAGCCCCTTAGGAAGCACCGAATTGTCACCAACAGTGGGACCCAGCCCACACTGCGATCATTTCACCGTCTGTTTTCACACGAGTGCATAGGTAGGACGCAGAGCATAGTTCTTTCTGCGAACTGCAAAATTGCCTACAGCGCCCTCCTGCGCTTACACATTTCGAGAAGTTCGCCGCCAAGAAATGCACACCAGCGCCAGTGACGTATGCTTGGATGCTGTCCTTGTCCAAAACGAGAACGGCCGCGAAAAAGTAATATACTCAAGCCGTCGTCTATCAAAAGAAAAGGCCTCTGAAAAAGTCTGCCTTGCCATTATATGGAGCATTGCTAAGTTTCGTCTGTATGTCTATGGCAGGCTATTTAGGGTGATAACAGACAAACATGTGCTGTGTTGGCTCGCAAACTTTAAGGACCCGTCTCGCCACTTACGGCAACGGAGCCTGCGCTTGCACGAATTAATTCAACATGACCATTGTTTACAAATCAGACAGGAAGCATTCAGACGCCGACTGTTTGTCAAGCGGCCCTGTCTACCTGCCACTGCAGGACTCCGAAGAAGACACCGCGTTTCTCAGCACTCTGACGGAAAGCGAACGAGACCCTCAGCAGCGTGCTGGCCCTGAGTTACGAGTCATAATCGGCTGCGTTGAAGGACGCAGCATTCTTGTTCTAATGGCTTTTAAGTGCGCCTCCTTTGCATTCTGCCTTAAAAGGTCGATGCTAGTCAAGAAGACCTTCGACCCCACAAAGAGAACGAAGTACCTTCTCGCCATCTCTGCCGGCCTCCGCGAGGACATGTTGAAAGCGTGCCCCAGTGAGCCTCCATCTGCAGGGTACCTCGGCATGGCATGCACCCTTGGGAAGATAAAAACAACATACTACTGGCCCAGCCTTACATATGAAGTCACCCACTACATTCGCAGCTACCGTGACTGCCGGCTACGGAAAACGCCTTCAACGAGACCCGTCGGAATTCTGCAACCAATCATGGCCCTTTCAGTAGATCGGAATGGATCTTTTAGATTTATTCCCCACGTCGTGACCAATGAACAGGTGGATTGTAGCCACATACTACATGACGCGCTACACAGAGACCGTCGCTCTTCCCAAGGAGACTGCTATTGAATTCGCAAATTTCTTCATCCACCAAGCTCTTCTGCAAAATGGAGCCACTGAAGTCCTCATCACGGACCATGGAACTGCATTCACTGTAGAGATCATGCAAGGTGTCCTGCGCTACAGCAACACGGATCACCGGTAGACAACGGCGTACCATACGCAGACGAACTGAGTAGCCGAACGCCTGGACAAGACGATGGCCGATATGCCATGTTCGTGTAGATTAGGGTTATCCAGGAAACTACGCAGATTACCCCATTCGAGCATCGAGTTTGCATACGGTCGACAGCCCATGACGATGTTCCACGCCATGCCGCCACACGTAGGAGACGATGATCTAAATGCCGACTTCCAAGGACACCTACAGCACGCGGAGGAGGCTTGTCAGCTTGCAGGCGTACGTACTACGGAGCAGCAGCTGGTGGATGCTGGGCGCTACAACCTCCGACACCACGACGCCGAGTTTCACGCAGATGACCTTGTGCTGGTTTGGACTCCAATTCGACGACGTGTACTCAATGATAAGCTTCTGAGACGGTATTTGATACTCTACCTAATTCAATGACTTGTCGGGCAACTTATCTATGAGGCGATCCCCAACGGTGATTCCGGCACATCATGACAAGGTATGCGGCGTCACTATTCCGGATGGTATACTTTACACGTGCTTCGACTCAGGCGTCACTATTCTATATGACGGACTTTTTGTTTGAACTGCCGTTTCATTTAGTATCAGGTCGATTCACTCTTAGAGGGGTGTATTACTGTGAACCATCCATTCTGTTTGTTTCCATAATGTTTTGTTTTTAACGTCCGGCGGCGCCCGGCTGTGTTATTTCTGTTCCTAGGGAAGTGCGTGTATCCTTCCCTTTCTTTTGTGTGCCGCAAAAGCCAATGAATTTGACCCATAGTCATCATTATCATCATCATCATCACCAGCCTATCTACGCCCACTGCAGGGCAAAGGCCTCTCCCATTATTCTCCAATTACCTCGGTCCTGTGCCAACTGTGACCAATTTATCCCCGTAAACTTCTTGATCTCATCTGCCCATCTAAATTTCTCCCGCCCCCTGCAACGCTTGCCTTCTCTAGGGATCCACTCTGTTACCCTTAATGACCAGCGGTTATCTTGCCTTCGCATTACATGCCCTGCCCACGTCCATTTCTTCTTCTTAATTTCTACTAATACGTCTTTAACACCAGTTTACTCCCTTACCCACTCCGCTCTCTTCTTGTCCCTTAATGTTACACCTATCATTTTCCGCTCCATTGCCCGCTGAGTCGTTCTCAATTTAAGTTGAACCCCCTTAGTGAGCCTCAAGTTTCTGCCCCGTAGGTGAGTACCGGTAAGATGCAGCTGTCATACACTTTCTTCTTCAGCGACAATGGTAGGCTGCTATTCATTATCTGAGAATGTCTGCCATATGCACCCCACCCCATTTTGATCCTTTTAATTATCTCTGCTTCATGGTTGGGATTTGGGGTCACAACTTGGCCTAAGTAGATATATTCGCTTACCACTTCCACTGCCTCGCCACCTATCTCAAACTGCTGTACTGTCCCGTGCTTATTGATCATTACTTTAGTTTTCTGCATATTAATTTTCAGGCCCACGGTTCTACTCTGTTCGCCCAGTGCGGAAAGCATGCTTTGCAATTCGTCCCCCGAGTTACATAGCAAGGCAACGTCATCAGCAAATCTGAGGTTACTGAGGTATCCTCCATTAACCCTTACTCCAACCTGTTCCCAATCCAACGTTCTGAATACTTCTTGTAAGCATGCTGTGAATAACATTGGAGAGATTGTGTCTGCTTGTCTGACACCCTTCCTTATAGGTATTTTACTGCTCTCCCTATGGAGGATGATGGTACCTGTGGACCCATTGTAGATATCCTCTAGTATTCTAACATAATGCTCATCTACCCCCTGGTTCCGTAATGCCGGAATGACTGCTAGGGTTTCGACCGAGTCAAATGCTTTCTCATAATCTATGAAGGCTATATATAGGGGTTCAGTATACTCAGCGCACTTCTCTATCACCTGATTGATCGTGGGAATATGGTCCTATGTTGAATAACCTTTACGGAATCCTGCTTGTTCTTTAGGTTGACTGAAATCTAAGGTTGCAGAGATTCGGTTAGCGATTACCTTGTTAAATACCTTGTAGACGACTGACAGTAAGCTGATCGGCCTGTAATTTTTCAAGTCCTTCATGTCGCCTTTCTTATGGATTAGGATGATGTTCGCGTTCTTCCAAGATTCCAGTACCATTGCGGTCATTAGGCATTGCGTATACAGGTTTGCCAGTTTTTCAAGTACAGTTTCTCCGCCATCCTTCAAGAGGTCTGCTGTTATGTGATCCTCACCAGGTGCTTTGCCCCCTTTCATTTGTTGCAAAGCCTTCCTTACTTCTTCGGTTGTTACTGGTGGGATGTCTATCTCCTCTGAGCTACTGTCTCGTTCGGCATTATCCTGTATGTCCCGGCTACTGTACAGGTCCCTATAAACTCCTCGGCCACTGTGACTATTTTATCCCTATTTGTGATGACATTGCCTTGCTTATCCTTAAGTGCATACATCTGATTTTTCCCCACGCCAAGACGTCTCTTCGCTGCTTTCAGGCTACCTCCGTTTTTTACAACGTATTCGATCCTCTCCATATTATACTTCCGTATGTCAGCTGTCTTCCGCTTATTGATTAACTTCGAGAGCTCGGCTAGTTCTATTCTGTCAGCTGCGGTAGAGATTCTCATGGTTTGCCGTTTCCTGATTAGATCTTTCGTCTCCTGTGAAAGTTTACCAGTATTCTGTCTAGCCATAGTGCCCCCGACTTCTACTGCACATTCCGTGATAATGCGTGTAAGGTTGTCGCTGGCTTCCTGTGTCGTAAGCTCGGCTTCCATGTTAAGGGCGGAATATCGGTTCTGCAGCGCGATCCTGAATTCATGTACTTTATGTCTTACTGTTAGCTCATTTATTGGCTTCTTTCGTACTAGCTTGTTGCGGTCCCTCCTCAAATCTAGCCTAACTCGAGATCTTACCATGCGGTGGTCACTACACCTTACCCTTCCGGGCACTTCCACATCCTGCACGACGCCAGGGTTATCGCATAATATGAAGTCTATTTCAGTTTTGTGCTCCCCATTCGGGCTCCTCCAGGTCCACTTCCGACTCTCCCGTTTACAGAAGAAGATATTCATTATGCGTAGGTTATTCCGTTCTGCAAACTCAACTAGTAGGTCCCCCCTGCTATTTCTACAGCCCAGACCATAGTTCCCACTGCCTTGTCTCCAGCCTGATTCTTGCCTACTTTAGCATTGAGGTCCCCCATAACTACGGTATACTGTGATTTTACTTTAGCCATTGCCGATTCCACATCTTCATAGAAGCGTTCCACTACTTGGTCGTCGTGGCTTGATGTGGGCGCGTAGCCCTGCACCACCTTGATCTTGTACCTCTTATTGAGCCTAATTACAAGACCTGCTGCCCTTTCGTTAATGCTATAGTATTCGTCTATGTTGCCAGCTATACTTTTATTGACTAGAAATCCCACGTCCAGTTCTCTCCTGTCCTCTAGACCACGGTAACATAGGACGTGTCCATTTTTCAGTGCCATAAGGGCTTCGCCTGCCCTCCTAACCTCGCTAAGCCCTATTACATCCCATTTAATGCCCTGTAATTCCTCAAACAACACCTCTAGACTTGCTTTGCTAGATAAGGTTCGCGCGTTAAACGTTGCCAGGTTCAGATTCCATTGGCAGGCTGTCCGGATCGAGGGATTCTTAGCACCCTCTGCTGCGTCACAGGTCTGACCGTCGCCGTGGTCAGTTTCTTCGCAGCCGCTGGGGACTGAGGGCCGAGGGTTAATTGGCGTATTCATGGGAGGTTGTGGCCGTTACTACACCAGGGTGGCCAATCCTGCTCTGGTGAGGGCGTGCATTACCGGCAATGGTCGCCGGGGTCAGGCCGCACCCCAAGCCCCTTTGTGCAATTCCATCAATACACGGATTTTTCTTCTTTCTTTTTTTTCTTTTTTTTAATCCTGTGGGAATTGTCCGGCACCGGGATTCGAGCCACGGTCCTTCTGCACGCGAGGCGGGTGTTCTACCTCTACGCCATCGCTGCATCTGACCCATAGTATTGCGTAAATAATACTGCGGACCAGTACAAAGATTCTACAAAAATATAATACTACAAAGACGAAAAATATACTATACCTAAGAGATCTGGTAAGATAGGACGAAAGTGTACATTTTCATTAGAATTTTATTTTTAAAGCAAAACTTTTAACCTTTACCCCCAAGGGTTCGTTCGCGACCATTGATGTCAACAGAAAACTCCCTCGAACAAATAGAAGAGTTTACTGGCACTACTAGGAATCGAACCTGGAACTAACATAGCAACAAAGCGAGAACCCGTTGTCTTACCAATTCAGCTACGACCCCACACCGAGGCAGAGAAGACAGGTGGGGCACTCACCAAGCTTATCTACGGGTTTACTCCCTGCATTCTCGGTCAATCCTTCGTATAGCGTCACGCGATCTCTAGCGCCGCTGTGCGCTCTGCTCAGGGCACCTTTAGTGTCTCTGTACGCGCCTGGAGCGTGTACTAGGAGTTAAAAAAAATCAAAGCAAGCTCACATCAACACATGGTATCTCACTTCTAGTACTGCAATGTGCTAAAGACAGTGGCCTCAGTGTTCACGTAAAAAATCACATCTGCTTGTCATCCGACCTCACCCCAAACGACACATCAAGGAACACATTGAAATACTGCCTGATGGCCAGACCATCACTCCAAACCCCAGCCACAAGATCATGGGCCTACATCTTCAGGCCAACACCAAGAGCGACGTATTCTTGCAGCGCTTCAAACACAACACCAGTGAAACCATACACATGATCAGGCAAGTTCCCACCAAAAAGCAAGGCCTCAAGGAATCCAATACCTTTCGATTAATTCAAGCTCTTGTCCTTTCGAGAATCATTTATGTCGACCCGCTGTCTTCTTCTCGGCAACGACGACATGAAAACGCTTTATATAATGATTAGAAGGGCCGTTGAACAGGCCATTGGTCTTCCCATGATGCGACCACAGAGTGGCTGCTTAGCACGGGGCTCCACAACATGGTGGAAGAGCTGATAGAGGGCCATCGTTTTAACTAGAAGCTCCGAATCAGCAGAACTGCGGCCGGTCGCTGCATCCTTCACCAGATTGGCTGGGCAGCACAAAATGCCACTCCGCTTGATGTACTCCCAGACTCTTGGCGACAAGAACTAAAGATGCTGCCTTTAGTTAAGAAATATAAACCCATCACACCACGAAGGTCGCCACCTGGCACGGGCTCAACTTCTCAGCACCACCCTCGGCGTGTATCATGCAGTTATCTACACAGACGCTTCCCAATATCGAAAGCAGAACGTGGCTACCACGAGAACCAACCTTTTTTTGTGTGCCTCACTCAAGACCCAAGACATGAGGGCAGCAGAAGAGGCAGCCATTGCATTAGCTCTCACTCAACCAGGGGTTCGGAAGGTATTCACCGATTTCCAACAAGCGCACCGGAATTACCAGTCGGGGTGGGTCTCCCGACCTGCCCTGCGTGTTCTGAAAAACCACTAACCAAACGTTTCCATTCACCTCCTCCTGACACCCGCTCACGCTTCCATGGAGGGCAACGAATACACCCACCAACAAGCCAGTGCTTTTACCCCTGTGCTATGGAGCTGCACGAGTACAGTCACCCGCTTGTATCATTCAGAAACATGACCCAGCATTATCGACTTCAGAGACAGACCCTACCTTCGCATTACCCTGACCGTTAGAGGGAACAAACTAACCTACAGATCATACAATCCAGCTGCTTCCCACACCCAACGTGTCTTCACTTAATGCACCCGAATCAATACGATATTGAATGTAACGTTTGCTCAGAAGGAGGAACACTCCGCCACATAATCGGGGTGTGCGACTTTTGCCCTGAGCACCCTCCTCTCTTTCCGTGAACTACCCAACGAGGGCAACTGGAGATGCTGCTGTCCAACCCCTCACTGCCTACCCAGCTTCAGCTGGTGGACAGAGCACATGCGGTGCGGACTGCATATGGGCTCCAGTGAAAAAGGATCCATTCTCTTTTGCCCATTTTGGACCGTTCAGAAATCTGAATTAAGGTTTTCCTCTTCCCCTTCTACTTTTCTCCCTCAACTCCTCCCTCATCTCTGCGGCCGATCTCGTCGTCTCCGTCTGCGGCGGCACATACGGAGAAGTGAAACGTCTAAAACCGGGTGTGAGCTTTCATTAATTTTATAAAAAGAGAGTGTCCACTCTTGTGCTACACCAATGCACCTCAACCAACCACCATTCATGCATCATTCATTGATTTAACCTCACCAAGAATATATTTTTGTAGTAATAAAGGGTGTGGTTAAGTGCATTTCACTTATCTCTGTTTTAACTATTTGTAGAGCGACGTGAGTGAAGTTAAGTGACGTCACATGGGTAATAATGGGACCAGGTTAAGCGCCAGGCACAACTGCAGAAAGGAAAACAGACAGGAAAGGCCCCTTTCCTGCCTGTTTTCCTTCTTCCAGTTGTGCCTGGCGCTTAACCTGTTCCCATGATGAAGTACCAATTAGCTCGCATCGACGCATTATTGAGTACATTGGTAATCGTTATCGGTGCCGTTCACTGCTTTGCCTTCCAAGCACATTCAGAGGGTGGATTGGCGCGATTTTTTTAAACATGTCTGCTGCCTTGCCTGCCTTTTAAATATGGCAATTTAGCCTCCATGATGCCTTCCGCTCGACCTCATATTGCTTTGTATAAGTCATTTCGTAGCCAACGAGCACTATTACAGGCACAGTCGGCCTTGCTATACCAAACGTTCACTCCTGCGTGTAAGAACTGTTTTACTTGTAGTGTGAATGCCTGTTTGAACCAACCTGTCCAATTTATTGTGCACTTTTCCATTCACAAACAGCTCACATTGATTTCGTTTTCTATTTAGTGTTGAAAACCCCGTGTATTTGCGTAAGTTTCATAAACCGTTGCAATCAGTAGACTTGATTTTAGATTCTGCATTTTTGTGCACTTCAGTGCTTTCCGGTCGTATGCCCCAAGTTTACCATTGTACTCTCCCTGCAAAGGCAGCTAACTCAACTCAAAACTAGTGTTTAACATTTATTTGTGTTTGTCATGCTGAAGAACTTTTGCTATGGCATCATGTTCGCTGTTGTCCACAGATTTCCTTATGCATTCACTGGAGAACTACACTTAGTGTCAGGCTAGGTTGGCGTGTTACTAATACCTTTGCTACAAGAGTATTTGAAAGGACATTTCAGTCGAATGGCTTTCGAAATTTCAAATGCCATTCGAAACGCAAGGAGTTCTGCCGACCTACACTGCAATTCTCAAAGGCAGCTTAACGTTTTCGCGTTTGCCCGCCATGTATTGGTGTAATCGCTTCTGCCCTGTTTTGGTCTCGACACCAATTGAATTTTCAAGTTAAAATGAACTAACAAATATTAGTGATCAAATGTATGACAATTTGCAAGCGCGCCCCAAGAATCCTTGATACAGCCCGTTATTTAGGAGCGAAGCTCCTCTTGCTCGGGCCCTGTCCCGTCCTTCGTAGCGCCGTGTACATACCACTGATGATGATTGTGGCAGGATGACCTTAGGGATTGGCTACCAAAGATTGGACGAAGAGGTCAAAACGCGTTCGTTGCTACTCATCAAGGAGGAGAGGAAGAAGAAGAGGTGGTTCGTCGTCTGCGAGCTTAAGACGCGTACCGGGGGGTACGCGACACAAAAAGCTCTGCAGAAGGCGACGGCCAAGGTGGCTAAAATGGCACACACCAAATTTGCTAACTTACCCATGGAGATTCTCATCGTCCCAAACAAGCCCTACATGATAACCACAAACATCGAGGTCGTCGACGGGCTTGCCACGAAGCGGTGCGAAGTCTCAAGCTTTGCGAGCGAGGAGCGGTGGTCTTGACGCGGCGGCGCCCGGTTTCGATCCCACGACTCTATGACCATGACGGGAGGTATGTGGGGCTCTTCCCACTGCGCTACATTCCGAGACGCGAGCATGGGCACGAACGCGCCTTTTATCCTTCACTCATTCAGATGGTGCGCACCGTCAAGAAGACCTATAACAACGTGTCGAGTGCCATTGACGCGGCGGCACCCGGTTTCAATCCCACGACTCTCTGGCCGCGACGGGGGATACGTGGCGTTCTTCCCGTTGCGCTACAAACCGAGACGCGAGCATGGCTACGAACGCGCCTTATGTCCTTCACTCATTCAGATGGCGCGCGCCGCCAAGGAGACCTATAACAACGTGTCGAGTCTTTATATGATGTGTGGGTGAATGTTTCACGGTTTTACCGATAAGCGTTTTAGCTTCGCCCCTCGCATCATCATTCACTTCGTGGAGCTGGCGGGATTTTTTTTGTTTTTTCGCACCGCCCGCGTTGAGAGTATCAAGGTACCTTGAAATCGCAGTGCGAGTGATATATAAGAAAAGCAAGTGAAAAATTACCACGAGCGTGTGCATTAAACACCAAGTTCTGCCTAATGAGCTATGTCGAAAGTTTTGCCAAGTTTCGCTTAAATGAGGCATGTCAAAACTACGCCAGAGAGTATGAACATTCGCGTTTCAAAGGCCTTCGAGAACCTCAAAGGTCTTTAGTGGTGCTACTTTTAGCCAAATTACATTTCAAACATTCAAACAAAGGCATTTGAAAAACGTCGTGTCGCAGCTCAAAGTTGTCATTTGAGTCAAATGACATCGACTCAAAAGCCTTCGAATCGCACGTGTAGCTGGGGTATAAAGCATAAGCATATGTCATGCCGAGCTAGCCGCACACATAGTGCAGTTCTGCATGAGGCTTGCTGTAATCAGCCATTTGTAATCAGTCTGTCACATAAATGAAATGTATTGCTATTGAAAAATCAAATGTTTATTATTAGTGTAAATGCTATTTCATTCCTGCGCTTCTACTTGCAATGCAGTATCCAGTGCCTGTTTCTATTAGTGATGTGTACTTGGATTTTCCAGTTGATTCTTACAGAACTGGACGTTCGGTGCTTTTTATGAAACACGAATTTATTGGTGGTAGTGAGGCTAAGATTGGAAGAAAAAGAAACGAGCCACTAAACACATTTAATTTATTGGCTCTAACTGTAACCATCACATCTAGGGCCACTAAATAGGCCACGCTTAAAAGCATTTATTTGTTTTGACTCTAATCATAGCCATACGCACAGTAATTTGATTTATTTCATACACTATGAATGACGCAAATGTCGAAGACGCAAACTACTGCTATAGTAGGGTTCGCGTGTAATCGTTCTGCAGTCCCACCGTTTAAGCAAACGTTTGTTTTCGATGCAATATTAAACAAAACGGCATATTATTGTAATGGAACGAGGCCTTGCTAAAGACCTGCTTCATGTGTAAAAAAAATCCGACGGCCATTTATGATACCAAATTATTCGCAAGTGATCCCTTTATGAGTCAATTGTTAATTGCAAATGGCCACAATATGTTCTCCGCCAAGTTTCGCTATTAAACAAGAAAGTGATAAGGCTTCAATCCAGCTTAAGAAGCTCAAATTTAACTAACAAGGATACGTGTCACGCGGTGGTAAATTTAAGTGTTTCCTTTAAGCAATACATGCTTTAAAAAGCGGGCTTACCAAGTCCACTGTTTTTAAACCAGGTTACGGTGGTGGCAGTCAAGTTCTTTTCCCCCGCCGCGAAACCCAAACTGGAGCTCCGGCGGGTCAACCCGCCGTGCGGATGTGGATAGAAACCAAGATGGCCACCGCGCAGCCGAGGTGGCGCTACTCTTAAGCGCAACTTTTCGAGTGTCTCCTCCGCGGCCGAGCGGAAATACACCGAGTCAGTACCTACGACGAACAAACAACGCCCGCTGCCCCCAAAACGGAACCACTGGTACAATGTGGATGAAATCCTGGCTTACTCCTGACAAAGGAGAAGAACATTTCCGGCTCCAAATACCCATACATCAGAGACAAGCTACCAAGTTTCCAAGATTGGACACCAACCCCCACCCCATCGCAACCTTCATGACGCCACCTACTACTCTCAATACTCTCCCACCTATAATGTGTGGGCCTGGCGTACCACCATAAAAGATGAGGTGCAGGCGCGCCAACAAACCACATACGTATCCCTCACCACTAACGAGCAATGGATTGTCTTACTTGCAAGCCTCGAGTCTGGTGCCTAGCGTACACTGATAAGAGGGCGTAGACTACCATTGCATCCTGGACTAGGACTACCTCCACCACCTGGGTGCTCTAACAGCAGCCTCAATGTGGTAACAATTATGTGACTGTCTTTCTATAATAATTTTATCTTTTTAAACAGCAGACGGAAATAAAGGCTAATTGGGGGGCACACATGTTTTGTAACCGTTGCGTAGATGCTGGCGCCCGGCGCCATAAAAGTCGGTTCGTTTACCCAAGCGACATTTTTTTTTTGTTATTAATTGATGTTTTGTTCCGTCGTCCTTGATAACTTTGAGCCGTTAAACAATACAGCAGCTGTAGCCTAGCAAGCGCCGCACCGGACGAGGCTGCAGCAGATGCGGCTGTTGCAGGTACACTGCGACAGTGTGCTGCGTAAAGCTGAACTTTCGAAGCCTCTGTCAGGAGTTGTAAACACCGAAACAAGGTTCGCAGTGCTCAAAAAAAAGAGACACACAGAATAACTCTAACAAAAACCCTACAAATCCGACAAGAACGTACGACAGAAACGCCCAGATAGCCTAACAAAACCAGAAAAATTAAGGCCACATGCAGGGCGGAGGTGGATGTGCAGAGGGGGGTGGGGGTAGATGTATTTTTGGTACGCACTACGTACCGAGCCCTGGCACATCACCGTACAATAAAAAATACTAGCACTTCCCGAACAATTTCAACGTAGTCGTGTCAGCCATTATACGAACCGCCCGCCAGACACGTTCATCGCTCGTGTGTGCCTCGCGACATCTCAAACACTAGCAGCCATCAACAAATCGGTTGCGAAGCACACCCTGCCGCACATCTCAAAGCTGAAAAGGAAACGTCTGTCCTGAAAGGCGTTGCAAAATTCCACTTGCGAAGCCTGGTGCTCGCCCAATTTAAGCGTGCGGTATTTGCGCCACTTCGTCGTATTCTCAGCTCTGCGGAACCCGCTACATACGGGCACCCCCTCGGACACGATGTTCGCTGCCGATCCCATTGACGTGCACGTTCGCTATGTCTTCCACTTTGAGCGGCGTGCTTTCTCCTAGGCAGCCGAATACATGATCACACAAAGCGAAAGCGCTATGCAGGGCGGCTGGATTTTAATATTTCCTCCTGCTACTCGAGATGTCATCCCATGCCTGACTGGTTTCCTGCGCTTGCTCATGTCCACTAAAAAAATCTGGGTAGCCACTCAGCAATCGGACTAGACGCAACGCTTACACACTTCTGGGTTTGGACGCCTAGCTCTAGCCGAATGTGTTTGTTTCATTGCTGTTTAAACAGAAAAACTGGGAAAGGGGGCAGCTTTGGGGGGGAAGGCGGGGTGACGGCAGGGTGGCCACTGATGACCCCGTCGCGACCCCCTTCGCACCTATGCAGATGACTGCGGCACATCGTTCTCTGGTGTTGGTCGGATAACTTACGTTATTCCCACCCGGTTGATGGTCTGCTGCTCCGCATTCTAGCCCGTGCATCAACACTGGAATCATTTGATAATTCCGCCGGCATAATGCGGGAAAGTTTGTAGGTTTATTTTATTTAGGAATGCTCTCACACACGTCACAGATGTGTACATCATCTGATCACATCCCTTGAAAATTTAGTAACCACATCCTCATATGCAAAACAACCCATAATGAATAGTGGGAATTTCGCCTTGACCTCAAATCGGCGTCACCTGAGATCAATTAACTTCGACCTGAAAGTAGACCTGAATCTCTTGGTGGGTGTGCGAGCCGACACACGTATGGACCAATCGCTGCCCGTTGATTTCATTTCTGTTCCCTTCATCCCGTCCTCACAGATCATACACTCCTCCTGCTCATTTAAATAAATTTCTTAATGGAAACTTCTCAACACCAATGAATGATCTCTCAGAAACTTTGTCACGCATGAAACAACAAGCAAGGTTCTGCTAAATAAAATTCAACTTTTTGTTTAACGAAGCTGTGCTGCGCAAGAAAACAAGAAGAAAATGCAGGCTGCGTAGAAGCATTCAACAAACTGAATTGATCTTGTCGAGCGTTGGCGAATTGAATGCCGCGCCGTTTGCCCTGTGAGCATTTATTTTTCAGCATATGGCTTTGCGGACCCACCTGATTAGATCGAGAGAATTGTCAATCAAAGAAAAACTGTATAGCTTAGTCCCGAAAGAACCAAACATTTCAGCTATCAAATAAGACTTCCCGGAATGGCGCACTACAAAAAGAACAAACCGCACACTGTTCGAAGAGGAGGAGGTGGTGGTCGCGGCCAGGATGTATTATAAAACATGCACAAGATATGTTCGGAGGAAAATGCTTTGCCTTTCTTGAGAAGCCCATGGGTCTACATTTTTTTAGTTCCCCTCAAAAGATGTCGAAATAGCATACCAACAAAACCACAGAAATATTTTAGCACGGGTACAGCAAAAAGTAGCCCCGGAGGTGTCGAAGAATACGAGTCTTTGGTGTTCGTGTGAAGTATGGAGCGCCACTCACCAGCACTTTACGTCATATATCAAGGTGAGGGAAAAATGCGTGCACCGGTATGTCTGAAGACGACGATGGTTGAACGCGAAGCTTTTTTGTGAAAACTTCCTCGGTTGTCGTCTGTGTTTTGACTTCGACTCGCAGACGGGTTGCAGTTTGACTCGTTTTGCGTTGACTTGGACTGGCACGCAGTTTGGTGTTGGACCCTTTGCCATTTCATTCTACACGAAGAAGGGTTCGCGTTCAACCGTCGTCATCATTACACGGAAGTGTGCATGGTTTTTCTTCATAATTTTGCGCACCCTGTTTTGCCTTTCTTCGATATTCAAAGTGTTTCGGCTGTGTCGGAATGGCACGAACGAATAGACGTCGGCTTTGTAACGCGAGGACCCCATGTTCGGTTCCACCATTGGGAACCGTTGTTTCTAATTTCGCGTCACGCATGATCATCATTTTCCGAAAACTTTTGCTTGCTTCAGTGTGTTTTCTACGTGACATATGCGTTCAGGGAAGGAGAGAAAGCTTCACTTTAAATTTGAAACGTTTTTATTGCCTGACGCAAACGTGGGAGAATGTGGACCTAGTTTTCGCGTCGCCCCACATGGATCCATCAAGAGAGCGAGCGACAGACAAGCACGGAATGACAGTGGGGAGAGAGCTCGTGTAGTCAGCTGCCTTCGAAAATGGAGAGAGCTATATTCGCAGTGGTGGCGGGGTTGCCAGGGTCCTGTCTAGACGAATTGCATCCTGGTACGTGCGTCCGGTCCTGGCGGCAAAATATGAATCCGTGGCAAGGCCGGCCAATCTTGCAGTGGCTCCAGTTCGAGAGGGGGAGTAGCGAAATGACGCATTCCTAGTAATCCACGAATCGATATTCAAAATGTTTTAAAATTTGGTTTTGCCTTTGACAATTCGCAACGCAGTGTTTCATTTAACACCTTTTATGCGGGGAATATTTTGGCGCGGGAGGGTTTACTGGAGTTTCCTGCATTGTTTAAAGTGCGTGGGGCTCCAGAAGGCAGTTTCATTACAGCGATGGCTCTGTTTACTGGTCATCTCTATGAAACCAAATTGGCGGAGTTAACCCTCCCTCACGGTGCTTTGGGATATTATTTCTCATAGTAACCGATATAATAGACTGGTAGTAAACAGAGGCCGTGCTAACCGTTTCCCAACAAAGGGGAAAGGAGAAATATGTCCATTTCCTACAGATAGCAAAGAGTGTCCGTAGGTTTATTCGTTGAAGTCTGACATTTTGCTTGTTAAATAAGCATGTCTGATAAGGGAATGCAGTAACGATTAAATTGGTCTTCATGTAGTTTTAATTAAGTTCAAAAATTTCTTATATTTTATGGTTGGGTATGGGATCAACTTATGCAGGCTATTGCCTCTCACAAAAGTCTGCATAAATTCAGGAAATTATCTATTAATGCGAAGCATTCCTATGTCGCTTGTCTTGAGGGCAAGTTTTTTACAGCGAAACTTTTGTATTTTTCTACAGTCTGTTCGATCAATTATCTCCATTTACGGTATTGTATTGATCACAAGGGGAACTTTCGCGAAATCTGCAATATTGTGGAAATGTAGGTCGTCATACCGCTTTTATTTTCCGTAATTTTCAGTATTTTTCTTATTTTTTAGTTTTTCGAGATTTCGTTCTACAAACTATCTCCATTTACGCTATTATACGATGAGATTTTGAACTTTCACGAAATCTGCAATATAGTGAAAATGCATGGTGTTACACGGTTCGCTATTTTTCGTATCTTTTTTGTACCAAGAGAGCCCTCTGCACTGAAAAGAAGCATGCCAGTGGAAAAAAAAATAATTGAAGCCAAAAGTGACGGTGTGGTGTTAACCGACCGTGCAGAAATTGGACATGTGTTTACATACCCAGTTTTCTAGCTTAAAATTACAACCTCTCGGGAACCTAGAAAAACCACTTTAAGAAAATGATATTTGGCATAAAGCTAGATGTCAACGTGAAGATTAAAACGCTAAAATGATATTTCAGGTTTCTGAATATATTTTTGTGTAATTCGCTGTCAAATCTAACTCCCCATGCATTTCTATGGGATAGTTCCTATGGCTGAGGAACCCAGTCGCGCAACGAACGCGACTTGAAACTGTGCACAAAGCAAGTATTCACCCCGAATATTAGCTGTGCAAAAGAAGTTTTCATTTCACTAAAAAATTGCAGAGTAATCACTGTTGAAAGGACTCCCATGAGCGGGAAAGCTGCACATGAAAGAGCATTATGACACATTGTTTTCTTTTCATACAAGCGATTTAGAAAATTTTAAACACGAATGCATGGATTTGCTGCCCAGGCTAGATGATCAAATCAGGACTAATCTCGAAGCGCGGATTACCATTGGTGATGTTAGTCAGGCCATTTAAGAGTTAAGCCCTTGAAAGAAGCCAGGTCCAGACGGCTTAGGAGCAGCCTTTCATAAAGCTTTCAAGTGTGAGCTGAGCCCAGTGTTGTGTCACCTTTTCACTGAGGCGTACGAGAATGAAGTGCATCCACCGTCCTTCACTCTCTCTCTCACTGCACTCATTCCAAAAACTGATGATTGACTGACACTCATAAAGGTCACGGCGTATCGCCCCATTTGCCTCACTAACGTGGATTATAAGATACTAATAAAAATCCTAGCAAGACGATTGCAGCTAGTAGTTCAATATATAGTTCGAACGTATCAAACGTGTGGCATAAAGGCCCGTTCAATTACAACAAATATACATATCGCCAGATGCACGTTAGACTGTTGTGATAAAATGAATCAAAAGGTCAATGCTACAGATAGATTTAGAGAAGGCCTTTGACAAGGTGTCACACAAAATAATGATGAAAATTCCTGAACGTGTGAATGTAGCAAGAACAATTACCGAAGGTGTGCGTATGGCGTACAAGGAGAGCAGCACAGGTATTATAGTGAACAAATCTGCGAGCGCTCCCACTAGAGTGAGGCGCTTGGTTAGACAGGGCTGCCCTATTTCATCTTTGCTGTTTTCCATTTACATTTATTCCTTTTGTGCCAACATCGTTAACAGCCATGAAATTCGGGGCTTTGCTTTGCAAGCGTGCGAAGTGCGCGTACTTGCCTACACCGATGATATCGCTTTGTTCTGCAGGGATACAAGTAGCATAAACGAAAGAATTGATATTTTAAAAAGGTTTTGTAAATATAGTGGTAGTAGCGGTAACTGAGATAAGTGCCTTGGTTTCTGGCATGGTAAATGGCAATCGAAGCCCAGCGTATTTGCACTAAATAAACTGGTTAGTCACGCCCACGAAGTACTTAGGCGTCCCGCTTGAAACTTACCGGGATAGTGACCCGTACTGGCAAAGGCAAGCAATCGAGATACGGGAGAAGGCCGAAAAGCTGGGGAGAAAGGAACTGTCCGTTTTTGCACGTGCTGCTGTTTGTAATTCGTTTTTTGTATCCAAATTTTGGTACGTGATGCCGGTATTACACCGCGGGTGTGCCAATGTATTAAGATTGCACCGTGTGTTTGCCGTGTTTTTATGGGGTTCCACATGGGAGCGAACGAGTCGGGCAAACCTGTTTCGTCGTGTCCGCTCCGGTGGACTATCATTGGTGCACTTATTCTTGTGTCAAGTAGTAAACCGTTTCCTTTTTCTGCGAGATGTGCGCCACCCTTCTTTGCGCATAGTGTGTCAGATTCGTTTGGGTGCAGCACTGCCCGAATTGGTTGTTTCCTGTTGTGTTTATGGTGGCGGAATCCATGGCTACCTACGTGAAGTTGTCGATTCCACAAGGTGTTTTTGTTCCCGCTTCACCTTAGAATATTTATCTCATGTGCCGAGGAAGAAATTGTGTAAGGATCTTGTGGATGCGGTTTTACCGATCCCACTGTACAGGTCCCTATACTGTGTGGGGCCGGGACAAGATGTTCTTCGGCGCGTGAACAGAATGCCAGCTCCTGGCTATGTTAAATCGTTTTCTTTAAATTGCATGTGCGTGTACTACCTGTAAAAACCTGGATGACTGAGAAAGGTTTATTTGTGCCTTGGGGCCCTGATTGCTTCCCCTGCAAAAAACCAGAGATCATCGAACACGTGTTCATAGATTGTTGGGACGGGGTCTTCCTATGGGATGTGTTACAGCCTACCTTAAAGAAGATTGTCCAGTGGATAGTCATGTAATTAGATTTTTAGCCATAGAAAACGAAGGGAATGTGCCATACGACTTCATAATTTTACTGGCCCTACACGGTAACTGGAAGGCTCGCATGGTCCATCTGTACAATGATGCAGATGCGAGGTCAGGGAGGGAATATTTTTATGAAAATGCCGGCTACATAGTCGGGGTGTTGAATGCCGAGCCTAGTCCACCCGAGTAGGTGACTGTGCTGGAGAGTGTGGCGAGACTACCGCCTATTTAAACCTGGTACAGTTGCAAGGTATGCGCTAGTGCTTTTCACGTGGTGCAATGTTGTTGATGTTTTGCACGTATGTATTGACCAAAACCAGGCAATAAAAAAAGATTTTATAGTCCGTGTGTCCTCTCTGATGCCGTACCTCATTTTCTGGCAGTCTACTTATGATCTTTTTCATTACCGTTTATATACACTTCTTTTTCCTAAACAAGTACTTCAAGTGCATTCACTATGTTTCTGTTAATCCCGAAACAAGTGTTTTTTTTCTTTCAGTTAGCGCCCATTTCCCGGCCAATCCCCCTTGGTCCAATCCGGCGGACATGTGGACCAAGCCAGCTGATATGTGACATTCGAATATATAAGTCACAAATTAGAAAATTAGTATTAGCTTGGTAGATGTCCATTTTGGGTCGCGCCCGTTGGTGTACGTGTTGTCAAGATGCTCCAAAGCTGGATATTGTACTGCACCCGCGCAGGTGTTGTAATTGCACGTGCTTCATAGCTGTCAAGTTGGAATGCTGTTCGTGTCGCGTCAAGCAGACCAGCGTTTTGCCTGTTTTCCTGCACCGTTCCACACGTTGCGAGGTTAGAGCGACATTCGCCAATACCTGTGTTTTATCTCAAAAATTTATTCTTTGCCCACTTTGTGACAGTCGGAATGCAATGCGGCCTAATAAAATTCAGCCGTTCCTATAAGCGCGCTAGCCTTTTGCCGCTCTAGGTGAGTCACGTGGGGTCAGCTGCTTTCAGCTGTCACGGAATTCTTTATATTGTTCAAACATGACACCAGCTTTTTTACCTTCTTTTAAGCGGTCGATGGCGCTATGCTCTTGCTTCTACACAATGGGACAAACGTGAATAACCGTTTCGATTACAAGGACTGAGCACAGGGTGTTGAATATTGCCCGGCTACTTTTGTGTTCAACGTGTTCTTTGGTCTATGTATAAGAAAACGACTAGATCAGGAGCCAGCGAGGTGGATCTGCTTGCCGGATTGAGATTTATTACCACTTTCGCTGGGTCCTTTCCATCGGAGTGGTGTTAATGTTCAAATTTGGTCTGTAAGCCTGGTGAGGTTCCCGCCCGGCGCGCGACATGCAATCCGTCATGCACATTAACATTATAACATAATGCCTGGCAGTGACGAAATATCCAATACAGATGTTAGATTAGGGCAGCTGCCGGCAAGCGGGGTTGCGTTGAAGTTTGAAAGAAGTGAAAGAAGCATCATAGACTCGCGTACTCCTTACTCTTTTTTTACGGAGAGCGAGCAAAAACTTCTGAGGCTCCACGGGCCCTTCAAGCACAAGGCGTTCTATAGCGCGAGGAGTAGGCAAATAAACGCCTCGGTGTGCGAGCTATTAGCGAACTATCACTAACAAAGTCGCAAAGCGTTAAAAAAAAAATGTGTCCACAGGCTTATGCGTCTGATCACTTAGATAGGCATCTTGATTAGATTAGTTAATAGCAGGGACCATTTTTTCTAATAAAACATCCCTTGAACCATACTCTTATACGTTTGGTCTCTCGTATATGCACTATGCATAGATTGGTCACCAATAGTCACAATTTTAGAGGTCAGGCATAAAAAACTGTGTGTGCTTAATACACACCTGTCTTTCTCAGGGGCGAATGTGGTCAAAGGGCAAGAGATTTTTTTTAGTGAGGTTTGCTGATGCCTTGCTGATACCTTTGCAGAGGCCACAGCCGATGAGAGCCCAAACGTGTCATCGCTGAAAAGTTTCTCTCAAAGCCCCGAGGGGGCGCCAGTGGCAATTCAAAGTATTTTGGGGGAGCAACTCTAAGAGCCGCTGCCAGCGACCCGTGCGCTCTCCGCCTGGTAGATACATGTTACCAGCGGTACCCATAGCATGCAGTGCGAGCGGAATCGTGGGTGCTAAATGTTCCCACACTGCTGTACTGAACACATAATAATGCAATGTATAACGTAATAGCACTATCCGTTTTCCCTTCTAGTTGATAAAGTTTTTCTTTTCCTGTTCGGATTTCTCTAGCACATCTCTAAATACAGTGGGCGTAACGGCTCCGACGACGCATTGCACGCTCGCATCGGACAATGTGTCTCAAGTTCACGCGTACGACTAGTCCTGGCGACCGTCGTAACGATCAGTCGCATGCGAATCGCACGCACCAATCGCCCTTGTGTCTCGCGCTTTATGTTTAGAAGCCGCGATAACACGTAGGCGACGCTGGTTAGTCATCTGTCCATCTCACGATTCCTGAATAGCCACACTATCGTTTCATACTACCACGATAGCAACACATGCTCGTCGGCGTTGTTTCGAGAGACAGAGTCGCCTACCGGCACCACACAAGTGTAACAGGTAAACTCACCGGCCCACGGAAAGTCGCTGTTGTGCGGCAGGCACGTTGACCGCGGCCGCCGACGACACCAGTCGGCCTACGGATCGTGGGAAAACAATCTCGAAGCGGACGTCTGTCCCGACTATATCGGTGGTGTGATTCTTGTGCTTGTAGTTGTTAATTTACAGAATGTAATAAACTACGGTCGTCGAGAATGTCCCGTCATTTGAGGGAAAGTGCCTAGGTGCTGAAAGTGATCTCCTGGATAAGAAATTAAAATCCTCAAATTGATGTATCGCAACGTATAAAAGCGACAATATGTGTTCGAACAATGGCATTCATGTAATGCGGCGCGAGCACAAGCTGCCCTCGCTTTTTTTCTGCCTTCAATAACGCTTACGCTGGTGATCACCTATTAGTTAGGGCCAAGAACTTTAAGAAAGCATTCTGCAAAAGAATAATGTAATACATAAGCAGCTTAGCAGCTCTAAAAGCTGCAATTCAGATCGTAAGCACCAATGCTTGTCAAACACAGGTATACGTAATTGCTCGGTATACTTACTGATTTCCGCATCTAGAAGTAAGTTCTCGTGCTGTAGCGTGGACTATGTTGCCTTTCATGGGTCCGCCTCTTAACAGGTTAAATTATGATTTTGAGCCTCCAATTCACTCAGCAAGAAGTTGTTAAAATAGCCACAGGGTATTCAATTATTGAATAAAATTTTTAATGAACTATAGGTGATCGTTTTTTTGACCCCCCGCGGTAGAGACGGCCCGAAAATCCATACTATTTTTACAAGATCCTTCTATAATTGTGATTAAGTTATATTATGTTACAGCATTGCTTGGCTCTCAGCATGTAAAATTTTGCCGTCACTGGAGATTGTGGCGCGAATTATGCAAGAGCTACAAATGCAACCACCATTTTGTTCGCACACGTTTTTAGACCCTTCGATGCCATGGTTCCAATGCAAGGCTCCATCGCATTCTTTTAACTGAAGGAGGCAAAAACCACTGATGTACTCACAAATGTATTATAATTCCGTGAAAGCCACAGCCGTTAACTTTAAAGCTTAATGCCCCGATCACGGTCGTATCGGTCATGTATTAGGTGCAAAGCGTTGCACTTCGCCCGAGCGCTCTCGTCAAATGTACAGGTCGACAACCAGTCTGCGATCCTGTAATAAAGCACCTGTACAATCCCTGTAAAAATCCTGCCTTTATTACAGGGTCTTCGACGCCGTAAAAAAGCACCTCACAGTGCTCTTTTTATTGCAAAAATCAATGAACGGCTCATGGGCGTAAAAGATGCTTTCCGGGGTAAGCGTGGGCATCAGTAAAACCGCTGCTAAAATAACCCACAGGTCACAGGGAATAAAGCTGAAGTACCGAGTTGAAACAATGGTAGGAAATATTAGAACTCGGTGAGCAGTCAACACAAGGCCGTTGTAAAACTAGTAATACTAGTCGAGCGTGCATCCGTTAGGCCTGTTTGAAATCAGGACTGAAGCTTCCCAAAAATAACGTAGTGAATACGCTGCGGCCTTGGACTCTGCGATCGTCGACTGCCGGTACACGCCTTTCGACGAAAGGTGTTTGAGTTTGCTTGGTTTGTCCGGAGGATCAACGTTACGGTAACCATGCGTTATTGGTGAAATACCCCCTAAAACATACCATATAAGTTAGTTTAAAAGGATGTTCCACTGGCTGCGACACTTCTGTACAGCGTGCTTCCTTTGGAGTTCACATGTTGCCAGAGCAGGCAGGCGAATCAATGACATCCAGTACCAAGGTAGGGTGCCGCCACATGAGCCCCTATCGCTCGCCCAATAAACAATTATGAAGATAAATCATATAAGACATGCTTAGGTGTCATCAAACAAACAAACACGCGTTGCTAGTCAAGGACTGTACGTGAACATTGTGGCTGGCGTCCTAGATAACGCCTGTATCCAATTCTGCCAGGGAAAAGTCTTCAGCGAGCCGAGCGCTTCTAGAGTAACTGTGCCCCGCGGCAAATTTGCAAGCCATCACAAGTTATCCGTAAACTTCCCAGACCTCGCTTTCAACAACAAACGATATCGGGAACATGTAATGTACGCGTCCGCCCACTTTACGAATAACAAAGTGAACCTGGCGGCAATCTTCCCGAACTCGTCAGTTACACGCCCACGTGTAAAGTACATAGCCGCATACTTTACGAGCTACAAGGAAAATTTCGCTCCAACTGACCCCGACCCTCGAGCACCCCCTTCCAGCCTGCCATCTCCCCGCTAAACATCAAGATATCGTGGCCACTAAACAGAGCATCGTCGGCTTTAATATCGCAAAATACATTAGCGAACGACCTGCGCGGAAATAAATTCAATTCAATTTAGGCATAGAAACCAGTCAAACCGCTAACATAGAAGTTCTGAACAGTATTCCGCACCAGTTTAATACAAACTCAAAAACACACTAAGCAGCTGAACAAGCGAGATGCAGGGATTGAAAACTTTCTTTTGAGCTGAAGCGAGCATTTACCTGGTTGGGATTTTCAGCACAGAACTGCACTTGTGCGGCCGGCCGTCTTCTGCCTTAACGTTAATTGTCCGGCAAGGATGCGTGCCGTCGGGTTGCCACGACGAGCAGATAGAATGCTCCAAACGAGTTTTGCATAGTCTCGCACGGTTGTCGTAGCAGGATCTTGCTCACATTTCATCCATTTGGTATATTCGGCGGGCTGCTTGACAGACGGTAGTAGTCACCCTAGCTCATATCTTGGCGAAGATGAAAGAGATCGCCGTTTCTTCCGCCTGTTGAGTGTTAAAAGGGAGACCTCATACATGTAGTTAGGTCTGCGACGATGACGACCGCCGACCTTCCCACGTAGCTGCAATTATCCCACGTGCTTAAATAAAACACGTGGCCTCCATTACCATACCACTTTTCAAGTGCGATTATTTTTGCCTTGAGACTTCCTTCATGGGGTTGTATTGGTAACGGAGGCGGAGGTATCATGACCACGCACACCCTTTAGTGCCATGCTCATACACATAACATCATCTACGGTGCCGCAACTTGTCCCTTTGAAGGTTGCTTATTCAGGGTGGCCTTCGCCAACATCACCAAGCTACCGGCACTGGAGTGGAGTGCACTTTAATGTCTAGCGTCTTTTTAAAAAAAAAAAAAAAACAGCGGGTGGTTGATATACATCGTCTGCGGCTACAAAGTCTGATCGGTCCCCACTCGTGGCGTTGCAGTGGCTCTTTGCCAATTGCGGAATAACTGGTAACGTGAAGACTGGCATTTCAGCATCAAAGGCACGTGACCACGTGCAACAAAGGTAGCGGTGCCATTCTGCAAGTAAGCTACTTCAGTTTATACACCCAGTGCGACACCAGCATGCCGCAACCAACTTCGGTTACGCTTCATATTACTACACCCATTCATATTCAATTCACCTACACTAGTAATTTGAGATGTCACCTGAGCGTTTCAACGGTGTAGAAGCAATACTACTGTAGAAAGCAGACTCGGTAGGTGCGGCAACCTCCTACATATATTTGGGGAGCGTAGGCCCGGCCAGCAGTGGGAGTGGCGTGGACAAACTGCCGCCCAGCTGCACGGTCGTGTTCGATCTGTATCGCCTGCAACTGCTGACATGCCAGTCCCGTAATGATGATCGTGGTGAAAGGATGCGCATGACGACAGTGGCGCTGATGATGACGATCGCGATGATGCCGCTACAGGGCTATCCCCCTGGCGCGTAGCGCGTTAAGATGACAGTTGTAGAACAAGTCTGGCGGGAAACTAAAACTATGTACAGGTATGTACAATTTCTCCGTTGTCAGGAAGAGTCCGTGGGCAGTCAGTGGTCAAGTGGCAGGGGTTATAACAGCATAGTCCTGATCGTCGGCGAGGTAGCATCCGGGAAGAGAGAGAGAGAGTTGCTTTATTAGAATAGAAACGAAAGTTGACACAGCCGATAACTGCCTCTCGGGTTGAGGGCACCTCAATCAAGACTGAGTCTAGGAGGGGGATAGAAAGGAAAGAGGGTGGGGAAACCTCTGGTGGACGAGGCTGGGAGTGGAGGACGGGACGAGTCACCAGTCCGGGTCAACAATTATTGTAGGCGCCGCAGTGGTCGTGCGGCTGACCCCCCATTTATTTTCAGATCAGTTTCGAAGGCAGCAGTAGTCCGCGAGTCGGGGAGCGCCCGTGGAATGCGGCCGAGCAGCGCAACAGCCTGGGGGTTCTCTGGCGCGTGGCTCGTCGTGCGTGCCGAGACCGCGCGCTGATGACACTGGCACAGAGGCCCATGGTGATGATTGTGGGCGCATGCTTTGACGACGAAGAGGCCGCTACACTACCACGTATGCGGCTGTATGTCGCCTACCCTCAACAGTTCCTCTTCAAGTTAAAATCTATCTCATCGCTACTCTGTCCACATTGAGCTGAACACAAAAACATGCAGTTCCTAATCGGTGAGTCGGCCCTACTCATATCACAGAGTGCGCGCCTCATAACGTCTTCCGGACGGACGCTTTCCTTGTGTTTTCAGCTGAGGGACATAGTAGGCCCATGGTCATTTCCCAAACGTGTCTCGCTCGACAAAAGCTCTGACCGGCTGCCTGCCAAGGGAAGCTATTCAACAGACACGGGAAAGAATAGAATGTACCTGTGCGCATCAACATCTTGAACATCATTACCATGTCCATTGTGATCGCCACCATCATCATCCGGCGAACCAAGCAAGGCATCTGATTTCGGCTGACATCGTCACGCACATTAAACATCCTTCTCTCTCTCTCTCTCTTCATATATGTATATATATGTAAATATAATATATATATATATATATATATATATATATATATATATATATATATATATATATATATATATATATATATATATATATATATATATATATATAGCGAATCAGAAAATGGGAAATGAGGGGCTCCGTGAAATAAGACAGAAAATAAGGGTTGGCAGTCAAGAAAACCTCGGAAAGCAAAGGGGAGGTTGTGGTGGGTCATAGAAAGAGATGAAGAATTTTTTGAGTCGAAAAGAAAGTGGTGAAAAAATGCCCGCCGGGTGGGATCCGAACCCACGACTTCCAGAATACCGGTCGTAGCCGGTACCAGAACCTGTACCAGTGGCCGGTACAAGAACGTGGAATACCAGAACCTCCCCTTTGCTTTCCGAGGTTTTCTTGACTGCCAACCCTTATTTTCTGTCCTATATATATATATATATATATATATATATATATATATATATATGTAGCAATGAAACTGCGTCTGTCTCTAAGCTTTCTATGTGGTGATGCTGGTAATACCAGTGACATGGCGCGCACCCAGGGGGATCGGCAAGGTAATGGGCGCCTTACCGAAAAAAAAGTTTCTAATTTTTGTAGGGGAAGAAACATATTTAAATATTAGAATGGATTAGCAGTAGATGACTCGAGAAATGAAAGTAAGGAGATTAGAGAAAGAAATAAAAAAGCTAAAAACGAACACCATTGAATGAAATTTGGAAGAAACACGAAGAAAGAACGTGGTACAGACGAAGGAGTGAACTAGGCGCGCATATACTTAACAAGGGAATCCAGCCCCGGCTAATTGATGTCTAACACGGCAGACGGCCTGATTCCAGGATGAACGAGTGCAATGCACGGGAAAGATCCCCGTGGCAAGTGCGCGGGAAAAGTGCGCGAGGAATTCTGTAGTGAATGGTGTGAGAAAAGAGAAAAGCTCTGAATGACATTAACCACGCATTATTTACAACGGAAGGTGGAACCGCTTTGCGTGAATCGATAACCATTAGTTCTTTATTTGATTGAGTTGCGGTTTTCGTTCTGCGGGCTCAAAATATTACGGTTGGGGCTACGGTTCAGTTCCCGCAAAAATACCGTTTCAGTTCCGGTTTTCGATTCAGTTCGATTACGGCTAGATTACGGTTCGACACGCTGGTTGCAAGGAATTCAAATGTGCAGCAGGAGAATTGTGTTATAGTTATCGTTGTTAGCGCGAAGACTAAATCAATACAGGTAGATTGAAGTGCGCAGACATAACCTGCAGGCACGTATTCTGATCATAAATAAAAAACTGCAGGTATATGTAGCTCAGCCATAGCAGCTTCACCGAATCAATCGGGTCATTCAAACTCTATTGGTTTTCGCTGAAAGTTTGAAACCCTATGTTTTTGATAAACACTGAGGCGTTCTCATTATATCTACAGCCGAGTTGCCACCCGGCCATTAATATGTACTTAACGGAACTGCGGCTAATGGCCTTACGCGTATTTCTAAATCCACCAGATGACCTTTCATGCACCCCAAGTAATACGCAATATCCGAATGGCTGTTTCCAACAGTTTTTTTTGGTAATCGTGTACTTGAGCTGGAACTATAGTTTTATTCCGCAACCATCTGGAAACGTCCTGGCAGAACTCGCAGCTGGTCGCGTGAAAACGTAAAGCCGGAACTCCCTAGAGTTGGCACAACAGCTGCTAGATGACAGTGTCACCGTGGTTCGAATATTAGGGGGAGAACAGACACACTTGCCTCGTAGTCAAACAGCAAGGCAGCGACACAAAAACGCCAAAGAGCTGAGTTTCGCCTAAAACTATCACCGTTTTTCTCATAAGTCTTGAAATGAACGAGGTAAGAACGGTTGTTTTATTTTTCAGTTTGCATAAGCAAATTCTTTGACATGTTCTTGCTTCAACATTAGGCTCCTGATTCTTATTGTCATTATTTGGAACGTTTTGGGAACACGATGAAGAGAACGCGAGATAGGGTAGAACTGGGGGTAAAGATGACATGAATAGTAATGCAGGTTTCTGCCGCACAAGCATTAAAAACCAGATGAAAAAAAATCTCCGCGAAAAATAGAAATAGAAATGTTCAAGCGTTGAACACTTATTAAATCATTTACTCCACTTTTCTTTCGTATTTTCTGGTATCAAATATTTCCGAATAGAATTACTGATTATAAACCGCGACAATTATTGAAGGTATAGGTGCAAGGTAGAGGCAGTTAGTTGCCGAAGAGGCCTACTCTGTGTCAATTGTAGCAAGATTTTGTAGGCTTTGAGCGAGGCTTGCGCGAAGGCTCGGTTTTCTCAACACGTATTTATCTACGGTTATGTTATTCGCAATACTTTACCTCCAAGGAAAGATTAATTCGGCTTCATGTTTTGAGATCCGGTTTACTATTGCAGATCCTGCGGTAGACCGCATAGAGAAAACTTTGAAAGGGGTCCGTAATTTTGGCACTGTGCCTGAAAATATCGTAATTAAACAGGTAAACCGTTTGCATTGTATTGCAGCATTATTGGCCGCAACCGGTTCTTATATGTCTGTCACGTTTGAAAACCTCATACAACCTGGAATTCGAGAGCTGTAAAATGACCCACTTTTTATTTATGGGGCTGCGTTTTATGGTGTTTTACTGTTTATATATGCGCTCTCAATTGGTCAAGAATGAATCCAGCAGTGCTCCTTGCGTTTTCAGGAAGTCCACACCACAAAAAACAGCGCTGACGATTACTACAACGGTGTCATCGAGAAGGGCGTCGTCAGGTTACCAACGGACAGCGGCCAGTTCCCCAACGTTGATTTTGGTACATTTATCCGGAACGTCTGGAGTAAGAATGGGGCTAAAACAGCAGTGGTAGGTTCCTTTAGAAACATTTATCTATATAGCGAGTCAGAATGGGAAATGAGGGGCTCATTGGATTAAGACAGAAATAAGTCGCACCTTATTGCTATATATATATATATATATAGTTAAGAGAAAAGGTTCCTGGCTATGAGGTTAGCTGTACGATAGAGAAGTCAAACTGAAAAACATAACAACATTTATTCTAACGTTTCGACCGGGGGCCGGTCTTTTTCAAAGATACAAATAGTGCAGATCAGTTGGGTTTAAATACATTTCTGTTGTGGGCGGGGCAAGAAAAACGTAGGCTCTACGCGACACAAAAAAGCCGCAGAACGCAAAAGGTGGACAAAACAAAAAAAAAGGGGGGGGGGGATAGAGGGCTGTTGGAGTGCTGCCGGGGAACAGGGGGGAAAGGGGCCTAATGAAGGCAGGCGAAGCTATTCGCCGCGAGCTCGACATGTAGGTGGCGACAGCGTCGCGCTGCTAGTGTGGATGCTCCGCTGAGCGGCCCGTAGGAATGCACACTGTGGGCGCGCTTCGTGCCTTTTTCTCGCCGTATGTGCGCACGAAAGGTGCAAACAAGAGTGGTATGCTGTAGTTCGGTTACTCAACGTTCAATGTATAGCATGGAAGCGGCAGTCAGTTTTCATTTTTACGCCAAAAAACGCGACGACTCATCGGGAATCTCAGAATGGCCGTAATTGTGACAATGAACTTGTACGCTGTGGCTCGTATCAAGCTCGATCTTTCCACACTATGGCTTTGAGCCTTCAATAAAAGCATAAATAGAAACAAATCAGGAAGCCTCGATCTCTGAAATTCAGTTTACAACGGCAATTTCAATCGCTTTCACTGGTATCATGACGCATTCTTGCATTTGTGGGATGCTCTGAAATGGTAACACTACTTAACTGCCCCGAAATTCCTTCTAAGAGCTTACGATATTTTTGGGTGTTCAAAAGGCAACATAAAATTACTGAATTTTGATCAGCGCAGAGATATAAATGCAACCGCTCCAACGGGTCTATTAAATGAAATTAATGTGACTCTGAAGGAAGGTTTGATGAATAACGGTTTCGGATCACTTATTTACGGCTTTCGTAGCAATTGAACTTGCGGATTTAATTGTCAACGCACGCAGTACAATCAACATCTCATGTTTAGCTAGGTTTTCGCAAAGTGACAAACTAGTGTGCAAACCAAGCTTCTGGGACCTCACAGTGAGCACAAATTTTCTGTGACGGCTGCTCTGTTGACGATTTGCGTTCCTTTTAAAATCTAACAGATGCCTGCAACAGCGAGGTGTGTTTGCATTCTTGCGTATAAGGTCGCTTACGAACCCTAAAGACGGCAATAAATGAAGTTGCGCTGTTGCAGATGTAGTAAAACATTTCCTTTTTATTTCTCGTTACAAATCAGCGTAACGGCTTCCCGGTAACTACTTTGTTTTGTAAACTGAATATCGCATTTGTCTTGGCATTTAATTCTTGAGGATTGGTTAAAAAATGAAATTCTGCGCATTTCATTTTTTTTCGGGAAGGGGGAGGGGGGGGGGGTCCTGCCAACGTTGCAAGAGCAGCGAGAAGAGAACGCATGTAACGCGCGCGAAAAGCCAAACTATGGTTATCAGTATTATTTACAATCGAAACTACACTAGGCGTCGTGTTCTGTGCGGTGAAAAAGCAGTACACGTATTTTCCAAAATGATTAACCCCCCTTGGTCCGAGATTTTCCAGGAATTGTGGGGCGCCTTTTTCAAAATTGTATTGAAAGCAAGCATTGCGGGAAAAAATAAAAAAAAAACCAGCGAGTCATGGCACACACCCCACACACATGTGGGCAACAACGTGCATTATATATTATGCGTTTTCTCCTCTTTCTTTAAACTTAGGTCCACCTTAAGAGGTTAAGACGTGACCAAATTAGGCATTTGGTTATGCTGAGTGAGACACGTTTCTGGACAAGGTGATTCATGTCGGATTTGAAAATGATATATATGAAAATGACACACAAAATGCCACATGACTGACGCAAACTCACAACTTCTTAATTTTACCGAAACATTCCCCCTAAATACTCTTGCGCATCCATAGAAACGTAGGTAAATAATACGTAAAATTAGCTAATCGATACGGTTGAATAAATGCTTATTCCTCCTCCTGAGTATAACCAACGACTGTACAAAAATGGTATTTATTTTAGAAAAGGTACGGGAAGGACACGATCAAACAGACGCTTGCGGGTGTAAAATACGTGTCCGGTAATGTATGGGCGATAGCGCACGGGTCGTGTGCAGTGTAAATGTTTTTGTTTGTTTCTTCTTTCTATAAGGACACAGCGCAATTTTACAAGGGTGTGGGATTTGCACGTGTATGCACAGGTCTTGTCGCTTCTTACCCGTTTCGCGTACTAAACTTTTATCCTTTGAATAATCGCCACGCCACCTTCAAAAAGCACCCTTCGACGTTCTCGAAACGGCAGACGACTGCACTCAACAATAAGAAAAGTGCAATGTGTGGAAGCAATGTTTATAACACGTTTCACACTCAAGCGGTGAGCGAAGATGTTTCGTGGAAATAAACCAGCGCATTAACCCGCAACGGCCGCTGATTATTGCGTTTCTAGAGGAAACGAGCACGCAGAGGTTACTATGTCATTGTTTATTGCCAAACGAGCACACATATTGGTTGTTTTGTCGTGTGCAGCACGCGTCTTGCGCCGCACGCAACGTGAAAAAGCAGACGACGCGAGAGCGCCATCCACACTAGGAGCGGTTCGTCCCGCCGCCGCCAGGGGCCGACTGTGTTCGCGCTCGGGGCGAATAGGATAAGAGGAAGGCATTGCAAGGTACTGAAGTCACGACGGGAAAGCAAGAAGGTGAGAACTAAGGAGGGGCTCGTTTTAGCTCGTTTGTTGACCTGTTTCTGGCGGCAGGTGCCAGGTAGGGCAACCTGCAGGGTGTGAGAGTTTCAAAAATACAGAAAAATTGCAAAGAACCAGAGGAAATTGGCTGGTGAGGAGAAAAGGGTGGGAGAGCCCAGAGGTAATTACGGATGCCTAGTGCAAGCGTTAACACACATAAACAAAGGGAAAAAAGAAAAAAGAAAACGAGGGAAGGAAGAGGGGGATTGGGATTAGCGGGAGGGACGCGGAAACCGCAGAGGGAGGGGGGTGCGGGGATGAAAGAGGTTCGAAGAAAAGACCAAGCGACCATGCGGGGATGAAAGAGGTTCGAAGAAAACACGTGGTTTCACATGGCGTGAAATCGCGGAAACGCTTTCTTGCGAAAAACGTGGCAGCCGGCCACGAGGCGTCCACGAGGCCATGCAATGCAAGGACAATACAATGCAAAGTAACGCTAATTTAAGCTTGATCACATAAATACCGAAAATAAATGGACATAAGGCTAAAAACATATAGCAAAAAAGGAGATATACAGTGCCACATGACGTTTTTGAAGAGTATTCACGCAAGATCATATTTCTTTACATACCCGCATACAGACGCACAGAAAAAACTATAAACAGAATATCACCACAGAAGAGACAAGCGGTTTTATCTACCCGATAGAAATTGTTCAGTGCAAAAGGACACAAAATAATAATCATACAAACAAAGAAAAAATTATAAAGCAAGGGGTACTATGGTGAAATCTATGTACATGTGGTATGGCAACTACACACAAGCAATTCACTGACACAGTACAAAATACAATATGTACACAAATTAAAAAAAAAAAGGGGGGGAAAAAAAAAGTAAGAACGTTTCTCTTTCAGAACAAAGTTTCTCAGTTGCTCGCTGCATCGGCCTTCTCCGGTGCCTGATTGGGCAGGCAGGACAATCGGCCTGTGTTTTCATTTATGCCGCTCAAGACAGTGTTAAACTTGTAAATAAGGTACGATTCACGGGCTTTACGATCATAATCCGTTTTGAAATTGGACTGAAGCACTGTGGCTGTGAATGCGTGGAAAGGGTGGCCTAGATTATTTACATGTTTAGATAGGGGAAGGTGTGGTAGGGACTTTATGTGTTCTCGGTGGTTGTTGATTCTCATTCTAAACGGATTCTCAGTTTGACCAACGTACTGGGCGTGGCATATGGTGCATTCAAGAAGGTAGACAATGTTTGCGCTGTCACAGTCAAAGTTTCCTCTTATCTGGAAAGAGAATGAAGACGTGGTGCTGGTGGAGACAGAGGCTTTAGTCATCATGGGGCATAGTTTGCACCTAGGCTTATTGCAGGGTCCGCTGCCTGTGAAGCTGGGGGTGTTGACCTTAGATGACGTTACAATATCCCTGATGTTTCTCGCACGTCGGTACACGACGCGAGGAGGCTCAGGGAAAACACTTCGCAACTTTTCGCTTTGAAGTAGAATGTTGTGGTGCTTTCTAAGTATGCAGTTTACGCTGGAGGACGAAGCGGCATATGTTAGAATAAGGTTGGGGGTCGTATTCAAAGATTTGGATTTTGAGTTAGTTATCAGGTGGTGGCGGTCCTGTTTCTTAGACTTCCTAATAGCATCACTGATGACAGACGGTGGGTATTGTTGTCGTGTTAGGTCATTAGTTAGTTGTTGACAGTTAGAGGCAAAATCAGCTGGGTCAGAGCATATCCTTCTGAAACGCAGAGACTGACTGTATGGTATGCCGAGTTTACAGTGTTTAACGTGGTTGCTTTTGAAATGCAAGTACTGGTGTCGGTCCGTTGGCTATATATATATATATATATATATATATATATATATATATATATATATATATATATATATATATATATATATACATACATACATACATACACACATACATACATACATATCAGGGGCGCGTTAAGGAAATTACAGAAAGGCCAGCAGTCTACAACGCCAAAGGAGCCAAACGGGATTGGTAGGTTTTTACTACGGTTAGTGAAGTTAACACTTTAAATTTACGTAGGAAAGAAAGAAATGAAGAAATACGCGCGTCCAGTATGCGGGGACCGAACCCGCGCCTACCGATTGGATCTCGGATGCCTTACCAATTCGGCTGTCTGGGCGAATATGTTCTCCGTCGCTCTCTGGAGTATTTATTTATGGGGTGCCTGAGGTATTTGAGAAAGCTATTTCTTATCGCTATCTAGGCGTGAAGCTTCTTGTTTGTCGAGCCCTTATCATTCATACTGCGCAGTTTGTTCAAACATGGAAGTGTACACGTTGGCGTCAGAAAATGAAACGCTATGCAGTTCTCGTCACCCTGTCCTCGCGCAACAGTGACTTGGAAATCACCACCTTTCTGAACATATCGAAGTCTTTTCTTTACGAGCAGCGGACCGAACTGATGTGTTTTGGCGGTAACGTGAAATCTCTACCAAAAAGGAAAAAAAAATCACGCATCTGCACGAAGGGAATCATGACGCGTGGGCGAAGCACTGGGGATCGTTCTTACCGTAAATCACCCGTGACATTGCCCACTCGCGCATGTAAATGAGTGACAACGCGTGTGTGCAGTATACACAATTCCAATCCAATCCAATGTAATACAATTCAATTTATTCCAGTCCATTGCAATCCAATCCAGTCCAAATCCAAATCCAATACAATCTCATCCAATCCAATCAAGTTCATTTCAATCCAATTCAATCTAATCCAAATCCAATTTAATCTAATCTAACCCAATGCTCCTCGCGCATGCGCAGCACGTCTCTTCAGTAGCCACGCAAAACTGCTCAATCTCTCTCTCTGTCTCTCTCTGTCTCTCTCTGTCTCTCTCTCTAACCTTTTTCCTCGAATTGGCATTTTTTTCCTCTTTGGTCTTCCTTTTGTGCTTTTTTGCTGCGTTCTGCAACCTTTTATTTCGTTTGACATACACATATTCGGTTTATACTGATGCACGCACGGACGCCAACGGGCGGACATTACGAGGTCCTGAGGTGCTTTGCAACGCAACTAAGAGCAGTCAGCGGTTAGACGTCGTCAGAACCCTTTAATTTCTCCTGCGGTGGTGTTATCCGCCGGCCGCAACGAGAGTGACGTCATGCCGCCACACAGTTTTGTAGGACTCCACGTTAATGCTGCCGGGTACGTGGAGGTACTTGCAACCGTTGTAATGCCATTGATAAAGCGTGTTTCGAAAGGAAGACCATATACCTTTCAATAGGATTCTCCACCTGCACACACCGCCTGCGTCACACAAGAGGGGATGGCTGACAACTCCTGCGACTACGTCACTCCCACCATGTGGCCTCCTAGTTCTCCAAATTTACACCGCTAGACTACTATGTCTGCGGCGTCATTGAGAGAGAGGACAACAAAGAGCGGCATAATATAAGAGACACGCTGAAGGCCGTCCTTTCTCACTAAATGGCCAACATCTCTAAGGAACACCTGATCCGTGCATGCAGCCGTTTCCGAAGCCGAATCGGATCGCTTATTTCTGCAGATGGCGGTTTCATTGTGTAGTTATGGAAATGAACCATAGGGGAAGTACTTCGCAAAGTTTGGTAAAAATATGTCGGAATTCCTGGAGATGTTCGCTTGTGCCTGAAGCCGACGTTCTGTTCTCAAATACCTTGCGCACCCGGTGTATTTACTACAATGTTGCATCTGACGCTTGAGCCCCGGGGCGTGACTCCAACGTCTATAACCTGTCATGAGCGGTCCGCTGGCGGGAAACCCTCTTGTACTACCCTGTCTTCAAGGCTGCCAGGTCTGAGGCCCTCGCTATGCTTTCGCAGAATAATATGGTTAGAAAATGAGGAGCTCATTGAGGAAAATTGAAAGAAAGGCCGGAAGTTTACAACGCCAAAGGAGGCAAAGGGGAGTGGTTAGGTTATCTTTCACCATGGTTAAGGCAGTTACCATTTTTTAAATTTACGTAAGGAAGAAAGAAAAACACGCGTCCAGAGCGAAGACCTAAACCACACCTTCTGAATTCATTTGGGATGCCATACCAGTTCGGCTGCCTGGGCGACTATATATATATCTTTTCCCTCACTTTCTAGGGTGATTATATTTACTACAATTGCATCTGACGCATGAGCGTGGTAGCCAGCGGAACTCTGACTTCCTTTCTTTCTTTCATGTGCACACAAGACCTCCAGAATTAGCATCCGGTGCGATGACCACTACGCTAACGGCGGGGAACCGGTAGCGGAGTAGCACTGGCAGTGGCAGTGGCTACCACCCCCCAGCACAGGAAATAGGTACTTAACATAAATAGCCAAAAAAGTGGATAGGAGTACAGCCCCGCTCGTAACGTAGTGGTCATCGCACCACATGCGTATTCTGGAGGTCATGGGTTCGGATCCGACCCGGCGGGCATGTTTTTTAAACCAAAGGTTTCTACCTCTACCCCCCAAGGGTTCTTTCGCGACCGTTGGTGTCACCAGAAAACTCCAGCGAACAAATAAAAGAATTTACTGGCACCGCCGGGAATCGAACCTGGAACTAATAGACTAACAAGGCGAGAGCCCGTTGTCTTACCGATTCAGCTACGAACCCATGCGAAGACCGGGAAGACAGGTAGTGTACTCACCAAGCACATCTACGGGTATTACCCCCTGCGTTATCGCTGAATGCCACATGAAAGCGTCACGCGACCGCTCACGCCCGTCTAGCGGCCCTGTCCGCACCTTGCTCATGTGCTAAGAGTTAAAAAAATTAAAGGAAGCTCACACCAATGCATGACATCTCACTTCGAGTACGCCAGTGTGCTAAAGCCTGTGGCCTCCAGTGTTCACGTAAAAAAATCACAGCTCCTTCTCGTCCTCCCTCACGCCAAATCAAGGAATACATTCAAGTACTCCTTCATGGCCAGGCCATCACTTCAAGCCCCAGCATCAAGATCATGGGCCTACATCTCGAGGCTAACACTAAGAGTGACGTCTCCTTGCAGTGCCTCAAAAACAGCATTAATCAAATCATACACATGATCAGGCGAGTTGCCACCAAGAAGCGAGGAGTAAAGGAATCCGGTACCTTTCGATGAATTGAAGCTTTTGTCCTCTCGAGAGTCACTTACGTCAACCTCCTGTCTTCTTCTCGACAAGCAAGACATAGAGATGCTTTATATAATGATTAGAAAGGCGGTCGAGCAGGCCATTGGTCTTCTCATGAGTGCGTCCACACAGAGGCTGCTTAGCACGGGGCTCCACAACACGGTAGAAGAGCTGATAGAAGGCCATCTTTCTAACCAGAAGGTCCGACTCAGAACTGCGGTGGGTAACCGCCTGCTTCACCAGATTGGCTGGGCAGCCCAGAATGTCACTCCGCTTGACATACTCCCAGACTCTTGGCGAGTAAAACTAAAGATGCTCCCTTTGCTTAGAAATATGAACCCCTCACATGACGAGGGTCACCGAAAAGCACGGGCTCAAGCGCTAAACACCACCCTCGGTGGGGGTCATGCAGTTATCTACACAGACGCCTCCAAACATCGAAGGCAGCAATACGCCATCATCGTGGCTACCTCCAGAACCAACCTTCTTGCGTGTACCTCGCTTAGGACCCAAGAAATGACGGCAGCAGAAGAGGCAGCCATTACCTTGGCTCTCACTCAACCAGGGGTTTGGAGGGTAGTCACCGATTCCCAGCAAGCCTACTGGAATTACCAGTCGGGTTGGGTGTCCTGACCTGTACTGCGCGTGCTAAAAAACCACTCCCCAAACTGTTCCATTCTGCTCATCTGGACATCTCCTCACGCTTCAATGGAGGGCAACAAATACGCCCACCCAACATGCCTGCGCCTTTACTTCCCGGGCTATGGAGCTGCACGAGGACAGTCACCCGCTTGTCACGTTCAGGGAGATAACCCAGCATTATCGCCTTCAGAGACAGACCGTACCTTCGCCTTACACTGACCTTTCCAGGGAACAACAAACTGCCCTACGGCTCACACAATCCGGGCTCCTTCCCACTGCCTACGCGTATTCACTTAATCCATCCGAATCGCTACGACGCTGAATGTAAATTTTGCTCAGAAGTAGGAACACTCCGCCCCGTAATCGGGGTGTGCGACTTTAGTCCTGAGCACCCTCCTCTCTTTCCGTCAACTACCCAACAAGAGCAATGGTAGAGGCTGCTGTCCAGGCCCTCTCTACCTACTCAGCTTCAGCGGGTGGACAGAACACAGGCCGCGCGGACTGCATATGGTCCCCACAGAAGAAGGAATCACTCCCCAGGGCTACACTCTGGGCCGTTCAGATATCTGAAGAGAAGTAGTTCTTCCTCTTCCTCCTCCTCCTTCTCTACCTCAAATCTCGTCGCCTCCGTCCGCGGCGCAGAGACGTAAAAGTCAGACCGTTTAACACCGGGTTGGAGCTTACTTTAAATTGATTGATTGATAGGCTTTAATGAGAAAGAGGCAAGAAGCCCTGGCGGGGAAAAGGGAATAAGGGGTGGGGGTGGGGTTAGGGCTTACATATTATCGAAAGGTGATAGTATTCAGTTCTTGTGTAGCGCTCTTGAGTAAAAAAAAACACATTGAAGGGCAGTACTGTGAATCTGCAGAAACTGGGCAACAAGTTGCTGATCTTCCAGAGGGTGCACCGAAGAAGGGACCGGCGTTCACGTAGACTATTGAGTTTGTAAGAGAAAAAAAAACACACTAAAGGGCACTACTGTGAATGTGCACAAACTGGACAAAAGTTCTTCCAAAGGGCACATAGAAGAAGGGATCGTCGTTCACGTATCAGACAACCTTATAGAGACCACTGTGTAGTGAAAACCGCACAATTCCTTCAAGTAGGGTGGTGTCACTCCGAACTCTTAGTAAGTGTTCTTGGACATCCTTTGGGAGGGCATGGGAGGCGAGGAGTTGTTCTCGACCCCGAACAAAGTGAGGGCATATCCATATTAAGTGAAAAAGGTTAGAGTCAGTGTGTGATTCACAAAATGGACATTTTGAGGGAGAGTCCCTATGTGGATGAGTCCATTTACGGATGATATCCGGAGTATACGCAGAGTTCGCGTAGACCTTATTAGCAAAGATTTCTCCTTGCCTATTCGGGCAATTGAGAGTAGAAATGAATCCTGGTGGCGATGCATCAAACAGCCGTTTCCTACTCACCACTTTGTACTGTCGGTATTGCTGGGGCCAAATAGGAAGGGATGCATCCGGTTGTGGAGGAGCAGGCTAGTTATGTGGTGGGACCGAAGAGGTAGCCATGGGAGGGTTGAAGATACACTCCCGGGCAGCATTGTGTGCCATATGGTTACCTGTGGTCCCTAAGGTGTGAGCCGGGGTCCAGACCATGCGGATTTGAACATTTTCGCAGCGTAACTCTTGAATAGTTCGAAGTATTGTAGTGGCCTTTGAATTTAATGAAAAGGGATGGTTTAGTTCCGGAAGTGCAACATGTGAGTCGGTGATAATGCGATATTTTCGAGACGGCAGATTAGAAACATGATTTTGTAGGTGTTGTAAAGCTCCGAGGATGCCGAAGAGTTCAGCTTCTTCAACAAGACCGTAGACATTGGTAATTTGTCGTGATCCGCTAAGCAGAGGCACATCGGAGCATCTTCAGGCGATGGCCGCTGCGCTTTCATAGACGGCTGCGTCAGTGTAGATGTCTAATTCGTCTTCTGCCTTATCTTGGCATATCTTTTTAACCAGAAGTTCCCTGCCGTTACGATTTACACGTAGACGGGGGCGTTGTCTCATTACTCCTAGAGGAGGACGTTCCCATGGAGGAATGCCTCCGGAGAAGGGCTCTGGATCGAAGACGCTATTTAGCCCGTCCCATTTCGCAACTGCTCTCCCTTGCGGAGAGCATTCTAGATGTTTCTGAAAACGTGAGACCGTTTCGTCATATAATGTTTGAAGCGGAGGCAGAGGTATGGCCTGTTCAAGAAGGTCAATTCGAGTGTGGCGTGGGAGACCTGCAATAGTGCGGATCAAGGATCTGTTGAGGATTTCTAGGTCCTGCAGATGTCGAGGACTGAGGTTGTAAATAGGGAACCCATAAGTAATGCGGCCATGGGCCACTGCTCTTGCTAGCACTTGGCATGAGGCTTGTTGAGCACCGCCGTATTTGTTGGATATTCGACTGACGAGGTGCATCGTGGCAGGCCAAGTTGTGCGGAGATGCCGAATCCAACTGCGGGGGCTGTTACAGCTTCCAAGTCTCAAGCCAAGGAGACGTATAGTGCCATTTTTAGACGTGATATCAGTATCTTTGATGCAGAGAGTGATGGTCTGAGACAGATTCGTGTCTCGTCTGCCATCGATGCTGATAAGTTCGGTTTTCTGAGGAGAAATGTCCAAATTAAAACTAGATAACGTCTCAATCAAGCTAAAAACTGCAGCTTGTAATTCAATTTGCATCTCTTCTTTGGTTTGATAGTCCTGCGCTTCTGTCCAGACAACAATGTCGTCAGCGTACATGGCAAACCGAGCAGATGAGTCGATTTCTAGTTGCCGGGCAACTCTGTTCATGGCAAGGTTGAAGAGAATAGGCCCGAGGATGGACCCCTGAGGGACCCCCCGATCAAGGTAATATGTAGTTGGATCATGCCCTGGGCAACTAAGTCGTATGAGTTCATGTTGTAGAAAATTTCGAATCCAAGCTTGAGCCTTGCGACTTGGGAATGCTAGGGCAAGCTCCTTCAGGATTCCTTCTTGGTTCACGCTATCAAAAGCTTTATGCATGTCTAGAGCATGTACAAAATCTGGTAAATGCCTTCGGGAAGTGCGATTAATGACTCTTCTCAGTAACCATAGATAATCATGGGTCCCGAGATTAGGTCGAAAACCCGTTTGTGATGGGTAAAACCAGCCATTTCTTTCAAGATGGTGTTGCATTCGATTATGTAGCAACCTTTCAATTAATTTGCATATGGTCGGTGTTAGGGCAATAGGACGGAGATTTTCGGGCCTACGAGCATCTTTTCCGGGCTTTGGAATGGGGTGAATGATACTTGTCTTGAGGTGTTCCGAAACTTGGCCTGTATCCCATGAATTGTTCACGATGTCAAGAAGAATTTGTTGTCCAGTATGCGGCAGATTTCGAAGATCTTGCCACGTGACCAAGTCGTGACCGGGGGCTGATTTTGGTTTGCCTTGACTCAGTGCAATCTGAAGTTCTCCAATGGTAAAAGGAAGGTCCAGATCTTCAAGGGGTTCTTGAATGTCGATTATAGGGAGGGGTTGAAGTGAGGTCCGATCCGTAGTCGCGTGAGGAAAAAGGGTAGTGATAATGACCTCCTCAACGTCGGGGTAGTCATACTGAAGGCACAACTCTTCAACAATGGGAAGCTTTGCTTTTGCCTTACCCCTTAGGCTTCGAAAAATGGCCCAAAGGTGTGACAGGCCTCTTTCTTGACCTAGGCGGTTGCAGAGATGATGCCATTGCTCAGTCTGTAAAATCTTTTGATATTCTTGAATGACCTTATAGTGTTTCTTCAGTTTCATAAGGTCGCTGTGCCGCTTGCCTTGAGTACGATACAGGTGAGTAAGTTGCTCCGCAGTACGCAGTAGCTGATACATGTGGTGGTCCGGGTGCGCTACATCGACAGTGCTGTCCACCGATTCAGTGGCTTCCCGCCTCGCTGTAGTGATAGAAGAGACAAGGTCGGGAATGGTGGAAATGGAGTCCATATTGAATGAATTCCGTAAGGCGGTCCAGTTCACTACTGAATATTTGAGCTTGGGCCGAAGTTTCTTAGTATTGAGATGCAGAAAAATAGGATAGTGGTCACTTCCCCAGGTACAGGTGGCAGTTTGCCATGTTTTAACTATACCCGGAGTAGTGAAGGTAAGATCGGGCGTGGTGTCCTTTTGTGAAGAATGTAGGCCGACGCGTGTAGGCGTGAAAGGTTCATTACGCAGCTGCAAGTGGCTGAACTCAATGGCCTGTTCCAAGTTTTTACCGCGTACATCCGAAGTTAAGTAACCCCAAAGGGTACTCTTAGCGTTGAAGTCCCCGCCTATGATTATTGGTCCGGAGAAGTTAAGGGACAGGATATGTGGCAACCAATCGTAAGTGCCACGGTTACGAGAACTGCATTGGGGACGATAGTAGACAGAAATAATTAAGAGAGGTTTTCCTCCAGGAGGAGTGATGCGAACGACAACTACCTCACGGTTATTGTTGCTCGCACCATCCCAGTGGTGTTGAACTGCTCGGCAAGACTTGTGTACAAGGACTGCTGCTTGTCCATAGGCAGTAGGACCTTTAGAAGGGTCTTTGGAAAAGTGAGTAATTTTGGAATCAGTGAAAGAGGCATAATTGGGTATTTTACAAGGACCTCTAGTTTCCTGTAGAAGTAGAGCAAGGGGCTGTAGATTTAAAATTTGGTGCTTAAGGATGGGTCCAGTTTGAGCGAAACTGCGGCAGTTCCATTGCACAATGAGCCGTTTTGGAATACCGAGTGATGCTGTTGGCATTTAACGGGGGGTTTTCTTCTTTCGTTTGGCTTCTTCGGGAGTGTCCTGCGGAGAAGACTGTTGAATCAGCTGAAAAACTCGTTGAATTTCTTCCTTTAGCAAGTTGAACTGGTCTTGTAAATCAGAGATGCCACTGAAGGCCTTCTGCCATTCTTTAGCGCTCTCAAATTTCAATTTCGCTTCCAGCTGCACCAGCGTCTGCTCAGTGATGTACGTCGAAGAGGTGACTGGCGTGGATTGGGTGGCACTTAACTTTTTAAATAAAAAGTTTCCACTCTTCTGCTACACCAACACAACTCAACCAAACACCGCTCATGCATTGATTTAACCTTACCAAGAATATCTCTTTGAAGTAATAAATGGTGTGGGCCCGCCGCTGGTTCGATTCCCGGCCGTGGCGGCCGCTTTTCTGATGGAGGCGAAAATCAAAAACGCCCGTGTGTACGAGATTTCGGCGCACGTCAAAGATCCCCAGGTGGTCAAAATCAATCTCGAGCCCTCCACTACGGCGCGCCTCATCGCCTGCGTTGCATTGGCGCGTTAAACCCTACAATCAATGAATAAATGGTGTGTTTAAGTGCATTTCACTTCTTTCTGGTTTTACTATTTGTAGAGGGATGTGAGTGTATTTAAGTGACGTCGCATGGGTAATCGTTATGGGTGCCGTTTGCAGCTTTGTTTTCCAACCACATTCACGGGGTGGATTGGCGCTAATTTTTTTTCCACTTTCATTCTTTCTTTCACAAAATATATCTGTTTCAAGAAGAAAAAATTGGCCGCGTATCTGCTCCTTTCGTTGTAAATGTCGTCAAAAGACGATAGTCTTTGTAGACATTTGCCAAGGAAATGCCCCCCTTTGCTTTCCCTCTCATCTCTCATGCTGGTCCTGTACCGTCGAGCTCATTCCAAGGGAAACACACTAAAGGTTTGCGCAAGGCGATTTGAATTTACCGCATTCCACTGCTACAGGCCGGGTTCCTCGATGTCAGCGCTGCAGTACGGCGGATACGCGCCTGAATGGAGGCGGCCGACAAGAACGTTTATAGAGCCGCGTGGCCGTTCTCCACGTGCGTTCTAAGCAGAACGTGGAACCTAGCTAGTGGAACCTTTCGTTGCTGTTGCCGCGTGATTTTTCATATGCTGGCAGGAGGCGGCGGGTTTCTGCAGTAGATGTAGAATATCATTTGCTATCAAAAACCAAGCATCCATAAATTTTTAATAAATGAACACTGCAAATATCCCTTGTGTACTAATTTCCTGTCTTATATTTGCGTAATGTCTTGTTCGTGTTCAACAAAGGTGACAAGTATGAACATATAAACCGGGCTTAGGCGTTTACATGTGGCTGTGAGTATATAAGACTATTGCGCAATATCAGTTTTACTTTGGCCGGGTGGCTGAATCGTGTCACAGACGGACAGACAGACAGACATGCAGACAGACAGACAGACAGACATACAGACAGACCAAAATTTCTGGGTTTAAGTAGCCCAAGAAAGACTATCGTCTTTAATAAAATGACCTACTACATTTCCCCCCTTTTCTTTGCTTGGATTTCTTGACTGTCAACCTTATGTCCGTCTTCATTCAACGAGGTCCTCATTTCCCATTCTCCTTGGCTGCATGCATAGCGAAGGGTCTCTGCTCTAGCACTTTGGTGGCATACGCAGCTTAAGACGGTTCAACGCTGGTCGACTTCTCCGGACATGTCGTAGACGCTCGTTCACAGCCCGGGGATTAAAAAGAAGGTCCCCTTCATTTCGAATAGTCTGAGTGGCACAGACTATCACCCCCGAGCACAGGAAATAATTACCTTAACATAAATACCTGAGAAAGTGGCGGGAAGCACCGTCCCGCCGGTAGCGTAGTCTTCATCTCACCAGACGCATATTCGGGAGCTCGTGGGTTCAAATCCCACCCGGCGGGCATGTTTTTCCCGCTTTCTTTCTTGCTTTAAAAAATATTTCTGTTTCAAGAAGAATAAAATGACCTACCACATTTCCCCTTTGCTTTCCTTGGCTATCGTGACTTCCTATATATATATAGACATAGACAGATACAAGGGGTGCCGTAGAGAGAGAGAGCGCACTAAGCTAATAGAACACGGTTTCACAGACGACATGGACGGCGACCAACCTTTCACCATGCAATTGACCATTTTAGTCCTGTGGTTAAAAGAAAGAAACCCAAGCATTTAAAAATGTTCCTTTTAGCTTCTCATACTACTGGGATAGAACAATTCCGCTGCATAAATATAAAAAAATTCACTGGGAATGCAAAATTTGGACGTTACAGCTCTGTGGAACACAGAATAGTTCAAGGGACAAATTTTGTCTAGGCGCCAATGCGCGTGTCGGCCGGAATTCTATTGGGTGATTAATTTAACGTCCGCCACAGCGATTTAGTTAGAATATCGACACGTGTGCATCCTCAAAGCGTCGCTGCGTATGAGTGTTGTACGTCAATCACAAGCCGCAGCCCTAACGATACCGTTTATGATTGTTCGGGCAGACAGCTCAGCTTTTATTGCAAAACCACAGCCTACGCGCGCTTTCTGCTACGGCTGCGGCCGCCCCACACCCACATCTGGCAAACTGAACAAAAACTTCGATGAAACCTAACGACGGCTTATAATATGTAAATAAGAAAGGAATAATGTCGAAGGGAATGCTGCTGTAGGTGCAATGGAAGGCAGGAAGGTGCTGTGTGCCGCGCAGACAAGTATGGCCAAAGCAAGGTTCTCTAGAGAGACCTCTAACGAAACCATGGATAAAAAAGAAGCCCGCGTGCCCAAGCGGTTTTTGCTTTTTATTCTGCCGTGAAGCTTTCTATGCTTCTTGTCCTTGGTGCCAAACAAAAGAGACAATAAAATGTCACCTTTGTGTAATTCTGAGTGGGAAGAAAGGCAGGAGGGGTTTGCCTAGTGAAAAAATTTCAAAAAACGCCCATTTTTCTATGTAACACCTGGTATGCAGGCGCCGACGACCGTTTTACCAATCAATAAGCCATTGAACGAATTGTACTAACACAGCGGAAAGAAACGAGAACACATACCACCTGTTTCGAGTTTACAGAGACATATCCTCCGCGGCTGAGTTTGCCCCGAACATTTTGGAGTCTGTGCCGTTCGTGTACCTACAGCAATATCCTTCTTCCCTTACTTCTCTTCAGCTTTTGATTGGCCGGTCCTGAAGAAATGGTGAATATCCGTAATGACTGGGCCTAGTCGTACTCTCTATATACTGAATGCAGTGCCAGAACGAATTGTGTAGAACTCAGTGAAATTCGGAGAAAAAGTGGGTTCTTTCTACCAGAGGCGTAGGCAGACATTTAGATTAGGAGAAGGGGGGGGGGGGGGTCTCAGACGAAGGCGCAGGTACGTGTCGTTTATGCTTAGTGATGTCGCGGATAAATCGGGGTTAGCTAAGCGGGTTTCAGTACTGGAGGCAGCGCTAAGTAACGAACGCGACGAACGGAGGGCCATTGAGGGAAAGTTAGAAGCAGCTGAGAGGAAGCTAGAAAGGAACGTCATTTAGCCAGCAAATGGCGAACACCTCGGCCCATGCAGCGGAAGGGAGGCATGCACCGAGGTGACACACGGGGTGGAAGCAACAAAAGGCAACAGCTACTCCCACGTGCTGCAAGCCAGGCCAGCTAAACCAATCGATAAGCCGGGTAAGAGTAAAGAGCGGCATGTGGCAGATGATAGCGGGGTAATTATTACTGGATATTCTAACATGAAGGGGAGGAGCACTGCCATAGTGGAAAGTGTAAAGGGGGATAAGCGTGTGAAGGTCGGGTGCTTCCCCGGTTAAACGATGCAGACGGTGATGACTCGAGCGAGGGGGCAGCTGGCCTTGTCCAGTAAAGCTGGAAACCTTGTGGTGATTGCCGCGGGGCTTAACGATGTTCTCAAGGGAGAGGAGGAAAAACTTGGTCAGGACATATCGAAGGGGGTTAATCACCTGCGGGTAGCGCCTACAAATGTGCTCATTGCAGTCTGCACGTGCCGGAGGTGACAAAGCAGGGCGTGAACTCCGAACGGGCAGTACTCGCTGCTAATAGCGATTTCTTGAGGCGCGGCAGGGAACTTGGGCTTGAAGTGATAGATGTGAACAGGCTAGTGGGCAGCATTGGACAGAGGCAAGCTTTTCAGTGGGATGGGATTCACTTCAGCCCCAAGCTAGGAAACAACGTGGGGTGGCGCTAGGTGGGAGAGCGGTATCTTTTTTAGGGGGGCCCCGCGCAGCTAAGGAAGGCAAACTAGGAGACAAAGGGGAAGCGAGGGACACATGCACACTCAACGCTGGGAGGCAGCCAGGCCTAGCGCTAACCGGAGAACCTACAGACATAACTGAGAACGTTGACAGAAATGATTTAAGTGGAAATCTTAGAGGGAACGATATTGTAAAAGACAAAATAGACCCCGTAAGCGGAAAGGCGAAAACAAATGCAATAAATATTTAATCCGCTACATAAATGTGCAGGGAGGCAGAAAGCCTGATAAGTGGGTATAAATTCAGAACCAACTTGAACGGGAAGAAACAAATGTATATGCTTTAGCCTAGACTCACCTTCGAGACCTAGAAGCCCCACCTGTCGTAGACAATTATGTCTGGGAAGGTTGCAACCGGACCACAGGAATGAAGAGAGGGGGATGTGTTGGCATGCTCATTGAACAAGGGACCGACTGGCAGAGAGGGCATGAAAGCTGTAAAGAGCATCTATGGGTTAGAGGCACCATAGATGGGAAAATACATGGTAAGGAGTGGTGTATCTGTGGACCGGAAGTAGTGCTAGCGAGGAAAATGAGGAAATGGTAAACTGTTTGCTAAGAGATATAAACGAGTTCAAAGGTTCGGGTGAAATATTCTTGGAGACATGAATGCCCACATAGTATGTTTGGATGGATGCACAGCCCACAACGGTTCTGTAGTAATCGATCTATGTGAGGAAAACCGGCTTGTAATAGTAAACTCGTGAAGCAAGGGTGACGGACAAATAACGTGGGAAAGCGGTAACGGAGAGTCCACACAGAGAGAAAGAGAGCGACCACAGGCGGCTTACCTTGCATTTTGGAGGCGCAACCCGGGCAAATTTACAAATAGGTACAATCGGAGCAATTAATTTGAACAATGAGCAGTTAAAGATCTACGCTGATAGAATGGAAGATGAAATCAATAAATACCCAGACAAAAATTGGGATTACGACGAAATGATTGCGTTCATAAAGGGTAAGATGAATGAAGCAAAGCAACGAAAGCGACGGAAAGGAAAGAGGGAGCCCAGAAGCTGATGGAATACGTAAATAAAAGAGGAGCAAAGAAAGGCGTTGACAGAACATAGAGAAACAAAAAGAGGAAAACGAGAATATCTACCGGGGAAAAAACTAGAAGTACCGAAAATGCTGCAAGCAAAGATGAAGCAGAAAAGTGAACAATGGGTGGCAGACATATGGAAGGACAAACCGCATCCAAGAAGTTTTGGAACCATGTAAAATCAATAAGCTCAGAAAACGATAACCATCAAAAATTCCTGATTCATAAGGAGGGGGAACATTTAGAAGGAGAGCACGGGTTGGCGCATATTCATCGAGTGATTAGTGAAAAGTTTAGGACAATAGTGGTATGGAAACCTGCACCGATAACATCAGCGCCACAAAAGACTGTGGAAAGGGAAATAAGTTTGAGCAACCTTGATTGGAAAAAAGCAGAGCAAAAGGTTTCCCCCCAGACAGCAGTGAGCCCGGACGGAATACCAATGCAGCTGATAAACCTGCTTCGACCTAAAATTAAGGAATCGTTTATAAGGGCAGTAGATAAGGTGATAGAAACCAAAGAAATACCAGAGAACTGGCTAGAAAGTAGGATGAATTTAATATATAAAGGCAGAGGCAACAAAGCCAGTATGGATTCACACAGACAACTCACAGTAACGTCAGTGCTGTATACATTCGTAATACAGGCGATAAAACCCGATATTCACGCATGGATGGAAGAAAATGAAATACTTGGGGAACTGCAGAATGGATTTAGACAAGACAGGCGATTGGACGATAATTTGTTCGTGATAACGCAATGCACTGAAATTGCGAAAGCGCAGAAGAGACCATTATAGATTACGTTTTTGGACATTAAAGGGGCATATGACAACGTAAAAAGAGAGCTGCTGTGGAGAATGCTGAAACTTAAGAAATTAGATGACGAGTTAACACAGTACCGTACAGCAATCAATAAAGACAATAGAGTGCACCTTGCATGGGAAGGACAGAAATGCGCCCAGCAGGTAAACACCCATAGGGGACTGAAACAGGGATGCCCTTTGAGCACAATACTGTTATTTTTTACATGGCAGGGTTAGAAAAGCAACTGGAAGAAAGTCAAGTAGGGTTCAGCGTAACCCATATGCGCAAGGCTAAGTGGTACAACAGCGTATTCTGGGAATGTTATACGCAGACGACATTGCTCTTTAGCTGATAAGCAGAGCCATATGCAACGGCTCTGCTTATCAGCTAAAATCAGCTAAAAGAGTGAAATATATTTTGACATCAGGTTGAGAGCAATGGATCAATGAAGGTGGGCAGCTAAGGTATATAGGTACTACTTGAAAAGCGTGGACACGCAGTTGTTAAGGAAGACTGGAAGGCTAACGATGAAATACGGAAAGAACAGTGGAGAATTCAAAACAGCCAAGGTAACCAAAAAAGAGGCAAGCCAGATTGAAACGATAAATGGAGAGAAAAAATGGAAGCTAGAACGTAGTTAGAGATGTGCAGGGCCGAGAAATTGAGCATAAGAAACGGAAATTTCTACGATAATTTCCAGGGCAGTGCTTTGATTTTTGAGGCTAGAGCAGGTTGCTTGCGAACTAAAAGCTTTGTGGGGAAGTATTCACAAAATGATGTGCTATGCGTGGTCTGCGGAAAAGAAACAGAAACTATGCGGCATATAGTGTTAAAATGTGAGAGTATCCACGCAAATTTACATGACGGAAATAATCGGCTTCCAGAAACCCTAGGATTTAAAGGTAGCACAGAGGACATTATCTTCAAGGTTGTCGAGGCGAGGAAAATAAGATTAGAATGCTGGTGGACGAAACGCAGAGAGGGGAATATTGCCTAGGACAGTTACCACTTGTAACAGAAAAAAAGTATTTTGTGCCTAATAAGCTTTTTGTGCCTGCCCTAAGCAGCGCTAGTATTAAACCAAGAGCATAAAATATAGGCATATTACTCCTTTTCGGTAAGATGACATGTCATCACACCACTACAAAGGAGAAACCAAAAGCAATCATCAATTATCATCATCAGCATCATCATGCACCTCGACCTCTGTCTGAGTTTCGAAGGAATATAAATATATGTATAATAAATACATAACTATTAATCGATACCAATGACGTTACACATTGCGGGAGAGGTCTTGTACACTGCGGGCAGTCCGATACCCTGCAAATAGAATATATATACAGAAAACAAGTTCCGAAAATTGTGGCAGAACTGCTATAACTGCTTTCAAATTTCTGTTTTGTCCCAATAAAATGGAATAGCAATTAAAAAATATGAAACTGTAGAACCAATATAAACAAAAATGCTTAACAAACATGGAAGAAAAAAAACAATCTGGAGAACTACATTCATCTAAAACTCAAATGGGATTCATGAAGTGCATATTATTAACGTGAAAAGCATGAAACGAGGCGTATTATTTTAATGTTGCTCTGTCATCCCAGAATCTTTCTTTTTTCATTTTTTCACACATGCAGTGGTTAGGGACAATTCTTAACGCCGCTGTGTTTTATGGTAACATATCTCGTAGGAGCAGCTAGCCAAACAAAAATACGACAAAATCTACACTTCTTGTGCAAAAAGAGGGAAGCTTAAATTTTTATTAGGGCAACAAAAGTTTCATGTCCAGGAAAGCGTACATTTATTCAGAAAGCCCGTAATACATGTTTGGAATTTATGTTGAAATTCGGAGCTGGGGCGCTGCTCGGGCGGGAAAACGACCTATGTTTTGTAGGTGTGGCAATAGTTGACTTCCCCACTCGAACATCGCCGGAGCAGCGAACGCGTTCGTAATTTCGCAGCATGTAGAACGTTCTTATAGGCTCACCACATGGACGCGAAATCACACGTCACACGAGCGTCGACGCTCGAGACCGGCGAAGTCGCGTGTCAGCCACTACGCCGACTTGCGTTGCTCGAAACGTTTGTATGGACCCTGCCAACCTTTTCAAGGTATTTTCGATGACTGCAGTTATCAGGGACCCAGCTTTTTCATGAAAAACACTTGCCCGTCTTTAATCAATGCTAAGAATCTCTGCGGGTGGGCTGGGAAATGCAGCCAATTGTATTTCAAGCCACTGCCATCGAATTCGAGGGAAAAAAAACAGCATGATAAACAAAATCGTACTTCGAACAAGTTGTTTCCTAGATATGATCCCCTACTGTGATGTTGTGATGTTAGTACAGTGACTGCTTTATAAATTCAAACCGAAACTAAAACAAAGTTTAGTGCTGCCTCGCTACTGAGTTTAGAGCCGAAAGTCACTCTAAGATCAGAAGCTAAGGAACAGGGGCATGTCCTGGTTTAAAAAATCGAGATGGAAGGTTTGCCAAAGGTAAAACCATGCATTTTCAAAAGAAATCCGATCACCCAACACGTCATCGATTCTCCAAATGTATGCATGGTTGGCCAAAATTCGGCGTACTAACCTAGGACGTCAACGGATATTGTTCGGTATGTGTAGTTATGGCCGTATATGAGGAGGTTTTACTCTCACAACGCTTGTTTCTCACACACGGACTTAAAGACGATGCTTAGTACGCTAGTACTACAAGGGATGTAGCTGAAGCTCGCTTATTTCACTTACGAAGAGCTATCGCAGGTCACTGATATACCCTACGCAAGCCATGGTAGCCACAAATGTTATGAAATGCGCTGCTAGAATTCAGGTGTTGATAACGCTTATTGGTCATCCATGATCTTGCAGAGCAGCCGCATCAGGCGTATGCGACAAGAGATGTAGCCGGAGCTTCCTTATTGAACTCATAAAAAGCTATCGCTGATTCCCGATCTCCCTGATCAAAGCCAATCTGGCCACAAGCGGAATAAATGCTTTCGAACAAAAAGATCTTACAAGTTTGTCCAAGGCAGATGATTGTGCAATAGAAAAGCAAATGTATTGTTTTCTGCTGAAAGAAATGTCCCCAAGCCCCGAGATGCCAAGAAAACCCGGATGCTGCCGTGTGTTTCGCGATGCGTCGTGGCGCTGTGTCAATCCCCATATATGGCGAGCTCAAATATCGAGTTTTTACGCGCATCCTTTAGCGTCTCCATGCATTTTGGCGCACCGCGCGTACCCCCATCAACGCGAAACGCTGCCACGCGTCAAAACGCGGAAACTACGCTGCTTGTGGTTGCGGCTATGAGGTCCTGGAGGGTTCATGAGGAAAAATAACTATGGCAACTTCGCCACACCACCCCCTACGCAAAATAATGCCTTTACCTTTGAACAAAATTACGGCAAACGTTGCAAAAAAAGACGCGCGACATAAACTAAAATATACAAGAAAGCTCGCTCTTAGGCGTAAGACTTGAAGGCAGCGAAGCTGTACGCAACCTTCACGACCATCACGGTGGTTTAAGTCCACAATTGCAGCCGATTTGCTTCTTCTTCGCCGCCGCAACTACCTTTACGCAACCATTGCGTTATAGGTGTGAGCTTCTTTCAATCATTCAAGATAACGTTGGAGGAGGGTACGCGATGAAGTGTCCTTTTCGTTCCAAGGAAGTGTTTCCATGATTACGGCGGATGCTGTAGTTTCGTTTGTTTGCCAATCTTGGCCAATTTCCCTACGTTGGTATGCTTGGCTTGACAAACGTGCGTTGGGACGCTGTGCGGTCACCGCGAGGCACGAACACACGAGCGCTGAGAATTTTCTTAGTATTTGTAACAGCCGGGCGGTAGCCACGAGGCAAGCGCTCATGTGCGCGTGCTCGGCATTTTCTTGGTGTCTTTAAATGCCGACAGGACAAATTTTGATTACCTAAACAGCTTCGCTGTAAAATAACCTGTAAGGAAAAACATTCACATACACCTAAACGCAGGTGGTTGGGAGCGGGGGGGGGGGGGGGGGGGGCGAGGGTGCAGGTACGATGCCTGAAGGCGTTACAGCACTGGTTTCCGGCGGTGGCCCTGGTTACATGGAGGTACTGGAACAACCAGGCCTGCGGTTTCGCCCGCGAATCTTCTCTAGTCAGTTCTGAGCAGCGACTCTGCATCGAATCAAAGATCGTGCTCTCTTGTAATACCCCCGTGGATGAAGGACTTGCACAGGAGTTATTGCTTGAGACGCAGTTCGCGCCGGGGACGCGGAAGCTTACCATCCCTGCCATCGAGACAACCTTAGAGTGAGTGCTGCGTCAGAGCACTTACCCCCTCAGGAGTGCGCGTTTAACAATGAGTGAGGCAACCGGTAGATGGGCTTCGCGTCATGCCCGAAGATAAACGGACCACCAAGGAACAGTACGTGCGCGTGTCAGACAGGATTTTTAAGGTTCTAGACAAAATCATAGGATGGTTTTCGACGCAGGTGGTTGCCTTTGTCGCTGTGCATGACAGCGCAACAAAATTTCGCCGCGGCGAGAGGGGCACAGGGGGGAGGTGCTGAAGCCCCATGAGCACCCGCATCCCTCGCTATGCCCCTGAAGCTACTTCGCTTCGGGGTCACGGCAGTGGACCGAACGAGACTCCATTCAGCTGGCCTTTAGCTTATGATGTCAGAGAGCTTGCCTGTGGAGAACTGCAGCACTGAAAACCCTCCTGTGTTGCACTTCACCCCACCTCTACATGACCACACGTGCTCCCATGCTCCTTACGGTTGGGTTCTATTTTCGGATTTTTTTCTAATTTTTGGTACCGGTGCAGACGATATTTTATTCTTTTCACATTCAGATGCAATAATGAGGCTTCATGAAAAAGTTTTTGTCATGGCACGCCAATTTTCCATCGAATATAGTAAAGGCCAGTTGAAATGACCAAAGCAAGAACTATGCGAAAGATCGTGTTTCACTTCTTCACTTTCTGTTGAGTGCCACTATACAAAGTAAAGCTATCTCCCTTGCAGTTTTTAATCGGTGTTATTTTCACGTATCTGCCTTATAATTCTACTGACTATAAAGCATCAGTTTTATATTTGGGGCCGAGTTACTACTGGTAAGCTTATGTGCGACGAATGGTTGATTTGAGTGGTTGAAATAATTTTTGACTAGACTCAGTCAACGTAAAAACATTTCTGATGTTTTCCTCTTCAACAGATTGACAAACATTCCGGTGAGGAATGCAGATACAGTGAGATGGAGCAGCGTTGCTTGAATGTAGCAGCAGGAATGCAGAAGCTTGGTTTTCAACCAGGAGACGTTGTGGCTTTCTGCAGCGACAACTGCCTTGACCTCTCACTGGCGTTTTTCGGAGCTATTTTTGCTGGAGCCACTCTTACGTTTGCGAAAACGAACCTGTCCGCAAGTATGCCATTTATATTTTTTGGAAAAAATTTCACTGGGACGCACAAAATTCCCTTATATATCATTGACTAATTGGTTGATTTTGGGGTTTAACGCACCGAGGCTTCACAGGCGATGAGGCGCGCCGTAGCGTAGGGCTCCCGATAAATTTTGGCCAACTGCCTTATGTATCAGGTGTTACATAATGCTGAACTAACTGATGTACGTATAAGGTATGTATAATACAGCAGCCCTCCTTTAGAAATTAGCTGTTCTTAGGTATGGTTGCAGGATGAGGGTATCTATGGGCTACTCATTATTAAAATATTTCTTGAGTATTTTCTTTCAAAACACTTTATCCTTCTTGTTGGCTGACGGTAAAATTTCGGTAAAAAAATGGTGCTCCAAGTTATGTGCCGCGCAGTTGCAAAATATAGAAAACGTTGCCCAACCAGTTTTCTGGCTTCTGGTACGGGCGTATTTTAAAAGCAAACGATCACGTTTTCCTAACGGTTGTTTCTCCTGCAATATAGTCTGCATGGCCGCATTTTAAGTACCTAATTGCCGCAGTTGATATTGTTGGGCGATAGGGTGTATGTTATCCAGAAAATCTCGCATCCCTCAAACCGCTTGAATAGTTTAACAAGAAAATATTTTCCTAAAGTAACTTAAGTCTGCAGAGCCGCAGGTAGCCAGCACATCTCAAGCGCTTAGCGAACGCATACTTTGTTAAAGTTTGAAAGTTTGCAGCATTTGTGATTATTGAAGTTCTCTCAGAGCTTAAATGGAGTTGGGCGTGTTTTCATGAACCATTCTCTAAAAATGAACAAAGTTCAAGGCTGCACGCTGTGTTCGCAGCTCTCTGCTAAATAAATCAATCTTGCGTACATACTGCCTCCTTAATCGTCTACTCGCCTGTGAACTTCCATGCTAGGCAGCGCAGCTCAAGCTGACACTCTTCACGAGCTTGCTGCAGTGATTAGCTTCCACATGCTAAAGACATCACACAGAGAGCATTCCAGGCTATGTGCGGCATCGATTATTCTAAAAAGGCACGCTGTCCCATTGGTACGATGACGTCATATCAGTGGGTACACACAGCACTCCTGCACCCAGACTGAGTACAGACCTCAAGTAGAGTGATACCTGGCCTAACATGTTAATGTGAAGCCTTCCTTGCCGATTACCCCCACAACATGGGCCATGTAACGCCCTGCATTTGCATAAAAATGCAGATTTGGCGGAAGTAACCCTTTTAATCGTTATAATAGAGCACACGAAACTAACTCCAAGGAGAAAATTATGAAAACGATAGTTATAATGTATTGAGATGCAAAGGCTGTGAATGCTGTTGTGATTTCTTCTCCAGTTGTGGAGTCTTTGCCGATTACTGTAGAGGAAGTCAGTTCGATTCCTTGGCGATCGAGGGTCCTAAATGAAAGGCCGGTTTGTGTCCTATGTGGCTTTGTCAATAGTAGCCAAAACAGCGTTCAAAGTACAAATAAAAAATAGCGAAAATGAGCGAAATGTGTAACACCCTGCATTTCCCAAAAAATGCAAATTTGAGTAAGCAAAACGTTTAATCGTGAGACTAGCGTAGATGGAGATACTTGGTAGAATGTTATTTTAAAAACCAAAATATAAAAACTAGAAAAATTTAATTTTCACAAAAACGAGCTGAAAAAAATAAAAATATGCATATCGTACATATCCCCCAAGAAACAATACTAAACGGAAACAGTGGGCAAAGCTACGATAAAAACACGAATAAACAATAGGGAACGTGAGTGATGCGTGTAACGCCTTGCATTTCCACACAAATACCGACTCGGCGGAACTGACGCCTGTAATCGTTATTTAGTGTAAGTGGACATAATTGGTACAACACAAGTTTCGTAAACGAAAAAGGAAAATAAGGAAATTGTCAAAAAAATGTTGTAGGAACATCAAAAATATGTATTGTATACACCTCCCCCGAAAACTGGATATTAAAAGGAAAAAAGGTCGCGAAAGAACTTTTCATATACCAATAAAAACTAACAAAACCGGGCTAACTCTGCCCTACGCCTTGCATCTTCGGGAAAAATGTATAATTAGCTAAGTAAAGGAACTTACATCGCTAAGCACTGCTTATTTAACTGATTTATTCACACTGTAACACGAAGGTGCTTTTATTGCCGTATGCTGTTATTGAATTTTGATGGAACTGTCTACTTTTTTATTATTTTTGCGGAACTCCTACGTAGTACTCGCATCATTTCTTAATGTTTGCATTTATTTTTACTATTCCGCCCTTCTGTAACCTAAACAAGATGAGCCTGTATTTCTTGGAAATTACTGGATAAGTACATTTTGATTTGTTTCATTTATGTCATCAAATTGTGAGACTTGACCATGTAAACATGCTTAATGCTTGTATTTGTGAACTTCTTGCACGTATTTACTATACTTGTAGTTGCAGTTGTAGCTGTGGAAATGTTGTTTTGATCATTGTTGTCGACTACTTTTGAACAAGTTGGGAAATTGTTCATGCCGTCTATGTGTATATGCTTGTGATAGGCACCCGTCATTTCCATGGGGGGGGGGGGGGCAAGGAACCTTCGAGCCGTCTAAGAACGGCTTTTACCTTGGCCACCTCCCATTTTTTGTGAAAAATAAATAAATAAATAAATAAATAAATAAATAAATAAATAAATAAATAAAGGAAGAAATCGTTCATCGCAATACTGGTATAAATTTACATCGTTGGCGAAAGCAAAAAAAAAGAAAATTAAAAAATAATCTAACGTCTTTCGCTACTCATAGCTATATCTGGCTCTAAAGAACTCACTCCCCAGACAAGCGGCACAAGAACGCTACGCATCTATAAACAATTCTCTGAATTTCTGCGCATTTTTCTTTCCCAGAAAGTAGTGTGCGTTCCGAGATAATCGTACACTGAATAGCATTGTGCAGCTCAACCGTTGGCTATTTTTCGCTCGTAGGCAAAAGCTCGAGGTGTTTAAACTTACTTTAGGGGCATCCTTCGCGGCTTGAATATTGCCCCTAGTTTGCATTCAGAACAGATCTACAATGTTAACTATTGTCATATGAGCAATTTGCATCACAAAAGAGAACTCAACGTGTTCTTGGACTAACGTATATTTCTATTTTGGTCGCAATTTAATGGTGTGGCGTAGAAAATTGCTGCTGCCATTGCGACGAGAATAAAAGTTTGAATGTGATAGCTTGCCTATCAGTCGACATGCACTGATGGCTGATGGAATTTCACTCGCACCTCACATCCTGCAGGGGAAATCAGCCACCAACTCGTGAAGACAAAGCCAGCAGTTGTTTTCTGTGACGTTCGCAGCGCGCCGAAAGTGAAAGTCGCCAGTCGGGAGGTCACCTCAATCAAGGTACTCTAATCTGCTCAAAATTACTTCCATTATATCTACTCTTACCAACACAGCGACTTAGTCTGCTGCAGATAATAAATTTCGCAGCTAATTCTGCAGCTAAATTCTGCAGCTAAAAAAAATTCTGCAGCTAATAAAAGATACATCTAGTAGCTTGTGATACTTCGGAAGACACCTACACAGGCGGAATATTTTGCGGACTGTAGTGCAACTGAACCCCGTCTCGGTCGATTCGTGGAACGCCCATGCGTTCAAGATTTTGGCGCACGTGAGGGATCACCAGGTGGTCAAAATTAATCCGAAGCCCTCCGCTATTGCCTGTGTAGCGTCGGCGCGTTAAACCTCATAATCATTCAAGTCCTCTGGTGTGTAATTCTCCACGAACCACGTCAGAGTGAAATGATAGCTGCCATTTTGTTTACAAGCCAACTCGTAGAAAAGCCGGATGCACGAAAAGCTGGATTGAACATCGTTACAAAGCCCTTCACAGGAACACGTTTTTGAGCCCTGGAGAGACTTAGCTCATAATGCCCCGTTTCCGCTATTTTAACGGGCCTCCAATTGTGACGGACAGATAATGTAGGTAGGAAAAATTGAAAATATTGTTTTACTTCGTTTCTTCCTCGCAGATATAACAGACATGACACCGCGTGCCTGGCAGAAGGCATTTTATTTGACGCACGCTACTGAACGGCAAAAAATCCTCGCACATTTGTAAACTTGCTTACCAGGCTCCTGCTGCCATTAAATCTGGAAGGGGAACATGAAAATGTCTGCAATTTGAAGTTCCTCGTCCTTGATAATTTTATACGTTGCGGCCGTTGGTTTATACACTGCTAATTCATAAATTCTCGTAAGTCTTCAACCACCCGGAATTGTCCGTGCTCGGGGCCGGCGAAACCTTTCATAAAAATATGGCTCTGCTTCACTGCTTTCCTTACGTAAATGACACGCTCATGTCTCCGGGATGCCCATCGTGCATAATGCTGTTTGGTTCATAGCGGCACTTCTTCGGAGCCATAACGACTTAAAGGAGTCATGAAGACAAAATACACGTTGGTATTATTTGAAAGATTTTGTGTTTTATAGCGTTCCCAGTGCTTGACCGGTAGTAAATGACGCCGTATTCACAGAGAAATTAATCAATTTACGTTAAAATTTTCATTCCCCCTGACAAATCGTGTGTTTTGGTGAGGTCTACAATGAAGTCATAACGGCACGTATACAAACAAACTTCCAGTGCGCCATTCGGCTATGCAGCCTTGCTTGCCGTCAAACCTCCCACGTGGCACTAGCATGCTCGGTACTCCGCTGTTAGTTTGTTTTTCACCGTATTTAGACCTGGCTTGTTTTTGTAGAAAATAATCGCTTCGTGAAATATGGGGTATGCTTGACAAACAGGGCCATGTAAGGCAACGTCGCTTACGCCAATCGGCCAGCGTCGTATAAGACAACTCCGACTCCGACAACTCTGGGTATATGGAGGCCGCAGTGTGCATGGCAGCCCACAGCTACCTGCGCGGCTTTGTGGAATTGGAACTCGGACACCAGGAAATGGCAGAGACCGAAAGGGATCATGCCCTCGCTCGTGCAAATTCCACAGCGAGGTGCCTTTAGCCCTGGCCTCTGCCGTACAACTCCAAAGAAGAACGCGCCGCTTCTCGCAAGGTTTGGAGGCAAAAACTGCAGGACCTTCTCAGCAGCCTCACAACATTCCTCCTCCAAGTATTTACCGTATACGGCGCAGATGCGCATAAATTCTCGAGGAGCAGGCTCCCTCCCTCTTTTGCCACCTCCATGTTCACCACATTATAAAATGAACTGGAACGCCTCACTACCAAGTGTGTGGTGACTGTCCTGAAGGCAAACACACCTACTGGACTTGCCCTCGTGCCAGGCGCTCACCGCACTTTCCACAAGCATACGTTCTACGACATCACATTTCATGCACCTGGGAGAGTTGGGCCGTTTCTGCAACATATCTTCGGCAATCCGCTGTTATCGCCTCACCCTGCACATTGCTCATGTGGGGAGCAATCAACCCGGTGGAGCCTCCGGAAAACCGCATTCCTGGCCCAGCAGAACCACATTTACGCTCGCCCAGACAGGGATTGCTGCAAATAAACTTTTGCCTATCTTTGCCTCTCCCTCTCTTTGTCTCTCTCTCTCTCTCTCTCTCTCTCTCTCTCTCTCTCACTCTCACACACACCCACACACACACACACACACACACACACACACACACACACACACACACACACGCACACACACACACGCACACACACACACACACGCACACACGCACGCACGCACGCACGCACGCACGCACACACACACACACACACACAATTAAAGTCTCATGAACTGGCGCTATTGTGACTCCGCCGTGTGGAATATGCGGTAAGGCACCTATACTGGCCCTACTCCACAGATACTAGTGTTGTTAAAATAACTGTTTGTTTTGTTATTCTTAACATGCAAATGCTGTACGTGTCGTAGAAATCTCACCAGCCTAGAAAAAAAATGATGATGCACGTTGCTGAGAAGCTTCATTGTTTATTACGATAAGTTTCAAAGCCCAATTCAAAACACCATAGCTGCCTTGTGTTTCCTTTTCCTGTTAATACTGCTTTTAAATGTATTTATTCGAGAGCAGCCTCTACAGAAATGTGAGCGAATGTTGATAACATTGCCCAAATACGTATCGCGGTACGTCCAAAGTAGCGTGTCTGTGGTATAGTGTTTTCCTTAAGGAACCCTGCAAACCTTTCTTTGATATCTTAAATGCATGCACAATGAAGTCACCCAGTTCATCCACTACTTAGATTAAGAGGTCGAAAAGTACCGCAACCAAAAGTTACTGCTTTATGTCCATCAATTAACAAAGAAACTTGCTCAAAAATTTTGTCTCTCTGCCGGTGTTGGCGTTCTTCGAGCACTGGAATTACGTCATAAAAGCAATGCAGCAGCTATTGGCCAGGTTTTCTTCAATTGCATCAGTGAACTCCAGCGATAGCCACTATAAAAAAGAAAGCCACAAAAGCGAAGCAGAAACGGAAAGCATATATGCTGCGACGAGCACATCACTCAGCATCGCTTCTACGCCACTTCCAATAAACACGTTCACTTTTTCTTTCTCGTCTGGAAGCACTACGGAGTGGCACTGCGCGATTTCTGGCGTAAAGGAACGTTGTGTTCGCCCTGGCTAACGCAGCGTTCGCCCGGCGTCCTTCTGTGAGCGTTGAACGCAATCGAACGGCTTTGGAACGTGTTCGGCAATACAGCTAAACCAAAAGTTAACCATTCGAAACCAAGACTCAACCAGACTAAGCCAAGATTTTGCTTTACATATCCAAAATTAGCGGAGCTCAGCCGCAGCCATCTTTTCTGCTTTGCATTTGTTGCTTTTTTGATGCGAAGCACTATATGTCTAACTCCCCCAGCTTTCATTCATGGAGCCGATTTACTGGAAGCCGCTCAGGGGCTCCTCCTCGCAACCGCCGACCCCTTCACCACAACTACACAATTTGTCCCTCTGCCACAATTCCCCTCACCACCATTGATTCGCATTATACAATTTACGGAATCAGCTGACAACGGTGGTAGCGCTGTTATCAACTGCTGTGAATGCGAAGTTGGGACGTACCCGTTGGGACCCACACAACCGATGACATACCCGTTGAGCAATTGGGAGATTTAAACATCGAAGTTCCATGGCTGAATGCGCACTGTCAGCTGTCCTCCGTAATCTAGTGGTTTGGGCCTGGGTTGGTGTGTTAGGCATCACAAAAATGCTTAGGCGTGGAAGGGACAGCCACATGTTTGCCCCCTAGAACAAAGCTCAAAGTCTTCGAGGATTTAACTCGCTGTTGGACGGACCCACATGTAGTTCACATGGAGGAAGGAGAGCGGAAATTGAAGGAACGTCGGCCAGAACAAAAACGTGAATGGGTGCGTAAACAACGAAACGCCGCTGCCCCCGCAGTTGCCGCCTCAAGTTACACCTCGTTGGTTAGCTGCGGTTACCATCAGGTAAAGCAGAAACGTGTCCGCTTGGAACGCCGACCTTAGCCGATATCACTTGTTCAGCTTACATGGCTTTTAGAGGGACATTTAAGACGATTTCTTTCACTTCTAAGCACGCGCTCATAACCGGTTGCAGGTTTAAGCATCCAGGGTTCGGAAGCGGAAAGAGGGGGGGGGGGTGAAGTGTGCACACGCAGCTGTAGGATTCACGTCCTTAATGATGACATGACCATTGTGATGGCGGGAGGTTTAATCGTGGACACCTGGCGGCCCATTGTGACCTGTACGGTGTCCTCAGCAGTCGAACGGATTGGGCTCGTGTGTTACAATCAAAAGATGCCTAGAACGCGGGAGGGAAAGTGACAGCTTGGATAGAGCAGCGCTAAGGACGCAGAAAGGGGAGAGCCGCAAACAGGGGTGAGGTCTAACGGCAGTTTATTTTTGGAAAAAAAGAATATTTAGGGGACGAAAACAAGCATGATTATCGGTGGGCGCATTGCGGGACGTGGAGAACAGTTCAAACAGGCTGTGAAAGCGCGTATCTAACACAGACGCGTCCTTTAGGTGAAGCAAAGACTTCCCGTATCTCACCAAATAAGCTATTTCTTTATCGAGCAGGGTCACTGACGGTGTGCTTATGACGACCCTCTGCTATGGTAAAAAAAACGGCTAACGTATTTCAAGTGTGCGCTGGCTTCTGTGTAACAGACAGTTCTATGATTTTCCGCTGAAATAAAGCTGGAATCCTCCCGAGTTTCAGTCAGTGTGTGGCTTGGAATTATGCTCAATCGCGAATTACAAACAAACGTGTTTTGTTTCATGCACTCCGCTCGCTGCGTCCAGCTTCGCGGGTCATCCATCTTCACAGAGTGGAAGACCACTAGTTTTTCTTAACCTGACTGTCGAGTGTGGTCATTGCTAAAGCTGAAGGAAAGCCGGTCAATAGGCTTTACTCCGCTATAAAGAAGCAATTCCAGCGGCTGAAGAATGCCAGGACTGGGATAGAGAGAAAACTATTTGAGCAATTTTCTAATATATCTGATGGACATATAAACGTAGGTTTTTGCTGAAGTACTTTGTGTCCCTGGAGCCGAAGTACTGGTGGTGTTGGCTGAATACGTTCTGCAAGCACCCAAGATTTAGAAAAAAGTGGGAAAAAGTGTTGCCGGTTCTCTTTAAGGGAAATAGCTTGCTCCTTAGCAACATCACTGAACCGCAGCACCTAAACAGCCCTTAAACCTTACTATGCTGTTTCCTATCTACAAATAAAAATGGAAAAGAGAGGTTGAGTGGTGTTTAAACTAATTTCCTCGCTTCCTTTCTTCCCCAGGCTGTCGTGGTATTTGGCCAGATGGACGGTATGGTTGCATTTTATGATCTCAAGAATACTTCGTGCCACTCGTTTCCTGGATGCCAACCGCGCGACCCAGATGACGTGCTGATTATTTTTTACACGAGTGGCTCGACCGGGCTGCCGAAAGGCGCCCTTATTACCCACAAGAACTTCATCTCAGAAATATGCAATTTTTTGTAAGTTGTTCAAAATATCCTTAACGCGACCGCTATGTGGTGTGTTGTGGCTACATAATATACAACGCTTTTACTATACGAAGAAGGCACGAGAGGTTGTGTTTATGCCAGAAAATTTCTGCCGCTAGGAAGTGGTAGTGGCAGCTTGCGATACTCTATTGGGTTGCAGCAAGCTATAGACCCTCAGTAGTTTCTCATAGGTATACTCATTTGAATTTTGAAGTCACGGGAATTACGGAAGCTCGTATGGACGGAATCCATGTTGTATAAAAGGCAAGGACTGTTAAATAAAATGCATGTTGAATAAAAAGAAAAGGCAACGACCACAGGTTTGTACATTGAAGAGATTAAAGGAAGCACTCGGTTCGCGAGCATTCTAATTGATTTGGTTGTGAACGTGTCCACTTCCGCAGTGAGTACTGACCCCAGGCTACCGTACAAAAGTCCCATGGTGGCATTCGACCCCGGGCTTTTGCGGAATTTCGGCGTGTCAATCACCCATTTGAGCAGAGGAGAGGAATTGCCCAAGCTAGTTCATGAAGCTACACTGGGGCATAACGTTTAGTGAAAATCGCCAATTGGACGATGGAGGTGCTAGAAGTGCATCCCATTCCCTGTTTTACACCGCAATCAATTACGTTCCTGCGGCACGTCGAAGTTTGATTGTAGGCGCTGCCAAAGGTGCCGATACAGTACTTCCCGACTTACTTTAGTAAAATAAAAGCAGCCATCGAATTAGCGAATGAAGAATGGACCGACAGGACGCTACTTTTTTCAGGCATTCTGGTGAAGCGTGACGGTGCGGGGCTTTCCTTTACCATGTTACTGTGTCCTTTACTTTGTCCTTTTTGCCCTTTACTCTGTGCCTGGCAAGAACACGCGCACAGCAGGCACGTGCATTTAAATTAAGTGTACCCCGCAGCACTGAAGCAGTACGTTGTGTCCTACCCGCCCAGCAGAGCTGAGAGGATGTGCACAAAGATAAAGCGGGTGGGCAATACGCGAGTGCGGCAGCTGCTTACGCCTTCATCGACTCAGTTGAGAGGCATGTGACAAGCCAGGCGCATGTAGTCCACGTCGGAAGTGCGCTGTATTTTTATACGTGCGCTGTATTATTCAGGCGCTGCCCCGCATATTCGACTCATATAATATGCAAACCACGCACGTGCCGTCCCCCAAACGCAGGAACTGACGTGTGAACGTGAAGCCGAAAGTGAAAAAAGTAAAGTTCCTGTAGTCGTCTACGTCATTCCTTGTGCATATTGCTAGTGCGTGTACAGTGCTCACGGATTGAAACGCGACACTGCGAGCGCGTGGCCTGCAGTACGTGCAGCGCCGCCCGTGGACGTCCATGGAAGCTAGGTGTTGCATTGTGGTATACTACAAAATGAGATCGTTTTAACCGTAGGCTTGCTGCTTCCGGTTGCCAATAAGTGGGGCTGTGGTTCCCCGCAGCGACAGCGGTGCGCTGCGAGCCTGGAGCGCAGGAGCGCGTTTGTGCGTCGACTGTAGTAGCCCGGCTGTGCGCGCAGCCGATTTCGCGATATCGTGTGCGCGCGCTCTTGTTACGCGTGCCCTTCCAATGCAACACAGATACTGTGCATGCAAGGCATCGTCACACTTATCTGAATAAAACGAGCGTCTGCACGAAGGAACAGCTAACTTTATTCCATGATATAAACTAAAGAAAAAGGAGAGCCGACGAAATACAAATGCACCGCACGACATGCGAACGTTCCTGCAAAGGCTTCTTTCCTTTTTTTTTAAGTTTACATCCTGGAATAAAGTTTGGTGTTTCTTCGTACCGAAGTTTCTCGCGTAACAAGAGCGCGAGCTCACGATGTCGCGAAATCGGTTGCGCGCACAGCCGGGCTACTACCGTCCGCGCACAACGCGTTCCAGCGCTCCAGGCTCGCAGCACCCCGCTTTCGCTGCGCAGAACCGCAGTCCCGCTCATTGGCAGCCGGAAGCAGTCAGCCTACGGTCAACACGCTCTCATCCTCGCGGTATACCACAATGCAACACCAAGCTTCCACGGGCATCCACGGGCGGCGCTGCATGTACCGGCGGCCACGCACTCGCAGTGTCGCGTTTCAATCCGTGAGCACTGTACATAGGAGAGGCCGTGAACTTTTGGAAACGCCAGCAGCAGCATCGAAACAATGTGAAGAAGAAGCACATGTGGTCACGCGCCATCGTAAGGAAACACTCTCATACACGTGTGCTTGGAAAAGAAAAGAACGCCCCTTCACTCGTCCGCGTATAATCACTCCACGTACACAGACAACGAAGCACAAACCTAATTTAAATGTCAGAAATCTGCGACCAGTCTACGCAAGATGCCTTGGAACTGTAGTGAACCGAAATGAAGGCGACCGTTTGAGCTTTTTTCTTTTGTTGTGAACAAGAATACTATGCGGGAGCCGAAACATTCTATGTTTAAACATCACAACTTTGTGATCAGCGTCCTTGCCTTTTGTTCTTCAAGTGAATCTCGAAGGAATTAGTTAAACCGTGTTTCACTTTGCTATTTTGTGAGCTTTTTTTCTTTAAGCATATTAAATTAACTGAGCAGTAGAAAAATACCATATTGGAAGCGCTTCAAAGCACGCAGGTTAAACACCATACGCTAAAATTGCAGTAATGGCGGTCATGTCTTTCAGAATATGTTAAAGCACTAGCTTTTAAAAAAAGGTCGGAGACTGCGGGGATGCACCAAATAAGAAAACTCCCCAGTGTTTTGAAGACAGCGCCTTGGACGCCGATGGTGGTCTTACAAACCACAGTTTTTTTTCTATTTCACAATATTGGATATGAAAACATTTTTAACATTCCGAAGCATCACAATACACGTTAAATGACGGCGTGAAGGGTTTACATGGAATAATATCTTAATGTGGAACGGTCAGGTTACTTCTCAAGGTTAAGCGTCACCCTTTAAAATGTATTCACGCTATACAGAACCGAGTGTGTGCTTGGCGCGCTTCGGTGACTCTCACCCTGCTTTAGTTAGCAAGATGGTTCACCTGCTTTTTATTCTATGCACACCTTTCTTAGGACAATGGCCATCCTTTCGCCCACTAAAGAAATTCCGTACATGCATTCTGTATTTATGTATGCCTTCATATATTGTTAGCCTTCATAAATTATGATAAAGCATTTGTCTCGGCCGAAACCTCAGCAGTCATTCAGGCATTATGGAAGCAGGGTGTAGACGAGCATTATGTAAGATTACTAGAGGATATCTACAAGGGGTCTACAGCTACCATCATCCTCCATACGGAGAGCAGTAAAATACCTATACGGAAAGGCGTGAGACAAGGATACACGATATCTCCAATGTTATTCACAGCATGCCTACAAGAAGTATTCAGAACTTTGGATTGAGAACAGGTGGGAGTAAGGGTTAATGGAGAATACCTCAGTAACCTCAGATTTGCTGATGACGTTGCCTTATTAAGTAACTAGGGGGACGAATTACAAAGCATGCCTACCGCACTTCATAAACAGAATACAACCGTGGGCCTTAAAATTAATATGTTGAAAACTAAAGTAATGATGAATGACCTTGGGACAGCACAGCGATTTGAGATCGGTGGCGAGGCAGTGAAAGTGATAAGGGAATATATCTACTTAGGCCAAGTTGTGACCCCAGATCCCAGCCATGAGGCAGACACAATTAGAAGGATAAGAATTCGGTGGAGTGCATTCGGCAGGCATTGTCAGATAATGAATGGCAGCCTACCATTGTCTCCTAAGAAGAAAGTGTATGGCAGCTGCATCTTGCCGGTACTAACCTAAGGGGGAGAAAGTTGGGGGCTCACTAAGAGGGTTAAACTTAAATTGAGGACGACTAAGCGAGCAATGGAACCGAAGATGATAGGTGTAACATTAAGAGACAGGAAGAGAGCGGAATGGGTCAGGGAACGAATGGGTGTTAAGGACATATTAGTAGAAATTAAGAAGAACAAATGGACGTGGGCACGGAATGTAATGCGAAGGTCATTACTGATGTAGACACAATGACCACTGGCCATTAAGGGTAACAGAGTGGATACCTTGAGAAGGTAAGCGTTGCATGGGGCGGCAGAAAGTTAGATGGACAAATGAGATCAAGAAGTTTGCGGGGATAAATTGGTGGCATTTATCCCCGAAATCACAGGACCGGGATTATTGGAGATTAATGGGAGAGGTTTTTGCTCTGCAGTGGGCGTAGATAGGCTGGTGAGGATGATGATGATGATGATGACATTCTATACACTGCAAGCCTACCCAAATACCCTTCTTTCTCCAAATTTCTACAATGGTGTTCCCTCCTGAGTTTGCTCCATAAAATTTTGGAGGAAACCCGGGAGTTTGCTCCAAAACGAATTTTGTCTATCTTTTGAATCAAGACACTTGTTCCGTATCCCAAAGAGCCACTCCTATCAAACGTCTTCTGTGGCTCGTTGGATAATATAAAGACAACTAAGGGAGGCGACGCAATAAGAAAATTGGGGAGAACAATGAATAGAAAACCTCTGGACCGGATAGCTTAGGAGTGTATGGGAAAGGTCTCCGCTTTTTTTAAACATGATAGGCTTATGGTGATCATTTTTCTAATGACTGTGTGGTCTTCAAAGGCTTGACAACCTTTTATTTTGTTTCAGGCATCAATTTCCAGCCATCACTGACAGAGCTGTCGGTATTGTTTCGCTACCAATCATGCATCCAATGGGAACTTGGCTTTTCTGCTTTGTGCAAATATTTGGTGCAGCGGCTGTTTTGCTCGCCACCTTGGATGTCGACAGCTTGCTCATGGCAGCGCAGGAATACGAGGTGAGATGTTGTACCAATTTACTTAAATTGCATAGATGATTCTGTTTTATTGCTTTAAGATATATTGGAGAAGCGTTGTTTGCATGGAAAGCGTTTGCCGTGTAGCACCGCGATACCGGCTCGCAACAAGGGACGCTACCATAAAACCGTCTGAAGTTTTTAATGCTCGTTGGGCCAACAAAGTGTTCATAACCGGAGCTTCCGGCGCAGAACTACACACAATAGCTGATAGGTTCCATTGTGTTTGCGCGTTCCTACACAAAAAGAATAAAAAGAGAAGTACCTCTTTTTCAAGACGTTCCGAATCCGACATACTATCACGCCAGTTATGCAATTCCGCTCATCTTGATCTGAACAATGAATGTTTTTGAAGTAGCAATATACTTACTCTATGTTTATGCTGCTTCGGAAGCTCTCTGTGTCTACACCAGTGATAAATGCTCCCACAGTTAGCCCCTTTTTATGGCGCCGATGAAAGATCGCGTTCACCAAATTGTTTTGAGAAATACCTTACCGACTAGTTGCAGGCTTTTTTTACAGGCAAGGAACGAGACTACACGAATCTCAACACCGTTAACCCCACTATAAATCTTTCTAGAGGAACTTAAGACTGCTAACGTGCTTTAAAGGCAACAGCCTAGTCGCCATTGCACTTGTCACCTTGGAGAAGCAGTTTTCTTGGGAGTGCCTCCTCGGCGCTAAACCAGGAATGCTCTACTGGGACCTACTGGCGAAAGTTCTCCCGGCTCCTCTTTATCGACTACCACCCGCGAGCGCGCGATGCACGAATCTATTGAGGCATGTGCGATTTATTCCCTTGCCCACCTGGTCTAGAGATTCCTTCTTTCTGCTTCACGCCGGCGTGTTGCCTGTTATGACACGGCAGGACTCTCAGTGCTTCTTTTTGACCTACGGTGCGGGATGCATCCGGTGCAGCAAAGTAGAGACGCCTTTAGCCCGTCTAACTGGCATGCAACATTGCTAGGTTCACTTAGGATAGAGTACAGACTTTCTTTGACACGTGATGGCCGATTATGTGGTCGATCCTCAGGTAATTATATATACTGAAGCTGAATGTCCTACCTTCGCAACTGTGTTCTGATCCTCAGCTTCCACTTCCTCTGGAGGGCACGTGTGAACGCGGTTAAGTGCGCTCTCAGCCCAAAACCCGCCTCAAATTATCCAAAAAGTCCCGTGTACCACGAATGCTCTAGAGGGACTCGACTCGAACAAAACGCCGCACGAGGCACTGGCGCAAGGTGGTCTATTTCCTTTATTTATTTATTTCATACACCCTCAAGTGCTTACGCATTGTAGAGGGGAGTGTGGTACAGAAAAAACAGAAAATGTAAGTGAACATAACTGCGGCACAAAACAAAGCACTCACACGAAAAACACGGGGGCTGACATGTTTGCACTGGCAATACAAAAAATTGACAGAACAGCAGCACTGCAAAAACAACCCAAAAGATAGCATAAGCCATGCTAATCCGCACACGTAATATAACAGTATGAAAATTAGTCATGCCGCGTCGTCACCCAAGAAAAAAGCACATAAAGTCTCACGAAAAAGTGTAAAGTCAGATATCTGCGCAATATTGCTGGGTAGACGGTTCCAGTCATTTGCCGTATTTGGAAGAAATTAATAAAAGTAGGTATTCGTGCGACATTGTGTTATCGCGACTATATGTTGGTGATCTATACGAGCAGAGCGGTACACAGGCAGCGAGATAAGATTGTGTTTAAGTGAGGCATGATTATATAGTACAAAACTAGAAGCCAGGTCATCCACCGATGCAAACATGCTAGGCAGGATGAGTAGGCGTTGAATGCATACACGCGAAAGACTGCATGGTGCCTTGCATGCACCAAGTCTTCCTTACCAAGGGTCCTATTCCTCAAGCCGCATGCATGCCTTGTATATAGAAACTTGTTATAAGTGTTATTTCTTGCTGTGCTTTAGACAATGCACTTGCAAATGTAAATATCGGCCAACCAGTTCTTTTTCTCGTGCTACAAGCTTTGTGCCAACTGCTTCACGACTGCGACCGAGATCCCTTTTCGTACATATCTATGTGTGATATTGTGCCTTGATATTTCAATGTGTACTGCACCATATTTATTCATGCAAATAAAGTTTGAGAAATAATGTGTGGCAAAAATTCCGAAAAGCTTGCACCTACGCGGAAGACCTGAATGGCGGAGCTGTTATCGGTGAGCATTGCTGGGCACAGTTATGTTACAGTATCATTGTTTATTTGCATAGTTGCGGTGCTAGTAATGGCCATAATATTTGCCGAAGAGGGTGTCGTCTTCTCCACGATGAGTTATGGATGCAAAGTCATCCTCAGCATCGTAGACTCCCACCTTCTCTTCATCATCGACACGAGGCAGCGGTGACGGGATCTGCAAGTCGTCTCAGGAAGGATTGGCTCACTTGTAGCCAGGTGTCCAATTATCCATAAGGGCTTCCGCATAATGCGGCGGCTGCGGTGACCTCTCCCAAGCAGGGTGTTGTTTTAAACTTTACCATTAGCGCTGGAGGTTTTTTACATGCGCGGTAGCGTTTGACGACAGTGCTGAAATTTTTTTTTGTTTTTTGCTAAAGCCACTGCGCGAGCCGGGGACATGGCGGTCTCCCCGGAACACGCGCTCTATAGCGCTCCGCATTTTCTTGATATTTTTTCCTGCAACACCGAACTTTCGGCTTGTAAAACAGCTACGCTGGAAAAAAAGACCCAATTGTACCAGGGTTTCATGTTGGCCTCATATTCTGGCGGTCCTTGGCCCGAATCCCCTCCAGCGGTGATTGTACCTAATTTTCTTTTCTTACCCAGTGAGTTACTCTGTTCATACTAGCTACCTCGAGAATTGTGGGGTCATTCCTTGACCGGTTTGTACCTTTTAATCAGTTGACCGCGTGCGCCATGCTTCGATCATTTTTTGTAGCATCTGTCGCGAATTATTGTTGTGCCATAAACACCGGATTTCCTATCATCATGGTTATCAACGGTTTCCAAATAACAGGAGGTACCCACCGGGCAGCCGGTCGGCAACCTATTCAGCTGGTCAATAAGTCGCAGGTATTTCTGACTCGTTGAAATGAATTGCTGCGACAACTTTGACATACCGTTATTCCCAAAAGCAATGGTGGCATTTACGGAACAACTCTTCACATGAATTATATTTCAGAACAGTGTGACAGTACTTTACCCCACATGCATTCGCCAAATCGTCGACAGAATACAGCGTGACAACATTGATATGAAGAAAGTGCGAGCTGTTTTGATTGGTGGAACTATGATACCATTGAAACTCCTGGGCGAGCTTTGTGCTATGCTCCCAAATGCATCTGTATTGCGTGGTAAGTACGCTAGTGAAGTACTTCAGCGGGTGCGTGACGTGAATTCTCGGCCCAAAATTTTGGAACCATGTAACACATCAGCGCAGAAACTCGTTACCGACTCAATGTTTAGGTTTCAAGACAGTCTATATCGCCTCATTTCATCGAATAGTAAGCCTCACACTCAAGCGTGTTCAACAAACACGAAGAAACTATTCCTACAGCTTCACCAATAGGAATGCTACAACCTGCTATAGTACTGCAAAATCATGGTTTGCGTTCACCCATGGCGTCCGTATGCCAAATTTACGAGTTCACTGCAAATCTCAAATTCCAGTGAGAAATTTCGGTTTGTGCTGATATCTATTATTTGCGCTGAACCTCATAAGCACAGTAGCCGGTCTTTTGAGTGAAACCTAATTACACGCGCGAGAAAGTATGTTTATTTTCATAAACGCTTTCTTTCTTGAATTTCGTTCCAGGTTACGGCCTGACTGAAGCTTCTGTGGCCGTTGCCTGTTGCAGACGCCCCTGCTCCGATGCACACTGCGTCGGACCACCGATTCATTTGATGGAAATAAAGGTGAGTATTCAAATAATTTTACAACCCATGGTTCGTGGAACCTAATTTTATATTACTTAACACTCAACTTCCCAGGGCTGAGTGGTATAATATAGAAGTACCTAAACCAAATTTTCGAATATATACTTTCAGGCACGAGTAAATTCAGTAGCCATGAGACATGTTTGGTAGATTTTTTGGCGGCGATAAGACAAATAATTAGTATAAACAGAGGACGCAGAATGCCTAGTAATCGGCTCTGCTGCTTTGATCACTTTACTTTGCTGCTCGCGTATATTATTCATCTCCCTCTGGCGCGATTTTTTTCATGCCTAAGCATTCTTGGGTGACGCCAAACGAAAATCCGTCTACAACGCAATACACCGTCCCCTGCTTTGTTTAAACAATAAGAAAAAGCTCTACTGCCATCATGTAAATAAGGCCGCCTATACTGTCAATTTTCCTCAGCAAACATTCTTCTCTGCACTACGCTTCTGTTTCCCTGTGTAGCAAACTTATTTGGATCTGTTTATAGCGTTTCATACGGATACGTGGGGTCTCATAGAGGCTTCGGAACATCATACTTTGACAGCAGACTGCTTATATTGAACGTTTCCCTGCACCGTTGTGTCAGCAGTATAAGCGCTCTTCCATAAGTCTTTTTAGCGTTTTCTTTCTCATTTTCTTTTCAAAATTTTCTTTCTCACAAATATATCACACAACTGCCACATGATTCATTTCGCGTGCAGCATAATATTTTACGCAAAATAATTGCTGTCATACAGACAGATAAATTGACACTAGTCGTGACGACCGAGTGCTTTTTTTTTTTTCTTTCGCACAATTCAGTGCCGTTCAGAGTACAACGGACCTGCCACCAACGAAGTTTCCAAATATGTTGTCCACAAGTTTCTTAAATAAAATCACTGGTCTTAAAGGATACGAACATCACGTTGGCAAATAATCAAACCTTTCGAGCTTTACGTTTTACTGGTACAAAATCAGTGACTCAAGGATAACGAGGAAGATAGATGCCCTTCTTTGATCACGTTGACGGACATTTCTGGGAACTCTGCTGGGAGGGCGGATGATATGCAAACTTTCTAACGCTGTTTTGTAGAAATACAAGTGAGTGATGCACAATAATCTTACTCAAAGGTTTGCATATTTTAGAACTATACCTAGAAACTAAAGAGGGTGTCAAAAGGCCACCTGGAGTGTTCCTACTTATCCCCACAAAGCCCAAGCATATTCCCAGGGAAATAATAATTCAGGAAACAAGTGTACCTTTACTTCAGACTAATGTGGCTTTATTCACACAGAAACAAAAATTCAATCTCAAACCAGTAAAAAAAAATTACACCATCTCCCCGAAGGGAACTATGTGGTGATGCAAAGCAGAATTGTTGGCGTCCATTCAGCTTATCGGACGGTGCAGCGTGTCTCAACCGAAGCAGCAACTGAGGAAGCGGCGCGCGGACCGGGTTTATTATACAGAGCAGATGGAGTGTAGAGGAGGAGATGAGAGAGGAGACGCGCATGCGTGCTTATCGCGCAGCTGGCGTGTTGCCATTATGTTGAGTGATCTGGTGTTTAGTAGCGCCAGAGGCAATTCCACGTCCGGGTCCACACCGGTGGCAAAGGCACGCAAGTACTGTTGCATTACGGTGAGTAGGCGGTGGTGCTCGAGGCGCCGAAACTCCTCCATCATGTTCTTGTCGATGTTGTCGTCTCTGTGGTAGAATTGGTAGTCTCCGTCAGCGTTGGTGAGGTGAAGGTTGTTGACGTTGGTGCACCCGCTGAGAGCAACGTACACGCCCTCGTTTTCGCAGCTTTGTCTTGTTCTCCTCCTTCTTCAGCGGTTCCCCTACGTGAAGATAACGACGGTGGTTGAACGCGAACTTCTCCAGCCGAACATGGCCGAACTTCTCCAGCCCCTGTCCAGCATGCATTCTTCAAAGCAGGAGTTCGTCTGGGAGGCCGCACAAGAGGATGCATTCGGCGAATGGAACTAAATGGAACCGGCTGAGAGCAACGTACACGCCCTCGTCTTCTCAACTTTGTCTTCTTCTCTTTCTTCTTCTTCAGCGGTTCCCCTACGAGAAGACGACGGTGGCTGAACGCGAAGCTATCTCGTGATGGATTCTTTGATTTATTTATTTATTTATTTAGGTACCCTCAGGGCCAGAGGCATTAGAGAGGGGAGTGGGTTACAATAGTTACAAACATATAAAACAGAACAGAAAAAAAAACAATAAACCGAACAAAACCAGGAAAATACAATGCACTTCAATGCTTCCGATTTTACAATGTTAGCTAAAGCAGTTTTAAAACGTTGGTGGTCAGAAATTGTTGCCGTCAATGCGGGTAGGTGGTTCCATTCTTGTGATGTACGCGGTATGAATGACTGGGAAAAGGAGTTAGTTCTGCAGGGCGGCAAGCCGACTTTATGGACATGATTAATGCAAGCTGAAATGTACCGAGGAGGCAGAATGAGTTCGTCGCGTAGATGGCTGTGATGAAAAAGCTTATGAAAAAGACAACGGCGAAGGATTTTTCTACGAGAAGATAAAGAAGGTAACCTGAGGCTGGATTTCATAGTGCTTATACTAGCAGTCCGGTTGTAGTTAGAAAGTATAAAACGAACAGAGTTATTTTGGACCATTTCAAGTGAGTGTGTTAGATTTTCTTGGTTAGGATCCCAAACTGATGCAGCATATTCCAGTTTGGAACGTATAAGCGTTTTGTAAAGAGTCAGTTTTAGTGTTGAGGGAGCCTGTGAGAAATTTCGACGTACGTAGCCGAGCATGCGATTAGCGTTATTAATTATGTACGCTGTATGCAAGAACCAAGTGAGGTCGTTAGTAATATGTATTCCGAGATATTTGTAAGTGCTGACAGATTCCAAAGGAGCATCGTTCAGATAGTAAGTGGGGAATAAATGGTTAGTTCTAGATACGCGAAGAAACTTGCATTTGCTAGTGTTAAGTTCCATTGCCCATGTTTTGCACCACACTGAAATAACGTTAAGATCGGATTGAAGGGTTAATGGGTCATTGTCATTAGATATTTCACGAAAGAGGACGCAATCATCGGCAAACAAGTGAATGTGAGATGTAACAGATAAAGTTAAGTCGTTAATGTAAATAAGAAATAGCAGGGGAGCCAGGACAGATCCTTGAGGGACTCCAGAAAAGACGTTCGTTCGGGGTGAGACGTTATCATTAGCTAAAACAAACTGAGAGCGGTTAAAAAGAAAACATTCAAGCCAAAATAAAAGTTTGGGATCAAGATTAAGATTTTGTAGTTTGTGAAGTAACAACTTGTGACATACTTTATCAAACGCTTTCGAAAAGTCTAAAAAAATGCAATCAGCGATAGATGAACGATCAAGAATGGTGTGTAGTCCATGGGTGAAAGATGCAAGCTGAGGTTCGCATGAATAATGTTTCCTAAAACCGTGTTGGCACTTAGAAAAAAACGAGTTAGATTCGAGAAAACCTGCCAGGTTGGAATATATTATGTGTTCTAATATTTTACAGGGTATGCTGGTTAGCGAGATGGGCCGGTAGTTAGATGGTGAATGTTTGTTACCCGTTTTAAACAGTGCAGTTATTTTTCCAATATTAAAGTCGATGGGGCGACAGCCTTCATGAAACGATTGTTCGAATATCTTTGTTAGTATGATTGAACAATAAGAGCTTGTGTTTTTCAAAAATTTCGGACTAATCGTATCACACCCAGGAGACGAGGAAGGCTTTAAAGACTTGATTATACTCTCTACACCAACGTAGTCAATAGTAATAGGAAACATGGGAGGGTGGTTAGAATGGGGGGCAGTCGGAACAGGAACATCTGTTGTTACAGAAAAATTTCTGGAAAAGGCATCATTTAGGGCTTCTGCACACAGCTGAGGGGGAATGGTGTTTCCAGTACTGTCAGTCAAGGTTATCGTATCGCTATCTTTGGGGTTAATAATGCGCCAAAATTTCTTAGGATCAGTTAACAACATTGTCGGTAGCGTGGTGTTAAGATAGCAATATTTTGCATTTTTTATGGCGGTGATGCACTCTTGCGACGCTTTATTGTAGTCGTCCCATCGAGCGATGTTAGAGGATTTTTTCGCGGCCCTATAAATACGACGCTTTTTGTTTAAGAGGCGCTTAATCTGTACGTTGAACCATGGTGCATTGCGGCCGGATGTGATAGTGCGAACAGGAATGTATTTATTTGTTAGTTGTTTCACCTTATCTACAAAAACGTCCCAGTTAGTTTGAACACTACGACTATCAAAAGTGGACAGGAAAATATCAAGAAATGTGCAGAGTTCATTATTAATGGAGCTAAAATCGGCTTTACCATAGTCATGAATTGTTTGAACCGTTTTTACATGCTTGGGACAGGATGCATTGATGTTGAACGATAGCAGAGAATGATCGCTTAATCCTGGCAGATGAGTAATGTTCGAAACAAAGTCGGAGTGGGACGTAAGCACAAGATCTAGTGTGTTAGCTACCGACGCCGTTGTTCTGGTAGGTTGCTTTACTAATTGCGACAAGGAAAAAATAGAGCACAGATTTAAGAAATCATTTGTGAATGTGGAAAAGGGGCTGATGGTAGGTGGTTCAGTTGCCCACGTAATGTTTGGAATGTTAAAGTCACCTATTAGAAGCAAAGGAATCGACGGATGGCGAGTCTTGATGATGATGGTTGGTGTTTAATGGCGCAAGGCCGACGAGGGCAAAGAGCGCCAGAGAAGTTATTTAATGAAAACAAGTGATTACCACAAAAGGTAGGTATAAAATGTGTAAACTGGACATAGTAAGATCAATAAAGATAATGGTGATGGCTGGTGTATAGGGCCAGATGTGATTACGCATGATAGGAAATGAGGTTTAAAAACTTAACATCTGACAAATATTTAAAAACGCGTTTCACAGAAACCATGGCATCGTCACCTAGAAACAGAGATGGGTGTAGGGGAATATGTTGTCTGTAGAGTTCTCTGAAGTGTTTGTGTCGTGTTGTGTCAAGTGCCTTGCATTGTATGAGTATGTGGACTACGGATAGGCCCTCCCCACACCTGCTACACAGGGGACTTGGAGATCCCGTGAGCAGGTGCGAGTGCGTTACATGCGTATGGCCTATCCGTAACCTAGCTAAGGTAACTTCAATGTGCCTGTTGTGTGAGTCAGTAGTGTATTGTCCCAGGTGTGGTTTTATTACATGTAGTTTGTTGTCTGTCTGTTCGCTCCAGTCTGCTTGCCAAGTTTTACGGAGTTGTTGTCTAATGTGTGGCTTGAGGTCTGTGTAAGGTAGTGTTGACATGTCGACTGTGTTTCGGAGTGCAGCATTGGCGGCCATTTCATCCGCCACTTCATTACCGCCAATGCCAGAGTGGCCTGGCACCCAACACACAGTCACCCCAAGGTTTGATGAATAAGCTACCATAATCGTTCTGAAGACAAGATTAATGACATGGTTTTTTGATGACTTTCCGGATGATAATGCACGGACGACGCTCAAAGAATCTGTATAAATGACGGATGTAGGAATATGATGTTCAACTATGTGACTTACAACTAGAAATATGCCATATGCCTCTGCCGTAAAAATACTTGTATTAATATTCATTGTTCTACATGCTTTAAAATTGGGCCCATGCGCAGCACAAGACACCGCAGTGGACGTTTTAGATGCATCGCTGAAAAACTCTGCAGCCCTGTATTTATTCTGCAGATGCATGAAATGCTGCGAAATCCCACTTCTTGGTGTCCTGTTCTTATTATATTGTACGAAAGACAAGTCACATGCTACAGGACGAAGATGCCATGGTGCTACAAGATCAGTGTGAGATGATTTGAATGTGTCTAAGAGGGAGACCTCATGAATAGTCACCTCGTCCCTCACTCTCTGCGAGAAGGAAACGGAAATTGATGGGCGGTTTAAAAAGAGTTTAGTTGTGGACGTATCATTAAAAACCGGTTTAAAGGGAGGGTTATTCATTGATGAGATTTTGGAGGCATATAGGAGGTCAACATAAGTTCGCTGGTACGCTAAGCACCATTTGTCGCACTCTGCATAAAGACTGTGGACAGGACTGGTACGGAATGCCCCACAAGACAGGCGAAGCCCCAAGTGAAGCACTGGGTCGAGCATTTTAAGTGCTGTTTTTGTGGCTGACCCATACACAACGCTTCCGTAGTCCAACCGTAACCCCACCAACGCGGCATAAAGTCGAAGCAGGAGTTGTTTGTCTGCACCGTACGATTGGTGAGACAGGACTTTTAGAATATTCATTGTTTTTAGGCATTTTTGTTTGAGTCGTTTTATGTGGGGTATGAATGGCGTCAAACACCACACCCAAAAACTTGTGCTCTCTTTTTACTGGAATCGAGTCACCAAAGAGTTTTAAGTCGGGATCGGGCAGGATGCCCCGCCTTTTTGAGAATACAACGCAGGTACTTTTAGAAGGATTAAGTTTAAACCCATTTTCATCTGCCCAGCGAGAAAGTTTATTTACTCCAAGCTGGACCTGACGTTCACAAATGGATATGTTACATGATTTGAAAGATATTTGAATGTCATCTACATATATCAAGCGGGATATGGTTGGCGGCAGTGCCTTTCTGAGAGAGTTCATCTTAAGTATAAACAAGGTGCAGCTCAATACGCCACCTTGAGGCACGCCATTCTCCTGCACGTGAACGTTTGAAAGTGCCGAACCGACCCTGACACGAAATGTTCGTTCGGACAGGTAACTTGAAAGAGTGTTAACTCTTTCGCTACCGCCGGAAAATTGACTAATTTTAGGGGTCCAAGAAAACATTTTTTTCCCTGCTAAAAAATTGGTTAGGCGCTAATTGCAGGAACACAAAATGCAGATTATTTAACGGCCTTTCCAATAACACCAGTTTTCTAAAGGTTTTTATATATCATAGTTGTAAAAAAAAATATCAAGATCAAAATTTTTGTCAAGTTGCCGAAAAAAATGATAAAAAAGAAGTTGTGTTTATCAAACCACCGGTAGTAGAAAAAAATTACAATATACATTTTACCCGCCGCGGTGGCTCAGTGGCTAAGGCGTTGCGCTGCTGAGCACGAGGTCGCGGGTTCGATTCCCGGCCGCGGCGGCCGCTTTTCTGATGGAGGCGAAAAGCAAAAACGCCCGTGTGTACGAGATTTCGGCGCACGATAAAGATCCCCAGGTGGTCAAAATTAATCCGGAGCCCTCCACTACGGCGCGCCTCATCGCCTGCGTTGCGTCGGCGCGTTAAACCCCACAATCAATCAATCAATCAATCAGAATATACATTTTGTAGGGAAACATTTCAAAAACACGCCCTAGAAAAACTGTCGACTTGCGCGGAACAGTTTGTCAGATTTAAAAAAAAATGTTAGCATACACGGTGCTCGTGTCATGCGGTGAAGCCCAACCTCCAATTCGAAATGTGCAATTTCGGGTGGTTTCCTGGAATAAACCTGTCGGTTTGTCATTATCAGAGGCACCAATTTGCCCCCACATAACGTGAAAACATCTTGTCAATGGCTGACTTTTCATTTACAGCGAGCACAATATTTGGGACTAGCACGCGATGTGGAAAAAAACATGCATGAAGTTGAAAATGGAACGCCGTGGCTGATGCTTGTTGTCGTTCACGGTCAGTTATCTCTCAAAACATAAAGCTGAGCTTTATTATCATCTTCTTACTCACAATTGTAGCCTTGCTCGCAAAAATGAGGTACGGTGAGCTAGAATCGTGCCCTGCGATCTTTGGCCGAGTAGCAGTTGCGCGACGAAAAAGATCAGTACAACGAGCCTTCTCTATTGCAGCGCCACCTAACATTTTCAAATGAAACAGTACAAAAACTTCTTGGAGACTCCGTCCGAATAGACAGTTCAACTAAGCAGCAACATTAGACACCCGGATATATCCTCGCATGGAAACGAAACTGGAAGTCGAACAGCTGGCAGTGTAAGGCCAGTTTGAAGCGCTGTCCTCGGCGGAACAGATATCTGGCGACTGGGTGTGACCTTTTGACTTGCATCTGAAGTTTTTATCGCAGAAATCGGGTTAGGGTGGGGGAAATCAGGAGCGCCGTGCTTTGTTCGAGGATCAGTCACGGACGCTCCAGGCGCCATGGCAGGTAGCCTTGAAGTTGGGTAACTGCGTAGTAACGCTAAATATGAATTTCGCGATGCAGAAACAAAACCGAAACTGTTGTAAACTGTTTGTGAATGGTCCTGGGGTAAGTAGAACTACCACAGTACTTAGAACAACGTGCGCAAAGGAAATAAAACTGCCTAAAACCATAAAGTAGCTTTGCAACCAGGCACTGCTTGACATTTTCAGACGACTTCTGGGATTATTACTGTCAGAGCGCAAACCGGACGATTGAAAATCGTTTGCTAGTTCCCCATTCACGCCGTGATAGCAAAAAACAAGCGCTGGTGCAGAGTAATTACGAGTTGCACGCATTCTTCGTTGGTAGCAGTGACGCGCGATGACCACGCCCCTTTTCCACACCCAGGTGATTCAAAAGCGTGTCAAAAATCGCGTTTCTGTAGCAAAAATGAAAACAAAACTGATTTTGAAAGGCCATTTTCTGATCTAACTCCGAACATCTTTACTTGTTCGAGAAACGCATGGAACGCTATGAAAAGGCGCTCCCAAAAGTATCGATCAAATTGATCAATTTTGATAGGTGCGGTAGCGAAAGAGTTAAGCATGTTACCTGTCACACCATAGGATTTTAGGTCTGCAAGAATGCCATAACGCCATGCCGTATCATAAGCTTTCTCGATATAAAAAATACGGTCATGCAGTACTGTCTGTGTATAAAGGCATCCTTAATGTAAGATTCCAGTGCAACTAATTGATCATTTGTGGATCGCCCTGCCCGGAAGCCTGCCTGGCAGATCTCGAGAAGACCGTTGTACTCAAGGAAGTACACGAGCCTACGGTTTATCATCTTCTCGAGGAGCTTGCACAGGCAGCTTGTCAAAGCAATGGGCCGGTAACTAGAAGGAGAGGAAGAGTCCTTCCCTTCTTTTAAGAAAGCCACTACTATGGCCTCCCTCCAAGAGCGAGGAATGTGCCCCGAAAGCCAAATCTTGTTATATAGGTGAAGGAGTGTTAGAAGAGTGTCTGAGTGTAGGTGCTGTATCATTGTATATGTGATGTTGTCTGGGCCTGGAGCTGAGGGTTTACAAGTGCTCAGAGCGGTCCTCAGCTCATGAAGTGAAAACTCCGAGTTATAAGAGGAGGTTGACTTATCATTATCACGTAAAGACTTCTTTTCGGCCAATTGTTTGTGTTTCATGAAAGTGCTAGTGTAGTGTGCTGAACTGGACACGTGTTGGAAGTGTTGTGCGAGTGTGTTAGCCTGGTCTTCTAGTTTGTCCCCTGTTGTACTGACCAGGGGCAGGCTGTGTGTCTGTTGTCCTTTTAGTTTGCGTATTCGTGTCCAGACTTTGCGAGAGTCAGTGTAAGAGTTTATGGATGTTACGAATGAGCGCCAACTCTCTCGTTTTGCCCCACGGCGCACACGTTTTCCCATCGCCTTAGCCCTTTTGAACAATAAAAGGTTTCCCGACGTGGGGTACCTGCGCAGGATACCCCACGCCTTGTTCTGGGCCTCTCGCGCCCGCCTACAGTCCTCATTCCACCACGGCCTCCGCTGGTTGCGCGGGGCACCAGAGGCGTGGGGAATGGACTTTTCGGCGGCGTCGAGGATGTGCGCCGTGAGGAGTTGGGTAGCTTCTTCGACGTGTAGGTGTCCTATGGATGTGTGGTGTAGTTTGGATGTGTCTGTAAATGTATTCCAGTTAGCTCGTGCTTCATTGAACCTATTATGGGAAGTTGTACTGCATGGGCCTTTACCTATGTATGTGAGTGAGGTGGGGAAGTGGTCACTGCCATATGGGTCAGTGCCCACGCCCTACTCGAGAAGAGGAAAGAGAACTGCGGAGCCAATCGCCAAGTCAAGACATGAGTATGTGTTGTGTCCTATGTTATGGTATGTAGGCTGTTTATTGTTGAAAAGGCATGCTCCAGAGGATGTAAGAACCCCTCTATCAGGCGACCCCGGGCATCCGTACGAGAAGAGCCCCAAAGATAGTTATGAGCATTAAGGTCGCCTGTAAGGATGTACGGTTCGGGCAGCTGGTCAACCAGCGCCTCGAAGTCAGAGCTTAAAAGTGAAACATCAGGAGGAATGTATATGGAGCATACCGTTATCAATCTATTATATATTAGTGTTCGAATTGCAACAGCCTCAAGGATAGTGTTCAAGGTGACAGGGTGGCATGCTAAGGATTTGCGGGCGATTATGGCCACACCGCCAGAAGAGTGTGTGCAGCCAACCCTGTCCTTTCTGTATACCAGGTAACTATTCAAGAAATGGGTGTTCTTGGAATTCAGGTGTGTTTCCTGAACACACATTACACTTGGCTGATTGGCATGCAGAATCTCATACACGTCGTCAAGATTATTCAGAAGGCCTCTGCAGTTCCATTGAACAATATTTTCTCTTCCCATTATTATGTGTTCAGAGCTACTGGAGTGTTATTATTTATGTAGGGTCTTTCGGGGCTTGCACTCTTGGAAGGGGTTTTCTGGCCTTCTCTACTGACCTGGACGTCGCAGCCCGTTCCTTCCGCTGCGATGGAAGCCGGAAGGGCTCGACGTCCATGTCGTCATCTGAAGGCAAGGGGGTGCCCAGCGGACTGGGCCCCCTTGACATTGTACCCTTTCGGGTGTTCTTTGCCTGCGCTGCCAGCGCCGAAGGCGTGGGGAGCACCACAGATGGCACCGGCAGTGAGGCGGAGGAGGGGGTCGCTGCAACTGCCTCCGTCTCCATCTCCGTGCCCTTGCATGTGCTTTGGGCCGGTGGAGAGGAAGCAGTGGATGCAGCGGCATCCCCAACAGAAGTTGTTGCCACCATAGCCGCTGCTGGGTGAGCTAGCGGGGCAGAGGCTGGTTGGGCTGCCTGGGGCAACCCTGGGGGGGGGCGGTGGCGGGACGAAGTCCTACTCGCGGTACTGGGTCCCCGCCGAAACTAGACGCCGCTCCGCCCCCCGGCGAGCTGCGTCGGCGTACCTCCCCAGGGGGAAAGAGGCGAACCTCTTTCGCGCCTCCGGGAAGGTGATGTTTTCCGTGACTTTGACGTTGATGATTTTCTTTTCAATTTTGAATGTCTCGCAGGCTCGCGAATACGCGCCGTGAGGTCCTTTGCAATTCACACAAAGCAATTGGTTAGAGGGACAATTATCAGAGTGATGACCTTGTTGCGCGCACTTGGCGCAGGTTAGTAGGCCCCGACACGAGTTGGTACCATGCCCGAACCGCTGGCACTTGTAACAGCGCCGCGGATTCGGGATGTACGCTCGGACAGAGCACCGGATGAATCCTGCATTGATATGGTCTGGAAGAGTTGCACGGTCGAAAGTGAGAATTATGTGCCTGGTAGGTATTTCCTTATTATCTCGTCTTATGGATATCCGCCTGACTGCGGTCACACCCTGATTTCTCAGGCCTTCTAGAAGATCGGCTTCCGTCTCGTTTGCCAGATCTGACTCTGAGATCACGCGCTGCGAGCTGTTGAGGCTGCGGTGGGGCGTCACCTTGATGCCAAGATCGGCAATACGGGTCTGGCTCAGGAGGCTTGTGGCCTGTGGCTGGGTGGTGACTTCTACCAGCAACTCTCCAGTTCTTTGCTTTTTGGCTTTGTAGTGTTTACCGATTATTCCTTCTATGAATTTTGTAGTCAGAAAAACGGACATTGAGGCAACTGGCTTGTCTTTTTCAAGGGATTCGATAATCAAGAATCGGGGATAGTTATCAGGTTTCGGGAGAGTGAGAGTTGGAAGGGGTGGGTACGTAACATCGGTGCGGCCCCTTTTCAGGGACCGATCGGGTTTGCGGGGGGTTTTTGATTTATCCATGTGGCATTGGAAAAAAGTAGGGGACGGGGGTACTTTCGTCTCAAACCTTACCCTAATAGCTAATAATAGAGAGCCCATCCGCCGGAGCTTGACCTGGGATCCGACGGCCACCGTTCGTGGTTTCTAACCCTCCACCTATAAACACATCGCCACGGTTGGATCCAGCTTATGTTTGGGGGCTCGGGGTCCGCGGTATCGCCAGTACCGTCACCATGAATACTCAAGGTGCCCCGTGCGGGGGGATGGCGAGTCTTAACAAAGTTAACAGCGTCATGTAGTTCGTTAATAAAGGACGAGGATGATGCAGGAGGACGATAGCATACACCGACAACAACTTTCCTATGGGAGAGTTGGATAATAGCCCATACTATCTCCAGATCTGACGGAACGTGAACACACTGTGATTGTATGGTTTTCGAAACAGCCAGCAATACGCCGCCCCCTTGGCGGGCTGTTCGATCACATCGGTAAAAAGAAAAAGAATGAGCACAGTCGAGTAGTTCGCGGTCAAGAATATCTGGATGCAGCCACGTCTCTGTTAATGCTATGATATCGGCATTAGTTGTAGTAACGGCAGAATGAAGATTATCGCCTTTTTTAAGAATGCTACGAATGTTGGTGTAAAGAAATGATACGCGATTTAGTTTTCTTCCACTGCCCCTCAATTTTCCCTAGCTTTCATTGTTCGGCACGGTTTGGTGTTCGGGGCTATGGGGCATTACGCGTTGTACGTGCTCTGTTACGCGATTAGCTGCTGGGTCGTAGAAGTATTGTTTTTTGTTCATGATTAGCTTGTTGTACCGGAGTTGAAAGGGTGCTTCATTTGACAGACTTTTCGCGAAGGCCGCAAGTTGGTTTCCAGCATGGCGTGTCGCCGGCGAAAGGTCCTCGTTCACAGAAATGTCTTTTTCTTAAAGTTTCTTGCGTGCGGAAAGTATTTTGTCTTTTGTTTTGAAGTTGGCGAATGTTACGATAATGGGGCGAATTTTACCATGGCAAAATGCTCCCAATCGGTGAGCCCGCTCGATGTCGTTAGGGGATAACGGATTGATTACGCCAGTCAAAACTTCTCTGATGCGGGCCTCAGATTCATCCCAAGTTTCTTTGCAGTCAGGAATACCGTGAAACAGTAGATTATTGCGGCGCGACCGGTCATCTTGTTCGTCCACGATAAAGATCCCCAGGTGGTCAAAATTAATCCGGAGCCCTCCACTACGGCGCGCCTCATCGCCTGCGTTGCGTCGGCGCGTTAAACCCCACAATCAATCAAAATCATCTTGTTCGTCAATACGTGATTGCAAGGATTCAAGATTAGCTGTTATCGTGCCGACAGTAGAAGTAATAGTTGCCACGTCAGCGCTGTGATCGTCAAGAGTTTTGATTTTACCTTCAACAGCTTCCAATCTACTCTGCAGAATTCCAATTTTGCCTTCTATGCTCTTTTGACTGCTTTTGATGATTTTTATATCCGTCACTAACTCTTCTTGACTCTTTGCTGATTCCACAGAGCGGGCATGAACATCTTTTAGGAGATGAAAAATGGCATTCAACTGCTCGGAGGGTTCATCAGGCAAGTTATCAAGTTGCAACAGAGCATGAGAGCGCGTCTGGGGACCCGGGTTAGTCTCGACATCGCCGGATTGCAGTAACAAAAACATCGTCGAAAAGCAGTCGCAAACAATTTCAGATATCACTTGTGGGTGCGGGAGCAGAAAAAGAAAAGAATTGTCGCTTTTTTTAGCGTACAAAGGCAATGGTTTACACACCTGCGATGGGAAGAAGCGACGTGCGTTAGGCATGCTGTCTGCGCTGCTCTCGCACCCACTGAAGAAATGGCCGCGCGTGCAGCAATTTAAAGTGTCCGCAGGCACAGATAACGTGGTTGACGAGGCCGGTGCGCAGAAGGTCGTGCGCGTCGACGAAGGCAGATGGTAGAAGGAACCGTGTTGTAGAAGGGGCTGGTTCGCGTGCATTTTCACCAGAGGCAGCTTGATCCCGACGCTTTCCGTGGACGACGACGATGGCGACGACCACAGCACCAGGAACGCAAGTAAAACCTGCGATGGCCAGAAGCGACGTGCGTTAGGCATGCTGTCTGCGCTGCTCTCGCACCCACTGGCCAGTCCCTAGAAGCATCCTGCCAAAATCATTATCAGAAGCGCTGCGGACGGGGCGAGAGCAACGCACACGCCCTCCTCTTCATAGCTTTGTCTTCTCCGTCTTCGTCTTCAGCGGGTACCCTACGGGAAGATGATGACGGTGGTTGAACGCGGAGCTATCTCGTTATGGATTCTTTGGTTTGTCAGTACCTAGGGGCATCCTGCCACAACCATCATTAGAGGCGCTGCGGACGGGGCACGGAAGCGGGACATCCCCCCGAGCAAGAGACGCTAACATCCTCCTCTAAAGTTTTCACTTCGTCGTTTCTATTGACGTTCAGCTTCGTGTGCCTTCGTGGTATCAGTAGCTTCTTGACTTAGTTTGAATGAGTCAAGGACATAAGGTGCGTTCGTGACACTTGCTCCTGTCTCGGTTTTGTAGTGCAGTGGGAAGAGCGCCACGTACAGTGGTGATCTCGCTAAGGGTTAACACGGAAGCGCGTGGCCGCCGGTACTATCAGCGCAGCCTAGCGTGCCCAGCGCGAACCATCACGCATGCGCTGTGCGGGACGAGCGATATTTTGCTTTCAGCGCGCGCATCGCGTCATCGGACCGTCTGCTCGTCGTCTGCTATGTTGCGTCTCTTCTGCTAATGGTACCTTGCTTTGATCCGCGATTACTGGATCCTTGCATGAAAACGCCCAAATATAAAAAGGTAAAGGATGAATGTTTTCTCCCGTATATTGAATGAAGGTCGTAGCACCTGCGCCCCCTTTGAGTGACCACCTTTGAAGCCTTGAATTGCGTGCTTCCATGTGCATTTAAAAGACTTTTTGTAAGCACTTACAAAAATAAAGTGCTGCTAAAATCTGCATGATCTTTTGATTGAGTCTGTTTGAAACAAGTGGGTGAATTACGCTGCTGTGCCGAAACCATTGTATTGGAGCTGAAGAACAAATTACCGCTCACACGGAAACATTTTTCATGTGGATTCTAGTTTCCACTCATTCATACAGTGGCTGATAGCTCCACCGATACACGCGCGACAAACATAGCAGACGACGCGCAGACGCTCCGATGACGCAGTGCGCGCGTTGAAAGCATAGTCTCGCTCGGCACGCATAGCGCATGCGTGATGTTTCGCGCTGGGCACGGTAGGCTGCTCTGATAGTACGGGAGGCCACGCGCTCCCGTGTTCACCCTTAGCGAGATCACCACTGTACCTCCCGTTGCGGTCGGAGATTCCTGGGATCGAAACCGGGCGCCGCTAACTATATCTTTTTTTATAGTTTAGGGGGAGAGGTGCGGACAACGGACGGACGCCAGACATAGCCCCGAGCAAAAGTTGCTTTGAATGCAATAATGGACGTATCATATTTGCTACAGTGGGCTCTTCTGCTACTTCCATGCCAGCTGCAGTATCGTGGCTTGGGGTACTCAAAGAAGCAGATGTGTTACTTGTTCAGGCCGAGAGTTACATTGCATTACGCGCACACGACTGCGCTAAACATGCTAGTGCAAGGTGCACAGCCCTTGCATAGAAGTCGCTTGCCCGTCAGAAGTGGAAGATGCCCAACCCTGTCTCTTCAAACGTGATCCTGGGGCTGACTCGGCGCGACCTTCGCCTTCTTCACCGAAGGCGAACGCAGACTGGTCGGCCGTCCTCTAGCCCTTTTCCTCCGTGGCTCAGGTTTTCTAATAGGCTGACAATGAATGTCCTCAGCTGAAGTGGCCGCTCCTTCACTTGTTTGCTCTTGCGCCTGTGGACATTTTATGCACCCCCACGCGGAGTAAGATAGCATGGTATAGATAACACATTTACGACCGTATGAGTGAATGGTGTACTTGTACAGCGGCATCTGACAGTTTTGCTTTTTAATAACTGATAAAGCTGTTGCACAGACCAACAATTGAGGGCGCGGGACTGAAATTAAAAATTTTGGCTTGCGGTCATACCGTTTCAACAGTTGTACGGGCTGTTTGTATGACCGTTTTTGGGGCTTATTTTAGTCATTACTTGTCTGGACGATAAAATGAAGCTATAGATGATACGAAGCAATCACCGTCGATTTCTTCATCATCGCATATCTCGGAGGGCCAGAGGCTGTGGGTGATTGTTCTATTTATTTATTTATTTATTCACAATACCCCTAAAGGCCCCCGTGAGGGGCTATTACATAGGGGGGTTACATAGCACACGTGTTGTATTAGCGCAGTAAAGCGGAAAAAATAAACAAAAAGAAGCAGGAATGTTCACACTAAAAACGCAAATAAATACACACTGTTAACTTGAAAAAAGTGATAACGCAGTAATCAAATCATTATAGTAAACAAAAAAGACAGGAATATAATACCAATAGTTCAAATTCAAGCACGACACGATGTACAATCTATCAGAACAACAAGAACAAAAATAAAATACAGAGAAAAAATAAAAATGTTTAGTACACAATTTCAAGGACGGGAAAAAAATCCAAAAAGAAGAGGAAAGTGCAACGTTAGCTGTTGAATTAGTTCCTGGAATTTCGTGTTGCCTTTTTGAGAAGCGATATGAGATGGTAGATTATTCCCTTCGACTATGGTACGTGGAATGAAAGACCGGGCAAAGGCAGATGAGTGGCAATTTGTGCGTTTAACTTTGTAGGAGTGGTCTCGGCGAGGGAAAATGACTGGAGGTGGCTCGAAGAAATCATCGTGAAGTGACGCGTGGTGATACAGCTTATGGAACAGTGATAGGCGGGAAAGTTGGCGGCGATGTACTAGATCAGATAGTTCGGCGCGACGTTTTAGTGCTGTGACGCTAGAATGAAATGAGTAGTCTGAATATATGAAGCGAGCAGCCCGGTTTTGCAGAGATTCAATATCAGTTACGATGTATGCCTGATGGGGATCCCAAATGGCTGATGCGTACTCAATTTTAGGACGTATTAGTGTAGTAAAGGCAAGTTTTCGAATGTCAGAAGGAGCATGTTTAAGGTTACGCTTTAGAAAACCGAAAGAGCGATTAGCGGAAGCCAGGGTGTGTTTTATGTGATAATGCCATGACAGATCGGGTTGAAGGTGAACTCCTAGATATTTATAAGTGGATACGAGGTCAACTGAACGGTTATTGAGCACGTAGGAGGTAGGAAAGCGGGAGGCGCGATTAGTGAAGGACATATAGTTAGTTTTAGAATGGTTTAGGGTCATTAGCCAAGATGAGCACCATGCATTGATAGCGTTAATATCAGTTTGCAAAGCTTCATGGTCATTATCGCAAGAAATTATTCGGTAAATCACACAGTCATCAGCAAAGATTCTTATTCGGGAAGAGACACAGGATGGTAAGTCGTTAATATAGATTAAAAACAGTAGCGGTCCTAGTACGCTGCCCTGGGGGACTCCGGAAGTAACAGGTTTGAAAGAAGAGGTACAAGTGTTAGCAGACGTGAACTGTAGGCGTGATGAAAGGAAATCTTTTACCCATGATAAAATGTTAGAGTGAATGTTAAGCCGAGAAAGTTTCGTGAGGAGCCTGTGATGAGGAAGACGGTCGAAGGCTTTTGAAAAGTCAAGAAAAATGGCGTCAACTTGGGATCCATCGTCGAGAGATGAATGAATGTCATGAATGAAACCTGCGAGCTGTGTGTCACAAGAATATCCTCTGCGAAATCCGTGTTGGTACTTATGTATGATGTTATGATCCTCCAGGTAGTTGATAATTTGTGTGTGTATTATATGTTCGAGGAGTTTACAAATGTTACTGGTTAACGAAATAGGACGATAGTTTAGGGGAGAAGAGCATTCACCAGATTTGAAGATTGGAATTACTTTTGCAATTCGCCAGTCATGGGGTATGCAATCTGATGATAAGGATTGGGAAAAAAGAGCACACAGTATGGGACAAATGCTAGCTGATAAATGTTTGAGTATTTTGTTATTGAAGCCTGCATGATCCGAGGCAGTAGAAATTTTGAGTCGATTGAGCAATGAAAATATTCCAGCTTCACTGATTATTATTTCAGGCATGCTGATGTCTGGAATGGAGTTAACTTTAGGGCATGAGGCGGTGTCTTCACACGTAAATACTGATATGAAGGCGTCGTTTAAAACCTGTGCACACTGAGATATGGGAATGGCATCATTATTACTGTCAGTGAGGATGATGTCAGGATGGCTAAGAGGATTGATAGCACGCCAAAATTTCCGAGGGTTATTTTTTAACATAGATGATAAGTCATGTTTGAAAAAATGACGGCGAGTTGATGCAAGCAGTGACTGATATTCTTTATTGCATCGTTTGTAACGCAGCCAGCTATCGGAAAAGTGGTTTCTTTTATTGGCGCGGCGATAAAGACGTTTCTTTTTGTTATTGAGGCGTCGAAGTCGCTGGTTATACCAAGGAGCGGTGTTTTCTGTTTTTATGGTGATAATTGGGATGAACCTGTTGATTAAATTAGTAAGTGCGTTTTTGAAAATGACCCAATTATCTTCTACTGAACGCGATCCGTGTTCTTCCAAGAAATTATCTGCGAATGAGAACAGTTCATTGTTAATGCTTGTGTAGTCAGCCCTATTGTAACATCTTATTTGTTTTCTAGTAGTTTTGCGCTTGATAGGAGAAATGTGAAGAATACCAGTAAGGATGTCGTGGTCCGATAGCCCATCGAGATGCGTGATGACAGACAAAATATCAGGGTCGTTGGTAAAAACTAAGTCGAGAATGTTAGCCGATGTGGACGAACTGCGCGTGGGACGACTAATTAATTGAACCAGTGAAAAATCGAGACAAGACTGAACAAAGTTATGCGCTTCGGTTTGGCCATCCGTAACTGATTGAGTGGACCAGGAAATGTTAGGAAAGTTGAAATCGCCAAGAATTAACTAGAGAATTTGGAAAACGGGAGCAGATTAAGTTCAGCACACGGGTAAATTCACTTGAAAAATCAGTATTCGCATCGGGTGGCCGGTAAAAAACGCCAACAATTATGTCACGAATACCACACTTTATGGAAACCCATACACATTCCAAAAAAGAACTAACATACACAGGCACGGCAAGTACGTCATTTGCTACCGCTAGGAGAACTCCACCTCCTTTTCTGTGTTTTCTATCACAACGGAAGAACCTATAGTTAGCCCACGTTAGAAAAATACTGCTATCGGGAACATTCTCGTTTAACCACGTTTCAGTAAGCGCAATAATTGATGGAGTGCTAGAATCGACCAGGGAAGAGAGCGGAATGCTTTTTGACCGAACGCTTCTGATATTTGTGTACAAAAAAGAGAGGCCACTAGAACGGCCCTTTTGAGGTGATGGACAGTAATTTTTTGTTGAATGGGAAGTGAGATGGGAATGCAGTCATACCGTGGTTGGATTTGGAACGGGTGCCGCTTGATTTGCAATAGTGTCCCACACGTACACGTCGTTGTTTATGCATAGCCTGTCAAAAATGAGCTTCACACGGTCACCATCTTTTTTAATTGTTTTTGAAAACTGCAGTAAGTTTCGCCGTTTGTCACGAACTGGCTTCGAAAAGTCACGTGACAAGCCGTAAGACGTATTTTTCAGCTTGCCGCCACTGCTCATTATCGCCTCTACCTCTTTATCATCGAAGAATTTGGCAATAATTGGCCGCGTTTTATCTGGCGAAAAACGCCCCAGGCGATGTGCTCGTGCGATGGAAGTGACCTTAAGTTCAAGCTGGTGTTGACAAAAATCAGTTACAACCTTTTGTACAGCATCCCATGTCTCTGCTTCATTACTGTCAGTGATCCCATAAAATAAGACGTTGGACCTTCGAGAGCGGTTTTCTAGATCGTCGTCACTTTCATCGTCACTTTCCGGCAAGTCACTAAAATATCTAACCCTTTCGCCGGCGACGATGCGGACCAATATTTTCCTAACTTGATGACATAGAAAGAGGAATTGCAAACGCTTATAACGTTTACGGCTGAACGCTACACCGGGAAGAGTACCAAAAGTTATGCGAGAATAGCGCCATCAATGAAGACCCACTGCATCAAATATAATACACGGATATCGTAAGCAACCTTAAAAAGTGTGGGGAGGGGGGAATTAAAAACAAAAATAATAATAATATTTCGTCGCGCAATATTTCTAACTAAGAAAATGACCAAATATAGGACGAAGGAGGAAGATATTCACTGTTACTCAAGAAAAAGTATGCTGGCGGGATGCCACTGCGCGAGCTCCCCGGCGCGGCTATTTTTTTCACCGGCCAGCAGATCTTTGGCGGCGGCTTTCTGAACTACTCACACCAGAAACTTCCCTCAGAGTGTCAAAAAACGATACTCTGGGCTTTCGTATTCGCCTAATAAAATTTAGTCTGGCAGTATATTGAGGTCGCACGTACAAAGGTTATCTTTGGAGTATTTGAGGTGTACATCTGAATTTTTATAAGTATCTCTTATTTTAGGTATCTCTCATGTTCGTTATCTCATTTTAGATTAAAGAAACACCCCTGTTTCACTTTTAACCAGTAAAATTATGGTGTTTCAAGGATTTCAACATCACACTCGTTTGATAGTTTTCGCTCGAACTGAAAGCAAGAAAGCGAGCGTTTTTATTTCCAACCTTTCCAAGGTGGTGGATGTGGAGACGCGAACAACGCTTGAACCCCATGGCTTGGGCGAAATATGCCTCAGAGGGCCGAATTGCTTCAAGGGCTATCTAGACGCACCTGAAGCGACGACCCAAGTGTACGACGGTGACGGCTTTCTGCGCACAGGTATACCGGCTTAAATGATTTTTTGTCACAGCCCTGTAACATATGCTGTTAAGTCTGTAATGGTGTCCCGACTGCCCTGCTCCATCAGGTTACTTGTTGTTTTATTTCATTAACTGCATTGGGCTTTATTGCTTCCACATAAGGAGAATTTGTTTGATTGATTGACAAATACGTTTTTTGAAAGTTGAGGTTTCCGACCCACACGTTCCCAACATCTAGCGCTAGGATGGACGTATGAATGCAATATACAGCTAAAAGGACCACAAAAGTGGGATGGAAGCCTCGACTAACTACACTAGGAATTGCAATAGCATAATATGTAGTTATGTGTTTTTGCCGGCGATTTTCACCCTTTTTTAAAAAGAAAAGAACGTCCGAAAGCGCCGTTTTCTTGTACAATCCTCTCCACCAAATTCCTCAAATTGGCTTACGCGACACTGTGGGCAGTCCTGAGGTCTACATTATCTGTTGGTCGGCTTGTATAACATGTAAAACAGTCGAGCGAATGTACAGGAGAATATTTATTAGTAAATTTCCGAGCATCAACACGCGAATGGCGGCAGTGGAAGAACAATTTGTACCAGATCGTCGCGATGTAATTACGGCACCGGGTGTCAGGCCGTGAATGGCGCAGGGTTTTTTAACTTTCAGTGCCTAGTACGCATAAACACGGCTTCATGACTTCCAAAAATAGTTAAAGAATGACCAATATAAAACAGACCGGCCAAATGCTGAAAGAAGGGAGAAATGGAAAAAAATCGGGTTAGCTCTAAAGGCACTCACCTTCTGCACCGTCAAAATCTTGTGGCGCTACGGCAGTGCTTTGGAAAGACTTGTTTGTAGGGCAGCTTTAAATAGGAATCCTTATCTTTTTTTTGACAGAATCTTCATACGTGCTTGTTACCAGTGGCATCCAACGTGCAAATTTCATTCAACAACTTGCCTCTTTCACGGCGTTCTGTTAGGTCAGCGCACTTTGTTGGGTGCCTAGGATTCAAAATGGGTAATGCACGAGCTCGTTGCCTACAAAGAATTCCTGCCAAAACATTTTGAGGCAGGGTAACGGTCACAAAAGGAATTTCCGATCTGGATATGCGGCAGTCTAGTATAACGCACACGCCATCATGGTCGACGCAACTGTGAACGCAATATGCCACCCCAGAAGGCAACGTAGGTACTAAGAAAACGACTCTCTAAATTGTACAAAAGGGTTAAAAGGATTGACCAAATTGGTGCAGCAACTGTCGCAGTGATCTAACTTCCACGACAGGTTTCAGAAATCTTGACCTGATGCATAGTCAGAAATCTTGACCTGACAAACCGCGCAATCACCAGAAGCCGTGCATGGCAGAATAACCGTGGCAGAAAACGAGAACCCAATTCTTCTCGCTGCGGGCGCCCAATTTTTGTGCCGGCAGAAGGAAAACACTAAGAAAAGAAAGCCCGCTGCGAGGCAACACTTGAACAGCTGCAAAGGCGCGCGGGAAAGCGCCGGCGGGCACACGTATCGCTGTTCGGCGGGGCCAGTTCACTGTTGGCGAGGTAAGCCACCCCTGCAACGCAGCGAAACGTGCAAAGTGTCCTGGTGCAGAGGAGATGCATTATTCACCCCGCTGTTACCCAAAATTTAGTTACATAAGTGAGCGACATTCTCAGTGACGAGGAGTGCATAGCAATTATACATGTAATAATGGTTGGCAAAGGCACCAGAAAGAGTGCTGATCAAAGCTACACGTCAGAGGCACCGGTAAGCAGAGCTCGCTCGGACCCGTGCTTGTCGCTTCGGTGTAAACGGCCCGGCTGTTCATGAACCCTAGAGACCTGGTGCCGTCCTGCCACATACTTGTTTTAAATTCAGAGCATTTCAGTAACTCACGATGTCACCCGCGTCGTCCCGTCGTAGTCCGCACCGTCGTTGTCCGCACCCCTCCCCCTACACTATATAAAAGAAAATACTATCCGGTGCCTGGTTTCGATCCCTCGACCCTGCGGGCGGTACATGTACATGGTACATGGTGCAATGTACATGGTGCTCTACCCACTGCGCCACAAAGCCGACACAGAATAGGACGCTACGAACGCGCCTTATATCGTTGACTCATTCAAATTACTGCTGACGAGCGCTCTCTCGTCAGCAGTTGCCACAAGTGCAACAACATTAACGTAACGCTAACTACTTAACGTCGTGCGCCCCCGGAAATGCTCTGCATTTGATTGTGCCCCTCGCGAGGGGGATGTTTCACTGCGTCGCCATGCGAACAATTTGCCACGCTTTAGTTTCAGTTCTTTCTTTGCTGGGGTGCCGACGAGCGGCGCCACCTCCTCGCACTTCGCCGCGGGAGGATCCGCGGCGGGGGCGAGAGATGGCGCTGGCGTCTCCGCGGCCGCGTCTGCGGCCTCCGCGGGCACCGGCGCCGGCGCGGGGTCATCTTTTTTAAGGGTTTGACGTGCAACGACCTTCTTTAGCACTGAAAACACATAACCGGACGCGGACTGCGGAAATGTAGCATCCGGTTGCATGTTTTAAAGGTATGTTAGAGTTGTTGCAAAGAAATTAACCAACAGGTCGGCAGCAGGTAGATGCAGTTTATTGACTACCTGGGCATTAGCGCCGAAGGAACGAGCACCAGTTTCAGCTAGCTCTGCTGCCACTCTCAGCATCCTTGCTTGTGGCTCAATGGACACCAAATTACTACATAGCCACGTGTACGGAGGTAGGGGCAGATGTGCTACTAATTTTGCGTGGCATGGACTCGTAATAATTCCTAATATACATAATTATAGCCCAGAAGAATAATAGAAGAGTGAAGCACGCATAATTAACTCAACAATCCATAGTTTTTTTTTTTGTAAAAATAACACTATAACAGCGAAATAGCAGTATCTGCTTCAAGCGGGCATATCTGCAAAAATGCCTGGAAATGCGTTAAACAACAAGTAATTGGAAACATGAAAAGTGAACAAGGGGGTACTGCTTAATTCTAGATTTCTAAGAGCTTCTGATTGATTGATTGATTGTAGGACTTAACACGCCGATGCAACGCAGGCGATGAGGCGCACCGTTGTGGACGGCTCCGGAATAATTTTGACCCCCTGGGCATGTGTAACGTGCACCGAAATCTCGTAGACAAGGGGTTTTTGCTTTTTGCCTCCATCAGAAAAGCGGCAAGCGCGGACGGGAATGGAACGCGCGTCCTCGTGCTCAGCAGCACAACGCCTTAGCCAATGAGCCACCGCGGCGGGTGTAAGAGCTTTTCATTTCGATCAAACGTAACAACCTTCTGCTATTACGTTTGAAAATCTATGCACCGGCTGTTTCCAGTACTAAACGGAGCATTAAAACTACACCGGGGCACGGCAGCTTGAATGCTTGGGCTGGTGCTGTTCCTGAAAATAGTTCTATTGATTTTTATTTTTAGTGACTTTATTAATATCCGACGATTTAAGCAATGTCCGAAAACAAATCGGTGTATTTTTAACGCGATTTAAAATGAATCGCGCACGGGCACCTCGAAATAACAAGTGTTCCATCCCTTTTACACACGTAATATCCGACGATGCACGCGGTTAGAATTAACAACAGAATAATCAAAGCGCTTACACTGTAGAATTAGAGAATACGCAAACTTTTAAGGTTTTACTGGTCTAAACCTATATTGCTAAAAGGTACGCGCCAAGTAATTTCCAGCATAATAACAAGGACAGTGTGAGCTTCAAAGAAGGAAAACCTGGTTTGTTTGTGAATTGGCTACTACACCAGCAGAGCCAAAACATAGTGAGAAAATAAAAAACAAACGACGGTGAAGACGGTGTAGCTAGGCACCAGAGAGGCTCCCTGACATGTTGATATGCTTCGATGTGCTGTGCTACAGGAAGACGGAAAACTGGTGGGGTGGATTTAAATATTTTTTACAGCCATGAGGGGCTACTTCGAAGGTGAGACACTCTCAGATCGTAGGCCAATAGATTTTACCATTAAGCTTGTGCACACTTTTTACAACATCGGAATGTCCCCAAGAACGCTGAGGCGTTTCCAACTGTTGGCACCCTTTTTCTCGGCCCGCAATTGTTCAGGACCACACCAAAAAGGTGCGAAAAGCTGTGGACCCGCGTTTTATGGCGCTGGAGCCGCTTAGTTCGCCCATGTGATACACAGCTCTGGCTGAGTGTGCAAGGAAGCTAACAGCGCACATGCTTATTCCCGACATCTCCGACATGTCTGAAATCATTAATAAAAAAAGCCGTCAAGGTAAAAAATGTAACCTACACCATGACTTTTGAGTATTGTAAAACCCCTTGGGCGCCACGACGGGTACATCTGACTTTATGTCCCGACGCATATGCAGCATAATGCCTGTGCGTGATTTCCAGGGGACGTAGGATACTACAGTGAAGATGGCCACATTCACGTGACGGGCCGCATCAAAGACTTGATCAAGTGCATGGACCAACAGGTTGGGCCAGCAGAGTTGGAAGAATTGCTGCTCTCCCACTCCGATGTGAAGGAGGCAGTTGTAGTCGGAGTGCCCCACAAGGAGTTCGGGGAGGCTGCGAGGGCTTTCGTTGTGTTACGTGATGGACGGCCTTGCGATGAAGCTCAGAAGGACTGTCTGCGCACATTCGTTAAAGGTAAGCGTAACAAACCTTCAAAAATACACCAGCATGCAGAGTGTCATTTGGAAAACAAGTTTTAGAACGCGAAACGTAGAATTTTCTTGAGGCATACAGGGAGCGAAGGAAACGTTTATTGATTCCAACACCAAGGAAACTGAAACCGAAGGGCACGATTATTGGTGTCTTTATTGGGGCCTTGGTCACCTAGGAAGGGTGTGTGATTTCATAGCGTTTGGATAAAAGTTTCGACTATATCACCAGGTCGAGCTGGTTCTCTTGGACCTCGCTTGATAGTATGTGACCTCTCACCACTACATCGATGGCGTCGAGATCTCTGAAGGTTTGCTGATGCCCATTCAATTCCATAGTTTTTGATAGGAACTTTTTGACTGCGGTAGAACTTGTAGAGTAGTAGTAGTAGTAGAAACTTTATTTTGAGCTCGAAACGATGAGATACGGCGATCTTTGACGTGGAACAGTGCGGTATAAAAAAAATGTTCCCCGCATTTCCCCGAGGGGAAGAATGTGAAAGTGCGAATGCATGAGTTGAATTTGCGCGGTTCGGTAATGTTCGCGAAAGAGAGATCACACACACACACACACAACTACAAAGAAAGAAAGATGCATTTATTCACAGACACCTATTTGTGTTGTCGTTGTACTTGATTGCTAGAGCGGATCTCAGCTTTGAAATTTTGTGTCAGTACTCCTTTAAGCGGGTGCATTAGCCCTTCTCACGCCCGATTCCTGGCCAATCCCCCACGTGGGTATGTGCCATGCACAGACACCTATTCGTGTTGTCGTTGTACTTGATTGCTAGAGCGGATCTCAGCTTTGAAATTTCGTGTCAGTACTCCTTTAAGCGGGTGCATTAGCCCTTCGCACGCCCGATTCTTGGCCAATCCCCCACGTGGGTATGTGCCATGTCAGCGGCCAGGCAGCGCGCGCCCATCTCCCCCCGTTGCCAAGGAAGACGAGAAGATTCCTGGCCAATCCCCCACGTGGGTATGGGCCATGTCAGCGGCCAGGCAGCGCGCGCCCATCTCCCCCCGTTGCCAAGGAAGACGAGGAGCGCGCGCACCCGCAGCTGTTGCTATGTGGACGGACGGCGGTCACCGGAATTCAGGGTCGCTTATAAAGTGAATTCGCACTTAAAAACTTCATGTGAAGTCTTCTTATTTTAGTTCGCTAACGTGTGTGGTGAGTTATACAAAAGGGGTTGATAGAAAAAAGAAATCGGCTATTGAAGAATGATGGTGGTTTACAGCGAACTTTCTGTTCGTTTAAAATATTTTGTCGAAGTACAAATTTCCATCCACTGCGGCTAGAACAAAAGCTGGATTGAATTCGAACATCGGGCAAATTATACCGGCCGAATATATACCGGCTGTGGGGAAGCACAACATTTTAGTGTAAAAGATCGTTTTGCGACAAACACAGGAAAACGAAGAGATTGCAATTTAAACAAGAAAAAATACTTTAGGAGTGGATAAGTGCACACTAGAAACGCATAGAAAAAAAATGGCTTACAAAAAAGCATTATAGGCTAGATATATCCCTTCGCTAAATGCGGCTAAACAGGGATAAAAACGTTGACAAGATGTACAACCAGCAGATACGCTGCAAGACAAACACAAAATAAGACGCCGCGCATTGACATTTCGGGTGCTATTTCCGAAAGCACGAGATCGAAGGAAACTGGGGAGGCACGAGCTCTGGCGACGCTCACGTAACGTGATGCCTATATTTCGAGCTGCAGTTCAATTGACTTTAAAATGCGCTTTATGCTGTTTTGCTGTTGATTGAGGTGACGTAACCGCATTTCGGTAACGCGCTCTACGAAGACGCAACGGCATGTTATAGTACGTTTTCTACCTCCACTTTTGCACTGGTGGCTACTGGTTACAAGCCAGTACACAGGAACGCCCTGAAGGAAAGCCAACTTTCTCTGGGAATGATGATGAATGATCGTGGGTGAAGTTAAAGACAAAAAAAAAATGTTTCCCGTGGCTCGAATCGAACCTGGGTACCTCACGTTAGGAAGCTGGGGTTTATTCGATTGCTCCATTTCGACATGGATTCCGCGAACGCCACGCAGCAGCTACCGATTCGCGCCGTACACCCCACAAACCGAACGTCAGGCACAAGGAGTACACACGCAAGAGTTTCTGTGTGTATTCTAAAAACGCAGTGTCAAGAATGCCGTCCGACGGCACTCTGGCTGATCGCTGCAGGCATGGCTAGAGTGCCGTCCTATGACATTCGAATATACAAGACTAGGCAAGCCGCTCAAAGCGTCTGTAGTTTTAGTGTAGAGGATCCGTCTTAGCTTCGTATTCACGTGGACAGAGGTTGAAAACCGGCTCAGCGTCAATTGTTTCTTTTTTTTTTACCTTTAAATTGAACGACCATTTTTATGGCTTAGGTAAGTTTTGGTGTTTTAAATGATTTACTTGTGTGCGTTAAGTCATGTTATGCTTGGGTTAGGTTGTCTACCTTTACGTTATCTAGGGCGATGTGGTGCCAGACGCGGTATTTTTGTTATTAAACGCCGGTGGACGTCGATATTGTGCAATGCTCATAATACCGTCGGAGGACACTCTAGGCACGGCCTCCTCAAAAAGTGGTGTGCACCTCCAGAGTAGCACATTTTTTTACCTCAATGTGTTTTTTACCTCAACAGGAATAGTGACAAAGTATTAGGTGACATATTAGATTTTTCTCGTGACTCAGTGATAAAGGGCATGTCGTAGACTTCCAATGGGTACCCAGCCACAGTGGCCTAAAAGGCAACGAGACAGCCGACAGACTCGCCAAATAGGGGCACCACGACGGCGACGAGCTCACCGTTCCTCTCCTCGCTGATGATATAAGGAGCATCATACGGAAACTAAGTGAGCAACGGTCTGCAGAGGCGTGGTTTGATGAAGACACGAAGCGGTCATTGCTGTACGCAATAGACCCAGCCTTACAGTTCCGTGTGAATGTGGAGCTGTCATGAAATGTAGAAACTCTGCTTCACCGTTTGCGACTCGGGGTAGCTTATACAAAGTCGTTTCTGTACCGAATTCACTGTGCAACCTCACCATCCTGCGCATGCGGAGCGCCCGAGGAAGATGTTTCCCACGTGATGCTATACTGCCCATTATACTCACGGCAAAGACGTGAACGTTTACACAAACTCCCATTAGAGAACCATCGTGTGGTGTGTTTAGAATCTTTACTAGGACCATGGCCTGATGCGGGGCTTCAAAATAAGGTTGTTCATGCCCTGAATGTGTTTTTTACCTCAACAGCAATAGTGACAAAGTATTAGGTGATATATTAGATTTTTGTCGTGACTTAGTGACCACCAACCCAGGAGGACATTGTACAGACAACTTTTAGTACTCAAGAAAGTGTGGTGCACAGTGGAGTAGTATAGACGGGTATATGACCCTGTATTGGTGAAATGGAGTAGCCAGCAGATCCGCTTCCAACCTCTCTACTCAATAAACCAGTTAAATCACCACCACCACCACATTTAGGCAGTGTGGGACTGGCCAAAAAAACAATTCATCAGAAAAAAGATTCGCGTTCAACCATCGTCGTCGTTGGACGGATGGGTGAATGTTTTTTTATTAATCTGTTTTTAACTACATAGTTTTTTGAACGCGAAAATGTTTTATGCACGGGTACACCATGATCTCACTGACGTCACATCCATCACGGAAGTGACGTTGCCAGAAAAAGAGCCATTGACCCTCCGGCGCCCGGATTCGAGCCCATGCCCTATCGCGCCCTCTCCCCCGTGGTGCTCTACCGACTGCGCTGTGAGCAGAGACGTGAGCAGCTCTACGAACGCGCCTTATGTGCTTCCCTATGATTCATTGAGATGGTTCTGGCGGCTACGAGAGGCGTTGCGAAGTAACGCTAATGAGTACCGACAGTTGGCGTCTCGGTGCTCGCGCTTTCGTGTACGAGGAACGCGCGTGAATTGAGGCACCCTCCTCTGTTGTGTTGTTCCCATGATCGCTGTGTTTCCAGCTGCTGTTTCTGTGCACGTAATTTTTTGTTTTGATGTTCCACAACAAACCGGTTATTTGTTTGTTTCTTGCGTGTCGGCGTCACTTCGTGTGGCGGGGGCAGGCTCGCGAACACTTCGCCCATGAAGGAGGTTCCTTTAACATTCAACTGCGGCTTTGAAGGACCCTGTCACTTTTGTGTGTTACCGATTTCTATGAAAGGGGGTTGAACCACGACATTTTTATTTAAAGCGTTCATATAAGCTTTCTGTTTGAGATTTTTCACCCCAAGATTCAGTTTCTGGCACCGGTGCCAAACAATTTAATAACATTACTATGGCTGACTAGCAAAAAACAAAGCCGGTGATAAGAATGCGACACATTCAAAATAATTACTGTTCTGAATTACGTTATCCAAACCATCCACCCGCTTTCCGAAAGAAGGTTTCCTCGGGGCACTTAAGTCCGATTACGTGCTTTGAAGGCGAAAGCGTGACGATACTATCTGAAACATTTTTATTAATACATTGTACTTGCGTCTTTTTTGTCTGTTTCACTTCTTTCTTTCTTGCACGAATTTCTTCACCCGCCTTCTTTTCTGCTGCACCGTGTTTGCGTCAGTTTCTTCTCATCCATTTCTTCGTTATTACATCAACAACAAGACTGGTACACACCACAGTCTCCCTAAAATCGGGGTTCTGCGCGGCTTGTTGCTTGTGCTCAACTCCCTTGCTATTGCGTTCAGGTGTCATGCGGCACGCACTATTTCACAAATGTTACATATCGAAGTCACAGTTTCGGGAATTTTGAAAAAGACTCCCAAGAAAAAGAAAGGAATAGCAACAACGAACACTTTTAAAATTTCTTCGCACAGTTTTGTTGCGCTCTTCGCCGCTCTTGTTTGAGGAAGCTCTCTACAGTAGTTAGCATTTCCTTATTGAGTCCAATCCCCTCACTTCGCTCTGTTTCTTCGGCTTCTTTCCGCTCCCGCTTGCCCCTTTTCTGGCGTCCCGCTGTTACTTTAGGTATCAACTCTCTCTTCGCTCACTTTGCATGCTCAGCTTCCTGCCAGACGACGACGGCGCTGGATAAATTCTGTTGAAATGCGCAGAGATCGTCTCCGATAATAGGTACGCGCAGTTTATTGTTTACTCTCCTGGAAGTAACGTTTTCACAAGAAGGGTGCGACACGCAACGTCTCAAGCGAAACTGTCTGGTACGCTGACGATAAATGAAACGCACGGTCATGCAATGCCTAGTTCGAAACAGTAATGCGAGCAGACGACAACGAAGCGCACGCTCCGGCTGCAGGCGGATCGACCCATGGTAGAACCTGCGGAAGCCATGTACGGCAAACCGACTACAAAAAAAGGCGAAGTCGGGGGAGCACATCTGCAGTGATCATATTTCGCACATGCCAGCTTACCGTCGGCTGGTGGCGGTCGATGACATGGTCGCTACGAATGCTTCCGTGGAAGCCACAGTGCACACAACACTTACTCCTCGGAGGTCATGGGACGAAAGCACCTCGAAGTCGTCGCAAACGCGGGTCGGTCGTCAGATAACTGCCCAGCCAATGCTCAGTACTTTTAGAGAGACAAAAAGGAGCTCGAAATTCCTCCTCAGCGAAAGAAAAGGATCTGTCAAGATAGAAATATACCTGCTACGGCGACCTTGAGCAATGAATCACGCCGCAGCAGCCGCAATCACAAGCGTTACGAGTTAAACATGGCCGTGCAATATCAATCCCTGGGTTTTCTCCGAGTACCCATGTCCATCGCACACCCAGCCCATTCGTGGGCGTGGCGTAGCGGCCAAAGCCCAACACAACCATGGCGTCGACTTCGCCGGCGGAGTAGACTGATTGATTGATTGTGGGGTTTACGCGTCAACGCTACACAGGCGAGGAGGGGCGCCGCAGTGGAGGGCTCCGAATTAATTTTGACCTCTGGGGGACCTTTAATGTACCGCCGAAATCTCGAACACACGGGTGTTTTTTGCTTTTCGAATGCCGCCGCCACGGCCGGGAATCGAACCCGCGTCCCTGTGCTCTGCAGCAGAACGCCTTAGACCCTGAGCCACCGCAGCAGTGCCGGTGGGGTAGCGTTGCAGCCACAAAGTAACTTGCAGTCATAAACAAAGCTTAGCAGCAAATAATTAACGAAGTCCCCAGGCCACCGTCACTAAATGATGGTACAGTCGTGGGGGTGTACGTTCCGAGCGAAACGAGCGGCCAAGACGACAAGATGTTCCCACGGAAGCCGTCTTCATACGCAGTGGAAACCTAATCGATGGCAGATGACACCACTTCAACGCCAAAATGCACTCGTCAATGTTCAAACATCCCCATGACACGCTAAATTGAGGCTGTTACTGACACTAGGCCAGCCGTACGACAAACAAATGAGGCCATGTTTGACTGAGTCCGGAGAACGGCACGTTCCCTTCGCTACGGCGAATTTTCTTTCCTTGGTTTGGGCTCGCACTGAGTTGCACTGGTGCTACCCTGAAACCACATAGCAAACACAATTTAGTGGGAGGACAGAAAACCAAGAAAATCAAAGCCACCTTGCGGCGCTTTTAGATGGCGGGGCCTTGAAAGAAGGCTGGAGCCTGGCTGGAGCTTTAGAGGACGTAGCGGGGTTATCTACTTTACGCAACGGACGCCACATTGCAAGTCGATTGTAGACGACACGGCTCGCGGATGTCGGCATAAGCATCGCTTTTTCAACGTGAGCGGCATCATCCGGGCGCGGTGAATACGCCAGGTGTGCTCCGCGCGATTGTCCAGGTTTTGCTAGAGGGGGATGCTCCGCTATAACTACTTCGCTAACTCGAGCAGGTGAAAACTCGGGAGCGAGCCATCTCAGGCCTTCTGTAATAGCGCCCCTGATCAAACCATAATCCAAGCGGTTATGGCATAATTTTGTCCTCTACCTTTAAAATAAACGTGGTGAATGGTTTGAAAATATATGAAAAAACGAGAACCGTAAACGTCCTCCCCGCCATACTGTTTACGGCTGGTGGAGTGTACAACTTAATATAGAGTAACAAACAGTTGAACAGCGAAAAAACATTCAAGTTACTTAGTTGCGTTACCTTTATCCTGTTGCAAATGTCGCTAGGGAAATAAATTTGCTAACACTAATAACCTATGGTATTTTGTTAGTATCGTCGAAAAATGTTCTGTCTTGAGTCTCCATCTTATTCCTCTGTTTAGACTCCGTCGCGTACCACAAGGAGCTTCACGGTGGCATCGAGTTTATGGAAAGCCTGCCGAAGACGGAAACTGGAAAGGTTCTTCGACGGGAACTCTGCGAAGCTTATGCAGCAAATGATGTGACGAAATGAATGTTCTCCTGGCTATTGGTTACTGCAGCATTTTGGAAATGATATTCGGCTGGAATGTTCACTGCAGCAGCTAATAAAGCACGATCTTCGTAGACGTCGTTCAGCTACTGGCCTGTGTATTTACCCGCCCTATTGGTGGTTGCTTTCGTCAATGATTGTGGTAACATTTCTGACGTTGTGGCTGCCCATTTCTTTTGCAAGTAGCTGAACCCAGAACACACGACTCCTGCCTGTATTTTGAATAAAATGAAAGTCACACCCAATGAATGTGCCGGTCTTGTGTGTGTTATCCCCATTTCCACCAACGTTGATCTGACTTCTGAGGTACATATTAAGAACGATTACTATAAAAAAATTTCCGAGCCAGCTGCTCCTTTTAAAAGCAAGTGTTCTGAGCCATCTACACATTTTATCAGAGAAGGAGCACAGCGAAAGTATATGTAATCCTTGTTTTTACGGAAACTATTTGTGTGACAAGAATCTTACACTACATATAAAAGCGATCGCCAAATAACCATGAAGGAACAGCCATTAGTAATTGGTTTATTGGTGCCTATGTTCATCTCTCTCAAGCTATCTCATTGCCCAGCTAGTCTTGAAGATTTCTTCACCTTGTGAAGTGAAAATGATGGTACCCAAAGCTCTTCTGCGAGTCTTGCTTGTGCGCGTTTATGGAGCAGTGTGAGAACGTAAGCACTGACTAACATCAAATTTTCGCGCCTTCGTAATAGTTCTCTTTGGTTAGTGCCACAGGAATGCAATTCCACAACCGTAAAGTCAATTTATTTGCCTACACAGAGCACTTTTGAGCAGTTATTCGGCGTACAAAACTACTCCTGCGATAGAAATTCTAACGGGCCAAAGAATGCGCAACTCCTATGGAGCAGATCTTACACTCTAAAAATATATAGTCGCTAAATGGGGGAATCGCCTGTCCTCTAGTGACATCCGTTCTAATAGCTTTTTACTCCGTGTGGTAAGAGAGTTTTGTTTACTCCCTCAACAATGGATTTTTCTAGGAGATAGAAAGGGATATTTAGGGAGCTTTAGGAGATTCTTAGAGGATTTTAAGGAAGTAAAAATATATAATTTTTATTATTCTCAAGGACGTTTTTCGGGGGATGTTTATAGAGTTTTTAGGGCATAGAAAAGGAGTACATTCTTGTTTGGGGTGTATAAATGTGCTTTGAGTGGTGTCTTAAGGAGAATTTTAGGGGAGCATTTTGCCCTTTCCAATAGTGTTTTTGCTAGGTTTAGGCAGCTCATTCACGCGTATAGGAGCTTTTTATTACTTTTTGGGGCGTTATTTTGAACACACAAAGGAGGTTTTTGCTCCCCAAGAGAGTGCCGAGTCGTGCGAAGTATTTTGTATTGCTTACTCGCAATACAAAATACTCAAACTCGCAATACAAAATACTCAGCACTCTCAGCACATTTTACGAGATTTTTCTTTAATAGTGCCTTTTTATTTGCCCTACAGCGTCGATGAGGCATTAACGGAAAATAAATACATGCTTCATCGTCACCCTTGTACTTTTGTACTTTATGAAAGAAGGAAATTATCATGCAAGAATGAAAAACGGTTGCTACATTCTTAACACAAATTTATTTTTGAATAACGACCACAGTACAAACTGCAAAAAATTGTAGTTTTACATAAAAGCATATAAGGTAATACACTAAAATATAAATCATAACTAACATTTATATTCAGATTTTAATAATTTCGAGCAATCTTTTCACCACAAAAAGCAACTGCTCGACTGATGCGACAAGACTTGATTTGATCTAAGGCCTTTTCACATTGCTCGGTACTTGTAAATCATAAATCATGCTAAAAAATCGAAAAATTGTGGGTGATCTTGGGGTAGTTCACATTAAATATCCAAACAATATGCACAAAGGCACCGGATCCCTGCAAACAGTAACAGTGCTAGGAGAAAAAGCTGGCCATATGTGTGCACGACTATACTATCATTGGACAAGTGCAGGGAGGGGGTGAGGAGAACTTCTCTCTGAAAAATGAATGAAGACGGAAAATCAGCCAGATTTAAAAACAGTTTCATAAGACCTACTCAGAATTCTAAGTATCACAGAAACGAAACACAACGCGAACACCATGGTTAAAGGAACACAAAACAACTGCTACTATTTGGCATAGTAATCAATGCTTATAGACCAGGTTTGCTATACAGTTAAGGGTGAATCAAGAATACCGCACTGCTGCATTAAATGCAGTGTAAATATGGGGCTAGAGATCTTTAGGAGAGCCCTTTAACCTGCACTGGACACAACCAGGCCGAGATTAAGATGATATAGTGCTGCAGAAGCTCATTATTTGAACTTGAAGAAGAAAAAAAACTAGTGCAAGTTAAGCGCAGTTCGGGTTAGAAGGCGGACGCTAGAATGAGAAGTCCTATCTTTCCGGCCTATTCCGTGATGGAAGCTGACCGCAGGCCCAACGATCAGGCACTCCGAAAACCTGAAACGGCGTAAGCAGAACATTGGCAGCTCTTGCGACTGGCCATCCGAGTGCTGCAACCGGTGTAGCGGCGTTGCGTTGCTCCGTCCGCTAAATGTCTATCCCCAAATTTGGACCCTCTACACCAAGACGCCCATGCGGGACGCAAGAAGCTTAAATGAGACCTCAAACTATGTGCAAAGATAACACACGACATGAAATGATCATGACTAGGGTTGATTACGGGAAATCACGCGGTGAGAAAATAATCAACTGAGGCAGCAAATGAAGGCAATAATTTTGCTCCCGTGCACCTGCTAAGCTAAAAGCTGTTTACGAAGAGACGAAACAGAAGTCACGGGGTGGACGAAGGCATCATTACTTAGAATTCATGGCTTAGTGCGTCAGCGCTAGCGGTACACTTTCTTTTCTTGTAGCGAACGAGAGGAATGTGCTGTTGGAGTATCATACTCCACCTTAGGAAACGACCGCTATTAGTCGACATGTTATTTAGCCAGGTTAGCGGGCAATTATCAGTTTCTACAGCAAACTGAGAACCGGCTACTTATCACGGCAACTTCTGCACTGCCCACACGGCACAGCCACGTTGCCTTTCGGGATGTACTGTAGGCGTCTTCTCTGCAAGTTAGCTTGCGGCTTAAGTAAAAAAACTGGTCGTTCCCGGCCGTTCGCATCCTCTTCGCGTAGTACAGCTCCCATTTCACAATCGCTCACACCGCACTGAATCATGAAACCCTTCGAAAAGTAGCGGGCTATTAGAACTGGCTCCTCGCTCAAAGCTCGTTTCAGCGTTAGAAATGCGTCCGCCTTCTTTGTGTCCCATTCCACCTTTACTGGCTCAGTTTTTCTGACCGCGTCAGTTAAACAACTAGCCAGTGTGGAGTAATGTGTCACATAATGCTGGTAATATCCAGCCAAACCCAAAAAAGCCCTTATTTCGGACTTACTCGTTGGTCGGCGATAGTTCACGACCAGGGCTACTTTGATTTCCGACGGTTTGCGTGGGCCGCTCCCCACCACATGCCTTAGGCACGTCACTTCGGCGCGATTTAGGTGACACTTGGGCGGTTTGACTGTTAGGCCGGCTTAGGTAAAGGAGCGCGTACTCAGACAGGCCACGAAGTACGTGATCCACCAGTTTCGAGAAAAAATATGGCGCGTTTTTAGGCCGAAGCCCCACATGACGGGACGGAATGTTCCGAAAGGGGAAACCAATGCAGCGTATCTCGCTGAGCAAGCCACGCTCAGAAAGGGGCACTTGCCAATAGCCTCGCCCGAGGCTTAGCGTGGCAATGTAATTCGCCTTTCATACGGTCTCTACCCTCTTCTCGAGGTTCGGCATCGGATACATCAGGTCTCGGCTTATCCCGTTGAGGCTCCGGTAAAGCGGGATTCACACGACGGAGAAACCCTCTCTTTCTGGCCCGCGGGACCCGCTCACGTGTCTGGTTTTAGGCTCTGCCCCTCGGTGGGGATAGCCCGCGGAGGCTCCGAGAAAGAAAATGCCTCAGCGTGTTTTCGCTGGACAGCGGAGGCCTTCCGCAGTGAAAGGAACCTGTTCCTCGGCGCTGTCGTCTGCTATTCACTCCGCGTAGCTCCGCGCGTGTGGATGCGCCGCCAGGCCGGATAATCCGGTCACGTGCTGTTTACGTCCCATATCCGTTCGCCTCTACGCGCCTCCACCTCCGTCATGTGAATCCCGCTTAATCGCCGCACGGCTTGTGGTCCTTTCCGGGTAATATATTAGAGCAGAGATGCAATCGCTCTCACTCGGGACAATGACCCAAGGTCACACGTGCTGTTAACCTTGTCCGCCATAATCTGTTCCTGTACGGGAGAACATCGGTACGGCTTGCTACGAATCGGCTCGTCACGGGTTAACTTGGTGTCATGCTCGATTATGGTAGCCTTTCCCGGTCGATCAAAGGAAACATCCTCAAGCTCGAAAATTATCTTCTCCTAGTCCTCTTTTTGCGCTTCGCTTAGAAAGGGCCCTAACCTCATCTGCTCCCGTAGGAGATCCGAAGTACCTTGCTTCAGGTCCGCAGAGATCAAAATATCTGCGCCTTCCTCGTCCTCGACATTAAAACTGTCATAGTTAAAGAAACTGGTGATCGCTGACCAAAGGTTTATTTTAAAATGGTAAAAAGACGTCCCAAGAGTTTCTTAAACCATGAACATTCTACTCGACCAGACGAGATTTCGTCAAACATTAAATTTCATTCAAAGCTATGTTTACAACAGCCTGACGTTGAATGTAGCGTTTCATCAAATTGCTGTGATAGATTTTGGTCTGCCGTTTGCCTAGTTTTACTTCGTACTTGGTCTCAGACTGCTTCGACGCTACTTTCGCTGGCCCCTCCCAATAATGTTCTAGCTTATTTTTCTTCGAAGGGCACTGCCGCATCACTGGGGTACTCACTTCGAAAGTGCGGTTCCTTGCAGACTTGTCGTAGTACGCCTTCGACAATGCTTGTTCAGCCTTCATGTGGCTCTCGACAAGGTCTTTAGTTTTCCCGAGGCTCTGAAACAGGTTAAGAACGTACTAGACCACGTTTCGATCTTCACTGTAACCTTCCCAAGGCTCACGCAGCATTCGCAGTGAAGTTCTGAAACTTCGGTCGTACACCAGCTCCGCGGGGCTGAATCCCATATTCTCGTGTCGAGCAGACCTCAAGGGGAACATAGCGGCACGTAAGCATGCATCCCAATCGCGTTTTCGCTCAAAGCAGAGGGCCTTCAATATTCGCTTTACACTGAGTGCATTCGCTCCACTGGGTTGGATTGCGGTTGATAGATAGAGCTGTGCACCACCTTGATTCCGCACCTTCCAACAAAAATTGAGGTTAGGCAGTTAGTGCAGACGCTACCGTTGTCACACTGAATTTCCGCAGGAAATCCGACACGAGCGAATATTGAAAGGAGCTCATCAACGACTTGAGGAGAATTGAGCTCTCTTAGTGGCACAGCTTCCGGAAAGTTAGTCGCGACACATAGGGTGATTAGAATGTACCCACAGCCGTTGTCGGACTCTGGCAGTGGCCCAACAATGTTGACAGACCATCAGCCGATGGAGCGGTTCCGTTATGACTGGTGCCAGCTTCATAGGTGCCTTCCACTTATCTGCACTCAAGCCGACCCTTTGGCATGTGTCGCCAGATCACATAAAGCCTTCAATGCCTTTCTAGCATTTAGGCAGTAGTACTATTACGCAAGTCGAGGTTGCGTCTTTTTGAGACCGAGGTGCCAAGTTTACGCATTTTTGTGCAGCTGCCATCAGGCAGATGCCATCCACTGTTGCGTCTGGCCATCGCCTCCTGTATTTTTACAATGCCAAACGCATCAGCCCGGACCGGCCAACCAAGCCATCTCCTTCTACACCGGCAACGCTCCCCCGATCTGGCCTTCCCAGCACTTTTGTCACGTGACCGGTTCATTCCGGGGGACGCGTGGTGGAAAGCGGCAACGTTGGCAAGACGTGTTCCGCCGCGAGCCTGTGTTTGCTGACGCTGGCGGGGGCGCCCCTCTTTCGGCGATCTCAAACATAGGTGGCCTTGGAAACCAGGCACAAGCAGCTCGCCAATTCAGTTATGGTCGGGTGATGCCGGTTCAGCTCGGGGATCCACCTTGCGACATATGGGCACTGCAGGCGTACCACTCACTCCCATTGTTGAGAGGGCGATGCGTTTGGCATTGTAAAAATACAGGAGGCGATGGTGTGGCCATCCCAGCGCAGTCAGGGGTGCAGCGGCGTTGCCTTCCTCCGTCCGCTATTGACGCGACGCAGCACAGAGCGATGAAATACCCAGGCAAAAATTGGAATTACGACGAAATGATTGCGTTCATAAAGGGTAAGATGAATGGAGCAAAGGAACAAAACGGATGGAAAGGGAAGAGAAAGCCGAGAAGCTAGTGCAATAAGGAAATAAAAGAGGCTATTGACCAGCAAAGAAAGGCGTCGAGAGAACATATACAAGCAAAAAGAACTGGTATGGAACCGGAGGTAGTGAAGGAAAAGTGGGATGTCTACCGTGGGAAAAAACTAGCAGTGGAAAAGATGGTGCAAGCAAAGATCAATCAGAAAAGCGAACAATGAATGGAGAAATACGGAAGAAGGACAAAAGCGCATCCAAGAAGTTTTGGAACCATGTAAAATCACTAAGCTAAAAAACGATAACCATCAAAAATTCCTGATTGATGAGGAGGGGGAACATTTAGAAGGAGAGCACGCGTTGGCGCATATTCATTGAGTGATTAGTGAGAAGTTTAGGACAATAGTGGTAGGGAAACCTGCAGCGATAACATCAGCGCCACAAAAGACTGCGGAAAGGGAAATAAGTTTCAGCAACCTTGATTAGAAAAAAGCAGAGCAAAAGGTTTCCCCCCAGACAGCAGTGGGCCCGGACGGAATACCAATGCAACTGATAAACCTACTCGGACCTAAAAGGAAGGAATCGTTTATGAGAGCAATAGATAATGTGATAGAAACCAAACAAATACCAGAGAACTGGTTAGAAAGTAGGATGAATTTAATATATGAAGGCAGAGGAGACAAAGCCAGTATTGATTCATACAGACCACTCACAGTAACGTCAGTGGTGTATAGATTCGTAATGCAGGCGATAAAATCAGAAATTCAAGCATGGATGGAAGAAAATGAAATACTTGGGGAACTGCCGAATGGATTCAGACAAGACAGGCGACTGGATGACAATCTGTTCGTGATAACGCAATGCATTTAATTTTCGGAAGCACAGAATAGACCACTATGGATTACGTTCTTAGACATTGAAGGGGCATATGACAACGTAAACAGAGAACGGCTGTGGAGAATGCTGAAACTCGAGGGATTAGATGACGAGTTAGTAAAGTTCATTATAGCAATCTATAAAGACAATAGAGTGCACCTTGCTTGGGAAGGACAGAAATGCGCCCAGCAGGTCAACATCCATCGGGGACTGAAACAAGGATGCCCTTTGAGCCCAATACTGTTCATGCTTTACATGGCAGGGTTAGAAAAGAGACTGGAAGAAAGTCAAGTAGGGTTTAGCCTAACCCATATGTTGCAAGGCGAAGTGGTACAAGAGCATATTCCGGGAATGTTATACGCAGACGAAATTGTTCTTTTAGCTGATAACCAAACCGATATACAGCGGCTAATAAATATTTGCGGCCAGGAAGCCACTGACCTCGGGTTAAATTTCAGTGCAGAAAAATCAGGAATAATGGTTTTCAATGACGCTACCACCGAAGTAGTGTCTATCTAGCAAGGCGAATTACCTAGAGTGAAGGAATATAAATATTTGGGAGTGTGGATAAACGAAGGGGATAACTACTTAAGTACTCACGAGGAGCAACTTAAGGTTAAGGGAAAGCGAAACGCAGCTATAACGAAGCATAGAGCTCTGTGGGGGTATAACAAATATGAAGTATCAAGAGGAATGTGGAAAGGAGTAATGGTTCTGGGTTTCACGTTTGCGAATGCTGTACTCTGCTTAAAATCAGACGTTCTATCAGGCCTTGAAGTAAACCAGAGAACGGTAGGACGTTTCGCCTTAGGCGCCAATGGAAAAACAACTAACGAAGCAGTTCAGGGAGTTATGGGATGGGTGTCGTTTGAAGTTAGAGAAGCTCAGAGTAAAATATGCTTTGAGATGAGGTTGAGGGCAATGGATCAACGAAGGTGGGCAGCTAAGGTTTTTAGGTACCTATACTTGAAAACCGTGGACACGCAGTGGTTAAGAAAGACTAGAAGGCTAACGATGAAATACGGAAAGAACAGTGGGGAATCCAAAACCGCCAAGGTAACCAAAAACGAGGCAAGGCAGATTGAAACGAATAAATGGAGGGAAAAAATGGAAGCTAAAACGTCGTTAGAGATGTACAGGGCTGAGAAGATGAGCATCAGAAAGGAAAATTTCTACCATAATTCCCAGGGCAGTGCTTTGCTTTTTGAGGCTAGAGCAGGTTGCCTGCGAACTAAGAGTTTTGTGAAGAAGTATTCACAAAATGATGGGGTATGTGTGGTCTGCGGAAAAGAAACAGGAACTATGCGGCACATAGTGTTAGAATGTGAGGGTATCCATCCAAATCTACATGAAGGGAATATTGGGCTTTCAGAAGCCCTAGGATTTAAGGGTATCAGAGAGGAAGTTAACTTCAAGGCTGTCGAGCGGACGAATAGAAGATTAGAATACTGGTGGACTAAAATCAGAGAGGGGAATATTGCCTAGGACAGTTACCACCTGTAACAGGGAAAAAAAAGTATTTCGGGCCTAATAAAATAAAAGTATTTCGTGCCTGCCCTCGGGCCTAATAAAAGTATTTCGTGCCTGCCCTAAGCAGCGCTAGTATTAAACCAAGAGTGTAAAACATGGTTATATTAGTCCTTTTTGGTAAGATGACATGTCATCACCCCGCTTCAAAGGGGAAACCAATAGGAATCATCATCATCATCATGAAGTTCTTGAGCCAACGAAAAGTTGAAGCGACATTTATGTACAGTATGTACGGTGGTAAGAACACCGTTACATGGCTCGCACTTAGGCGGCAGCACCTTTCCACTCAGTGCTTCCCAAAAGTGCCGCCCTCACTGTGCCTCCGGGCAGGTTTTTATACCCCCAGAAGGCCGTTGCAGCCGCGAATGGTTTGAATCGCACCAGTCAGGACTCTTGTTGGCCGAAGTTTGAAATCCTGCGAATGGACGCGAAGCGGTTGCGTCAGCCGAGCCACCCCGACGGGGAAAGGGAAGGCGACACCGTAGCCGTCTCAGCGGAGCCGTCTCCAAGCATGTAGCGGTATGTCGGTTGCCGGTCGTTCGCCTGATACATGATTCGGCCGAGCCACCACTACCGGAAAAGGAGAGGAGACTCTGCGGTGATGCAAGTTTGGGCCTGTCGGCCGGTGGCGATTTGGTCTGGTTTGGTAGAGTCGTGAATCGGCCCCGTTGTCGGCGCGTCCCCACGTGCAATGAATTTGGGCCGGGCGCTTTTGCACAAGACAGCGCCGCTGCGCAAGTGAAGACATGTTGCGGGATGAGCCAGAGCGCTGGCGCGCTGGCGTCCACTAGCTCCACCAGTCAAGTGAACTTCGCACCAAGTGCACACCTGCTTGTGCCTCTCACTCACTGCAATGGCCGTCCGGTGAGTTTAGGTTAGTTTGGCAATGCATTGTATTAACTAGAGGCCAATGTTTATACCGGGGAGCGTTGTAAGCCAGGGGCTGCTAGTTCGAACGCACCGTTGTGAATACTGGCACGATCGAATTATCGGAAGTTTTCCCCCTCCGAAATACAAGTGTGGTACAGGGACCTGGATATCACTTTGGATTAACTGTAATTTCAAAGTAAACAAATTCGAACTAACAATCTAGCACTGTGCGACATTTGCTTTTTTAGAGAAATAACAGGTTTTTCCACTCAGCATTGTGTAGCATCAGTATTACATTCATGACCAGTATCTGTAGCAATCTCAACCTGTAATGTCATCACATTATATGATGTATGCCTGCTCCGAACAAATAAACCTAAGTTACAAAGTTATTCTAGTGTGGTGCTGACGCTAAATTTTTGTGTCACAATTTTTTCACGGTTATGGGTCACTATCAGCCCACTAATCATAGATTGCCCCATTAGACTGTTAGTCGCAGCCTAAATAATTGTTTACAGCCTCGTTTATTCGTGCAATTTTTCGTTTCGATACAACAAACAACGAGCTGACTGCAATGATATGAGGGTGCTCGTGACGTCCCCCGTCTCGCCGCACAGCTACCTCTGTGGACGCGCGCGCTCACGGGCGCGCCCAAACCGGCCGTTGTCTACACCATCTTCCCACGGGAAGTATGACGTCAGCCCCAAACCCCGTGACGTGTCCACACGCCCGAGCAGAGCGCACCCACTGTAGCCAGCGCTTTGGCCACTGACGGGGTCCTCGCTTCGGCAGTTTGGGGGCAGAAGGAGATGCCACAGTGTTTATGCCGATTTTAAAAGGGTATTCGATCTGAGCTTTCTCGTGTGAGCAAAGATTGAAATGGTTTTAAAATATGTTTTATTGAACGGTTACTGTTCATACGCAGACACAAACAGCGGTAAAAACGATTCGACCGGAATAAAGACAAACATTTTGCTTTCTGCCTGTCGTATCGTTTTTAGCGCTGTTTTTCTAAGTAGCATCATGCGTCAAGTAATCCTCCTTAGTTACCTTGTTCAGTTGGTAACTGTTGAGAGAGAGAGAGAGAGAGAGAGAGAGAATAGACTTTATTTTCATCCCTTTCAAGACGAATGCAGCGTGCGGAAATATCCGGTATCTTCGTCCCATCAGACGGCGGTCAGGAACCAGTGGTCCCTGGCGGCGTCCTCTGCCAGTTGGATGACAGCAGCTTGTATCTCGGGAAGAAAGCTGAGCAATGCGGCCTCCCACTGCTCACTACTTCTTATATGTTATACTTGTTCAAAGGCCCGGGGTTTATTGGCCCATTGCCATACCATATGTTGTAGTTTGACTGCTGCAATGTTGCACCACTTGCATTTTTGTCGGTGTACATATCCGGATTGCTGCGGTGACAAAGGGTGGGGTGAGGGAACCTATTTGATTGCAACCTGCGCCAAGCAACTGTTTGCCATTTGTTTAGCGCAGTGTGGGCAGCAGGAAATTTCAGTTGGCTCAGCCTATAGTGTTTAGTAATCTCTCAGTAAGTTGCCATTTCCCACTCTGTCTCCCCCCACCCCCTCCCGTCACAGACGGCACGTTGTCGGATTCGAAGTCAGCCTGGTTCGTGCATCCTCGGGCTGCTTCATGTGCCATCTCGTTCCCGGGGGGAGACGAATGAGCTGGCGTCCATACCAGGCGGATGTGCTTTCAAACTGGCCTCGCGCTTTTCGTAAGGATTTTGGCGGCTGTTGTGGAGATCCTAAAACGCGCATAGTTGCGCAGGGCGGCCTTGGAGTCCGAGATGATGGTAGTAGTCTGCGTGCCCGTAAGTATAAGAGCTATGGCCACCTCTTCGCCCGTTTCTGAGTTGGACGTTGGGGTTGAGCAAGATGAGGTTGCATGCATTTCCCTGCTGATCTATCACCGCGGCCACTATCGCACGTTGGCCAGGGTAGTCCGCCGTGTCGACATTGCATACCGCTGGGTTTGAACTGTACTGCTTGTGGAGCGCCTTCGCTTGGGCAAGCCGTTGGTCTCGATGGTACTCCGGATGCATGTTTCTAGGCAGTGGGGCCACACTAAGTTTGTCTCGCAGGTCCGCTTCAACGATGCCTTTGGTTCCATTCATGTGGGCGAAAGGTATGTGCTGCGACTCCACTTGCTAGGAGATATCTTCTCCCAAGGAAGCGTTTCACGTAGATATCTCAGCTTTGAAATCTTCGTCAGAACTCCTCCAAACAAACCTCATTCACCTGAAGGAGTTGTCCTCATCAATGTGACCTGCTAATCTCCTGCTGAGGCATGGCGCGCTTCATAAGTCAGTCAAGAACAAGGGGAGAGCTGTATGAGAATTCTCTAACCGACAAAGAGCGTTCGCTGGCTTGAACTGTCCGCGCAGCTTCGTGAGCTTAAATGTTGCCGACAATTTTGCACTGACCTAGCGGCCAATGGAATGCAATGCCGTGATAATTCATGAACACCCGGTGAAATGTTTCCCGAATCTATTACCAGTACACTTTCTTGAGATACTATAGCGAATACTTCAAAACGCCCATTGTGTGTTTATAGCCAGTTAACACACAATCAAGTGGGGGAAACAACTAGCGGCATCAGCGATACACTTTTCTAGGTCGTATAAAGTAACGAAGCTGTTCAGCTGCTTTATATCAGAGCCATGTCTCGTACTAGACATCAACGTTCCAGTCACGCACAAATCGTCACTGTCGACTTGGGCCACTGGTCCTTTTTACTCGATACAACGTGAATACGTCCCTTAGGCATATATTAAAATCCCCCGTTGCAGTGGCTGAGTGGCTATGGCGTTGTGCTGCGGGTTTTTCTTGAACTTTGTGTTTTTCTTCACAGCGCGAGAAACTGGCAATATAGTTGCGGGCCGCAATGGCTGAAAGTGGCTGAAAGTTCGGCACCTCCAAGGGCTGGGGACAAATAGGGACACAGACGTAAACACACCTCAAAAAGAAAAAAAATCAACTCAAGATGTTCTCCTACAGATCAAAGGGCAAGTCATCGATCACCTCAGCGAAGTTCATCCCAGTGCCATCTTAGCCCTCGACGTGAAGGGCAATTTTGACAACGTCACACATCAGGCCGTCTTAGGACTACGAGAAACCCAGTGCGGTGCGTGTACATACAACTACGTCCTGGCCTTTATTACCGACCGAACTGCCACCCTTGGCATTGTACCACTTCGATCTGACACAATTCGCACACCTCCCAAAGGAACCCCACAAGGATCAATTATATCACCCTTCCTCTTCAACATTGCTCACCTCAAGCTCCCACCTTTCCTTCAAACCATTCCTGGTCTCCACTATGACCTATACGCTGATGATTTAACTCTTTGGACAACCACCGGATCTCCTGGCACACAACAAGATGTCCTACAACAAGGCATCGACACCATTCTCGCTTATCTCCGCCCTTGAAGCCTCACGTGTGCCCCCAGCAAATCAGCACTCCTCATCCTCCGCTCCCGAACTCGTGGGCGATCTCCAGTTCCCACACCCGATCCTACTCCACCAATCGGTTCCACACTCATTCCTAAAGCACACAACGTTCGTATACTCGGCGTCTAATTCCATCAAGATGGCTCTGGCGCTGCAGTTCTTCCCCAGCTTCAAGCCACTGTCACCCAACTTACCCATCTTATCACACACCTCACAAACCACCATCAGGGCCTCAAAGAAGGCGATTCGTTACGACTAATTCAAGCACTTTTAATTAGTCGCATCACATATTCCACCCATATATTGCCCTGAAACCCAAAGACGAGAGAAAGTCGACATACTAATTCGAAAAGATTTCAAAATTGGACTGGGCCTCCCCGCTCAAACCTCTACTTGTCGTTTCTCCCAACTCGGAATCCACAACACCCTCGAAGAACTCCTGGAAGCTCAACGCAACACCCAACTCACCAGACGCCTCCTTACCGCCACCGGTCGACACATCCTACAGGTCCTCGGATACCTGAACCCACCGGCTTCACAAGCTCTTCAGCGCATTCCATCTTCAATGCGGTCCCACATTACTGTATCCGAAATTCCTAACAATATGCACCCAGAATTCAACCAAGGTACAAGGCTCTCCCTGGTTAAGCATCTTCGATCACAATTCCACTTTCACCCCGATACTCGCTACATCGACGCCGCCCTCTAGCCCTTACACTAGGCTCATGCTCTGGCGGTTGTAAACTCAGAAGGCACACTTCTCACCTCCCTCACAACTCTCTCGACATCAACCACCACTGCCGAAGAAATCGCCATAACCATTGTTGGAACTTTGTTATTAGAGGAAAAAGAAGTGACATTGAATACTGGCGCAGGGCCTGCACTGCATGCTTGGGGTATGGGCCCGGCTCGTGCACTTCGTCTTTGTCCCCTTCATGTTCGGTCATGGAGGCGGACTGAGAGCGCTCTGTGAGACGCTCAATAAAGCCTCCTGTTGTCCTTGAAGGGCGCCGTCTTCTTGTCAAGGGTGGTGCCGAAATCCGTGGGGACCACGAACCAGCGACGGCATCCACATCACCGAAAGGCGGACGACCGTTTCAAGGACACCGCAACCATGCCAGCGAGACCTTCTGAACACCTCGGCGGGCACCATCATGGATCAGCTGAAAAGCAAGAGAAAGTCGCAAAGCTCTCTACTAACGAACCTAATTTCTGAAACCGAGGCTGCTTTGGACCGCGACGGGGTGAGTCTGAAGGACTACGTTACCTTCCACGACCGCGTTAGTGCAATGTCTACCGAGCTGAAGCAGGCCGACCGCGGCATCGAGCCTTATTTTACAGGACAAGATATGCAGCAACAATATCTTCGCACCGCAGAGTACAACGAGAAAACCGTCACGTGTTTGTCTAAGCTAACCAACGCATCAACGAGTTGAGAGCCGCAGCTGCTGTGTCTTCGGCCGCCTCGACAGAACCAGTTCCGCCGCGCGGGGCCAGCCACAGTATCAAGCTTCCACGCATCGACTTACCGAAATTTTATGGCCGTCCGCGCAACTGGGACCCATTCTGGGAGCAATTTGAGTCCACGGTCAACAACAATCCGACGCTTACCAACAGCGACAAGTTCGCGTACCTCAGGTCATCGCTTATAGGAACCGCATCGGCTGCCACCGCCGGCCTTACTGCAACGTCTCGATGTTACAAAGACGCAAGAGACATACTTATCGACAGATTTGCGAAGTCGGACCTGATCGTGCAAGACCACATCGAGAACCTTATTGATGTGCAGCCCGTCCGCTCATCGGAGGACGTCCTTGGTCTGCGTCGTCTCTATGACACACTTCATGCACATATCCGTGGACTAAAGGCCTTACACGTCACAGAGGACTCTTTCCCTAGTGTGCTCCGTCCCTTGATTTTTCGGAGACTTCCAAAAGACCTCATTTTCGAGTTCAATCGTCGCTCGGTCCATAAGGACAACGCAGCTACTTCTGGTGATGCAACTGCTCCCAATCCTGTAAGTTTGGTTCCTGTGCCTGATTTCCTCAAAGCAGAGGTAGAGTTGAGAGAACGCACGGATGGTTGCTTCCGTGCGAACGAACCAAAACATCCGGGTCGTAGCGAACGACCTCAGAATTTGCAGAAGAATTTTCGACCTTCCACTACTCAAGAATTCGCTTCAGTGGCATCCGGAAGTAGCGAAACCTTTCCTTTTTTCTTCTGCAAATCAAAGGATCCCTGTAGCGACAGTTGCGACGCTCCCATTACAGTTCGGGACAAAAAGGCATTGCTTCAGCAAGATGGTCGATGTTTCCGCTGCACAGCCCGGAATCATATGGCCAGAACCTGCAGGAAAAAGGTCAACTGCACCAAATGCCACCGCCGGCATGCTTCGGCGATATGCGAGCCCGACGTAACTTCTAGTTCAAGGCATCAAGGACCGCAGGCTACTCCCGTTCAACTAAAAGCAGCCGCATCCCCAACCGTCGCCACAAGGAAAGTCATTTACTTACAAACTGCCGTGGTATATGCGTCTTCACAGAGGAAAGAAATTATGGCACGAATCCTATTCGACGGGGGCAGCCAACGAACATTTGTTACCGCTGGATTAGCCAGAAGATTAGCCTACCCCACAGCTGACCGTGAAAAGCTTTCAGTGGGTTTCTTCGGCGGACACGACAAACCGAAAACGTTCCGTAGAGTTGAGATTGCTCTACATGGAATCAACGAAGGCCCTCGTTTTAAGATCGACGCCCTTGTTACTGAACAAATCTGTGACCGGCCTACTCCTGTACCTGCCGAAAACGCCTTGAAAGAGCTACGCGAATGTGTTTGCACTCTAGCAGCAATGAATTTATACACCGGTAATGCGGTTTCAGATGAAATCGATATCCTGGTCGGCACTGAGCATTATTGGGACTTCATAACAGGCCGAACAAAGACCTTGAGAAATGGCCTGAAAGCCATTGAGACGGTTTTTGGCTGGACTCTACACGGACCTACTTCTGAGTCAACAACCGCAGCACTTTGTTAACAAACCGTAGTACTGAAATCTCATGCGGCCAACACCGAACGTTTCCTTGAACGGTTCTGGGACCTCGACACTATCGGGATTCGCTCAGAGGTGTGAGAGCAACCGTAAGACGAGGCAACATTGGCTCAGTTCAACAACTCTATACGGAAAATCGTTGGTCGGTACGAAGTACGACTTCCCTGGAAGCCATCGGTCGAGCTGGACAATAACAAGGCGAACGCTGTACGACGGCTGACTCAACTTGTTCGAAGACTTTTACAAAGTCCCGACCTTTTGAGTGCGTATCACACAGCGATCTCGAAATACGCCAACGATGACATGGCTGAGAGGGTGGCTATGGGCAGGACTGAAGGCCCAGTTTATTACATGCCTCACCACGCAGTCATCAGGGAGGAGCCGACGACAAAACCTCGCGTTGTGTTTGACGCATCGGCGCACGAACGTGGTCATGCATCTCTAAACAAAAGCCTCTACAGCGATCCCAACCTGAAGGCAGACCTATTAGGTCTGCTACTCAACTTTCGCACGCACCGTATAGCATTGGTGGCAGACATAGAAAAGGCTTTTTTGCAAATCGCCATTCACAAATGTGACAGAGGCACTCTGCGTTACATCTGGTTCGAGAGAGCGCCTGTTCCAAACAAACCCCTTGGAGAGTATTGAAGTGGCTAATGAAACGGGTGCCCTTTAATACAGCTTCAAGTCTGTTCTTACTTGCCGCTACAATTAACTACCACTTCCACAAAACGTCATCGCAGTTTTCAGACACTGTTGCTCGGTTAGAAGGCTGCATTTACGTGGATGACATTTTAAGAGGAGCCGAAACCATTTCCGAGGCACTGAAACTTTCCACCGAAGCTACAACACTTTTCGTAACCGCTTCAAGGAAATTGCAAAAGTGGGCATCAAATAACAAAACCGACCTCGAAAACCTTCGACTAAAGCAAACCTGCGAAGAGGGGTTTTTCTAGGGTTTTAGGGTTTAACGCGCCGACACAGCGCAGGCGATGAGGCGCGCCGTAGTGGAGGGCTCCGGATTAATTTTGACCACCTGGGGATCTTTAACGTGCGCCGAAATCTCGTACACACGGGCGTTTTTGCTTTTCGCCTCCATCAGAAAAGCGGCCGCCGCGGCCGGGAATCGAACCCGCGACCTTGTGCTCAGCAGCGCAACGCCAAAACCTGCGAAGAGCTTCCCCTCGGAGAAGCTCTAAGCCTAATCAAGGTTGTCGGCTTGGTTTGGCATGCAGACACTGACCAACTGGCCTTTTCCCCTGAAAGCGTGACCGATTTCGTTCAGCGTCGGAACGACACCAAGCGGTTCGTGCTACAAGCAACAAGCAGGTTGTATGACCCGCTGGGATTTCTGGCACCTTTCACTGTCAGAGCCAAATTTGTTTCCAACGAATTTGGAAATTGAAAACGGATTGGCACACAGCGGTACAACGAGAAATATTGTCAGAGTGGCAGAACTGGTGCAACTAGCTTCCCGCATTGAGCACAATCGTGGTTCCACGGTTTTACCGACACAACCTTTTAGCAGGAAGAACAAGAGGAGCTCTTCATATATTCGCAGATGCCAGCCCCCTAGCTTATGGAGCCGCAGCGCATTTGTGCACTTTCGACCCGCATGGAGAATCCTTCTCAACACTCCCGCTCAGCAAGTCTTGGATCGCTCCTATCAAGGAGATATTCCTGGCGAGATTGGAGCTGCTGGCTTGTCTCGTGGCAGCACGACTCTATGCATTTATAAAGACTCATCTTCCTGGCGCCTTCAGTGACGCACATTTATGGACTGACTCCATGATTGCGCTTCACTCGATAAAGGAAGATGTAAACCGATGGAAACAATTCGTGCGAAACCGAGTCACCAAAATCCACGCCAAGACCAAAACAGACTGTTGGAAACATTGCCTAGCAAAGGAGAACCCGGCCGATATGGTGACGACAGGCACTACGTCAAAACACAGCTAATTTCATCGGACTTATGGTGGCATAGACCCCGTTGGTTAAAAGGTACATAAGAGTGGCCGCCGCTACCATTGTGCGATACAGACTCCACGGCCGAAGCGAAAAGGGAAGCGGTTTTTACCGATGCATTACAAGTGCTCTTGCCTACATCTCAGACACACCCGCCGGTACTCGACATAGCACGTTTCAGCTCCATCGTTCGTTTAATCCGAACGACGGCATGGACTCTACGCTTTCTCGACAAGCTATGTTACAAAAGTGTGCTGAAAGGACCCCTTACTCCAAATGAGATCGATAACGCGGAGAAGTTCTGGCTTCGAACCGTTCAAGCAGAAGCTTTCCACTACGACATCATAGCGGTACAGAAAGAATTGCCACCTCGAGCTTCTCCCCTTCGAAACACCACCACATTCATCGACGGCGAGGCTCTGCTGTGCGTGTCTGGAAGAATACACCACAGTCAGCGGTTGTATTCGTAGCGCCATCCCATTATTTTGCCGAAGCAACACGTCTACTCTGAGCTTCTTGTGCAGAAACATCATCGTAAGCTTCTACACGCCGGTGTGAGAGACACGCTTGTAGACCTTCGACAGCGGTACTGGATTCTTCAGGGACGACAGCTTGTGAAGAAATTATTTCTGAATGTACTGTTTGTCGACGGCACCATGCAAAACCCATGAAGGAAGTGGTTCTCCCTTTGTCAAAGGACAGAGTCACAGAAACCGACCCGTTCACTGTTGTCGGAATCGACTTCACGGGACCGTTGTTTGTACGCACGGCACAAAAGTTCATAAAGGTGTACCTGGTGCTGTTTATTTGCGATGTAATCAGGGCTATACATCACGAACTCATAGACGATAAGACAGCGCCATCCTTCTTGAATGCGTTTCGTCGCTTTGTTTCACGCAGAGGTTTTCCCTCTGTGGTGTACACCGATAACGCCCTCACCTTCAAACGCAGCAAAAAAAAAGTCACACAACATTGGGAGACAATCCGTGATCCACAAGTGAAAAACACCGTTGCCAACCACAAGATTGAATGGAAATTCATCTTGCAGCGGGTGCCATGGTGGGGAGGATTTTACGAGCGTCTCATTCGTTCGGTGAAGCTAGCACTGAAAAAGACTCTGGGACAACAATGTGTGAGAAGAGATGAACTTGTTACCGTCCTCACGGAAGTGGAGGCCGTTAGAAGTGGAGGAAGTGGATTTGGCCCCATATGTAGTCCTTTTCTAGTCGCTTCTTGAAAACACAGCGCTGAAATGTGACTAGCTTCTCCTCGAAGTCAGGGGGACGTTTTGGCACACAGACGTCCACCGTCGCCGACTGAACCCGAAGCGTTTCATCCGACGGGCTTCCTAGCCTCGGCTTGCCTTGAGCCGAGTCCGTACGACGCCTGGAATAATTGTGATCCCCCTCGTTTTCGCCTGGATTATCTCCGTCGTCACAGGCTTTAACCATCTGTGGGCTTCTGGATTAAGTCAGCTACAACCTTCTCTATCTCGTGGTGTCACCATTCGTGGGTCCCGGGAAAACCATTCGCTTTGTGGTGCAGCTGAAACGTTCGTTTCGAAAAGTTCGTTCCGAAAAAAAGCTTGATAGGATCGTATTCTGAAGATGGTGCATTTGCTTGACTTGGATTTTCTTTTTTCAGCTCCTTCCCTGATGCACAGTGGGACATTTTTTAGGACTTGCAGCATCCTTATGCTTCATGGAATCCCAACTATCAACGTATTTCTCCCCCTTTCTCCCCTTCAAAATGATGGAACTTGCACTACTAACGATGTCTTGGCAATACACAATCATTGCTTATTAGTAATACCGTGACCCCAATAAAGCATCAGTAAAAACTCCTTCTGCAGTCTGTATACCCCCCTGCCACCCCCGCACACACACAAATACAGACACGCATGCTTTCATCCCAATGCTTTCATGAATAGCATCGAACGCAGGCTGTATGTTCCGCGCCAGCTCCAACCGAAATGTTAATATAGTTGTTTTCATCGCTGCTATCAGTAACAGCTCTCTGCTTCATGTTTGCCATGCTTTCGGTCTCTCGTCCCCGTTGTATATGTTCTGTATTCTGGTATCAGCCATGAGCTACTTGTCAGAGATTTCCTGCCTCACTTGAATCTGCACCTTTGTTTGCGGGAAGTATGGGTAATAATCTTTATCCTTTTTCTTGTTTTCATCTCAGAAGTGGCCTTAAAGACCACAAGTTTTTGCGAGTGTGGGACAATAAACCTGCTACTAAGCTACTCGTCACAGTAGTCAATAGATGCTTAAGGCACCCTCACGGGCCGTGACATCCTAATTCACTGCAGTTTTTCTGAACGCCGTATAGTGTATTGCTAATCATACTTTTTAAAGATATGCTTAAGGGACACTGAAGTGGCATTGTGAAACTTCTTTTTGTTTTTGTTAGGCCTTGACCTGCTTGAACGTACTCTTCAGTGTTTTCCCGGCCGATACGGAGAATTATCCCGACGTAGAAATTTTAGTAGTTCTTTTTAGTGTGACGCATGAGTTCGACGGCCAGCTTAAGCTCTTTCCATCATACTTGCTCCAGGAGTCAAACGCCAGCTGTTCTGCCAGCTAGACAGGAAGTATGAAATCCCGGCAACGCAGTATTAAACTCGAAACTAGTGCCTAAAGCGCTCGACGAAGCAACAGCTGTTTGAGCTGCGTCATGAGCTCGCCACATGGGCAACTATGCGTGCAGGAATATATTACGTGCTTCGGCTTTTCAAAAAAATAATACTTCATATAGCTGCACTGCATAAAATACATGCCGTGTTTTTATGCATAAAAACATGTATAAAAAACATGCCGCCAGACGATTTTATACTCAGGTACGCCAGCTCTTATTCAATCAGCCACCGCGGTCAGTGCGATATTAAAGCGCCCTTAACGGGATCCAACAGGCCACGATTTCGTGAGTAGCTCCAGAGATTTCTCCGTAAGTAAAGAAATATTCCCACCGATTATCTCGCTGCATAGGCGATAATTCCAAAAACTCTCTTGATGAAAAAATGTAGCCGGCTTTTTTGCGCCTCTTTTGAATGTCTTTTCTACCGGAAGAAAAGCGGTTATTGAGAGGACTTGCTCTTTGGAAACCTGAAGCAACTTAAAAAAAAGTAAACTGCATGAGTTTACAGGCCAACACAAAGTTAGTAGGGCACAAGACACAACGTTCCTGCTCTCTTTGTGGTCGCCCGCAGTTCGCGACGTTTACTGGTTCTGTAGACGAGAGGTCGCTGTCAAAATGTGGCAGAAACGTTTTATTTTATCGTCTTTCACAAAAAACGCCTACTGAATCCGCGTCCGTTTTCTGTACGACTAATTCTACCCAGCCTACTAACTCAGGTGATAGACGGAGCGCGTTCTGTGTCCTGCTTTGTTCAGTTTCATAAGCATTCCTTCCCTGCTGCACATCTGGCTTGGACTTCAGCTCGACTAACAGCAATATTTCGCTCAGCTAAATTGACGTGTGTGAGGATAGACAGAACGCATTCCACCTCCATTTGACCGCCCAAACAACTCTCTAGCAGCTGCAACGAAGCTTAGAATAATAATGGCTTGGCATGGGCATTTTTTTTATAGAGTGCAACAAAATAACGTTGGCCTACACGATATTGCTTGCGGCCCGCTGACAAAAAGGGCCCCGGATTTTTATCATTCGTCTGGGGTCTTGTTCCAGACCAAAAGTGCCACCTGAGCATACTTCAGCGTCAAGTTTTACTCAGCCTTGTCGTTTCCACTGCTCACCGCTGCCATGAATACGGTGAGCGCGTCTCTCAAACATCTTTTTCAATCGTGTTTTGCTAACGTTGAAAAGGTAGCATGTAACTTATGTTTCACATTTCTGATAGCCAAAACGGGAACATTTGAAATACGCTTAAAAACTTCGCTTTGCTATTGGTGTGCATCGACTGCGTCAAACTAAACCATTACAAGTATCATGCAAAATATTATTAGTGCGTAGTATTTTGATGGCATATGAACTAAAAGACTCGTAAACCACACTTACCCTCGTCACTGCAGAAAGCTCGCGCGCTTGAAAGCGCGCGTATATAGGGTGTACCACACTGTATTTTTATATTTCGAGCGTAAATAAAAACGGGGATTCGAGTAAATTAGGCGGCCCCGCTAAAGCCTAATACTTTGCTGCAGCACAGACCCCGATTCGAGGAATCAGTAGGGAAATCCTACTGAAGAAAGGTTCCAGCCGACTGTGGACATTTTTTTTCAGGTAATACTGAGAACTCAGTGTCTCTTTGTATTGCGAAACATTCGACAGCTGCTGTGTCGGAGACTATCACACCTAGAAGTTTTGATATAATCTTACTGGTTACTACAAGGAATATCGCCACAAACCTGTTGTTGCTGCAAAATTTTTCTACTCTAATCAAGTTCGCGTTGTGCAACAGGCAGTGTTTTCTTGAAGGCGCATTTTAATTTCTAGTCGATTTCTTCTTGGTTCTGTGATATATTAGGTACTACTGTCGTATAGAGTTAGTTATATTGTGAGCATTGTAAGCGTTCGTAATACAAGCGAAGAATGTTTTGTGTTTTCTTAGGTGGAGGGCTGTCTACAACATAGGGTTGACAACAACGGAATCATCGATAGTGGCGTGGTGAAATGTCCAGACCAGGGCTTCAGTGTTCCGACTACTGATTTTGGCACATTCATGTGGCATGTTTTCATGAAACACGCAGATAAAACAGCTTTGGTAAGTACGCAGTTATCAACCGTAACTGCTATTATGTATGCTTCGACATCTACTGTGTAAGATGCCGCGAAGGAAAGTTTTACATCCAGCTTAATGCAGCCGTGCGGCTACAAAGGAAAGCTATACAGCTTTCTCAGAAACTTCGCCGTTGAAAAAACAATTCCTCTCAGTCCAGGGTTCAAATCGGGGACCACCGCTTAACCGGAGCAGTCGCTCTACCAACCGAGCTAAGGAGGAGGCTCCCCGTGTGTAGCGCGAGAGCGAATTGATCAAAAACTCCAAGTTAGGGACGGTTGTTAATCGACCAGATTTGAGGGAAATCCCGAAGGTGGAGTAAGATTCTGCGAAGGAAAGTTTGACGTCCTCCTCAATGCAGCCGTGCGTCCACAAACGAAAGATATACAGCTTTCTCAGAAATTTCGCAGTTGACGAAAAATTCCCCTGGTTCAGGATTCGACCCCGGACCACCGCTTAACTGGAGAAGTCGCTCTACCAACTGAGCTAACCAGGAGGCTTGCCATGTGTAGCACGAAAGCGAATTGATGACCAACTCGAAATTATGGACATGTGTTAATCGACCAGATTTAGGTGAGTCCCCAAGGTGGAGTAAGACTCTGCGAAGGAAAGCTTGACATTCACCTCAATGCAGCCGTACAGCTACAAGATGTGTAATACCCCTGCTACACTAGGGTCCAAATGCCACTTGAACCAAATGTCATTTGACTCAAATGCCAAGTTGTGCTGCTACACTAGGTTTTCAAATGCCATTTGGCTCAAATGACATTCGAGCCAAATGAGCACCGAGAGAGACATTTAAGATTTCAAATGCCATTTCCAGCACCCTCGGACGCAGCGTCTTCGATCGGCAATAAAAAATATAATACTTCCGTTTCTTAAAAGAAACAAAATATTGTTGTTTGTGGAACTTTGTTCACTGTTTATTTACTTAAAATATGAAATCAACATATTTAATTTTCATACTCTCAAAACCAGTGGGTCAGTTGCAAAAAAAAAAACAACGGAAAACAGCCATATTTAGAGTCAAAACTGGTGTCTCTTCTAATTTGATATCATTTTACTGCCTCGGACTGCTCCAAAGTTTGATTGTTGTATTAGTGTACGAAAACGGAACGGTGCAACAACAGCGCCACTACAGCACAGCGAACAGTTGTGAAAGCTTTCAAATGCCATCGAAATTGTAGTGTAGCACGGCGGATTCTGAATGGCATTCGAAGCAACTCATTTGAGTCAAATGACATTTGGTTCAAATGACATTTGGACCCTAGTGTAGCAGGGATATTCTATGTTTGGAGTCACTGCCCAAAATTTTGTCCCTAGCATTTTGTGGGACATTGGGGGTAAGCAGAAATAAAGGCGCGGAGAATATACGGTGATTTGTGAAAATGTCTGATGAACAAAAACCTCAGAGCACCTTTCTAAAGAAAAGGACGGTTCAACCGCGAAGCTTTCTTCTATACAACCTAAGTCAAAGGTATATTCAAAATCAAAACTGTTTCTACTGCATGCGAATGACGCAATCGGGTAGACGTGGGCTTCATAACGCGACGTACCCAGGTATGATTCCGACAATGGAAAGCGTTTTGTTTACTTGGGGCGCTAGATGTGCCTTCGCTTATCATCATCATCTTTTTGTGAAACCTATTACGTGAAGTTGTCTTTCATGCCATGCGTTTGCCGCAAAATAAACGTCATCACTGAGGAATGCAGAGCTTCGTTCGAAAAAAATCGAGACTTTGAAAGAAGCAAAATATGCCCTAAGGTCGTAAGTTCTTGAAGGGCAGTTCAAACACTTTTTCGCACGTAGTTTTAATTGCGCACATTGCGAAGGGCATCTCAAAAATCCCATTGAGGTCACGTAATACTATGGAGGCTAAAGAAATAGCTCCGAAGTATGAAAAAATTGGTCCCATTTTTTTATAAATGTGTCGCTGTCAGCATTGCGATCGAGAATATAAACAGCGCATTCTTGTGAAGCTGTTTTTTTTTGTAAGTAAAGCAAACGAACTCTGTTGCATAAATACAGCTGTACACTCCTTGACAATAGCACTACGGCTGTTACACCCATGAATATAGGACGTAGAAAACTTAAACGGCCCCGAATGAAGAGCTTCACGTTGATTTCAGGGACGTTCCCATGACCAAGCGTAATTTTCATTCTATTCTCACCTGTCAATTTATAGGATTTCTTGTTAAGGCTGATTCCAACCTGTAGTCAATACGTTGTGAATAAACAGATGTTCGCATTTTGTTTTAGCTTTATCTCCGTGACTTTAGCTTCACCTGTGCTCAATCACCTCAGCTAAATCAGTAGATCAAATAAGATAAATACCACTACGGGGAAATATTATCGTTTCTGTGCTGATTAGACACAGTAAACCCTTTATTCGTTTTAACCTGTTTATTACAACCAAGCACATATTACTTGTATACGTTGTAGCTTCTAAAGGTGTGCAAAGGAAGTTGCAGGCTGATATCTTTGTTCGCTGGCAGTAGCCGACACGTCTTTTCTACTGTTGCAACTTCAAAAGAACAGACGATTCTCCAAAAAGTGCCCATATAAATTATGATGAAGTGCGTATGACTTAAAGTATTGGTTGAGGAACCCTATCTTGTCCGATCGGTGTTCCGCCTAGCGGTTATTTTGTTTGCGAGATGACCCGTTTTCTTTTTGTTTTGTGTCAGTAGAGCGGCCGCGGAAGGCCCCGTGGATAAATTTTATAAAACAGCTTTAGTAAAAATTCGTCTACACGAAATTGTTCGCAGGTAGAATTCAATTTCCTTCCTACAATTTTGCGCAGTCAGCTTGACCTATGTAAAGCGAGTGCTTACAAAAATGCAAGTTTACGGATTCGTCCAGTCCTTCGCATTCTAACCCGATCGGGAAAAGTGGTTTACACTGTAAAATTGTGAAAATCATTTTGAAGTGTTGTCTTTCTGCAGCAGCCCGACCTGATTCTGCAATAGCAAATGGGAGTCTTATTGAAACCATGGTCACTATCGGTAGTTTTACCTTCATAAAGAAACATTTACTGTTATGAAAGCTCTTATCACGGTCATAGTCCGGTCATAGGGGTGATTAAAAGGTATTTTCTTGTTTAATTTTTACCTCTACAGATTGATGAAACTTCAGGGGCGCACTTGTCATACTCCCAGTTAGAACAGGCTTCAATGAAGGTAGCAGGAGCTATGAGAAACCTTGGATTTCAACCTGGAGAAGTTGCGGCCTTTGCCAGCGAGAACTGTATTGACCTTGTGGAGGCATTTTACGGAGCCATTTTTGCTGGAGCAACGCTTACTTTTGCCAAGACGAACCTCACAGGAAGTACGCTTTTTCTAAATAATTAGGGGATGGATGGCGGGACTAGTAATGTGACCTCGTGAAACAAGGCACGAAGGTTGAGGTGTTTGGTGTTCGGTAATGTAGAGTGCATGATATCTTGTTTATATCTTTCTCGTTTTCGCAGTAGAATGACCATGTCAGACCGAATAAATAGAATATTTTGGGATTTGCTTTAAGCAAGGCCAAACGCACATTCAATCGATTATCCAAGGATATTACTACATGACTGAGCTTTATTGTCTTCTTTTCAACAAGTAATAATAATATTAAAATAATAATAATAATGATAATAATAACAATAATAATAATAATCAGTCAACCAACCAATCAACCTTTATTATAGTGCCCAGGAACAGCAGAGCCTTCGTGCTGGCGCACTGAGAGAGAAAGAAGGCAGCCCTGAAATACATAAGCGGCTGACAGATAAAAACCCAGTGAAAAGGGCGGGTGAGCTAAAAAGAATAAAAAACTACAAGTACAAAAATAAAAATAGAAATACTACCCGGAATACATTACACCAGGGGTTCTCAAGGACACTCCACCCCCCGATTTCATGCAAGCATTTTTCATTCGGTTCACCCTACATTCACGTGCAACAAAATTCAAAAGAAACGGTGTACACAAAATTTATTTAACGACATGCCACTGAACTCAGTTTCCTTGATCCAACAAACCGGTGCAAGGCTGAGTCACACTCGGGCCAGTCGCATGTCGGCTGATGGATTCAGCAGATTCCTGTGCTTTTTTTAAATAGGATAGTGTTGAAAATGCCTGCTCAGAAGCACGTGTTGTTGCAAGCGGACGCCTTATAATAATACGTAGAAATAAAGGAGTAGCCTCCATTCATAACGCAACAGCACTTTGGCAGCCAAATTTCCCTTTTAAGGACAGTGTTATCCCGGACTTCTAGAAACTAATTTTTCAGTTAAACAGTTTCACTGCTCAGCTAGCCTACACTAACTTAGAGATGTGAGACGATTAATTCTACATTTTCAGTGTCAGGAAATTAGCTTGCTAGGTGAGCTCCAATAGTACATAGGTGAGTCATTATAACGAACCTGTCAGAACTAGAAGGGGAATTTTGGGCTTTAATAGAGTACAACCTTCTGAAAGGATCGTAGTCCCCCTTTTTCACACGACTTTTCCAGCTCTGCAGCTTGCTACGGAATGCCGGTATTTTATTTGCAGACATTATCAGAGTAGTATGTTTACCTTCTTGATCCTCATTCAGCATCATCAATTGTTCGAACCTGTCAGCCAAGTGGCTAGCTGCACACCAAATGAGAAACTCGTCCCTGAGTTCACTCTACACAAGACCTTCCCCGTTCAGAGCCACCTCATTTCTGCGGGCAGCAGAAAATGCTCATGGGCAGCACGATGTCCCTTGACAGCACTTTAAAACGGCGAATAGCCTTAGGTTTCGATTTTATAGAATTCGTTGTCTTCACTAGAAGGGTCATCACAGCTGTGACTCCGCAATAATCCCCTATGAAGCAAGCTCTTCCATATAAATCATGAAGTGAGTGAACGTAATGTTTTTTTTTACTTGCCTGATCAGTGCAATGAACCCTTTCACTACGCCAGTCATCGCCCTGGCACCGTCAGCGCAAACAGCGATTCATTTCTTGACGAAAGTCCTTCAGAGACAAAAAATGCATTCAGTGCATCAAAAATGTCCTTTTCAAGGTTGTACTATCGAGTTCGATGCAGCACAGAAACTCTTCTACAATTAGATTGCCAGCCAGATATCGCACGAAAGTCACCAGCTATATAAAGGCAGCCAGCAATATCACAGCTTTCATCCACGGCAATTGCAATGCCGGAGATTGTTGGCTACTTTCAATGACGTGCAATTCCAGAGCAGATGGCATTTCACTGATGCGTAGGCCGACAGTGTAATTAGAAATTTGCACTTGCTTCACTTTCTTGATGTGTTCTTTCCCGATCAATTTGTTCACAACATCTTCAATGCAAGGTATCAGAGGCCCTCGCATATTGCATGTCATTTCAGCTATTTGGCTCTCCTGTAACTGTGCAGGTACGATAATTTCGTCTTATTCATGGAGCTCACAGAATATTTGAACAAAGAACATTAGGAATTCCAAATACTCTCCACAGCCCAAAACATCGATGCTCAGTATTTATAAATTTAAACCAGAAATGTCTCAACACTTTGAGTGAATTCATTTTTTCGGCTTCCAGCTCTTGCTTCTTTTTTTTGCAAAGTATTCGATCGTCCTATATCTTTGAATGATGGGTGCTTCATGGGGAGGTTGTGAGAGAGCTTTTCGGGTTTTATACAGCTGTTTGCGTACACTTCGTAGCAAATCTCACATTGGGGGTTTCCTCTGGTTTCCGTAAATCCATACTGCAGAAACGTTCGGAGTATGCTATATGTTTGGCTTCTTGCTCATGTTGAACGACGCACAATCGTGTCGAGAGGGCTAGGCGAAGCGCGCAACGCTTGGGGCCAGCGGTGGTGGTCAGGCTTTTTTGACGGCGATGTGCCACCCACGTGGTGTGCAATCGGTTTTTACAACGAAAGTGTTTTATTCCGGGATATACAAAAAAGATTTTTCTCTCTTTCTCGGTCTTGACGTTCTTCGACGGCTCGAATTACGTCACTAAGGCCATGTAGCGGCTGCTGGCCGGTTTTTCTTTAGTTGCAGCAATGAAAGGTTTTCTATAGCAACTTTAAAAAAGCCACAAAAACAAAGCAGAAATGGGAAGGCGTATGCGGTGCGACGAGCAAATCACGCATTGCCAGTCCGTGCTGGCGATAACCATAGCTTTCGCAGTGGTTCCAGACGAGAAGGAAAGACTAAAAAGCCCTCTCCGAAGCGGCGACCGAAGCGGGAGCATGAGGCCAGCCAGGGCCGCGTGGAGGGTGGGGAGCCTTCGTCGCTCCTGGAACGCTCCAGCCGCGCCGTGTGCAACCGGGGAGGCCGCACTCCGCCATCTGATGCTACGACGAGCGGCGTTTCTGACCGGTACGCACGCTCGCTGAGCACGCCAGATAAGGACGAGCCAGTTACCTCAAAGAAGGAATTTTTACTGAAATGTGGTAGGCAGCTTTCTCTCCTGTAATAACCGGTCAGTTCAACAGGGCGTATTTAGAAAAAGGTCCCTAGGTACTGAGAAGAAACAAGGTAGCGGATCCTCTGCAGTGGCTGCAGTAATTTTGATCCATGCGAAGATTAGAAACAATCACACGTGCTGTTGATTTAGCAGCAGAGCTGATTAAGCTTTTAGTTCCGCCGTGGAGAGTTTCCAGCAAATATGCAAGGGAAGGAAACGGTGAAATACCGAAATAACAAAACCCAAAGAAAGCATATCGTCTTTAAAAAGACATCCCCCTCGCGAGGGGCACGATCAAATGCACAGCATTTCCGAGGGGGTGCGCCGGCACGTCGTATCTCTTGATCGCGGGACCCGTGTCGCCATCTTTTGGAAGCGCGGGACAACTTGTGGCGCTTTCGAAACAAACGAGAAATGAGTGAAGGATATAAGGCGCGTTCGGTGCATCGAAATCTGTGTCGGTTTCGTGGCTCGGTCGGTTGTGCGCCGGGCACCTTGCGTTCCGCCCGCGGCGTCATGGGTTCGAAACCGGGCGCCGGAAACTGTTACTTCTTCCTGGCTGCGGACTACGACAAGGCGCGCCTGCGGACTACGACAGGGCGCGCATGCGGACTACGACAGCGCACGCCAACGCCGCGTGACATTGTGAGTTACTAAAATGCTATGCATTTAAAATTTCACTGACGTCATATTCGGTCACGGAAATGACGCTAGTACAACGAAACCGGCGGCCTACGAAGGATGCACCCCTGCATGCAGGATAGTCTTGCGGGCAAGCAACCTTTAGAACTAAAGAGTAGGTTACACCAGAGTCCTTCAATGCTTTACTGTTCACGAAACTGCTCCGTACCTCAATGGGAGAGCTTGATATGCTGCGTTTGGCTGCCGCGCGGTGGTGCCACCATCTGACTTAGGTAACTCCTCGGGCAGAGTTGCGCTGGCTCGAACAGCGGAGACGCAGCGAGTTTTGTGTGTTTTGTGCGGGAAAGAAATGTAACGTGCATCTCGCGCTATTGCGATGCGACTTAAATAGTGCAACGACGATGCCGAACACGTGCTGTGTCCCGGGGTGTCGTTCCGGGTACAGGGCTGCAACACAAAACGTTTCCTTGTTCTGTTTACCGAGCGGAGGGAGCTTCGTGAGAAATGAAAGCGCGCCATTCGAAGGCAAGAAACCGGAGATTTGAGCTTCGATTCTAAATATGTGGGAGTGCGTGAAAATGCAACGTACCATTTTGAGAGCTACGTGGACCTATAATTGTGCAAGGCTAAATTTAAGCCGGATTTTTTCCAGATCAGTCAGGTAGTATCAGTGCTTCATTACCTGCTTGCAATCTTGTATTACCTTTCGCTTTGGGATGTCTTTGTGCTCTTACTTTTAATATTTCCATTAGCTATCGCTTACGATTCGTTTTGCTTGTTTTGTAACCGCGCCTGGCCACTTCCAATTTTCTTATCTGGTGTTTCAACCGAAGCCCCCATTTGCTCTTTCTGTCGTACGGCGCGTCGGGCAATATTGTTTGAAATGGAAAGGGTGTCTGTCCCTACCTTGATTTTTTGTTTCTTCGACAATGTTCTCTATCATATTTCAATGGAACTGTAATTAATAACGTTCAGAGAATAATGCATGCATAGCAAACGCCACGTAAGTCACTTTGACGTTCGTCTATCCACGTCACGCTGCGGACTGCTTCGTCGACGCTTGTGTTTCATTCTAGTCTTTTGTTGAGCAGGAGGTCATTTCAATAAACTTCGTTCAATAGAACTTTACGTCGTTCTTGGCTACGTGGCAATATTCCATTTCCTCTGTGTGCTGCACATCACAACGCAGAAAATAAATTTTTGTACCCCGGACCACGCTATTTTCTCTCGCTCGTAATATTGAATTTTTTTTAACGTATGATTAGATCAATTTTATTCTTTTTGCGCTTCCTTTTTTGCAAGGATTGAAAAGCGTGGTAGCGCAAAGGTACACGGCGCAACATGTATCATTTCATGTTTGGATCCTTTGTGTTTCTGCAACATTTTAAAATGTTCGCAAGTATATACGAACTCCTTCAAACGACAATATTATTGGGCTATCTCTTTGAGCATTCTGTGCATTCGAGAGCAATCAACAGATTCAATAATAGCGTAGTATGAACGACGCGTACTTAGCTCCTTTCATTTTTTATTCTATTATCGATAGGCCTGCAGCATTCCGTCACTACGGAGCAACCGCATGTATATTGGTTACAACCATTGCTTTAAGAAAATAAGCAATAGAGATTTAAAAATCCGTAAACACGATGGCGCAGCGCTTGTAGGACGCAGAAGCAGTCGCTGTTCGCGGCCGAATTGTACGGCAATTTATTGGGAAAAATAAAACCCCATTGAAGGCAGGTGGTATACACAATGATCGGATGATTCATCGCTAACTACTACGGAAAAAAACACACTTAATCAGTGCGCAGAGACGAAAAGCAGCGAGCGTTTGCGAGCCAAGAGCTGGTAAATATGCCGTACGCGCGGCGGCTGCATGCCCCGTGCGCGGCGGGGGTACCCGTTGTCGCGCCCGCGGTCCCTATATGAAACGAGCGCCGAAGCTTCGCAACCAGTAAAGCATTGAAAGACCATGGTTATTCTTGGGGTTTTTCATTTTCGGGTTTTATATTTTAACACGAAAATGTTTTATGTCGGGATACACCAAGATTTCACTGACGTCATATCCGTCACGGAAATGACGCCAGTGCATCATTGCCGAAGCAACCCGCCAGCAGGACGTCGCTCGCCAAGCACACCCACAAGACAGCCCCCGACCCGCAAATCTTGCTCAGCTGACGATTTCGCCGCACATTTCACTTTCGTGTTTTAGCGATTCCTGTGACAGAGGAATCAACCAATTTTTTTCCCGTCGACTTTACGTGAACGCACACGCTATCGGCACCTGTCTTCAAAGTGGAGAAATGCGCAGGGGAGAACATAAGGCCTCTGAGATTCAAGAGCAATAACAAACTCGCGGACCGTTTTCAGTGTCTGGCTGACTACAAGTTCCAAGCGGGATTTATTCCGCAGCTCGCGCGTTTTTGTTATGCAGTGAGATGTGCTTATTGACACTCGAGCGTGGGAAATGCAGGTTCCATGGATCGATCGAACCCCGGGTTCACCAACAAAGTAAATTCACGAGTTCGGAACTAAGGAGAATTTATTAGTGACTCGCGGAACCCCGCGGAGAGGCCTGCGGGGCCCCTTTTGTTTCGCGGAACCCACTTTGAGAAACTATGCATTACAGGATTACGAGAGACTAATTTTTGGTACATTGCAAAAAGACATCGTACAATAAGCATAGCAATAGAACAAGGCAAGTGGAAGAGGAATGTGTACAAGGACGTGGTAACATGAAGCTGTAATTTCAAATGAATGCATGAAACAAAATGCAGGGATATATTTAGCAGAATAATGACAGAAAATCAAAAGTTCTACGAGCATGTGTTACTGCGGCCTATGGTACTGTGTGTAAATCAGATGAATGTGTTAAGGGGCCCCACCAGACCCGTTTAGAACGCGCGATGTAAGACTAGTTTACTACAAAAGTGTGTCATAGCACCTACAACAATTACAACAACATACAACAATTACAGCCGCAGCATCAACATTTTACACGAACGAATAAGACCCTACTCAGCGAAATAAATGCACACATGAAAAAAACTAACTGAAGAGAAGGAGTACAGCAGTAATAAAATTAGTGTGCACATCTAACAACCCTGCCAAAAATTCGCGAAGGCGACGGTGAAAAATATTGAGTTCCCCGACGTGAAAGTTATTTGGCACTGCAGTCTATCAAGAGGAGAACATGGGCTAAGTGCTTCAGCTGTGTTCAAAGGGTAGCTGCTTTCGGAACACCAAAACCTATCAATGCAATTGCTGCTTTCGGAACACCAAAACCTATCAATGCAAGCAGTTCCGGGCATAAAATACTACCGTGAATCAGTTTGTATAAAAAAAGGAGGCCTGAGCGGGTTAGCCGGGCATTTAAAGAAACAGTTATCAGGGGAGGCCCAGAGGGGAAACGATGCATAAATATTGACAGAATTTGGTCTGCACACGCTCTTCACGATCACGATTAGATCTCTGGGTTCCATTCCAAATGACACAAGCATATTCTAGTTGGGGAATACAAAGTGCTCTGAATAGATTTCTGGATGAATGAAGAGACCGGAAGTCTCGTGAAAACCTGAATACAGCACCAATATAACGAAGGGCCCGCCGAGTAAGTGGAGTAACATGAGGCGAGCAAGTTAACGCACTGTGGAGGAGCTTGCCGATGTGTTTGATCTCTTCAACTCTAGACAGGGAGCCGCCGTCAAACCTATAGAAAAGGAAAATGTGGTTTCTTTTGCAGGTGTAAGACGTGACCTTTGTTTTCGCATAAGTAAGATTTGAGCTATCATCCAAGCCCCATTTAGCAAATGAGAACATATCTTGCTCCAGGGTGACGCACCCATCAATGGTCTGAATGCGTTTGAATATTTTGATGTCGTCCGCATTGAGAAAAAAATGAACTCTTAATTGCAGCTGGCACGTCGTTTTTAAATATGGAGAACAATAGAGGGCGCAACACGGAACTTTGGGGCACACGATTGGTTGAATATGTTGTTGTTGATCATAATATTAATTATAATATATTATAATTATAATCAATCAATCAATCAATCAATTGATCGCTTATTAACGTGCCCAGAAGCAGCCGGAGGGCCTTTGTGCTGGCGCATGAAGAAAACTAAACAGCCAATGTAAGATGCCCACACCTCACAAGTAATGTGGTTAAAGGACAGCGTTACTGACACACATGCGCACAAAAATTACATACTGTTGTACATCAGAATATACATGCACCCACAGAAAACACAAACTCACACATACACACAAAAACAAGTACAGTGCCTTGCAGTAAGGCATGTGACACCACGCCAGTGATCGTCATACGCAGATAATTTCAAAAATATACATAAACGTTAACAAAGTTGAGTTGCGCAGAAAAGGAGTGAATGAACATAGCTTATATGTAAGAAATGGATCATGGAAGGAATGTACATGTATAGAAAACCAGACATTGAATAAGGGGAACATATAAAAAAGAAAGCCTTGTGTTGTCATCACTTCATGCTCATGTGACCACGATAAAAAAGGTAATTTACATGACAAGCTCACAGACATGTTTGCAGAACTGCGCCGAGGAATTATTAAATATGACTAAATATTCGTTGTACTGATTGTACGTACACTGGAGGCGAAACATGGGGCACAAGCCACGCAGACAGCTCGGATAAAAAAATGTGTCTGTCTTCTGGTGGTTTTTTGCGGCACATGGATTGTAACATGTTGTAGTATGTCACCACAAGACGCTCTGCCGTGAATTATTTTGAACAGGAAAAGAAGATTGCCCTTAATACGTGTGGAGTTTAAGCACTCTAGCATCGGTACAGAGGATGACTCAAAAATATTATGGCTAGCAAAGTGATGATTGATGATAGATATAAACTTTTTCTGGACATTTTCAATATGCATACAGAGTGTTTTGCATGTGATATTCCATACCACAGAAGCATACGTGAGCTGCGGTTGACCAATAGCCGTGTACAGCTTGAGAAAAGAGCCCGCCTCATTGAACTCTTTCGATAAGCGACATATAACGCCAAGAGATAGGAGGGCCTGCCCAGTGACCTCCCGGATGTGCGGGAAGAAGCTCAATTTACTGTCGAAATTAACATCAAGATCCTTACCCCCACAACACGTGGTTAGTGCTTCACCGTTAATTTTATAGAAACATGGACTATCAGTTTTTCTACTCTAGAATAATAATAATAATATTAATAATATTAATAATAATAATAAGAAGAAGAAGAAGAAGAAGAATAAGAAATATTATTATTAACAATAAAAGCATTTTCTATACTGAAAAGAATCAAATGATCGCAGGTGTGGACCAGCCCAAGCCAACAAAGGCTTGTGGGGCGTGCCCCGCAGTTCACTATACATCATGAACGTAGCGGTACGCAATATTTGCCTATGACGTAATGAAGAAAAAGGACCAAAAACAAATCAAGGAAAAAATAAAAAGATGAGGACGATGAAGAAAAGACGGAGTAGCGAAAATGTATAACAAAATATATTCGAAAGCGTACACGTTAACCATCGAGTTCAAAAACAGCGGCTCTAATTTCAGCATGGCTACTGAACGAAAACAGTTCGAAGGGAAGTTAAGAAAAGAAGTTACATAAAAAGTGCGCCACCGCTCAGCATACCTAGCACATACCCTCTGTGTGACAAAAGGATCGCGTAAGCAAAGGTCGCGTTTATTTGTCTACAGTGTGGAATGTTACGAATATACTTCACCGTATATCCTTCCGCACTACTGTCTGACTAAGCAGCAAAGCAAAATCAGACATGCGTAACAACCCAAAGACATCTACATGCGACTCGTTTGATAAACAATACATTACGGATGTACGTATCGATTTCTACTGGCAGTCGATCTTGGTTTTTCAGAAGGTGCTGCACAAATAAAAGCTGCGAATACCGGGCCGCAAAAAAGCCTAAGCAAACGCAAGATATTTCTTTACGCACGTTTAATGGGCATCAGGCTTTCATGACAAATTTGAGACAAGCAATCTTTCCGAATTCGTGACATACATATGCTGAACGGCTCTTCCAACATATATCGAAATAAATAATAATCCAAAGTAATTTACAGTAGACACAACTGTAGCAGGTGCACAGTAGCACTGGACGCAATCACAAGTAACTTGTAACTTGGGGAAGAATAAGCTTAACTGGATTATGAAAACAAATTAGGTGCGACTTATTGTTGTATATCTCAAATACATTATCGCTGAAGCATCGCATTGCTTGCATACAGTCATGCTGGAGGTATTCCTACGTTTGGTCGAAGCGTTTGTTGCCTCTCGAATAACCTACCTCCCTTCCTACGCCAACCTTAAGGTACGACAAAATTTGAAGATAAAAACAATTATCCGCAAAGCGTACATAGAAGCCTTAGCCTAGCCGAAATGTACAACAGCTTGACTGCTAGAACTTGGATTATATAACGCTCTAGGAGAATTAACTGAAGTCCACCTCACCGCGCAGAAAACATGCCTAGCCATTACTCCTCTCGCCCACCCCACCCCTGGATTCCACGTACTCCAACGCCTAGGCTTCGCACTCCTACAGACCATTTAAATGACGTCGGACATGTAAATGGGCATTCGGTCAATGCTGCGAGTATCCACACTTTTACGGAACATGAACCCACAACACTGTGTAAGGAGAAGACAAGCTAGAGCCCAAGCCCTCGACAAACTATGAGGATCTATCACCACGGTACACAGATATGAAGTGCACTACACAATCGCGAACCCCAAAACTGAAATTATCGCCACTCCCACTGCTCTCATCACGAGCATAGGTCTAAATCGGTTCAAGACCCTCAAAGTGAAACAGGCAGAGATCGCCTTAGTCATTGCGTACACTCAAGCCAGTATCATCATCACCGACTCCGAAGCCGCTTGTCGTACGTACGTGGCGGGAAAAATTCCCCAAAGATCAATGCAGGTTCTACCCCAGAATCCACCAAAAGAAACCTATCAATAATTTGGACGCCTGCCGATTTGTTACTCCATGGCAATCAAGAAGCCCATGCGTTCTGCCGAGGTCTTGCTAACCGGGCAGCGTTGGAGGATGACGACCGGGCATATAACCGTCTCACTACTTTAAGCTACATAACGCAAAACTACAGGATATTCCGACGCACTTACCCGCCAGGAGCTGCCCGCTGTTTAAAGGCAAAGAAGTGAACTTCCATCGACTACAAACAAACAAACGGGTTCCCACAGCCAGCGAGACTGCATGCCATGCAACCCACATTATTCCCCCTTCGAAAAAACTAAGGCCAACGCGACACTCTATATCATCTTTTAGAGAGGGCCAGAAAAATCCGGACTGCGAGCAGTGGGAGGATAAGCTTGCCAGCTCTAACCTGAATAGGCAGCTATGGCTGACACAACGGGCAAAGACGTCGGGTAGAACCAACAGATTCCTAGACTAAGGACCCCGCCCGCCTACCTGCTCCTCAGTCGAATAAAGTTTATTCCTCCTCCTGTGTTGCTAGTCTGTAGTTATTATGTTTGGACACACGTACGGCGTCATGCGGATACTGTAAAACTCAGCAACGAGCTTAGGAATGACTGAGCTCGCTAACACATGTTTAAAGAAAATAAGAGCAAGACGCCTAAACCCAAAGGCTGTAGGTTGCATTTAACCGAACCCAACAAAGCAATTTCAGAATGGTTATGCATGTATAACGTTAAAAAATGATAGAAACGGTCATCTGAATCTATACTGTAACAGTCTATCGAATAAAACAGAGTTATTGGTGGAATTGAATGCCTTCGATGCATCCCAAAACATGGCACAGCAAACTGTTTATGCTCTAAAGCATTGTTAAGAAGATCAGAATGTTCCTCTAAAACTTTTTATGTTATGCCCCTCGGAAAAAATCCAATTGGTTTTGCGAAATCACACCATGCGCATCAAGAAAACCCAGCCTCACTGCTCGGACGGGTTTTTCTAAAATAAGGACAAAATTAGGAAGGACGGAAGTTCCCCATTTGATCATAACTCAATACTTTTAGCCATTTTTATTGCAACGGCATGACAAGGGCCGTTTTTAGAGCAACAGCACAGGTTCTGTATCAACAATACTGCTGATTATAGCGAGTGATACATGCTTCACACGGTCAAAATTCCTGCAGAGAACTGCAACCAAAACCCACATTTTCTGCTGTTTTGTATTTTTTGAAACAGGACAAGGCACAGCACACGTCTTCTTGGGTACAGAATGAAGGAAAGCTAATTTCGATATCGACTGCAGCTAGTTAGCGGGTTGACAATGCGCATGCATTGCTTTTCCAGTGGAGGGGACAAGATATTAAAATGTTCAGCCAGCGTAATTGATGTAGCAGCCAAGTTACGAGTGATGGACGTTCATGCTTCTCTGGATTTTTTGTTGCGCAGTTCACCAACAGTAACCCAGGTTTCAACCACGCTCGTACTAGATAGCCTAAACTTTGTGATGAAATACTTACACTTCCCTGCACATAACAAGGCGTGTGCTCTATTGCGGGCGTTCTGTACAGCGCTCCTAAATAACCAATCTTTGCTGCATGCCTAAAGCGAGGCCAAGCCAATTCATGCTGGCCAATGGCAGATAGAACAGCCGCATGTATTTAAGTATATCCGACGTGTCCTTGTCAGACACAAATTTGTTTTTTTTTCTCGACGAATCCTGAATGAATTCAAGGGCCTCCACAAGCCGGCTGTACAGTTAATTAACTCGAGATGTAGTGAAAAGGAATTTCAATTATAGTGCTGTACTGTCAAATCAACTTTATCTCTATTAATTACTTTGACGCGATCAGAACGTACGGGGGCCGGCCACGTAATCACTGCTGGAGAGAAAAAAATTCGTGCCCGTCCGCTGTGTGAAGAAGAAAAACTTGCAAATCTTTACGAAGTCAACGGAGTGCTCGAAACAAAATACGGTTGTTTATAATTTTCGAATGAGCGTGCTTTCTAGCCAATTGGCTGAAATAAAATCGAAGGACACGAGCTTTATTCTAGCAGACAAACATGGAGCTGTCTGTTTCTTTCTTGCGTCGTAAGCATCCTAATATCTCTTTGACAAACCAATCTCCTCCCCTCAACCACGTAAGATGCCGGACAGGTCACATTGGGCCGTTTCACATCCACGTTTAAACCTCCCGCCAGCACAACAGATGTCATCTGGAAGGGCATGAAACCTATAGAGCGCTTGCAGGCCCCCTTCTTCCCACCTCAGTCAACTCCCAACCCATGCGCGCATAAACAGGCAGCCGTTCATGCGCGTGCCTAAAAAGTGAAATAAACCGTCGAAAATGTCGCTCTGAAAGACCTTTAAGCAGAACGAGTATACAGGCTCGCGTCGGCATTCTAAAGCGGGCAAGGTGCTGTTAATCCGAAAAGGAATTTGCCGCTACTCTACGAGGTAGAATTTGATGCTGCGGCTTTCCGCTGTTTTCGCGCACGTTCGCGCTTCTGTTAAGGCCGACCTTTTTTCAATTCCCGCTCTTCTTTCCCCGATCTAACAACATGCATCCGTGCCATAGCGAATAAAACATGGAAGGTCTCGAGCTTTATTCCAGCGGACCGGACAAACATGTGGCTGTCCGTTTCCCTCCGCGTCGCAGGCATCTTACTGTTTGTGTAACACACCAACCCAGACGCAAACCGTTGCATTAGGGAGGACAGCAGACAGATCACATTGAGCCACGAGACTTGCAAGTTTAAATATCCCACGAGAACAACGATTTTGTCATCGGTAGCGGCATGAAGCCCAGCTGGGCGTGCACCCCCTCTCCTTCCACCCCGAACCCGTGCACACATCAAGCCGAAATCGGTAATGGCCGCATACTTTGGAATGAAATACACCGGAAGTTGACTCTCGGTTAGCCTATCAAGCTGAAGAAGAATTGTAGGCTCACGCTGGCATTCCAGCCTTGCCCTTCAACAGGGAAAGATTCGCCCTAGATGGCCAGGTAGAATTTGAGGCGGCAGCGACGGCGGCTAGATATTCGACAGCGGCGGCTTTCTGGTCATTTTTACGCTTATTCGCGGCTTTGTGAATTATCCGCAACCGTCTGATAACGGCACCACCGCCGTTGTGTTCCGATCGCACAATTTGTGAAAGACCCATCAGAGGTGGCGAGAGCAATAACAGTTGTGAAAGAGGTGTGGGAGTTTGCGAGGAGGAGCCCCAGAGCGGCACCGAGTAGTATTGGCGGTGAGCGCGACCACGGGCGGCGCTGCGAAGCGCGCCTCCGTGAATTCGGTTTAGGTATTCTAGCATTTGTCGTCTGCTTCAATCGTGCTTGCGCTCTTAGCTGCTTCTTTGCGGCCGTTTGTCCTTTGATGCTTGTCCGCACCATATTTTGTGTATGCGCAACTTTATATAGCAATAAAAGACTTAAAATCGCATTCACTAGGTGAGGGAGTGATTTAAAGTATAGTTTTGGATACCGCTACGAAAGAAACATTGCCGGCGTCGCCCGTTCCTGCCGAAGCCGGTCTTGTGCGGTGCGCGAAGAGTCGGAGCTAGGAGTCGGCTTCTGTATTCCGCAATCTTTCGAACAAAGAAAACAGGCTAATGGCCGACAACCACGAAAGTGCAAGACGAAACCAAATTTCATGCGTTATGGGCTGTCGGCTTTCGCTGAAGGCATTACGATTATCGGTAACCGTATGTAAGGTAAAACAGTTTTTGCAACCTTGCCCAACGCTCGAAAGTATTATATCATATCACTTTACGTTGTCATGGCATGGAAGTATGCCGACATGCCCTATGGGGCGCAAAAATGTAGGTTGAGTTCCGAATAACCTACTCTGTGCATAGGCGCGTGCTGGTCCTAACCAGTATAGGGTTTTATTGAGCAAAACGAGTAATATGTACGGTAAAAATACAGTACCACTGTTTGGTCATACATGGAGGGATATTTCTGTACATGTCTTAGAGCGATATGTTCCCAATATTCAGATATGCGGTAAAGTAAAACTGCACTCAAGAGGGGGAAAGCAGGAGGAGCAAAAAACTTTATTTCACAGTAAAATCGAGCTGGTTAGTGGCTCTCACTCCTCACTCCAGGACAAGAGAGTAAGAATAATTTTTTTCAATTCATCGAACGTCATCCCGAGTAGGCCAGGATTTGTTCTTTACGCCTGAAGCGGTTGGAAACAATAAAGAGCTTCTTTGACATAACAACGTACGATGGTAACAATAGAAATTCGGGTCACAAAAGCTGCCTTCGAGTACTGTGAACAAAGTTGTCTGCGCCGTTTCGCGGGGCGTAGCACAAATCTCACCATTGCATTTGTATCTGAATAAACAACATACACTGGGGCATACACTGGGGCATGCATACACTGGGGCACGTTCCAGTGCACGCAGCACTAGAACGTCCTGCGTGCACGTTCTAGCACGCAGCCATAACGAAAGCCAATTTGTGAAGAAAGTACTGTATGTCTTACAGCCTGAAGATAATATCCACACGAATTTTGTGAGCCTCCCAAACATCCCCAAACATTCTAATGAGGCGTTCGTGACGCTGCAGAAAAATAATCCGTTGGGCACAGAAAAAACATTCATCCGATACAAGCCAACTACAAGGAAAGAAACAGAAGACAGCCGTTTTATTTCCTGCTGTGCTATGCCCGTGTACGTGCCCGCTGCTTGGTGCTTAGCATTTGACTGTTGAGTCTTTATAAGAACACCTAAAAATACTGTAGGGGAGCCTCCTCATTTCGAATACTTATCGAGGAGCTCTGAGCTCTGATCCTCGCGAATAAGCTTAAGCTAGAAAGGACGAGTTATACACGATTATCTGACTAATGCTCTGAAGAAATTTGGTCTCTCACACCTCGTGTGCTGCAAACTTGTGTGAGATACAGCTTGAAATTATTTAGAGGTGTCAAAAGTTGGCAAAATACCTGAATTACTAGAAATGCGCTTTTTAATGCACTAGAGAATCAAAGTGGGCTGGTTCTAGCACAGGCCCTGCTGTCCTTCACAAGCGGGCGACAGCGGCGTGAGTGCAGCGGCGCGGGTGTAGCAGACGACAGCGGCGCGATTCCTTAAGCCGACATAAGAGCCAGGGGGCGCCACTCAAACATCTCACCCCTAATAGCGGCTTCACCGAAATGAAAACTCGTAGGGTGAGGCATATACTCTTTCCAGTAAAGCATGACATAGAGTAAAAAAAGGCCTGACAAGTGGACTTGTGCATTCTAATGAACTCCTATCTTCACGAGGCTCCCTTTCAGGAGTATTATCTGAGTACGCGCCTATATGAACCGAATTCAAGCACGGCGCAAAAGTCAACAACGAAACAAATGGTGAATTCAAATTTCAATGGTTGTTTTCACGAGAGGTCAGACATGCTTGTTTCTTCGACATAGTATTTGATTTTGACGACATTTTATATACAGCTCCTTGTGCACAGGGAAAAACATATCTGAAGTTAATTTATGAATCTCATCTGCCCACTTAACGTTGTGCTGCCCCCCGCCACAATTGCCTTCTCTTAGGATCCACTCTGTTATCATTTTTGACCAATGGTTATCTTGCCTTCGCATTACATGCCCTGCCCACACCCAATTATTCTTCGTAATTTCTACTAATATGTCCTTAACACGCGTTTGTTTCCTGACCCACTCCGCTCTCTTCTTGTCTCTTAACGTTACACCTATCATCTTTTGTTCCATTTCTCGCTGAGTAGTCCTCAGTTTAAGTTGAACCCTTTTAGTGAGCGTTCAAGTTTCTGCCCCGTACGCGAGTACCGGTGAGATGCAGCGGTTATACACGTTCCTCTTCAAGGACAATGGTATGCTGCCATTCATTATCTGAGAATGCCGGCTGAATGCACTCTACGCAATTTTAACGTTGTAACTATCTCTGCCGCATGGTGGGAATTCGGGGTCACTGCATGGCAAAAGTAAATATATTCGCTCACCACTTCCACTGCCTCGCCACCTATCTCAAACCGCTTTGCTCTCGCGAGGCTATTTAGCATTACTTTAGTTTTCTGCATAATAATTTTCAGCCCTACAATTCTACTCAGTTTGTCCAGTGCGCTAATTATGCTTTACAATTGGTCCCACGAGGTAATTAGCAAGGCATCATCAGCAACACTGAAGTTACAAAGATTTCCACCTGCTCAGAAGGCGCGTGCAGCTATTCGTTTGTTATCATGGGTTGCGCTGAATCTTACTGCAAAAACATGTTCAACCTGCCCCACTGTAACGTTCCTTCCCTTTTACTCCTCGTAAAATTCATGAGTACCTCTAAATTATTTGTTCTGTACTGTCGTATAAATTCTGTCGTACTCGTTGACAGATTTTTGGAAAGCTGCATGTATTCGAACCAAATTAACAATTTTTTCCTCCACTCGTCTGTGAGTTTCGCCTCAGCCAGTTGTTCTTACGTTGTCACTGTGTCTGTCGCCCTGCTTCCTTTACGGCCATTGTTCAATTCCCCCAATCCCCACAGAGTAGTTTGTAGGCGAACACATGCCAGCAGACGTCTCTGCTTTGCATTACGCCCACCTCTTTTCAATACAATGTGCTAAATACCTCTTGCAAACATGCTGTGGATAACATTGCAGAGATCGTGACACCTTGTCTGACGCGCTTCCTTATAGATATTTTATTCTCTCCCTATGGAGGACTATGGAAACTGTGGACCCATAGTAGAGAGAGAGAGAGAGAGACAGAGAAAGCTCTTTATTAGAAGAAACCAGAGTTCTGCTGTTATGTATTTGCCTTATTGCTGCTCTGTCGGCATGGGGTGTAGGGAATAAAGGCCGTAAAGGAAGCAGGCCGACAGAGAAGGAGGAAAAGAATTGGTAAAAATCAAGGCAACAAAGAGTGCTTCGTGGGTTGCGTCAAAGTCATGGTGGTCTCATAGGATGATGATGTATAGTTCTACATTGTCTCTGCCACGCCGATGTCGTGTGGATAATCTGCATGTAATAATTTTCGCTTGGATGGTGGAGGTAGCCATGGTCCAAGAAGAGCTTTTAATGATATAAGTTCGTTCTTGAGGCAGTCAATCTTCTTGGCGAGGTGGTTTTGTTCCTGGCTGTATGCCGTCGCTCTAATACGATGTATTCAACAGTTTCTGGCAAACAACAATTATCACAATAAGACCGAGACGACGTAGGTAGAAGTTCGTAAGTGCTGCGTTGAGGCCCAATCGATGGTAACGCGTCTCAAGTCGGCGTGGGATTCTCTCGGGGGGCCTCATTCTCAGGTCAGAGTCTATACGGTACTGAAAGGGATGATGAGTTTCGGGTAAAGACCAGGAGCCGTTTCGTTCCTTTAAGGCAAGCTGCTTCGCTAGCGCTGCGGCCGCGGGCTTTGTAAAGAACATTTTCTTTAAAAAATGCAGTTGTAGGCTTCTGCAAACCCCCTCATCTGGCTTCTCGTTCCCGAGAATGCCACAATGTGCAGTGATCTATTGTACGATCACACGATGCCGGCGACGTAGACTAGATGGTGCAGGTAGGTGACGTCACGGGATACATGGTCGTTAATACTGAAGCTACCGGCATGCCGTACGGTTTTCAGCGTTGTCTTCGAATCTGTGAAAATAGCCCATTTTGCTGGTGGGTGACGAATAATGTAGCGGAGGGCTTGCTTAATTGCTTAAAACTCGGCCGATGTGAAGGAGGTTGCACGTTCAAGGCGGTAGGACAGCGCTTGGCAGGTTGGGGAAACGTAGACAAGAGATGACCTACTGTGAGGTGTAGATGAACCGTCCGTAAAAATATGGGCCATATGTCAATAGCGACCACTGATGTGGGCAAGCACGAGTTAAAGGAGGCAAAGATGAAGGAGAATTTGCTTTGAATTGACACCAAATATGCTGAGTATTATGCGCACAGGTGAGAGAGTCCAGGGGGAAAATCATAGTGCATGGGTGGTCGTGCTTGGGATGGTACAGATATGTTAATTGAGTTTATCATTTCGGCGAATCTGGAACTTTCGTTGAACTGTACAACACCGGTCAAAACATTCGTGGTTGTGTGCAATCGATACCTCCGGTATATTGTTAATGTCTCCTGCAGTCGAAGAACATCTAATGGCAAGAAACCAGTTTCCACAACTGTACGAGCAAATGAAGACCCCCTAGGAAGGCCAAGGCAGGTGCGCAGACAATCATTTCTTGCCCAATCAAGCGGCTCTTTGGTTGTCGTCGCCAGCCACTGCAAAACAGGCAGGCTGTAATGCAGCAAGTCATTGACATAAACCTTGCAGAGTAGCACGATCGATTCACAGTCACTGTGCCCCATTGACTTCCGGGAAGGCACCCAATGACTTTCGCCGCCACGGAACTGTGAGTACGTAATCTCTGAGCCCAGGGGCACAGGAGAGGTTTTGATTCATGGTTGTCCTAAGGTATCTGTGAGTGCGCATATAGTGCAGGCAACGACCCCCTCGAATTAATGGGAGCCGAGTCACCCTCTTGCAGGTAAATGACGTGAAAACGCTTTGCTTAAATGAGAGGCGAACACCCTTGGGTGCAAGGTATACAGATACATTTTTTTAGCTTTCTGGAGCCTCTGTTGTGTATTTAGACGTGAACGTGCTGCACTCTAAATGCAAATGACCTTGACGCCAAGAGGACGGACATGCTTTAGGTTGATTAGTGTAATGTGAAATAACGCAGGAGTCAAAACCGCTCCTTGAGATACTCCATTTTTTATACTGTGACACGAAGTAAAGCCTTCCGGTCAGCTTATAAAAAGCTCTCGTCGTAGCCGGAAATTCATGCATACAGCCTCCCACCAAGACCAACCGAAGCAAGGGACTCTAGATTGGCTGTACGAGAGACCGAATAAAACGCCTACTTTATATCTAGATAAACGACTGTTCGTATGTGTCCGTGGTGTGATCCTTCGTCTAGGGACGCCAGTAGAGCAAGGATATTGTCGATGGCAGACCGGTTTTCTCGAAACCCTTCATTTCCGGTAGGTAAAGATTTCTTATTTCCACGTACCAAGTCATTCTTTTAACCCATTTTAACCGGTTTATTTTCATGAAATTCGTCAAACCTGAGGTCATTTTTATGGTTTATCCATCTAAATAAGTCACTCTGAAACTATGGTTGCGAACGCGCTCTTTGTTTTCAAAATGTGGCCCTTTGTTTTCGCTCTTTGTTTTCAAACTAACTGTTCAGGTATCGACCGAGTCAAATGTATTGACATAATCTATGAAGGCTATATGTAGGGGTTGAGTATACTCCGCGCACTTCTCTATCACCTGATTGATAGTGTGAATATGGTCTATTGTTGAATAGACTTCACGAAACCCTGCTTGCTCTTTAGCTGGACTGAAATCTAAGGTGGCAGAAATTCTCTTAACGATTACCTTTGTCAGTAGCTTGTAGACGACTGACATTAGGCTGACCGGCCTGTAATTTTTCAAGTCTTTCATGTCACCTTTCATATGTATTAGGATAATGTTCGCGTTCTTCCAAGATTCCGGTACACTCGCACTCAGTAGGCATTGCTTATACACGTTTGCCTGTTTTTCTAGTACAATTTGCCTGCCATCCTGCAAGAGGTCTGATGTTATCTGATCCTAACTAGGTGCTTTGTCCCTTGCATTTTTTTAAAGCATTTTCTTCTTCGGCCGTTACTGGTTGGATTAACGCTCAAACGTGGCTTGTTCGTGATAATTATTGACTGTAACTTGAGCGCAAAAAAAAACGACGACTGAACAATAAAGACATGAAGACCAGCAAAGACTAGCAACTGGAGTTTTATTCATCGCACACGAAATATATACCTTATTTGACAACACCCGCGCATGATCAAATGAGTACTTAACACGCCATACACGCAAACACACGAAAAAGGCACTTTACACTTTACATCAGCTCATGTCGTCTAACAACTTAATTTCGGTATCGGACAGGCTACTGAAGATTGACTTAAGCATGTTCCCTTTATTTCCGACATTTGCCAGGCGTCCACAATCTCAATTGCTGTCCTATCTTGATGATGGAACTGTGTCATCCTTTTGGTCACACATCGGCTCGCCTTTGCTGAGGACTGCGCACTATGCGGAGCCAGATGCGTGTATCGCTGACCTTTAAGGCTGGACATACATTCTTTAATACTTACATTTACGTATCTACTCGTTTTACCGACGTAGTGGTGCCAACATGTGAACGGAATCTTGTATACGACGTCTTTTCTGTAGTCCCAAAATTCGTACGGGTGACGCATAGTACATTTAATAGCCTTACTGCTTGCCCTTTCTTCCTACAGTCTGTTAACCGCTGGGCAAATCAGGTGCCGTGCAATCCACGTGGATTGTGCTGCACCTGGTTTCGAACCACGCACCTTCTGCACGCGAGGCGGATGCTCTACCTCTACGCCACCGCTGCACTAGTGCATTACATAGCATTACATTGTATGGCTTTATTTGCATATACGCCAATATATTTGCATGAGTTAAAAAGTTTACGCATCTCGCAGGGGAGATACAAGGACAGTTTGCCAATACGCGCCCGACAATTGTTTTCTGCGATGTTCACCAAGCGGAGAAAGCGAAGGAAGCATGCCGGGAACTCACATCCGTGAAGGTACTGTGCGCCATTTTCAAATTATCAGCTGCCTTTTTTTGCTACTGACTACCGTACGGCACAAATTGGCGATTAAATTTAGCCAGCCGGCTTCATTTGTAGTGGTTCTTAATAAATATTCACGTGAAATATTATGAAATCAATGAACACAACGAGATGAGGGATTTCACTGCGTTCTAGAGAGTGCAAACACAAGAGAAAGGCATTTTATAAAAAATTTGTTCTCTTTGTTGCAGAGCGTGAAAAGTATTTATGGCATTGAACCTGGCCCAATTTTTTATTACACGCCACAAGTGGCTTCGAACTTAAGCTCAAGCACAGCTCGAAATTTCGCGTTAGGCCACTTGGAAAAAGAGAAACATAAAAAGAGCTTAGGCGTCCTATTCTTTGTTGAGCTACTCCTTGTTGCCTACCTGGGAAGTGAGTGAGCAGAGAACATCTCTGCCCCACATGACTGAATGGTAGCCCCTGCGTTCTTGTGGTTAAAGTTGTGAAAGAGTGAAGGCTTCCAGATATCCAGATACAGGCATCCTGAACCAGAACGAAAGTCCGGGTGGCTTTAATGCAAGCGTTATTGCTTTGGGCATAGTGGTTGATTTTGGGGAATGGTGAGTGATGGCGAGTGCATAGAAAAAACATTTGGTGGGGGCGTGCTTATAAATGGCCGGCACGCTGTCCCAACGCAAGCTCCGCCCTCCGACACACAAACTGTGAAAGGCTCCACGGCAGCGGTGGCCGAAATACCCGGAGGCGTGTGTTACCTGGTGGTTTTGTTAGAAACCCAGCTGTGGGAATCCTAGCTCCGGGCTGTCGCGCCCCTGCCTGCAGTAAAGGCCCAACCACACGCACGCGTAAAACCGACGTACTCGCGTAACGACGTAAACCAGCGTAAGTTCGTAAGGAACCGGCGTACTCCGGCGCACGCGGAATGCATTGGTACGCGCTCGTTACGCCCAAGTGAGAGCGCGCCAGACATAAACCCAAACTTTCGGGCGTACGGTGTTGACGTACACCACTGGCGGTGATGTTATCGGCGGTCAGGTCGCATAACAAGACAGTGAATTGATAAATAAGCTAACTTCACTATTCATTATGCGATAAAACGAAGTAATTTGTAAAATACGGTGACAAACAACCAGACAAAACACGCGAAGCAACGAGTAACTATAGGAGCAAGGCAGTTTTACACCAAATGTAGCGGAAGGGTTTTGTGCCTGCCAAGTATGCATACTAATCCTTAACGTTTTTTAATGTCCCAAGAACTGTTTTAGTTGTTTGTGTATTAAATATACGTATTTTTGTGAGAATAGGCATTATTTGCTTTATTTGAGTTAAAATGTAGCTGAACTCGCAGCCACAAAGCTGAGTCCGAAGTAGTCGAGCCACACTGCGCGGCGCATTGGTTTACGCGCGCGTTGCGGCGATATGTGGTTACTTGCCCTCTCCGACGTCGTCGGCCGGCGTAAAGGCAGCGGCGTATGCCGCCGCAGGCGTACATCGTTTCCTCGAGTACGTCGGTTTTACGCGTGCATGTGGAAGCACACACTCTGGAACGCTGCGCCGCGGCGGAGAGCTGAACAAAAACATGCGCTGGCGCGCGTTATTCCGGGCTGCGTGCTCATCGGTGTGTGTGAGTGGAATTACAGCAGCAGTGGCAGTAGGAGCACAAACCCATTGGGGAAGAGAGGTTAAGCAAGCTTCGCTTTAAAAGATGGTTTACACTGTCGTCGACATCGACTCTTCCGCAAATACGATCCTTGACACGTTCCGAGACTTCGGGCAAAATGGTCCGGCACGAAACGGATCAGCAGCTGGAGGAGTTGTCAGCGGTGTCTGACAGCCTCGAGGTGCTGAGCGCGCGTTGGTTTGTTGCAAATGCTGTTAGAGCTTCAAGGTTTTCAGACTACGGCGTAGTCCATCAGTCAGGCAGCGCACTGAGGGACAGTTGTCGCGCAAACCCATCAGCGAGCTTGTTGAACACCACTGTCTTGTAACCTGGTATCAAAGTACACTTTATGCTGGTTCTATTTGAAGGGAGGTTTGGCAGGTTTTGTTGAGACGCTGCTTGTTAGAACCTACGTAGTACCTCCTGTGGCCGGCACAAATTGTGACCTCTGAGTCAGGAGAGATGCCTACGTGGGGCGCTGTTCTATTTTTTTGCTGTCGCCGAAATTTAGCGGCATTACTAATACCCCCAAGTGCGAGATAAAGTGTCTCAAGTTTCCGCCAGGTTTCCTGCTTCTGCGGCGCTCTCCACTTACCCTTCACTGTCACGTGCGTCTGTTCATGCGACCGCCGTGTTTCAACTCGTGCTGACTATACCGCCCATGCTGTGGCCCCTTCGATTGCGAGAAAAAAGAAAGGTGCCGATCGGTGAGAATGGTCTACTTAACGTAGTTTTGGGCTTCCTCCCGCGGCTCTAGCGCCCCGACCAGCTAGGTAGATACGGCAAAATACTAAAGTCGCCCTTTCCGGACCGGTGGAGATTCGTTATCTGATCGAATGAACGACACACCTTTCGCTTTGGGCAATACGGTGAAATCTGACGCCATCTTTTGTGATGTCAAAAAAAACAACCTTTAGAGTAATTAAATCGGTGCCTTCAGCAGTGTTCTGTATGGCAGAAAAATACATTCGTGGTGTTTTCTACTGAAGTACAAAACTAGCCTAAAGAGGGAAAAATGTTTGTCAATACAGGTGTCTGGTATAAGCACGGTTGTCTCTTGAAATCCTCAAGTGGGTTTCTAGCAAATTAATTTAGCTTACATGTAACAGGCTAACGGATTTACAAAATGTTTTTTTCTTTTGTTTTGAAACAGAGAATTTGGGCTATAACATGGCTCAGACATGCTGCCAATTACGTCTTTTGCAGTGGTTCGTAGTGTTCGGAACAATGGACGGTGCACTGGAATTTTCGACGTTCAAGAGCACTTCTCATCCGATCCCTGCTGCTGAGCCGCGGGATCCTGGTGATGTGCTATTCATATATTACACCAGCGGATCGACTGGGCTCCCGAAGGCTGCTCTAATAACTCACCGAAACTTCATCTCTTTAATATGCTGTTTTGGGTAAGTCGCCTACAAGACCGCGTAACAGAATGAACGACTGTTGACAGTTTTTAGACAGCACGCTTCTTGGCGTTTTGAAGCAAAAATAGGATGTCCAGGTTTGCGAACGGGCGGTCGGAAATTCTTACACCTAAATCGCGCAAATAACAGCTGCAAATGTGTTCACATTTTGCAGGTGATTCTAGGCGCAAAGAGTTTTTCCCCATTTTAAATAAAAGCCGACGTTCATTCTGCAGCTGGTTTTTATCGTGACAAGCTATGTGGGCTCACCATTCGGACTAGTACCAATTCAAACTCACACTCTTTTACAACAGTAGGGATTCCATTTAGCAATCCCTAATGACAACGTAAGAATCCCTTTACGACAACGCAGGTGGTAATGAATACACCAAGCAACAAGGATACAAAAACGTACAATGAATCAATTGTAGATATAGTCCTGAATATTTATGAATGCGTTAGATTCGCATTCATTTGCCTCGCGAACGTGAGAATCGGCCCACGCGCATGCTTTGATTCTAACTCAAGAAGCCTTCAACTTGGCGTTTTTCTGCACATTGTTTACCAGCGGCCTCAGCGCGCCATGCCAACCAAGCTTTGCGTTCTTTTAGTCTCAGTGTTCACCTTTGCTTTCATACAGTAAGCTCTGGTTGCCTGTCGCTCCGTCATTGTTGAGCTGTCTTGGCCATCCACTGCCATCGTTCCTACTCTATCCGTCTACGCCCCCTACTCGGCCTTGCAGTCTCTTCCCAGTCCATTTTACGCTTTACTATCAACAGGAACGTGCGGTAACGCGACCCCTTCTAACGCGCCTGAGCATCTGGCGCTGCAGCTCCAGCCACTACGGCGGCGAGAGCGATGCAGAAGTAGTCTCCTGCTTGACGTCACCCCTCGCCGCCTCAGGCAGATTGCCTGTCGCATTTTACGTCACTTACCCTTGCATAAATCACACTACGGTTATCTTCTCCTAGTCCTCGCTTCAGGAACCTGGCCTCTGTAACTCCACAGACATACGCTAGCCGCTTTTTGCTGGCGTGGCCCTGCTATTGCTACTACGATAATAAACGTGCTCCAATAGCTCATACTACGTTTACATCCCGTGTAAACGTAGAGCGGGTACCATAATTTTGATAATGTGCATTTAAACCGATCACGTGGGCTCGATGCAGCAGTTTTACGGTCTATATATTCAGGAGAGCTCTTGTTTTCTAGTTTTTAGACGCACGATGCTTGTCACGTGAACGGATAGTGAGGTTGTCTCGACCAGCTCAGATAGAAAGCCGTTGACGTGTTTAACAAAATAAACATTTAATGCACACTTGAAAAAACCCTAAAGCAAACCGCTTAATAAATCAATTGCAAACGCCCGATAACCATCAAACATCAAACTAAATGTCTCAAAATACAATTCACCCCAACCCCAAAATATCTACAACAAAGTTCTACACAATAGTTCCAAATACACTCATTCAATCCAGTCAGAGTTAATTCCCTTTGTACAACAACTCCCGAGTTGTGTCCTACGACTGCGTCCCTAGTGCACTGGCCTACCCCGGTCGTCGGCGCTGACGTGTCGCACCCGTTGCACGGCCGCGACTAGGTGGTAGCCGTCCTCTTCTTGTTTCGATGCCAGCGTTCGATGCGCTCGGTCTTTCCTTGGACGGCGTGGGCTCCGCGCGTCCTGACGTTTCCTCTGGGACTATCCCCTGGTAGCCGCTGCCGCTGGAGGCCCCAGGTAGTTCTCGGCACGAATGTAGCCCTTGGGGACCGTCGAAGTGAAGGTTGACGGAGCGTGGACGTTGGCTGTAGGTGCCCGACCGCTGCAGCTGGGGCCACGAAGACACAGGTTCGTGGTGCGCCTAGGATGCCGCAGCAAATGCGAAGTCGGCGCGCTCCCGCCCAGGCTAGGCATAGTCGTTGGCCTGGCCACGTCCTCCTGGCTCGTTCCTTGAAGCTGACGTGCTCCTGCCGCCTTCTGGTTTCTTGCCTCTCCCTTCTCTTTGTGCGCCCGGCTTTTAACCCCTCTGGGCTTAATCGCGGCGCACTTTCATTGGCTCCTAGCCTTTTCATGTCCATATATGGTAATCACGCCACTGGTCTGCGCGGCGTTCTCTGATTGACTGGACAGTGCGCTGCCATATTTGACCACGATGCCTCGGGGTTTATGCGCCGGCGTTCTCTGACTGGTCCCTCCTTGCGCGCCGTTCAATTTGGCGTTTCTTTGTTGTTTTGTTTCATTTTTTTTCAGGGGCTTTGATTCATCTCCTCTCAGGGGGTGCCCTTGACACATGAAAATGCTTTCAGGTGATTATTAATGAAATAGGATGGATTGCGCGTTTGATCTAAATGTTATCCAGTCCACCACGCATTTATTATACGGGCACAATGGATATCTTTGGTCAACTAAAGCTTTTCTTGAAATTTATGCAAATACGAAAATGATGATTGCCGCTTACAAATCATAATGCAAACCACCTTCAAAATACTACATCTACTTCCTTTTAGCTGTCCGTCGAAGGAAGATTTGAGTGTTTTGAGCTCTCTTCCACCCCCACCTGGCTACTAGCTATTCGTGTCTTACATGCCTAGCTTGCCTGGATGAGACCCTACCCCTACTCCGCTACCTCTCATTTTTGCCCATAACTTTACACACTGTACCACGTTGTATTGGAGGGACAGAGAACTCTATCTTTAACCCTCAATCTTAACTTCACGGAGCGAGCACAAGTGGTGGGCCAGCTGGCCAACAGCGACCGTTCTGTCCATCATAGCCCGGAGAAGAAGGAGTGGGTAGGCAGCGCGGACCAGATCTTGCCGGTCTATAGGAAGCTCTCTACCGTGCAACCACCTGACCATGAGCGGCTGAAGCTCGTCGAAATAAAGTTTGCTCACTCACTCCTTTACTGAGTTAAGACTAGACCTATAAGTTCACGATCTAGCTGTGTAAGGGTGCAACGCAAATATTTCTGGTTTTAGAAGCAACAAAGATTTAAACTTCATAGAGTATATACGAAAACACGATAGCGCTCAATGGACCTAATTTAAAACTCGAGACCATCGTACTCCATGTGCTGCAATGACTTACTGTTTTCGATTTTATTTTAGGTACAAAATACCCGCCGTAACGGACAGAGGCGTCTACATAGCATCGCTGCCCTTAATGCATTCAATGGGCCCTTGGCTATTCTGTACAATGCAAATGTTTGGCGCAATGATTGTATTGCTGCCATCAATGAACGTCGTCCGCCTGCTCATGGCAGCACAAAAATACAAGGTAACACTCCTGTTTCATGTTTGTTGTTTTCTATTTCGAAGACAATGCTCGGGCACTTCATGTCTGCAAAGAGTGCCTTCATAACTTCTAATAAAGTTTGGGCCTCTTCATATTCGCCAAAACGACACACATCAAGACGTGCTACGAACCGGAATATTTTCTAGATCTTAAGTTTGCCACTGTCATGGGAAAACTCTTCGTGTACCTCCCTTGACGTTTGATGTAAAGGGCCGCCTCTTCAAACTACTTTTCGCTTTTTTTACAAATCATTGTGAAGAAACCAGGATTGTGAAGAAACCAGGGTAATGAGATGCTGTATTTACTTCTAGCTAAACTGTTGTAAATCTAGATCTGACGACAAAGTTGCACCTCATAGAGGGCATCAATGTGAAAACAGGAATATTAGAGTTAATGGAATAACATATAAGATAACAGTACCAACTTTGGTTAAACAAGTGAATTAACAAAAAAACGCATTGTTACCACAAGGCACATACGTCTGCGAAAGCTCCCGTGATGCCACAATGCCGTAAACAAGACCTGCAGAAGTGAGTTCGACTCAATAGAAATGTACGACGATCCACGCAAAGCCACTAGAAACGTTGTGCCATCGCTATGTTTCTTTTGCGAGTTTGAGACTTAGTTGTCTCAGCGCCGACTGCGGTTGCTTTCAAGATCACGACAGTATACCGCCACTACGACCATTTTTTTCCGTGAAACGATCGGATGCGGCTGTTGGCTAATACTCTCGAATGTTAACCTAGTAGTCGCTTCGTTGCTTCACTAGAGAACAAAAGCCATGCCAATGCTTTTACGTAAGACACTGCCTATGTTTCTACCCCTCTTTCCGGTTCCGCTTTTCCCGCGCCCCTTGTTTTTTTTTAATTCAGCCGCCTTATACTGTTTGACCGCTCCTTGTGTTTACCCCAATTTTGCTGGTATAGCCCTGTAGAAAGCGGGTAATTTACACTCACCAGTTCATTATTATTTTTGAGCGTATCATCTGCAGTCGATAGAAGATACACTAGTGTACAGGAACCGGGTTTTAAAGATTGGGTTCCTTGAAGCAACCGTGCAACATAAATACTTAAAACGTTTCATTTTAAATTTCAGTGCTTCCTACGTGACACTATCCTGTTGTTTCTTTCAGGACGGAATACACTAGCAATTTTTGTTCGTGCCATATCCGATGGCGTGCACACAAAAGCTGCTTGGTACCTGTCGGCTGTGGAATGAGCGGTATTTCCTAATGACATGAAACAGTTGTCTGAATGTCTAGTTTTTGCGACAGTACTACACGCGCACGGGTAATACTATGACCACTCTACGTTTGCTACTGATGAAGCCATTCTAACATTTCAGGGAAGGTCATTATTGCCCCAGTCATATTCATTTTCAGGGAACGTACTCTGACGATTTTACTACGTTAACCATAATACACGATCGCGTTGGGAATCTTAAATCAAATATTTGAGGAAAACATCTGGCCCCTGCTTTTAGAAAACAAGGTAGTGCATCGTCAAGGAACTTGACCCGGAAATTTTGCATTCAGTATGTTGCCATATGCACAGATTGTGCGGTGTCAGAAGTAGGGCAGTTATCAAAAAGTAATTACATCTCTTATCCTAAGAGCTTGACGAAAAATAAAATTTACTGTCCGATCAAGTGTCTTATGTCCTGGACTCTTCAGCGCAGTTCCACCAACCCGTTACGTACAGGTGCCGTCATAAGTAATTGGAGCACGGGAGCTGTGGCCGATCTGTATCGGAGCGCCGTGTAGCTGCACCGGCGGTAAATGAAAGGACGAGAACACGCATGCGCGCCTGCCGACGGCGATAGCCAATCTATACTTCTCAAACCCTTTTTTTTTACCTGGCTTCAAGCTTTGTTCGCAGCATACTGGTCTCGGCGATGGCGCTGATAGCGTACACACGTAAAAATATTCGAACGAAAAACTCACTGCAAATTGCTGTGACAGCGCGCCGCTTCTCCGGCAACTGGAAGTGCGCCAGAGACGCTGCCAGAATCGTCTCTGCTATCAGCGCCGTCGCCGAGAGCACTATGCTACGAGCAATGCTTCAAGACAGATTTAAAAACTGGTTTGAGAGGTATAGATGGGCTATCGCCGTCGGCAGGCGCGCAGGAATGTTCTCGTCCTTTCATTTACCGCCGGTGCAAGTACACGGCGCTATGATACAGTTCGGCCACAGCTCCCGTGCTCCAATTACTTATGACGGCGCCTGTACGTGCAGTTGTAACCCGCCGCGGTGGCTCAGTGGCTAAGGCGTTGCGCTGCTGAGCACGAGGTCGCGGGTTCCATTCCATGCCACGGCGGTCGCTTTTCTGATGGAGGCGAAAAGCAAAAATGTTCGTGTGTACGAGATTTCGGCGCGCGGTAAAGATCTCCAGGTGGTCAAAATTAATCCGGATCCCTCCACTACGGCGCGCCTCATCGCCTGCGTTGCTTCGGCGCGTTAAACCCTACAATCAATCAATCAATCAATCAATCAATCAATCAATCAATCAATCAATCAATCAATCAATCAATCACGTGCAGTTGTATACTTTGTTGTCTAGAACGACTGAATGAATGAATGAATGAATGAATGAATGAATGAATGAATGAATGAATGAATGTGCGTTACTAAAAACAAGCAACATGCGCTTTGAGGTTGGAAATTTTGTTGCAAGGAGAAAGACGATGCGGCCAAAATTTGGCGTGGGTGATCATATGTATTTAATCGGTGTTTTTATTCTTGCGTGCTATTTGAAGATATGGTCAGACCCAGCTCTGTGCTGTTTAAACAAAACAGCTTCCATTTGAGTATTCACCTAGTGCTCCGATTAATGATAGGTTACTACGGAGTAACTCTGTCGTGCATTGCCTGAATTAGCTCTCGGGCGGCTCTGCCCTTGCCGAATTTCGGACAGTGGCAGATTTCTTATAAGTCGGTAATCGTGGAACTTCCGCCTTAATACAAGCAACTTTATTGTAGCGCAAGCTACACATCGCTACCTCGGGCAGTCTTCCTGGGGTGACCAATTTTCCCTTTGGGCGCTGGAGGTCAAACCACACGCCCTTCCGCAAGCGCCGTGCACGGAGCAACGCCCCGATAGCGAGGAGATATGGGCGGTAGGGAAGAGATTGGCTAGGAGGGAAAGGAAACATGCGCGGAACCCATGCGCGGGACGTGGCGGAGGAAACCGAGGAGGCCGCCACCGCAGCGATAAGCGCGCTCCACGAAGGAAGGCTAGGAAGGCCGCGAGGCCAAGTGCGGCGCGTAACTGTGCGCGATAGAGGAAGACTACCATCCAGCTGGGGTCCCTCGTACAGCGGCGAGGCTTAAACAACGCCGTCAGGCAAAAAACAGTAAAAACGCTACTGTTGCATACGTCTTCGCTACTTCAACCCTTACGCATTAGTCTGAGCTTCCTTCATTTTTATAATATAGAAACTGTGATTCAGGAAATACTCACACCAAAATATGTTATTTGTGTTTATGTTGCTTCAATTTTGCTGTAAGATATATGTTTCTTTTCAACAGAATGGTCTGAAATTTTTATTACATTTAATTCTAGTGGCTCTCCTCAATTTGAAACACCTCTGACCGTCGCAGAACGCATATTGCTCACTCGAAAGATGTGATAAATCTTTATTATATTACTACCATCACTACACATGTAGATCAAGAACATAACAAGTAATGTTTATGTACAGCCATTGTGCGCTGTATACAAACCACATATATCAACGGAAATGATACTGCGCAGTTATCCTGAGTACCTCATTGCCACTTACAAAAATGTTTGCTCCCTTTTGTGTAACATTTACGAAAATATACAAACTCCCATTTTTATTGTAGTTGAGTTTCAGCCCTGCGAATGTGGTCATAGAAAAACACCTGTGAACCTTAATAAATCTTAGAAAGTGAACATCTTAAAGGTAAACGTGGTTTAGTTAAAGAATGAATGCAAAAACACACGTAAAAATTTGTTGTGCTATATAGAACCCTTCCTTATCGAAATGTTTGAGCAGCAATAAAAAGCCCAGATCAGATGGAAAGGCTAGATCCGGTTCATAAAACTGGAGTTTGAACAAGCTGGGCTGAGATAAAACACATGGAATTAGGTAATACGAGTAACTTGTTTACAAATAAATCTACTTTGTAAATTTTACCAACGTCGGATGGCAACTCTCCTCGTAGTTATTTAATAAAACCGAGAAAGTTCAATCCAGATAAATGTGGTGCTTCAGTCGGCATAGAAATCTAACTCAGTTATCTGCTTTCGCACTGACAACACCAAAACTCTTACAAATGTGAAGCCACACAGTTATATTTTGAATGTTGAATGAAACTTTTCCTGTTTCAGTGGCGTATAGGAGTTGTTTCAAGTCAACATTTCCATTTCAGGACATCTTATTATTACTTTATCCCACTTCTATTCTTCAAACTATTCAAGCAATGCAAGGAGAACACTTTGACCTAAAGAATGTGCGTGCTATTGCAATCGGTGGCACTACGATTTCTTCACGCCTCCTCCGAGAACTGCGTGCTAAAGCTCCAAATGCCGCTGTACTACTAGGTAAGGGTGTCAGTTGGTAGTTAAACGAAGAAAGAAAATAAACGTGTTATCAACACGAGCAAGTGCTCCCTATTCATAATAATTAGCTAAAGCAAATAACGCACCAAAAATACAGTCCGTGTTTGGGGATAACACCTGTGGAAACAAATTATGTGGATGTTTTGATTGTGAGGCTATTACAGTAATTGTATGGCGTAAATTTTAGGCGCCTCACTGTGATACAAACTGGCGTTGTTGTCGTCGTCGTGGTCCGGAAGAAAACTAGGCCGCCTCTGTAAAGTGTAAATGAAGAAGGCATATGGGTTTGAATTTGCGTGCGAATTCAACCAGGGTTTCGAGAGTAGGAGCAGAGTGCTTTACTTCCGTGCTACCGATGTACGTTAACCGCGGTAGTATAAAAGATACCATGTGCGGAAGCATGACATGTGCACGTGGCGCACACGAATAGAGAAGGTGCGCCCCGCCCAAGGGAAACTCATATTCTGCGAATAGTGTGGGGTTAAATATCGCCATTTTGCGCGTTGGAGTAACTTGCGCCAAAAGACAATCAATATGCTGTAATCTAAGTTGCAGGGAAGATGATACGAACAGGTCGTGCATGGGAAATGGGAAACGAAAAGATTGTAACGTGGTAAAGTGAAGTTGTTTATAAAACAACTAGCGGTATTACCCGGCGATGCCCGGATAGGCCATAAAATAATGACACTAATGGGCATAACAGCTGATGAGTTTTTGCGGCAGCTCCAGCTGTAATCGTTATATTAGCGTTAGTAGACATAATACCTGGAAGAAAGTTTCGAAGCACTAAAAAAATATTTAAAATATCAAGAAATTATCAAAAATGGCAAACCGTATAACGCCCCACATTTACACAATAATGCAGATAGCGCGAAAAATTTAAATGCTGTTATAATAGCGTAAACAGAGATAATTCGTCCAACGAAATTTGTAAAAACAAAAAAAAAGAAGAGATAAAAATTAGAGATAGTGCCAAGCCATACAACGCCTTGCATTTCCACGAGGATGTGAATTCCGCGAAAGTTCCACCTGTAATCGTTAAAATGGCCTGTATGGAGACAACTGGTTGAGCTGAAGTTTGGGATATGGGATATGGGATATGGTGAACCCTGTAACGCCCTGCACTTCCACAATAATGCAGATTTCACTAAAACTCCAAATTTAATCATTATAATGGCGTGAATGAAGAGTATTAGTCGAACGAAATTTGGAAAAAACTAACATAAAAGAGAAATATAAAAACATTACAGAAAACGTAGTGTAATTTAGCCACAAGATTTCTACTGCTCTGATGTAAAAGGCGGCACTCATGTCCTCCACACGGGTTTTAACCGTTTTACGTCAGAATATTCGAGCTATGCCATGCTAAACTAGGATACAATGTTCCAGCAAGGCCAGTGGGAGACTGTACTCCCGTGAGATAGCGACCTGCACGCATGAGTGCATTTGCATCGATAGGTGAGCCACTGGAATGAATTACAAAGTTGGAAAAACTCCTCAACATCCGCGATTTACCGGTTCCATCGTAAATAGTGTAAAAAAAAGCCTTGGATGCATGTGTATTACAAGTATGTATTGCAGTGCTGCACGCAGAGTGGAAGATGTGTGGTGTGTTAGGCTGCGCAGTGGGCGAAACAGTTACATTGACCCCTTCCCTGAATTTTTTTCGGAACATTATACATATTTTTTCGCATTGTACATATATTTTGTAAGTAGGAATGGCATGTTCCTGTACATGGACATAGGGGATATTTGATTGCAATGCAAATGTGACTGTTTTCTCTATCTCTCGCTGTGAAGATACGTTTTTCGAAAGAGATGTCGTTTTAATTCCACGGAATAAAGACAAAAACGTGTTGAGAGAACAGAAAAATGTTCTGGACTGGCACAGTCAGCACAGCATCAGGCTGCTACTGCGGAGAGCCGGGCTCAAATCACGCCGAATCACGCATGGCATTCGTCAGCCATTTTCGTGACCCGACAGCAACGGCGATTTTCGCAGAATGGGCAACTTAACGCGTTCGCGTTAAAGAAAATCAGCGGTAAGCGTTGGTGCATACGGCTTTGCGGGAATTTCTTGTCAGAATTAGGTAGCTCACTATGAAATTGTACACAGTTACGACCATCCGCGTGCTGTCAATACAGGGGCTCCTAGTAGAGAGGTGTGGTAACAGGAAAAGGCTGGAACTCGTTTTATTGCTAATCTGCCCTTTTGTGAGAGCGCCAAGCTGAACTAAAATGGTGCGCAGAAACTAATCAGTCACAGTATTATGATGAATAACCTAGGATGCGAAGGCTAGGCGCGTGATTGCAGGAACTCCCAACGGATGTCGAGCGCTAAACGACCGCACGAAAATTGAACTGGATTCCACGAGCAGAGAGTTATAAGTTAAAAAAAAAGCCCTCCTATCCTTTATGCCTTTCGCGACAAAACCCTGAAATAGATTTTCCGACAAATGTATGCACAACATTTTCAAGCAAAAACGAATTGGATATACCAGCGGGCTGTTTAGATACTGTGTCATTTGTTAAAACACGTTATTTTCCGGAACTCCCGATTATCCGTACTAGCTGGGTGTTATAGAAAATCTGCCAGAAAATTCTGTAGACGCGCGTATAAGTTACCTATATAAAAAAAGCAGTTCAAAGTGCCTGCGACAAAATATAAACATACGAAAAACAATTTCGGAGCTCTTAACTCTCTCCCGGTTGTAATTTTAAGTAATTCTCAGCAATACCCGGCTCCTGCACTATAAGTAAAACGTGCTCATGAAATTTGACGCCGTTTCAATGAGCTGTTTAGCTAGGCGTTGGTATCACCTGTTAGGGATTTTCGCCTCGTCAGGCATGTCATTAAAAAATTCTATTCGCTTGTTACCGGCGTCGCAGGGCGAAATCAGTAAAATCGGTTTTGTATATTGCTATTAACATCTTAAGCAAAACCTATTACATAAATAAATCACTGAAAGGGTGATTGGAGCATCTTTCAGAACACGCATTTTGTTCCGAAATGCATAAACGGACCAATAGTATTGGCTAGAGAAACATCGCTAAAATACCTTTTACATATTCGTTAGGGCTACGCATATAATGAAGAATTTGCGGAAAACACAATTTCCCCTTTTCCTTGCTTAGGAGTACAATTTCGGAAAATCCCCCCTTATGAGCCCCTACGTAACGACACCAATTTACAGCCTCCAAAAGTTTTAATAATATAGCGGGAGCGACGACCAATCGGCATGTCAGCGCCTTATATCCCGCAGTGGCCTAAGGCCATTGCAGCCATAAAACAAGTCCTGTTCTACTTTTATTTATCTTTTCAGCGGCATTGCTCACGCTGTGCGGGGCAAATGATCCAAAAGAAAAGTCAAACGCACATTTGATATGCGCATGCTCTTCAAATACGCACGGTTTCTCGTGAACAAAGTCAATCACATGCCGGGGCAAGGGGGTGTACCACTCGCAAGCAAACAGCGTAGCGGACGACATGCATACAGCAGGTAGCCCTAGGCGCGTGCGCGTACTCTCGCCTATTTCGCTGCTGAACACCGTGATAAGGCGCTGACATGCTGATCGGTCGTCGCTCCCGTTATATTATTAAAAATTGGGTAGGCTGTACCCCGAATTGTCGAAGTCTCTAGGTGTAGCAGTTTTGGCTGAGCGTTGATGAACCGATGAGTCAGCCAGCCGGTCAGTCAGTCGGGCACTTCTCTTTATAGGTTTAGATTACCAGTCCCAGGAGCCCTCACTTTTCTTCGTGCGCATTTTGTTAAAGCCTTTTTACGGTGTAGATTTAGTGTAGTGTAGTTAGACTCCGCCATAACAAAAGTGTATTTCAATTACCCCCAAACAGAACTACGAAATAAAAGATTAGACACAAACGTAACATAACAATACAGTCGTCTTTAATAAGTATCGCCAGCCTTTCGGCTTCGAAGCACAGAAACACAAGATTGCTCAGAGGAAATTTTATGCTTTTGTTAGATTACGTACTCAAATTCACCTGAATCATACTGTAAAAAAAACTGCTCTACCTTCCCAAAGGAACATTTCGCATTACCTAAGCCGGTTTAGTTTCCATGTCTTGCCATCCCCTTCAGGCAAAAACATTCTCTGAATTTTACGGCAATGAATTCCAAATGGTTCTCGTAGACTGAACAGCACTATGTAGAAAAGACGCTGCATCTTTATTTTAAACCTGAGTTCATTCTGATTTATTTCAGGATATGGCTTGACAGAAACTGCCACAGCGGTTACTGCCTGCAGGCAGCCCTGCCTCGACTCACACTGCGTCGGAATTCCGATTGCATTGACAGAGATAAAGGTCAGTATGTCATCAAACCTAATCGCAGCCTTGTACTCAGCTTAACAATACTACACTTCTGACCTTCGACAACCCGTAGATCGGCAACGAAATCTCAGACGTGTTTTACAGCTTAATTGGCCTGGCCAACGGATCTGACAAGGATGTTCAATTTCTGTATCACACCACACGCTGGTTCAGATTAAGCATTCGTATTCTTACTGCGTTAGCAGCAAATGGGAAACAACGGCAAAATTTTCGCGTCGCTCCGTAGTCGGCCGTCGATCTATAAAAAATAGAACGGCGGAAAAGTCAAACCTGCAGGTTGGAGAGAGCGTCGATTGGGCTCTCTTTGAGAAAGAAAAGCACTCTTTGCAGTGGTACGACGCTTCCAGGGGGACATCAACTCCCGGCGCGGCACGCCACTTGCCTCTGCGCCATATAGAGATGTCCAGAGGCTCCTACCACCTATTGCCCCCGTTGAGAAAACAAGTGCACCGTTAGTGAAGGGCGGCAGAACAGGAATTTTGAGGAAGACATGTGCATCATTCCGAGCCTAGACATTGTGAAGGAGAGGGATGCTGAACTCACGCATCCTTAAAGATGTGCCACTAAACCTTCTAATCCCTTTTGGCGGTGTCTTTACCAAGTAGTGTGGCTGGGAATAAAGGCAACACATAAACGGGAGATAAATATACGTAAAGGTAACCACCAACACCTTCTTAAGTTAGTCGCCTCAACGTGATGCTGCCACGTGTGTGGTTCTCGGGAACAAGGCCAACAAACAGCAGCTGTAAATAGAAAGAAATGCAAAAGGGTCACCGCGAGATGAACCATCAGTGCATCCAAGAAAACAAAATAGGTCACTGATATATTACAAAGATTGCCAGGTAGCGGGGCTGCAAACCTAAAACGTTCAGAATTCGCCATGATGGAAACTTTGTCCCACATTTTTTCACGAAAAAAAAAACAGCCGCCATGAGTTTTAGTTTAGATGCTTATGTGTATAGAGGATCAACGGTCCCAGTTTTGACCTTTTTGGCGAGACGGCACTGAGATCACTGACCAAGCTGGCTAGGCTGCCAGCTAATCAGCAATGAACTAATGAGCGCTTATGCCGTATGGCACGCACGTAAAATTTGTAAACGCAGCGTAATAATATTTCACTTTAGAAAGAAACTTTGGTAGGTGACCGCCACACAGGGGCAACCCGAACCGTGGTGGATGATGAGTGATGTATTACTGAAAGTTACCACATGGCCCTACGAGAGAGCTGACTTCCTTCCACAAACAGCCTGATCGTTGGGCGGTGGTCTCATGGCGCTATGCTGCACTGCCCATCTCAGTTCCCTGCTAACATATCCCCTACCTCTTCAGTCGACGGTGGCAGTTCCAGTCGAGACCGCTCACGTCCTGCGAGTGTGTAGAGATTGAAACATGCAACTAGAACAAACTACGACGAGGTAACTACTGACATTAATCACGCTGATATTCTGAGTGACATTTCGTCCCACGAAAGCGATGTCGTTAAAGCTGTGATGAAGCATCTGATGCATTCAAAACTACGGCGGACGACGTGGCTGCCTGGCACGGCAGCTTCGTTCTGTCTTGCCTTGCGGCTTGGGGACACAGGACCGGCCATGGGGATACGGCACGTAGACGTGGTCGAGTGCTGGTTGCGGCGGTGCTCGGGCTGCCCCTTAGAGCCCGCGTACACTTAACAACTTCGCCACGGCAAAGAGGTTGCGAAACTGCGATCAGGATGAGATGGCATCGCAGCCTTACCAAAAGTACCGCGCAGTGGCGGGAGAGAGCTGCCAAGAACCTTGGTAGTAGATGAACAATGTCTGCAAAATATTTGCGCGGCGGCTATAAGAGAGCTCGTGCAGACTATACCCACACAGCTTCTTATTTGTCGCACTGTTGGCCTACAGCGCAACGCCCTACTTCTTCTTTGTCGTCTCGTGAGAATACAACAAGGGATCTTACACACATTCTTGAACAGCAAAGACAGCCTGGGGACAAAAGGAACAAGATCACCTCTGCTTTTAGCGTTACCCATTCGAGCCGTGGATGCTAAATTTAACCCACCTGTAAGTACATGTAAGGCGCTTTCTATATATTATCACAGTTAGCGTGTCTAGTGAGGGAAGGTTAGAGTTGGCTTTAATCTTCCCGAAACACCTGGTATCCAGCTGTGATTCCGATTCAGGATACCCCCAGTTGCGGGTATACTATTTTAAGGAAAGGGAAATAAGATTCTCTGAATATATAGCTGTTGGCAGCAGGGCCTCTGTCACGTGGGATTATAAGTGAAGTTCCAGAAAGGAGATCGCGGGGTGATGTCCCGAGAGAGAAACAAACAATGCAATGTTTTGAGTCACACAAAAGCGCAGCAGCGCATACTTCTTCAAGATCCATGCAAGAAGCATGAACTCGACTGTGTAAAAAATGCGTTCAGCAATATTCTACTTGTGGCTGAGAATTTTCTCTATATATGCTATAGGACGTGGTGTACAGAAAAGAGGGCTCCCAACTTTTCGCAGTCCCGAACTGGTAGTAGGTGTTTTTATGATTTGAGCGCTCAGGTATAGGTCCCATAGTTGGTAGGTAGTTGGGACGTAGGTAAACATTACTTCACGCTTTCGTGACTTGAACAACAAAGGCGATGAGTGTGAACTAAAGCTATTAAGCACGTGCACAAGGTCATTTGCAATTTGTTCAGATGTACTAAGTGGCGCTGAACTGAGTGGTGTGTCCGAGAATAAGTGAACACTATTGGCCGTTCCCACATCCTGAAAGAGCCCCTTCGTGCTTTCAGTTTAGATTTAGGCTTGATAAACCCTGTTTCTTTTGCCTGAAATCTCACCGTTCGGACCAGTAACTTATAGCACCTAGTTAGGGATACGTTCGCCGCAGGGCCACCTGCTAAAAACAAATCGAAGGACATGCATTTCATGGTCAAGTTTCCGAAACAGTTCATGACGCTGACGTCATTGACACATCCGTATGAAAACACTACAGAACAAAAACAAAGCAGTTGCAAGCATGGTCACGGCTGCAGCACCGACAGGACGCACAAGAACAAGAACGGCGACATGCGCAGCGCTGCGTATGTCGCCGGCTCTTCTCGGGTATTTATCGTTTTTTGCGCTTTATACCAACGATCCTAAGCTTCAACCTTCAAGCATATAAGGGCAAGAAGGCTAAGGTGGCTGCATAAAGAAGCGCAATCACTTTTTCTTTACTAAGAAGCCCTGTGGTCATTAGCCCAACCTTGTCATTTAAAATTATTCACAAGTACGCAGCTAGCCTTTCGGTTACTGTGTATGGTGCAATATTTTAAAACAAAAGTATTTTATGCCGGGACACACCAAGATTTCACTGACGTCATATCCGTCCCGGAAATGACGCCAGGACAACGAACACAAGCGAAACGCCAGGAAAAGTTTCATTGACGGGGATGGTGCTACCATCTAGGAGCGATGAACCAAAGTATTGCATCATGGCGCTAAGGGGCGCCGACAGTTGGCGTAAGTTTCGTCACAGGGACACTGATGGGCGAATGGCGCGAACGTGACTAATTTGGTGGGAAGAGAAACGCCAGCGGGAAGCGGAAAGCGTTTGCGCATTCACGGTTAAAGCTGCGAACCCTACCTCTAGCGTTCCAGATGCGGCGCTCCTCGCAGCGCAGCCGTCTGCCGTACACGCCACAGAGCAGTGCCGAAGTGGTCGCACCTTTGGTGCAGCGACCCGCTAGCAGGACGTCGCTCGCCAAGCACACCTACAAGATTGCCGCAGACATTTAAAACATGCTCCTTTCACTGCAGATTTTGCTGCACATTTCACTTTCGTGTTTTACCGATTCCTATGACAGAGGAGTCAACCACAGATACTATATGTAATTTTTGATGTTTTAGGAAAACGGTGCTACATCTGACCTATGGGGCATTCTTAGTGGGAAGCCGTAAACTAATTTAAAGCACCTGAGAATCTTTCATGCCCCTAAGTGCGTTTTTGTTTTTCGCCACTAGTAGAAGACGGCCGTCGTGGCCGAGATTCAACCGAGCCTTTCTGCATAGCAGCACAACACACTCTTAACGCTTGCTGCAGGAGGTGGAGTGCAGCATTAGGCCGACCTCTAACTAGGTCGGCAATATCGAACGTGCTAATTTCAGTTGTCTTGGGCCTTTAAATCACGCAGAAAAAGAAGTTACACGAAATTCCGGTATACAGATATAATTTAACTCGCTGATCATTCTGAATACAAGTACTGTATTTACAGCTCATGGGACGTCTCAACCTGGTTTAACGCATACGATTGGGCAAAGTAGACTTACCTAACAAACAACGGACTGCTGAACCAACCTCTCTACATTCTCTTTGTTAAACGGTTGAGTCAGCAGGGCATGCAAGCAAGCACAAATATCTTGTATAAAAATGATCTCCGATCGCGGAGAAATATTCAAGACATATACAATAACATTCTGACATTCTAATGCCAGTATACAAGGGAAACTCTAAAAGCGATGAGGATAAAAATAAACGGGAAAAAACTACGAATTCATGGCTGGTTGAACAGTAGGCGCAGCATTCATCCTTAAGCTCTTCATTACAAGAAACATTAAGGAAGCTCACACTGACGCGTAAGAGTGGGAGGTAGCGAAGCTGTACGCAACTTTCACGACCATCACAACACTTTAAGTCCACGATTGCAGCCGATTTGTTTCCTCTTCAATGCCTCAACAACCCTCACACTATCATTTTTGTTAGAAGTGTGAGCTTCCTTCATTTTCTTGGAAGTGATAATCATTGGATATCACTTTCAAGGGGCGTACGCTATGGCGTGTCTGTCTCATTCAGAGCGTTCGGCATTACCTTTTTTTAATTGCCGGGTAGTCGCCGTAATCTTGGCCAATTTCCCTAAGTATGTATGCTCGGCTTGACAAAAGTGGGTCGTGGACGCTGAGCGCTCGTCGCGAGGCCGATACAAACGAGCGGTAGGCATTTCTTTTGCGTTGCTAACTGCTGTTTGGCCGCCGTGACGCGCGCGGTCGCATACTCGGGCTCGGCACTTTCTTGGTATTTTTAAATGCGGGCACAAAAAATTTCGATTGGCTAAACAGCTTTGCTGTAACAAATAATTTCGTTTATTTTCTAGTTGAACCAAAAAATGGTGGCGTGTGGTTCCAGAATACCAGCATGCCCTGCAGTTTTGAAATGAGCTATAAAATATACTTCCTCTCCAAAGGCGGAAGTGACATCCACGGACGTTTGACCCGCGTCACCAAATAAAATAGACACCGCATTTAGAAAATGTCAACTCTAAACAATAGTCTTTTTTCTAATATAACATCCGTGGGAGCAGCCCGTTTAAAGCAGCCCTACAAACTGAGCTAACGGAAAAAGCAATCCCCTGTCGTGGAAAAGCTAATTAACCTAGAACTCAAACTTACCAAATCTATTATGAAAATATTCAGTGAGACCAAGCAAGGAGTTTCTGTTATGAAAAAAATTGATATCCACCTTAACTGCCGTATACAACTGTCTTCTATGAGCTCTCACGCAGTCTTGCAATCGCACATCAAGAAGAGGGTTTCTTGACCAGCAAACGTTTCTGAAAAGCTGCGCAGATTCATTGTGAATGTGAACAGCTGAATGTTCAGTGCATACATTTCTTTTTCATTCATAAGCTTTCCGAGAATTGGGGGCCTCTCTTTTTTGTTGTACTAATGTTGGCCACTTACCTTTATATTTTTGAGGTCGTGGATGTGACGACTCGGGAATCACTTGGACCACATCAGTCTGGGGAAATTTGCATCAAGGGGCCCACTTGTTTTAAGGGCTACCTCGACATGCCTGAAGAGACGGCGAAAATGTACGACAGCGACGGCTTTCTGCTTACAGGTAAATATGCTACATGAATCAAGCTAATAATTGTAAATGTAACCTTCGTGAACAAACTGTTACTCCTCTATACCCAGGCCCCAGAACTTTGAGATCACAGGAAACATTGGTTTTCTTGATTTCTCAACCTGTTACGGTTTGAAATATTTCATTTGGGTTGAAATATTTCATTTTCTGAACTAGGATATACATGGGCCTTGGTTTCTTGAAATTATAAGGGGCAAAAGGAAAGTTTGTTAAAAGAGGCAGTTCAACACATGCGAGAATGATATGAAACGCCATTTTCAATCACAAACGAAACAATTGCTTGAAATTTGCAAATAATTTTCAAACAGATTATTCCATTAGGCCACTTCATAAAGCCCACGGTGCGTGTATATTACCCCAGTAAAGGCCAAATACAGTAAAGTTCCTCGCACAGCAGTTGGTAGACTATATATCTGTAAGTATTGGTTAGTTTAACACCTGTTTAAATACAGTCACAAGATTGCTTCAACGATGTGTTTAGCATTTTTTGCGAAACCAGTAAAAGCCCAGCAGCCGCCATAGAACAACGGAAAGAGAACAAAAACGCTGTTGGTTCCGGCTTTGACAACTTGTACTTTTGCTTGCGGTGCCCATGACCCAAAGACTAGGAATAAAGCATTACACAGAATGTCGGCGGACCACACATTGCTACCGACACCACAGTGTTCGCTGGTGTGCAAGTGGAAACCTTGATCTTGCTAGAAACAAAATAATGACAAAACATTTGTGCAAAAAATGTTATTTCGTGATATCCCGTGGTAGCTGCCTCCAAATTGTCTGTCGTTTTTTGTACACTACCATAGACCGTCTATTGAACAAGGTTGAAAATATTGGATTCAAAAATGTAATATTGTAGCGAATTGGGCTAGCTGGAGTACATTCACGAAGGTATGCGCACACGAAAACAGGACTAGAAGAGAAAGGATGACACACGGGCTGTCAAACAACTGAACAATCATTTGAAAAACACGTGTAATGTAAGCAAAAACGTGGAATTAAGAAAACACATGTAAAAATCACAAACTCCTCAAAACACTAATCTCACGCAACCAGTTATGCACACCTCTTGTCTAGCAAGAAAACGTCATCCTCTGTAAGCGCAATTAGCGGTTAGCCCAAGCACGTGTCTCCGCTGTTGATAATCTCATAGGCTTCGGCAATTTCCCTCATGCGCTGGCCCTTGTTTCGCATAATCCCGACTCTCCGATTGAACTGCGGAGGACTGCATTGTATCCGCTTGCATTGTATCACCTAGAAATGTTTTTGACCTTGCTATTGGCACGTGTTATCTTCGACTAGTTTTAGCGATATTGGGCGGCCTCCTAAAAAGCAAATTCAGACGCAGGATTAATTTTGCATTTTTTTTGTACCCTGTATACTGGTAAACTTTGCTTAGCGCCAACTATACCGCCATTCCACTTACTAACTTCCCCTTAGTTGAACGGAGCCATCCAATAAACAAATACTTTGAGCATACAAATCTAGCCATAGAGCTCAGGCGAAGTTTGCCAGCATGCACTAGAAACAACCCTAACCGTGGGTACCATTTTTTGGTGCAAAGGCCGCACAAATGTTGACGGCTGTGTTTACTTGACTGAGTTGTCATGCGGGGCTATTTAAATGATTTAAGTACTTTTTCGCTGCATACCTAAGAAGTTACCTTTCCCCGGGGCTCTTATTTATTCTAACGTGCAATTTAGTGCTTACGGAATTATAAAACTAGGTTACTTTATATTTCATTAAATTTCTGTGATAGCCAAAAAATAATCTGTTTGTGGCAGATTTCCTTTCTACACTCGAAAGCCGTCATATTTAGGAAAGTAAAAATGGTAGCCACTTATTATGGCCTAATTAACGTTATTTGATCACCACGTGATGATACTTAATCAGCAACCTGAGTACTTTCCGGCCGCGTGCTCTGGGAATTGCAGCGAACTCTTCCTGCCTAAAAACAAACTTTTAAAGACACTACAAACTCCAGAGATCATAAAAATAGTGCATGTAAAGGATATTCAGCAACCTTAAATTAGTGGGTAATTGGGATAGCTGAAAGTAGATTTTTGTTAAGATAACTTCTGGAGATTCCCGCACTTTTGCACCCCTTAAAAAACCTATAGCCACTATGTGTGTGCGCACGTGGATATATAAAAAAACATGCAGCAATGCATTTCGATTGTCGCAATACAGCGGCTCTTGCAAAACCTGAATGCGTATGCGTCTGCATAGGAGGCCGCACGGCTACAGAGTTGAAAAGCCCAGTGCGATGTGACATTATTTCTATCGCGTTTAAAAGCCTCTAGTTTTTCGCACGGCCAAAAGTTACTTCAAGGAATATGTAGCAAACATGTGAATACAGAGTATTGTACAGTGTTTATATATTGGTACGTTTGTTTCGGTGTATATATCTATGGGCATCTGTTTCAGAAGATGGAGCTTGCAGACTCCTGGTAAAGCGGCTATAATAATAACTCATTAGGTGTCGCTCGGACGGAGCAATTGCCGGCACATCTTGACAGGCTAACGCCGCCTGATCCAACAAAACAACCACCACCAGCAGCATCATTTGTGTACCTACGGAGCAGAACTGGACTAAGAATGCCCTCCTGTTTATTAGAGCTTCAGAAATCGCGGAAAAACACGTTGTATAGAACGCTTTATCCACAGTACATGTTATGAGGCACGAATGATCTTTCATACTAAGCATATGCGTCTAGAGCAACTGCCAGTCGTTACAGCTTACATCCTGGTAACTATGAAGATAATTTCAGTGGAATGTTACATGTTATTCTTTACATTAGTAAAAAGCCTTAATATACAACCTGGCGATATATACCATCACAAAACTCAGGTAGGCTTCTTATGCGTTGTTGAAATAATTTGTTCTTTCCACTTTAGGTCTACAAAAATATTGTGCAAGCTAGCAGTAACATTCCGCTGTTTGCACCAATTGTCTTGTTTATTGACATATATATATATATATATATATATATATATATAAGATATATATATATATATATATATATATATATATATATATATATATATATATATATATATATATATATATATATATATATATATATATATATATATATACCTCGAAATGCATAGAACGTTCTATTGTTGTCTGTTCTTCCTCAGGTGACACGGGGTACTACACCGAAAAGGGTCACATTCATGTGACGGGCCGCATTAAAGACTTGATCAAGTGCATGGACCAGCAGGTTGGACCAGCGGAACTTGAGGAATTGCTGCTTTTGCACCCCGATGTCAAAGAAGCGGTTGTAGCCGGGGTTCCTCACAAAGAGTTCGGCGAAGCTGCGAGGGCCTTTGTTGTCTTGAAGGATGGCCTTACCCATGGCCAAGCCATCAATGAAAGCATCCAGTCATTTGTAAACGGTACGTCTAAAGAATCGCGTATAATTCCTAGTGCAGAAATGCTTCTAGCAAACCAGACGAGGGAGGTTTGGAATGGTACAATACTTGGTCGACAGGCCAGGTTTATTAGATCCTGTTTCGCAGGTAAACCTGGTATAATCCCTGCGAAATATGTCTGGGGTTTAATTTGATACTTTAACCAAGTTCATGTTTTTTGTCAGCATATAACAAATGTTTTCCACTCGAACCTCAGAAAAAAACATAAAAAAGCACGTAAACGTTGGGTAACCCGTGAACTGTATGAGCAAATGAAGTATAGAAATAAGCTCTTCCAGGTGTTTTTGAAAACCAAGAAAGAAAGTGATTTCAAATTGTTTAAAGTCCTAAGAAATAATGTTAACGCAGATATGAGAAAAGCCAAATGCCAATATTACATGCATAGATTTGAAACGGCCGGAAACACCCGCCTTATGTGGCAAACAGTCAACAAAATAGTCTCTAAATCTCCACAAGCCAAAAAAGTTTCATTTAAATCTGACAATTTAACTGAACTTGAGATTTCAGATTCATATAATGAACATTTTATTAATGTTGGTGCGCCTACTAAGGACACTGCCGATTTCCCATACGAGCAGTTCATCTCAAAATGTTGTCCAAATACCATGTTTTTATCTCCTACCGACCAATCTGAAATCCTTGAGATAATCTTTTCGTTGAAGGACAGCTGTGCCGCAGGTGCTGACGGTATTAAACCTAAACCACTAAAGGCTGTTGCCGAGGGATTAAGTGTTCCCCTTGTGCATATATGCAACCTTATTCTTTCTCAAGGAGTGTTCCCTGAGAAAATGAAACTTGCTCGAGTGACAGCTATACATAAAGGAGGCCCAACGAACAATTTAAATAACTATCGACCAATTTCCGTGCTCTCAGTGTTTGCAAAAATCGCAGAACGTCTTATAAACAAAAGGCTAACAGCGTTCTTGTCTTTAAACAATATTTTAATAGCTGAGCAATTTGGTTTTCAAAAGAAAAAATCCACTGAGGTTGCACTTCTGGGAATCAAAGAGCAAATTCTAGAAAACATTGAGATGAAAGTACTCACACTAGGCATATTTCTTGATTTAAAAAAAGCATTTGATAGTGTTCAACATGATGTACTTTTACGGAAAATTTCGTATTATGGAGTCAGAGGTGTCGCATGGTCGCTCATTAAAAGTTACTTAACGTCCAGGTCCCAGTATACAGAAATAAATGGCATTAAATCAGGCACCAAGTACATTCAGTATGGGGTATCCCAAGGATCGATTCTCGGTCCAGTTCTGTTTCTCTTGTATATTAACGACATTCAAATGTTCAGGGCACAGAAAAACTTTTTTTGTATGCAGACGACGCAAACGTGTTCTTCTCTGGTATGCATATTCAAGACCTCTATAAAAAAGCGAATCATTGGTTGGTAAATTTAGGTGTTTGGCTCAGATCAAATGGGTTAGAATTAAATGTAGATAAAACAAAATACCTCGTATTCAGACCAAAAGGGACACAAATTCCTACAAACTTGATGTTAAACTTTAATAACAGAAGCATCTTACAGTCTGAGACAATTTGTTTCCTTGGTGTAACATTTCATGAATACCTTTCGTGGACACCACACATAACGTCCCTTAGAAAAAACCTTTGTCGAGCTGGGGGTGTCTTAAACCGGCTGAGATACTACCTGCCTACGAGTGTAAAACGTCAAGTTTATTACGCACTTTTTCATTCGCGATTAAATTATTGCTCTTTAGTGTGGTCCACCACAACGCAAACAAACCTAAATAACCTTACAATAATTCAAAAACGAGCCATACGTGCAATTGCAAACCTGAAGTATTATTCAAGCTGCGCAGCATACTTTAACAAACATGAAATACTTCCAGTACGGCAACTTTACACCCAAAAATTATCCCTGGAAGTACTCCGCCAGTATAATACTAAGGAAACATTGTTTGAGTTAAACTATCATGTACATAGAAGTGCGTATGAACTGAGAACGTGCTTGATAGAACAATGCCGTTCCCGGACAGGCTATGGAGATCAAAGGTTAAAATGGCACATTCCTCACCTCCTCAACCAGTACCCTGATATTCTTGACATCATTCGATATCGTAGCCCAAACAAAGTATCTAAAGTTATGAAAGAAAAATTGTTGAGGCAAATAAAAATTACCGCTGACAGCAGTTGTTAGTGCTCTAACTTTGTCACTTTCCGGTGCCTGAAGGATGTGTGCATTGTGATTGCTTTGTTTCTTGTTTTGTTGGTTCCAATATCAGTTGTGTGTTCATATTTTGTTTTGGTATGGTTACGCCAGTGCGCACCGTTCATTTTATTCTGGCGAACGGATGCAACTCGCTTTTTGTAGTTTTGTTTATCTTTGTTATCTTCTTCCTCTAATTGTTGTTCCTTCTGATCCCGCTGCTCCTCTGATTGTTACGGGTGGCAGGGCCCCGTCAGGCAGTTTTGTTTGCCTTTTGCCATGCCATCCAAGGCAGTTTTGAATTGTCTAAAATAAACGGATACAACAACAACAACAACAATAAGTAATTTTGTAACCGTTTGAAGAAGCGTTAAATAAGTGACCACATAGCAACATTCACAGAAACCTGCGAAAATGTGTTTTCAGCACGTTTAGCCGCGGTTTCAACCTAAACTGCGGAAAGCGGCACAGTAGTTTTTTTTTTAGCGCAGGTCTTGAAGTAGATGGATTCCATTCTGAACGTGAACCATGATTTAGAATTCAGGCTTTCATGTTCAAATAGAAACACGCTTTGCTAGGTCTAATAAGTGAAAGCTTTGTCACGTAAATCTTGTCAATATTGCACGAAATAGTACAACTTTATATTTCTTTAAACAAGCAATTAAACAATTTAAGTAGTATGTTGGTTATATGTTGGCTATATTAAGGATATTAAGGAATGTTTGCTATATGTTGGCTATATGTTGGCTATATAAACGAAAGTTATAAATTATTACGGCTACGAATGCCCGCGGGCGCCTTCTAAAAGCAATTGGTCAACTGGTGAAAAATAAAGAAGATATATTCACCGAAATATTATAGGTAGTCAGAAGAAACAGTGGAATTACAGCAAAAAAAGACATCGAGTGGGTTATCAGCAAAACAAAACCGAACTAATCAATTTGACAACTTGGAAAAATCCTGGTAATAGGGGCATGATAGCAGCTCCTGCAAATATAGACGATGGTATTCAAACGGAAGTACGGCAAGTGCGCCTGACAGTAAAAAAATTATACATATAACCAGCACTAACAAAAAAATGTAAGTACTAACCTAATAAAATTTGTTGCGTGCAATGATTTCCTTTGACTATTTTTCACCCCAGCTGTAACTGGTTCGGGCACGCTGTAGACGACGCACGTTTTTCTTTTCATTTCTGTCACGTATTCACCTCAAGCAAAAAACGGAATGAAGGACCTTAACATGAGCATCTGTAGTAAGGTGTCCCCAAAATGCCATGTTGTGATTGTTTGATTTTGAGCTCAAAACAGTATTTCTTTTCTTTTGTTTTACTTTGCAGGATTTGTAGCCTACCATAAGCAGCTGCACGGCGGAATCGAGTTTATTGAAAGCCTTCCGAAAACTGAAACGGGAAAGGCGCTCCGCACGAAGCTCTGCGAAGGCTACATATCGAACATTGCCTCGGAATGAGGGCTTAGTTTTGTGCAATTTCCGACTTCACTGGGTCAGTACAACTGTCAGACGCCCTCTGTCAAGTGTTTGGCCAGTTTCGAGTAGTACGTAAGGGCTCCAATCTTATATACGTACTTCGATACTCACGGCGCAATGTGTGAAATACTGTTTTATGTCCCCCGATCTTTCCTGTCTAATGTTGTCCTTCATTGTTTCTAAATACAGTAGCACCAAGCAAAATAAAGTATTTTATTAAGCATCTGTCATGACTGGGCTAAAATGATCCGCAAAAAAAAATCCTCGCCGTGATCCTCAAAAAGAAAATCTGGGTCAATTCCTGATGGCGAAGCATGTATGCGATGACTCCGTATGTATGCGATCACCCTTTCAGCGATGACACCGAAAAAAAAAACCAGTAGCGATTCTTCTTTGTGAAGGTGGGCGACGCTCGAAGATGAAGGCATCCCGACTACCACTACCGGAGAGAAGTGCAATTCAATGTAACTAACAGGCAATTCTCATAGTCCTGAACGTAGGATCGCCGACTTCATGAGCAAGAGTAAGCTAGACGAGAAAGCGCTCGGAACGCCAACAAAGGAAGCACTGAAATATTAGTATAGCAGTGAAGAAACCTGTTGAAGTTATCAGCGCGTAAAATATCGGCAAATAAAAGGAATAAAGAGAACCAAAGGCGTGCAGTCTAAGAAAGCACCGTAGACAGGCTTTACGACAACGCCCCAAAAAGACCAATCGCCGTGACCAAATGTTCCAATATTGTAAATGACCAGGCTTAGCAAAGAATTCGATTAAAAAAAAGATCCTGCGCTGGGACAAAATCGCAAGGCGTACATGTGCACTATTATCTCAAAGCAGATTTCAGTTTTACTTCTGTTCGCATGTCAGGGCCCCTCGTCAGCAAATTCGCGCAATTGTTCATTCTCATTGGCCCTTTTAGGTCGTTATAGTCGGTCCTACCTCCCCAATTTAAGAAATTGGGGAGGTAGGACCGACTATAACGGTAATTTAGCCGTAAATACGTCTTGCATAAGTGTCGCCAGGCTTGCGTTTTGAAAGCGCGTAGCCAAAAGTAGGTACACCGGTAAATTCTTCGCTTACATACCGTAAGGTAGAAGCGCCCGCTTACACGCGGGGGGGTTCCACGTGGGAATATAACCATGCCTGAAGCATCCATTCGCCCCTGGACGCCATGTCACAACTCGTAAGTTTGAAAGGCGCAGCCGAGCAAGCTTCGCCTGCCTAGGCACTGGTATTCTTCATGGGAAGTTGGATTACCGCAATGTTGATGCCGCCGAAGAAATAAAAAAGTGATTTTACGACCGCAAGCCAGCATCGACGTCAATCGCCAATCGCTTCCGTTGCCCAACTCGGCCACGAAAACGCATGAAACCCGTTCCACATGGAGCGAATTTCGCCTGCGAATCCGCTGGAACGAACATTCGCACTTGCGAAGTTCGCAATGTCTGGAATTGTCGTCTACGCGGGGCCTGCGAACGCCGCGATTTTAGCATTTCAAATGCGCCTTGTTTGCAGACTGAATTAAGTTTGCCAGCAGCAAAGGTTGTTGTGATTTTAACAAGGGTGGTTTTATTTTACTTTTTTGGCAAGTTGTTTCTGCCTGGTTTGAGGTAAATATAAGTTTATTTGCGGTTTTATATAAGAATCGCCAAATCTTTATCAATATACGCACACACAGAAGAAAAGACAAACGTTTTGGTGTGCCCGCGCTTTTGTCGCGCTCATACAAGTAACGCCATCTGGTTTCCAAGAGTGCAAGTGGTGCCGAGCTGTGCTCCTATTGGCCGCAGGTCCGGCCCCTCTACGCCGCACACGCCGCACGAGCGGCGTTTGCTCGACCGCTTCAAAAGTTTGGCATTTTGCCGCAGCAACGAAAAAAGGTGGTTTTGCCGCACGAGCGGCGCCGCATCAGCGAATTCGCCGGCGAAATCGCTCCATGTAGTACGGGCTTGAGTCGGAAGTAGCATTTTTTCGCAGGCTGCTTGAAACTCCAGCTTCAGACAAGCTTCTTGCAAGAATTCCCGAGATTGTAGCATACACCTGTCTTTGCTCAAGCTACACCAATGCCCGACATGGCCTCGCAGATCTCAACCTTAAACAGCGATGGTTCTACCTAGGTACTCCACTGGGCCGGTACTGGAGCGCAGAGAAGTGCGAGCCTCTTAAAAGTCCTGAGCCAGCACTCGCGCTAAGTAAACTCATTGGCCCACAGTTGTGTTTAACGCGCAGTTTTTTCGAAACCGATCTCATTTCTCAGTGTCGACATGTTCCTACGCTGCTACAGTGGCAGCCAAATTGGCAACCTGCGTGCAGTACGGCTTGTGGTATGCTCCAAAGACTAGCTGGAGCTGCTATTTGAGACATTATTGCTAGAAAAACAGTAAATATGAAAAAATAGCATACAACGCAGCCCAGCTGTCTTGGGCAAGAACTACTGGGGCCTGCTTCGGTTTTTTGTTCACGGCACGAAGTTGTTCGACCAACGAGAGGCTAGCAGCTTCGCTGTAAAACACCAGACGGCAGTAGCGGCAGAGGCCACGCGCCGCAGAACAGAGCCCAGGCCGGTCTGCAGAGAGCGGAACGTTGCTTTATTGCAAACACCAGGCTGCCGTATGTACAGATCTAACGTAACAGAGGAAGGAGGGACCAGGGAGAGGAGTGGCGATACCTGCAGCTGCGAGGTAACACAAAATGCGCTCTTAACGGCTCGCACAACGCCGTGGTGACGGCAGCGCGGATTATGCAACATCTTCGTCGAGCGTCCACTCTCTACCTACGTGAGGATGAGTTAGGTAAGGCCACCATCTACAATTGCCTGTAGGCGGTTATATTTCGGCACAATGCAGCGCACCCATAATATGTGCATCTCAAAGTCAACAAGCGTTGCGAAGACCATTACCGTTATGTCCCGCGTCCCTTCTGTAGATGTTCCAGATGAATGTATCGTACAACGTGCTGAAACCACACCCACATATCCCCTGTTAGACATTGAGATGCCTCACCCGTGAGCAGAATCAGCAAATCATTCTCCCGTAGAGCGTCGTTAAGCCGACAAACCTGGTCCTATAGACGGCAGGCTAATAGTCGTTTTAATGGCGGGAGACCAGCCACGTGGAACAACATGGTACAATTTTGAGGTTCCAGCTGTGCAGTATTTTGAGTGATCGTAATTCCCCCTACAAGCCATTTTTTATTTCGGAATAATTCTTTTTCACCACTGCCCCAGTTCAGTTTCGTGTAAGACCGCCCGAGCGTGCAGAAAACATCTCATCAGCAAGGATCTTCCACAAATGTTCCACAAACAATAAATGCTACTCACTGCCTAAAGGCATTCGATCTTATTTCGCACCAAAATAGCGCCTTGCCGTCCTGTCGTCCGAAGCTTCTGCCTTTGCCATGACGCCAGTCACTGTAGTTGACTGTACTATGTCATGTATAACACATTTTCCGTACCCGCAGGCCCTCAAAGGCAGACTGGGAAATTTGCCGAAAAGCATGAGAAGCCGTCGACGAACTCTGACAGCTCGGCTGGCGAGGCTGAACCGATGACGGAGGCTGCCACTCCCAAGTCCCCCATTCGCACTCTAATGATTGGTAACAAGGCAAAGGTGGCCACAGGCAAGGTGGCTGGCCAACCCGGCCAACCCAAAAGAGGGCGATGGCAACTCTTTCTCCGTACAACTGGCTGTGTATGCCGCTTATGCTAATCGGCTTCTGGCTGAAATCTCAAACAAAAGCACTGGGTAAAGCTTCCTTTCCCCCTATCTTTCTTAGTTTTGTGCACAAAATGCGTCTTTTCATGCTCATAACCTTAGAGTGAAAGGGATGAACGCACCAAAAGGCCTCCAAGCTCACAGCATCGGTGCCTCAAGACGTGCCTCGAAGAACGGCTGCTCAGTTTGCAAAGACAATTTTTCAAAAAAACATGGTGTAGTCTAGTGTTAGTTCTTTGTCGGAGGAATCGGCAGTACAGATTAAGACAACCATCCCGAGGTAACCGAATAAGAAACAAAATTTTACCAACCAGCCGTCAAAGCCAAAGTGCAAGGCGTAAGAGTACGCAACCACAGAGGCACACGTACACGCTTTAAAACTTTAAACTAACGGGCTCAGTTCCGACAGTGAGGCCAGTGACAAGTCAAGGGCAGGTGAGACTGAAAGCAAATAGAAAGAATGGCTGACGCCAACGCCCCACAAAGCAGTTTGACCTCCAGGCGTCCAAAGAGCAGTAGCAGCCAACGGGAGTTCGTTTAAACATTATTGTGGTTCCAAAGCAAACAAAACACCAACGACAGCCCAAACCTTTAGCAGAAGTGAACAAGTACCCGTTTAAAAAATGGAGGAAGCTCCTACTAAAGTTGCACGGAGTATGCATGATGAGCCTACTTCAGGACACATGGGTGTCATGCGAACTCTGCGCCGCACCCTAGAGTGATTCTTCTGGCCAAAAATGCGTCACGAAGTGCAGTACTACGTGTCCAGCTGCAATCTGTGCCAGCGCTACAAGCGTCCCACAACCATTACACCTGGTCAGCTACAGCCGATACGACCTTCCCGTTTTCTCTTCGAGCAAGTCGGCATTAATCGTGTCGGTTCATTTCTACGCTCGTCGACTGGCCATCGCTTTATCATAGTCTGCATCGACCATCTCACTGATTAAGCAAAAACAGCATCTATAGAAGCTGCGACTGCAGTGAATCTTTCGCTGTTCGTCCTTCACCGTATCGTCCTCAGGAATGGTGCTCCCCGCGTGATTATTAGTGACCGTGGTCGCGAGATAGTCGCTGTGTTTGTGGAAGACTTGCTGCACCTATTTTCGTCCCACGTTCGTCCCACGTTCGTCAAACGAAGGGTTTGACAAAGCGTACGAACAGGACTCTTATAAACATGATCCCAATGTACGTTGACTCTCGCCACAAAAACTGGGACGAAATTTTACCCTTGACGTACGCGTGCAATACGGGACAACACGAGACCACGGGGTGGTGCTACAGCCCCTTCTTTTTGCCTGATCCGCATATACCTGCCAGCGTCCTGGACAAGATTTTGCCTTTCTCGTTCGATCACGACCCTTCGGTTGCCCGTACGCTGTGTCTTGCCGAAGAGGCGGGTCGTGTTGTTCACCAGCAGATCCTGGCTTCCCAGCGCCTCTCAAAACGGCTCTGCGACGTTCGACACCCTGCGGTCTGACACGCCAAAGGCGATATGGTTTCGTTGTAGGTGCAGGTACGCAAACGAGGCCAGTACAGCAAGTTTCTGTCCCCTTACAGGGGTCCATACGTCGTCGTCAATCACGTGAGCGACGTCACGCAGGTATAGGAAATCTCAACTCACCGACGACCCTCGTCTGAAGACCTGCCACACACGCCCATTTATTGTGACTCTCCCGAGCGGCTTCTTCTGCGCCGGGGGGAAATCTCACGCATAAAATTGTACTTCGATGGTGAAAACTAATGGAACGCCGTGGAAGAAACTGCTCCACAGTAAAGCAAATCAATACCCTTGAAGTGGTAAGTGCAAATGGTGGGGGATTAGAGGACGACTAGACCGAAGTCGCTGCTCACTGGTACGGTGGGATCGTCCAGTGGTTCGCCTCATTCAACTCACTAGTTCCGGTGTCCTTCTTTCAATAAATGTCCTCTGCACCGAGAACAATATCACCATGATCACCAATTTTAAAAACTCAAAGCTGAGACCGGTGGCGATTTGCGCGGGCGCTAGGAGAGCCGGGGCCTTGTGGGTACATTGCTTGGCCATCTTTTGGCTCGACTCATCTCTTCTGCTGCCACGTAACACCATTATATTGCAGAGAGCTGGAACAACCCTCTAAAAAATTGCCCATCTGCGAAGATGTACTCAACGGCAAAGCCATGTAATTTAAACACTGCGAAGCATTCGCTATAGCTGCATTAAACCAACCGAATGCCCCTGCGGTCAACGCCCTCCTTGTGTAGCTAAAGCGAGCCGTCGTGGAGGGTAAGGCGGCAATAGCACTGCACCCAACTTCTTTTATTTTAACATATGATTTCAGAATGACCATGGTAAATATCTGATGCGAGCTCATCTCATTTCTGGCGTTTCAAATTTTTGATCAATATTTCCAAACTAACCAGACAAACGTTCCCTAGATTGCGACGCACGCAGGCATTCGGATGTGACGTAGTGGATGAACAGACTTCTTGAGGGCTCACTATCTAAGCAGGAGTCTGCCTCATGCCCCATATAAAAAATATCCAGTCACACTGTCACGTTCCTAACTATAATACTAGAGGAGACACACCCTCTTGATGAGAAGTTACGTTTGTACTACCAAACAAAACACCGTCGCACAGAACAAACAGCGCTTCGCAGACAGAAACTATATCAAATAAAAAAAGAAAAATCGCCGCGGCTTAGCCTGACTTAGCTAGGGTTAGGAATGACTGATACTTTCCATTACAGCCAGCCACTTAATCTTCCACTGGTGACTTACCAGCGGATTGCTCCCGCTGCTGAGTTTCATAGAAGCGCAGGCGTGCAGCGCTGCGGCCCCGAAGCTAGGCGCAGCGGCGCAGAGGCGCATTGCCGAGTGTTTGGTGACTGATCGCGCACGCTGAGATTTCGATATGACCGATGCTTAATTTGTTATAGAAATATATTTTACATACATAATGGCAGAAGAAACTGGAGCGTCCGTTATAGAGCATAGTTCGCGTTATCCGACTTCGTTATATTCGGGTTGAACTGTAAATGAACGCTTAAATGCTGATGAAGTCCGCACGCCCGACCACCACCTGTCCTGGTAAAACTCCACGACCCCCGTCTCCTCTTTCGCGGACCCGCATTCGGCGTCAGCCTGCTGACAGGTGCGGATTGGCCGGCGCATGCGTCCTCGTGCGCTAGACGCGGAATTCTTGTTTGAACTATCTTCTGGGGCGTATCGCTTGTGTCGAATGCTTTGTTTTTAACTACGATAGTAATTCCTTAGGCTACGTTAATGCGGAAACTTCGGTTTTTCTGTCTGTATATCGGTCCGTCCCTCTATAGTGATGAAAAAATAGCTCAAAAACATGGACTGGCGAACACAGTAACCACCAACGGGCGCTACCTTCCAAATGAAACTTATTTGATAAAAAAAGGTTTTTATACATGGGAGGGGATTGCACCGCAGTAGGGTCATGACGATGTTTTCTATTGCGCCAAAAAGGCTACCTACTTATCGGCACGCGCCACATACGGGGAGGTAATGCACTTGTCCCCAGGCCTCGCGATAAGAAAAACGCCCAGTTTCTCCCTTTCAGGTTTGTCACTTGAACGTGCAAGAAACTTGGTATCCCTATGAATCGGTTTTCCTGTTACGTGCTTGCAATTATTCGAAAATGAGCCCCAGCTATAATAACGAGAACCCAGCTATGCGCTTCTGCCCTTTCAAGGTAGCAACGGTCAGTTTGTCGTTGTGTGCGAATATGCAATGGTGCAGAAGTGAGCATTATCTAAAATAAAGTTTTTTTTTTTTGTTTTACATATGTAGCGCCTAGGCCGATTGATGGCGTACAAATCTTTTAAAATTCACATTCTTTGATTTGAAGTGTTGCCAAACTTCTTAACAGTCGCCTAGAGCTTTGCCGATCGCTTAACAAATGGCAACTTAATGCTCAAAGCACTGTATAAGATAGGGAGAGCGTGCATCGGCAAAATGTCGTATGAAAACGTGATCAAGTGAAGTTTGCGTGGCTTGTCCTTTAGTGGCTTTCTTTTTGCGGGAGATGAAGGTTATTGCTTTTGACCTCCATGGACAGCCACGATGTGTGACTGGGATTATGTTTAGGGTGGTCGTTGGATCGTTGTAGAAACATGGATTCAGTGTACTGATATGTTTGGGGTGAAAAAGGCAGTCAAGAAAACAGGAAAATAGATTGCATTTATGAGGGGTGATAGCTTTAAAAAGTAGGTTCGCATTCTCAGTTTTTATCACGTTTCTTTATTAGAACGGATTGGAAGGTAAAAACAATTAGACAAAATGCTGGCTTATTTTATGCCACTATTACAAATGTGAGGAATACCTTATGCATAGTTGTAGTAACCAAAGTATTCATAAATTTTTATTCTAGAGATGCACAGACATTTATAGTTCTTGATGCACCCTCGAGTTGGCTCATTTTTTAGTTCGCGACCTTTGAGCGGAAGGTCGCACTGGACTCGCTGCACACTTGGAAATAACATATTCTGATTTGCGAAACTTTGTTCCTTGGAAACGTAGACCTAATGTGCAAGATAGTCTGAATAGATAGCTTCTTCGTGTACAAAATTGGCGCTTCCAAGTCGATAACAACACATGTGTCTTGATTTTCGCAGTAGCATCCTGAGGAGTTTAGAAGCCACTTACCCAACAGGACTAGACACTGCGCGTAAGTTTTAAGTGCGAATGCACTTTATAAGCGACCCTGAATTCCGGTGACCGCCGTCCGTCCACATAGCAACAGCTGCGGGTGCGCGCGCTCCTCGTCTTCCTTGGCAACGGGGGGAGATGGGCGCGCGCTGCCTGGCCGCTGACATGGCACATACCCACGTGGGGGATTGGCCAGGAATTTCCTCGTCTTCCTTGGCAACGGGGGGAGATGGGCACGCGCTGCCTGGCCGCTGACATGGCACATACCCATGAATCGGGCGTGAGAAGGCCTAATGCACCCGCTTAAAGGAGTACTGACACGAAATTTCAAAGCTGAGATCCGCTCTAGCAATCAAGTACAACGACAACACAAATAGGTGTCTGTGAATAAATGCATCTTTCTTTCTTTGTAGTTGTGTGTGTGTGTGTGTGTGTGATCTCTCTTTCGCGAACATTACCGAACCACGCAAATTCAACTCCTGCATTCGCACTTTCACATTCTTCACCTCGGGGAAATGCGGGGAATTTTTTTCGCGGTAGTTTGCACTGAAGGCTGTCTCTCTCCTCTTGCTTTATCGGCGTAGTTAAAAATTCCAAACACAGTGGAACCGAATTCAGGCGTTTTTAAGCGGATTGGGAAAACAAAACGTAACAGGGTTCGAACAGGAAACCTTCGAAAATGACTCAAAACAGTGTAGCTTTGACTTGGAACCGTCTATTTCTGCAACTTTGGCTTTCGAACATTTTGAAACTGGAGAATATAGGGTTGCTTCTTTTTGCGATAGATGGAAAACTCCCCGCGTGGCAATTCAAGGTCCGTAGCAATGTAGACTCTCTTCCCCGCAGGCTGCTTGTCCACTGCGTTTAGTGCGTCAAGCTTTTCCTGAAGGTAAAGTGCCGCGCGTTTACGCGAGGCCATCAAGACGCGACAAAGTTCGCGGTTGCAGATTCAACAGTTTTCTCAAAGCTTCCAGCACAGGATGATGACGAGAGTGCGTTCTATTCTTGCGGTGATGCTTTTATGGCACCACCGGAGTGAAACTGCCGCTGTAAGCGCAGCGATGATGCCGGTAGCCTAGAGTAACATGGGGCCATCTAGTGGTGACGAATCGCGCGCGAGTGCGGCTTCATGCAGTCAGTTCCGTAGCCAAGCCTGGCCAAGGCTCATCACACGTAAAATGGCGGCCCACATATGTTGCCCAATCGAACTCGGAGTGTGAGATTGCGTCGAATGATCCCAGAACATACTCTCAGCCACGGCATCACAGTGAGGATTTTAATACATGTTACTCCATGCGAGCTGCGACGGGACTAGACAAAAACAACGTAGCAGCCGGGAAAACGCAGCATTGAGGAACGTATGAGCGGGGTTATACTTAATCTCATCCTGTCCTGCTTGAGAAAAATTATGCTTTTGGCCCACACATACACTCCAAGCTGGGTAATCCTTAGTAGACGTGCACGTTTTCGAATTTTTGTAGCCTACATTAAATAAGGTACAAATGTAACCTATATTTGGTGAACTTTATATACGTTTACACGTAAAGGTTGCCTATTTATAGGCTACTTTGCAGCTTTCAGCATGTATACCTTTATATAAGTGACATCTACTACCGTCCAAGGACACCTGGAAGGTGTCATCTTGCGTGCCACGCGCGCTTTAGCCGGTGCCGCTGTGGCGAGCTCCCGATGGCGCCTTTTGGGCTCGGTAGACAAACAGTGCGTCAGTGGAATATATGTGTGACCACGCTCTCCATCGGGTAGTATGAACTCGGAAGGCGTCGGGTGTCTTTCTTTGTCCCCTGAATAAACTGCTGGCCACACGCCTGTGGCTAAAACTAAAGTTACTTTTATAATACCTAAAATCGCGGTGCCAAAAAGCTTGAAAATATTCTCTTAATATATAAACATTGCATGACCTGTTCGATAATCATTATCCATGTTGTCACTCCAACATCTTCGCGAATATTGGCAACGCTTAAGTCTTATGAACAGGCATAACTAAATTTGATGTCTGCATCAGCTTTGTGCCGTTTAAGAAACGAGCATCAAACATGCATGATAGTTCTTTTAGTAGACTGTGGGCATGAATTTGAGCTTTGGTTAAACATTATGCTTTAGTGAAACCAAGCTTCAGTGGAAATATGTTATACATATGAAAACTTTTTATTATGCCGTAGGGAAATCTTTCGCAACAAAAGAGGCTTGTGCTGGGCAAAAGTGAGTTAAGAAATTTCGGGCAGCATTTAGTGGACTACTTTTCTGCAGCACATACCGTATGTTCAACCGGATATATTCCTACAAGACCAAAAAACTAGACAGCATTCCGAAGATATGCATCGAGAAAAATGAACATTCCCGACGGGTGAAACAAAATGATAATACCCACAGAATAGCAGGATAATATAAGAGTTTAATGGGAAAAATTCAATTATTCAAAGAGAGCTACCTGACAATTACATAGGCCAATAACACGTGAAGTGCGCCCGATGCAGCCAACAACCCGCCGCGGCGGCTCAGTGGCTAAGGCGTTGCGCTGCTGAGCACAAGGTCGCGGGTTCGATTCCCGGCCGCGGCGGCCGCTTTTCTGATGGAGGCGAAAAGCAAAAACGCCCGTGTGTTCGAGATTTCGGCGCACGTTAAAGATCCCCAGGTGGTCAAAATTAATCCGGAGCCCTCCACTACGGCGCGCCTCATCACCTGCGTTGCGTCGGCGCGTTAAACCCTATCAATCAATCAATCATGCAGCCAACAGCGTAAACAAAACGGTCAACACATGACGAAGGCGCGCAAACAGCGAAGAAAGCAGGTCATGAGCGCCGTTATCTCTTACAATGTGCGGGCTTGCCCAATCGTCCGCTCTAATCTGACGCAACGAACGCGAGCCCATGATTTCATTCAATTGCCGTCGTGGACAACAGAAAACATCCAGCGAAGCAACCATGTCAGGTAACGAAAATCCCTCTCGAATGCTGCAATTTCAAATTGAAAATCCCCCAGCGAAAAGGTGCACCCAATGAAAACACGAAAACCGTTACGGGAATATACTCACCGAGTTCGCTTGCACTGGCGCCGGGGCATTAGTCCACATTCGAACTTGATGGTGGTCGTAGAAAAACGGACCGTGTAGCGCTGCCAGTCACAAACGGCCTCGCCACAGCCTCCGCGACTCATGCCGACAAACAAGTCTTGTAACAGCAATCCTCGCTTCATCGTAGGGGTATCACAGCGGTAAAAAGGCTCACGTGGCTCCAAAACGCGGCGACCCGGCCTCCGGGCGCCGCCATTTTCTGCATCCCGTCATGCAACGGTGAAATCACAGGTCGCCTGGCGAGACGGCGTGACAAGCCTCTCTTATCGGCTACCGGGCGTTTTATAGGTTACAACGTAAAGGTACATGTCATATTTTGTTGAAGTAACCTATAAATCGGGGACGTAACCCTTACACCGCTTTTAACTTCACACCTGTAACGCTTGATATGGACTGAGATAAAGAAAATGTGAAATTAGCTGCATTGTAACCCTTATGCTATAGGTTACTTCTATTTATAAGCAACATTTTGGGTTACCAGGACTATAGTGTACGCCTAAATCATGCATCGAAACAACACGTAACCAAAACTTGCCAAAATACAATTGCCCAGAGCAAAATAAGCCACAACACTTGTTAATTCCTTCAATTACTAAATGGTGTTGGGAAATTGATGCCGGATGATGCTACTATAGGCGTAGCAAGGTCACGGGCAGGGTATGCTAAAAGCGTTGGTGTCATAGTCGACAGATTTCAAGACAAGTTCAGACAAATTCAGCAAGTGTAAAAATCAGTACATAACTTTCAGCACGTAGGCGCTGCTACTGTGACCTCTGTACACAGAATACAGCGGCATAAAATGCTATTCGTTTATTCTCGTAACACCCCACCAAAAAGCCTTATTATATAAGTGCACAATGCTGTTCTCAGTTAGATGCTTAATTTTGCCCTGAATATTTTTTTCAAGGTTTTCTTCGGGCTAAACAACGTAGAGACGTAGAAATTTTAGGAGTTGTTTTTAGAGTACTGTGAGAGTTCAACGGCCAGCTTAAGCCCCTGCCTTCAAATTTTTTTTAGAGGCATCAAACTCCAGCTGTTCTGTCCCGCCAGTCAGGAAGTCTGAAATTCCGGCAACCGAGTATAAACCGTGAAACTGGCGCGTAAAGCGCACTACGAAGCAACAGCTGTTTGAGCTCTGTCATGAGCTCGCGACATGGGCAACTCGGCCGGCAAGAACATCTAACGTGCTTAGGCTTTTAAACCAATGAAACTTGATAAATATCCACTGCAGAAACAATATGCCGTGTATTATGCTCTGCATAAAATCCAAATATGCCCTGCATAAAAC